>NC_136058.1:207657022-208331522 GCF_964261635.1 Lissotriton helveticus | reverse complement strand
GAGGGCAACGTGTGTAGAGCGATCTGCTCAATCTGCTCCTTCATAGAGTTTTGGAAGACACTGCCACTATCAGTGGCAGGCCGAGTGGCTCTCCTGAAAATGGTTGTGCTCCCATACTTTTTGGTACACTCCCGGTCTGGAACCCACGAGCGATATTTCGAGACTTGGATTACCTGATCACATTTTTATATGGGGGATGGGCTGCAGACGAGTGGCTCTGGCCACGGTCCAGGCTCATTGACAACTGGGGGATTGGCAGTCTCTGACTTTGAGGCATATTATATAGTGACACAACTGAACTGGCTGATCCAATGGCTGGTATCCAGAAGTAACCCGGACAAGACCCTGAGCCCGTTTACACCGGTGTTATCAGACATTAGAAAAATACTGTTGTGAATAAGGTAACTCACTGCTGGGGACACTGGAGAGCTCAGAGTCATTACTCGATGTTGGGCTAGATATATCAAAAAATGTGCAGTGGGATCTGGATATGCCTCTCATCATGTTCCAGCAGCATCGATGCTGGGGACGGGACTTGATGCTTGGACAGCACAGTGACCACAGTGGGAGTTCCATTTCGAGACTCCGAATTGCTCCTATTCAAACAATTTCGAGCAGTATTTTACTTGCTTCATAACCATTTTCTCTTGCATAGGGCCTTTACCTTGGTGTTCAGGAAGCACTGGGGCAGCGGGTCTTCTGAACCTCCAGCACTAAGCTGCTGTTGTTAGACGGCCCTTTCTGCGGGTAACATTAAGACGGTCTCCTGTCCATAAAAAGCGATACGCAGTGACCTCCATCGACAAATGGAGTACCTGTGAGTGCAGTGGGAGGAAGATTTGGGGATTCAAATTCCTGCAAAGGATTGGGACACCATAGTGGAAAGGAAACCAAAGGTCTTGAGAAACGTGCACTGTAAATCAATTAACTACTATATCCTGAATAGATAGTATCTTACCCCTGCAAGGATTAGAAAGTACTTCTAGGTAGAGGAGGCAGCTTGCCACTGATGTGGGGAAAGAGACGCACATATTTGACATATGTTCTGGGAGTGCCCCGCCCTGCAAGCTTTCTCAGAGAAGATCACGTCCATACTAGAGGCTGTCATTGACTGGGAGATTCCTTGCTTCCGGCCCAGAGGCGAGGCTTCCGGCCCAGAGGTGGGGCTTCCGGCCCGGAGGTGGAGATTTCGGCCATGGCTAAATCTCTGCCACGGGCAGGAATCCCCACCTCCAGGCTGAAAGCTCTGCCTCTGGGCCAGAAGCTCCGCCATTCCGGCCCGAGCGCGGACGTAAAGTTAGTAGTCGTAAATCCATTCTGTGAATACCAAAAGTAGTAAGTGCATTCTGTGAATACCAAAAGTAGTAAGTGCATTCTGTGAATACCAAAAGTAGTAAGTTTAGGATTTTGTCTTAACCACATCGCTGCGGCGGCTATTCCGCCGCAGCGCTAAGGAAGCAGGGGGGGGCCGTGTGGCGGGCCCATGCTGGTGACGGAACCGCTCCGTCACCAGCCGCGGTTGAGCTGTGCTCATTGCGGAGCGGTTCCGTCATGGCCCCGCCCGCTTAATAGAACACGCTGCGCAGGCGCGAAATCAGCGCCGCGCAGGCGCGTCGGGCTGGCCATGACGGAACCGCTCCGTCATCAGCACAGCGCCACCGTGGCTGATGACGGAGCGGTTCCGTCATCAGCACGGAAAGAGTTAAGTTAGTTCTGTGAATCATGCCCATAGTATTGAAACTACACCTAACCACATAAATAATCTAGATATTTCAAGACTACAAGTGTCCTCACTATTAATGTATCTCATATGTTGCTGGTCACAATTGCTTGTTGAAAGCTACTGGAAGAGGTGTGCTTTCAACACCAACAAAATGGCTAATTCACATGGAAAATAATCAAACACATACTTGTGTACCAATGCCCATCATGAGTCACTTTAATGAATGTATTGCATCTATGTAAACAGCCTGCACATTTTAACTGTGCTTTGCTTCCTCACTGCTTGATAGTTTCCAGAAGTAGCAGTGTGTATATACATCCTTGTGTGGTGCTTTGAGCTATTGACCCATGATGATTACTAGATGTAATGGGGTGGGTGTTTTGATTTCAAGTTCATATCATGAGTGTTTGAAATGAATTAAATCCTTCCAAGGCCCTCACACAGATTCATATCCAAGTGGATCCTGATAACACTTCTGAGACAACCCCAAAACAAGCTAAATAATCGCTGCACATTCTAGTAATCTTAAAGCAAATAGAAGATAAATGTTTAAAAATATATCAAATCTGCTAGATCCAGCTGAGAAATGATCAAATTAGTGATTACTGCAGAAGTGTCCAAGCAAGGGGAGCTTTTCCAATAACCAGAGAACAATTCATCTAGGCACGTATGATTGGCTATGATAAAATGGGAGACATGCTGTTTAAAGACAGCAGCAAGAGATACATAACTATGGGCCATATGTATCAAGGCGAATTGCGATCACAAACGCTAAAATTCGCAGAATTTCGGCGTTTGCGATCGCAATTTGGCCATGTGCTTTGTATGAAAGCACAACTATCTCGCAAATTAAGGAATCGCAAAATTTGTGATTCCTTATTTTGCAAATGCATTTAAGGAATCGCAAATTGTGATTCCTTGAATGGAATGTATGAAGCACCCAAGTTGTGCGAATATGGCATAAGGAATCGCAAATTACCACCAACTACAGGTTGGTGGTAATTTGCGATTTCTTTTAAAAATGCACATTTTAGCATTTTTCAAAGTGGCATGTGGCGCACACGCATGCCCTTAGGGCATGTATGTGCACCCATACTCATTTCAGGGGTGCAAAAGGGTGCCCATTTGACACCCTGGCACACTTGAAATTGCGTTCTCAATTTGTGATTCTCTAATTGGGAATCGCAAATTGAGAATGCCTTCCCATTCATTCCTATGGGCCTCTAGGCCCATGGGAATGAATGGGGAGGTATTCCTTAATTGCGAATCGCAATTTAGGAATATGTAGGATTCGCAAAATGTATTGCAAATCCTACATACATAGCGTTTTGCGATTCTCAAGTAGCGATTCTCAAAAATTCACAATTTGAGAATCGCCAAACCTAACATTGATACATATGGCCCTATGTGAGATGGAGACTAGGCAGCTGTTCAATACATTGTACATTTTGAAGTTCTTGCAACAGTTTGAAGGCTGGTAAGTGCTGCACAGTACGGTGTGTCCACGTTCGAATTTTTCTAGTTCACAAAGGGTAGAGAATGGGCAGCCAAAGTGAGATGTGGGTTCCGCTATGATCCAGGTATTTAGACTCTATTGCCTGGTGGCTTCTCGATTCTGTTGGAATTATTCACCAATAGAGGCACATAGGTTTCTGTGTAAGAATTGACGCTATTGTTAGCGGGAGGCTTTGTTAATTGCTCATTAAATTCTAAAATATTTTGGGCAGAAGATTTTGAATGTGACTTTGGTAGTACAATAAATTAGCTTTCAACATTACAGTATCGTGCTACCAATTAAAACTAACAAAAACGTTCTTATCTCCTTCTCCACAGTCTCTTTTATTGTTAAAGCAAATTCATAACTAAACCTTTTTGATTAGCTTTATTACATAATGCAGGAGTTTTAAGAGGGATTATAGAATTCAAGCAGGTTGGAGGGGAGTTGATAAGAGATCGAAGGATGAAATAAGCATTCGTCAGACAAGTATATCCAGGAGGACGGACTGAAAAATCTGCAAATTAATGTTTTTTACCTGAAAAGTGACTTCAAATAACGCTTCTATACGGGGATCTCTGGTGAAGTGGAACGAAAACTATGTGTATTCAACAAGACGTCAAACATAAGTCAGTATCAGACCAGAGTATCTGCATAAAAGAGTACTACAATGAAGTACTGAACTTGCAGACAGAGGGGCATATTATCAAGGGGTTTTATCTCCGCTTTTTTGGCTTTAAAAGCCAAGAAAGCGGAGATAAAATTATCTCCCTATTACCAAGCTGTCGCTAACACCAATTAGCGACAGCTAATAGGAGATAGCGACCATCATGGGCCCCACTTTGCATGTCAGTGATATTTATCACTAATGACATGCAAAGTGGGCGTGCCAAGATGTTAGCGACTGGAAACAGTCGCTAACATCGCTATCTCCTATTACCAACTTTTGGAGATATTCGCGCTAAGCGCGAATATCTCCAAAAGCTAACACCTGCCCTGAGCAGTTCTTAGCCATGTTATCCAATGGGAGGTGGATAACATGGCTAAGAGCATTTGCTCGATAATGCATGAATATCGCTGACTTTTCTGCGATATTCATGCATTGCGGCCGTTTTTTATCGCATTTGCGATAAACCTTGCTAATAGCAAGGTTTATCTGCGATAAAAATCGCCGATTTGCGGCGATAATTTTTGTCTCTAAACAAGTTAGAGACAAAAATTATCGCTAGTTGTTGGTAATATGCCCCATAGTTATTCAACATATGTTCAGCATAACATCTGCAGCCTGAGACACTGAGCATTGAAATCGTGGATGCCAAGAACTAAGACTAAACTCTGATTATGAAGGATGCCAAATCACTTTGACCAAATATAAAAATCTCTAGATTTGGCAATATGATAGAGAGAGATATTTAGAACCATAACAAGGTAAGAAAAATCATCAACAAAGTTTTAGCTTAGTAGAGCTGGGTGTAAAAACTGAAAGACTTTTTCGGAGTGAGAGACGAAGAAGGAACATTGAATGAGAAGCACAGTACATGTGGCCAAGTTCTCGGCAATGAATTCTTAAAGTGTAAAGATCTCCGTAAATAAAAGCTTATGCATCCATTGCCTGCAAGACAATTTCTTGACATACTTTAACCACAATAAATTACAATAGGACAGTCTATATTTTTAGCTGATACACAGATGCAGTTGCTGTGTCTGTGTTTCACTGAGGATTTTAGTGTTTCGAGTGAAATGTGCATAGGTGTGATGTAGCTCAGTTGCAGAAGTACCTTCTATAGGGCGGTCCCCATTGAAGTCAGTGACCAATTAAATCACTTATCTGGTTGCCTGAGATTTAATATTTCATACTCACAATCACCATCAAAAAGTATGAGTCTAGAACTGTAACTTTCCCCATTCTTCTCTTCTTCTGCCAAAGCTGCATATCCATTCGAACTCTGAAGTAACTTAGTGTCTCGAGACAGTTATCTACCCACACTGTTGCCCTGAACTGGCCCTTTGGTGATGTTGCCACGGTCTACAAAATCCATCAAGAACTTTCAGAGAGATAGGTGCTTGATAATAGCCTATGGCCACTAACTTCATTCTAAATTGCACTACACGAACATATAAGTACTTGTGCAGTGTGCTCTAATTTCGAAGAGAAGGACATGTTACATTAAACAAATCCTGCTGATGAGGAGCCCCGTGTCTTCTTTCCCTTTCTTTTCCTTCTATTCCCTTCCCTTTTTCCTTTCCCTTCATCTTCCTTTCCCAACTGTTTTCCCCGTTCCCTACCATTCACCTCCTCTTACTTTCCCCTTCTCTTCTCTTCTCTTCTCTTCTCTTCTCTTCTCTTCTCTTCTCTTCTCTTCTCTTCTCTTCACAGTAGTCCATCAGAGGAGCCAACGAAGTTCTGTTAAAAGAATACTTGGGGCCATATGTAAAAGGACTGGCAAAAACTATGTTAGGGGCAGTTTGCTAACCGCCACGTACCGCTGAACTCTATCGCCATGTTAGCCACGTATGTGTAAGGCGTAGCTACATGGCAATAGATTCAGGGATCGGCGGCGAAAACTGCTGCTCAGATTAACGTGATGGGAAAAGGCCCATTAGTGGCAAAAAACGCATGTTAGTCAGCCAAACGTGAGTTTTTTTTTGCCTCTATTGGAAAAAATAGCCTATCAGTTGACCTTAAATTGAAAAAAGGCACAAAAAAAACAATGAAATGCAGAATGGAGCAGCCAGGTCCAAGTGCAGCACACATCAACAACCCCCTCAAGCTACCCAACATCCAGGATGACCAGGATGAGACCCTGGATGCTTCACTGGACCTGCGCCTGGAGCCTGGATGCCTCGCTGGAACTGCGCCTGAAGTGGGATGAGGAGGAGCTGTGGAGTCGATGAGCCGTGGCAGTAGACATTGAGGCGCGGCGAACGTCCGTACCTGGTGGTGAAGTCTGGCCGGTCGCATGGAGACACGTTGCTGACCTGTGTGAGAAGTCCGCCTTGCGCCCCTTGGAGCTGTGAATGGTAAAGAAGCTCCTGCGTAGGGAGGTCTACATCACATACTAAGATCCACCATTACACGGGGTGCACGGAGGGGATTACCAACGGTGGCCACACCTCTCTGCATCACAGGCCAGATGAGGTTGCGCTGGCCAGACATTGTGGAGTGTGAGGCCCCTGAGCTGTGCCAAACTTGTGTTGCAGGAGCGCTGTAGGTTCACGCTTAAGGGGGCCCTGCTGCAACAATTGCATCAGGAGGTACACCAGTGGACTTGGCGGCGACTGCTGTACCCAGGCTTATGAAATCCCACCAAACTGAGGCTCCTGCTGGATTTGGAGAGAGTTTACCGGATTGCACCACAGTGTCAATGTCCAGGTAAGGAGAAGGTGGGACACTAGCGGAGGTGGCCCGGGGGTCGAGTTGCCCACGCCTAGCACCTGTAGATGACGCACCCCCAGTGGCAGCTCATCCGCTATGGCGGAAGAGCACAGCCCCACTGGTATCAAGCAGTGCAAGAAGAGGAACAATCATCACATGATGATAACTTCCTGATGTACTCGTGCCATGTTTTCTTTGCAGGTGGGAGGGTGGGCAGGGGTGTTCCACTCATGGAGCAGGTCAGGGGCAGAGTGGCATGCCCACTCAAGTGCGCAGTGACTGTTTGGTCGGCCCGCTCAGGCCACCCAAAGCAGTCATGTGCACTGTCCTGTTTGCAGTGCAGGCTGCATTACAGCCTGCATGGAGAACATGCCCATCCCTCCAGCCCCTGGTTGAACGCCTCGTCCCAGCACCAATGACCAATCACAGCGCCGCTGTTAGACCTGGCATCATTGGCATGAGTCTCTCCTCCATTTTTTTCTGTTTGCCTCCTCTGTTTACGATGTTTTTGCTGGTATATGCTTTGGGCACTGTGCCACTGCTGATCAGTGCCACAGTGCAAGTGCTCCCTATGTGAAATTGCTGTATTGATTGACTTCCATGTTTGGCTTATTTGGTTTACTATCAGTCCCTAGTAGAGTGCACCAGGAGTGCCAGGGCTTGTAAATACAAATGCTGCTAGTGGGCCTGCAGCACATGTTGTGCCACCCACAAGAGCGGCCTAGTAAAAGTATGTCTGAAGGTCTGCCATTGCCAGACCACGTGCAGTCTGACTGCCACGAGGACTGCGCAAGTACACCTACTTGCCAGTCCCTAAACCTTCCCTTAACTTCATGTTAGTCACCCCTATAGTAGGCCCACGGGCAGGGTGCATTGTAAGCATAAGGTAGGACAAGCCTGACAAGGTTGGCATGTCCTAATAGTGAATTACATCCATAGTCGTTTTTCACTATTGTAAGGTAGCCTGCTCTCCATCAGTTAGAATGGGCTGCTAGGATTATTAATGCTATAATCCTAGCGGGCTCGGGGAGCATGGTGCAATGTCGAGTTTGGTATCCCTGAACTCAGGGTTTAATAACGCATCCGTTTGTGTGGATGGTTTTTGGACTCTGTGTTTGAAAATAGCACTTTTAGAAAGTAGCTATTTTCTTGTCTAACTGTCTACCGGTCTCTGCTGGTTCTGGTGTGCGTGTGACAGGAGCTGGGTGGCTCCAGAGAGTCTGAATGAGTCAGTGTGGGATGAGTGGGGCATTTGCATTGAGAGTAGGGGAGAGTAGCTCTTGATAGCCTGCCCTGCCTGATACAATGTTGGCTCCGCCCCCCTGCCAGGCGACTGATGACTCTGTGCTTGCCTGGGACTTCCCTGGCCCGCCTCCTGCCGGGCAGCTGATGGCCCTGCCCCTGCCAGTGACAATGCTGGCTCCGCTCCTGCTGAGCGGCTGAGGACTCTGCCCTGCCCAGTGAATAGGCCAGGTGCTCTGGCCTGGCAACACCCACAACAAACCCAGGATGGGGGGAATTTCCCCTGCATGGACAAAGGGATCAAAGCCAAAAAGGGGTATAAGAGAAGGACCCCTGAACCAAGAATTTAGATCACTTCTGACAAGGAAACCTGAACCAAGGACAAGAAGCCTGCTGATCTAAGGACTGCCTACCCCTTCTGCCAGAGTGCTGTTTGTTGGGGGAATCCTGCATTGCTTCTTTATTTTTGCCAAGGAACCAGGAGAGAGGAACTTTGTGTGTACTCTCACTCTTTGCTGAGAAAATCTCCAAGGGCTGGAAGAGTGCCAGTCTCCTGTTGAAGTCACAGGGCTAAAGGACTTCATCTGCTTAAAGTGCTATTTGCTGGAATTTGTGAATCCAGCACCTCTGAAAGAATCCAGCAATCTCGACGCCGACGGACGCCGCCGAATCCAGCTCGACATCGTGAGTAACGGCTCCAGTGTCCCGCTTCCTCGACGCCGGCCGCCGGGCCCGATCGACGCCAGCAGCAACGCCAGTGAGTAGTGAGTTCGGCTCCAGCTCCAAGTGACCCCGTGTCTGCACCGCTGCTGATCGCATCGACTTCGAGCCCTCTCGACGCCGTGAGCGCTGCTCACTCTTGCAACATCGACATCGACGACGTCGTATCCTGCTTCATCCCGTGAGCGCTGCTCCCGCCTGACTTCGGTCGACGCCGCTGCAGATCGCCCCGACTCCGAGGCCCGATCGACGCCGAAGACGCGACGCCGGACATCTCGACGCCGCTGATCGTCGAGTGCTTCACTTTTCCAAGGTACTGTGTTGTTGGGGTCTGTGCGACTCCGGGCTCGACGTAGCGCTCCTCGCGGTCGACGCCGAACCTTTGGATTAACTTTGCCTCGACGTCGTGTGACTCCCGTGTGGGTTACATTGTTGCCAAGAACTGTGTTTTAGAGAAGAAGAGTTGCTTTTGATACTAAAGACTTTGTGCTAAGAAGAAACCGTGCTTGAACTATTATTTTTTTCCTTCCAAGAGTATTTATTAAGACTGTGGTATATTTTTGTCGTTATTTGGTCTTGTGCTAAACCTTATATAAAAATACTTATTTTTATAATACTACTGTGTCGTGTCCATTTGTAGTGTATTCACTTTATTACTGTATGTGGTCATAAATGCTTAACGCACTGCCTCTGAGATAAGCCTGTCTGCTTTGCCAAGCTACCAAGGGGGTGAGCAGGGGTTATCTAAGTGTGTGATCTCCTTGCCCTGACTAGAAAAGGTGTGTCCCTATTTGTCAGAAGTGTATACCTCTGCCAACTAGAGACAGCCGCTTCTAACATTGGGGGCAGCGGTGGGATTTTGAACTTTGCATTTATGACCCATGTGCAGTGATTAGTGTGCGCTACATAGTGAAAGCAGACCATAGCGCAGCCACAATCTGTTTTGGTTGGATATTCTATTTTTGTTCTCCGCTTTTCCTGAAGCTTGATTTTTGAAACTGCCAGTTTTGACCATGAGTGATACCGGAGTCACTCCCCTTGTTGTTGTTGTGGAGGAATTTGATAGAGCCAAGATAGGGACATACGAAAAGAAGCAACTGCAATACTTTTGCAAGCAGTTTCAAGTTCCTACCAAAGGCATCTCCCGGAAAGGAGACTATTCCAAAGCATTGGAGGCCTGGTTAGAGGCCAGAGACCCCTCTGCCCCGGTGGTGGTACCGACAGAGGAAGGGGAGGAGGAAGTGCCCGTGACTGGGCCTGTATCCCCTCCTGGCAGCAGTGTTTCCTCCAAAGGTCTTTCCCCTGAAGAAAGAGAAGAAAGGGCGAAGGAGCGAGCCTACAACGTGGAAATGGCAAAACTTAAGATAAATGGGCAGTTGGAGATAGAGAATGCAAGAGGCAGGAGAGAAGCTGATTTGGAGATCAAAAGATTAGAGTTTGAAAGAGAGAAGTTAGCTTTTGAGCGTGAGAGAATGGTGAGGGACATGGAGCTCAAAGCTAAGGAGTTAGAATTGAATCCCTCTGGTGGCAGCGTCCCATCTGTGCCTGCAGAAAGTAGGTTTTATTTTCCCAAAGATGTGATCAAAGATTTTCAGAAGAATGAGGATATTGGTCAGTGGTTTAAAGCATATGAGTTAGCATTGTTGGCCCACCGGGTCCCTGAGAAGGATTGGGGAGCGGGGTTGTGGGGTCGCTTTGTGAATGAGGGAAGAGATACCCTGTTAGACATGCCTGTTGAGAATAGGACGTCTTATGCTCATATGAAAGATGCTTTAATGTTAAGGTATGGCCTAACCCCAGAAAAGTACAGACAGGCCTTTAGAGAATGTAAGAAGTTGCCTGGTACCACGTGGGTGGAGTATGTGTCATATTTTTGCAGAGCCATGGATGGTTGGGTAAAGGGCAGCAAAGTGGAAAGTTATGATGCTCTTTATGATTTGTTTGCTTGGGAGCACTTGTCTAATAACTGTTTTCCAGAGCTGCGCCAGCACCTTATTGATAGCAAGATATCTAACCCTAGAAAACTTGCTGAAGAGGCGGACCGCTGGGTCAGTACCAGGGTCCACAAGGGTCCAGTGGGAGACTCAGCCAAACGTGGGCAGGGTCCCCAGCAGAAGAGTGGGGGGGACAAGGGTAAACAGAAGGAGTCCCAGAAAGGGCCCCAAAGTAATCCCCAAGGGAACCAAGGGAAAGGTTCCCAGCCTCCCCCTGTGAAGAAATCAGAGGCCCCGCCAGGTAAACCTGGTCATAGGGGCCCCCTGACCTGCTTCGTTTGTAAGCAGGTAGGACACCGTTTTTATGACCCTCAGTGTCCCTTGAAGAAGTCTGGTGCACTACCCAGTGCACCACCCCGTCAGTTGGCTAGTGTAGCTCTGGGAGGGGAGGAGATGGTTGCCCATGGTGGGGAGGGTCCCGCAGAGATGTCCCTGGTCTCTCTAGGAGACATGGAATTGGTCCCTCCACCCCCTCTGCCTAGTAACACTAAGAAATATAGGCAGTGGGTGACCATTAATGGCCATAGAGTGGAAGCTCTCAGAGACACCGGAGCGAGTGTGACAGCTGTCAAGTGTCACTTGGTGTCCAGAGAGCAGGTTGTTCCCCACGCATTCTACCCTGTGATAGCTGCTGACAACTCCCAGAAAGAGTGTGAGGTAGCTCAAGTTTCCTTTGAATGGGGGGGAGTTTCGGGTACTCTTCAGGTTGCTGTGAGGCCCGCCATGCCTGTTGATTGTCTCCTGGGCAATGATTTAGAAGACTCCCCTTGGGCTAAGGTGGAGAGGGAGACACATTTGAAAATGTTGGGTGTGCCAGAGTGGGTGTGTGCAACCACTCGATCCATGACAGCAAGTAAGGGTGTTGATGGGGTTCTGGAGCCTGAAAGTATGGCCCAGGACCCAGCTGTGAAGAGAAGAGGCAGGGGGCGCGGGAAACCGTCCCCCGTAGTTCCCGTGGTCCAGAAGGAGGCAGACCTCGAGGGGGATGCCCTGGAACCCACAGGTGAACAAGTTGCCGAACTGGGAGACCTGCCCGAGCTGACCCATTGGCAGCAGGATGGTGGTCCCTCCAGGGAGGAATTCTGTGCAGAACAGAAAGTGTGCCCTTCTCTTGTGGGTATGAGGCAGCAGGCCTCAGCCCAAACCTCAGGTGATCAGTCAGGGTCACATTTTGTGTACTGGGAGAACGACCTCCTGTATAGCGAGCCTAAGGCTGCTGAGCCTGGGTCAGCCCGTGTGCTGGTGGTACCCCAGCGCTTCAGAGCCTTCCTACTGGGTTTGGCTCATGACGTTCCGTTAGCTGGACATCTGGGGCAGGACAAGACCTATGACAGGCTTGTCACCCATTTCTATTGGCCTCAGATGCGAAGGGATGTAGACATCCAGTGCAAGACCTGTCAGACTTGCCAGGCAAGTGGGAAGAGCGGGCGGAAGCAGAAGGCTCCCCTCCAACCTTTTCCCGTGGTCAGTACCCCCTTTGACCGGGTGGGGATTGACATTGTTGGGCCACTGGACCCCAAGACATCCCTGGGCAACAGGTTCATCCTGGTCTTGGTGGACCATGCCACCCGGTACCCGGAAGCCATCCCTCTCAGAACAGTGACTGCCCCCGTGGTGGGACGGGCGCTGATGGGTGTTTTCTCCCGAATGGGGTTCCCCAGAGAGGTGGTGTCAGACCGGGGCACCAACTTCATTTCCAACTATATGAAGTCTCTGTGGAAGGAGTGTGGGGTAACTTATAAGTTCACCACTCCTTACCACCCTCAAGGTAATGGGTTGGTTGAAAGATTCAACCGTACCCTTAAAGGCATGATCATGGGTCTTGAAGAACCAATGAGGCGTAAATGGGACGTCCTCTTGCCATGCCTGTTGTTTGCTTACCGTGAGGTGCCACAGAAGTCTCTAGGGTTCAGCCCCTTTGAGCTTTTGTATGGTCACCCGGTAAGAGGACCTTTGAGTCTGGTCAAAGAAGGCTGGGAGCAATCTCCCAGGAAACCTCCCCAGGATGTATACAGTTACATGCTGGCCTTTAGGAACCAGACTAGGCGCTTCAGGGATCTTGCTCAGGCAAATCTGGAGGCCAGCCAGGAGGAGATGAAGCGGTGGTACGACCAGAGGGCCACTCTGGTAGAGCTTCAGCCTGGACAGAAAGTTTGGGTCATGTCCCCTGTGGAACCTTGTGCGCTCAAGGACAGGTGGACTGGACCATTCGAGGTTGTGGAGAAGAAGAGCGATGTCACCTACCTGGTGGATTTAAAGTCTCCCAGGAACCCCTTGCGGGTCCTGCATGTCAACCGTTTGAAGCCCCACTTAGAAAGGTCCGAAGTGGGCATGCTCCTAGCTACAGATGCTGGAATGGAGGAGGAGAGTGAGCCTCTTCCTGACCTCCTGTATGCAAAAGAGCAAGATGGGTCAGTGGATGGTGTTGTCCTCTCTGACACACTGACCCCTGAACAGCAGCAGGATTGTCGCCATTTGTTGGGGCAATTCCCTGATCTGTTTTCCTTGATTCCTGGTGTTACTCAGTGGTGTGTCCATGATGTAGACACCGGGGACAGCACTCCTGTCAAGCACAAGGCTTACAGAGTGACTGACAAGGTCAGAGCATACATCAAGGAGGAGGTCTCCAAGATGTTTGCCCTAGGGGTGGTTGAGTCCTCTAGCAGTCCTTGGGCCAGCCCCGTGGTCTTGGTTCCAAAGGCTGCAGCGCCTGGTGCTTCACCGGAACTTCGGTTCTGTGTGGATTACCGAGGACTCAATTCAGTCACCAAGACTGACGCGCACCCCATCCCCAGAGCTGATGAGCTCATCGATCGGTTAGGGGCTGCCCAGTACCTTAGTACGTTTGATCTAACGTCTGGGTACTGGCAGATCGCCTTGACCGATGGGGCAAAAGAGAGGTCAGCATTCTCCACACCAGATGGGCACTACCAGTTCCGGGTTATGCCCTTTGGGATGAAGAATGCCCCTGCCACCTTCCAGAGGTTGGTCAACCAGGTCTTGGCTGGACTGGAGGATTTCAGTGCCGCCTACCTGGACGACATCGCAGTGTTCAGCGCCAGCTGGGAAGAACACTTGTGCCACCTCCAGGAAGTGTTGTTGGCCCTGCGCAGAGCAGGCCTCACAATCAAGGCCAGTAAGTGCCAGATTGGGCAGGGTTCAGTGGTGTACTTGGGGCACCAAGTAGGGAGCGGCAAGGTGGCCCCCCTACAACCCAAGATTGATACCATCCTGGCATGGGCACCGCCCAAAACCCAGACTCAGGTGAGAGCCTTCCTGGGTCTCACGGGTTACTACAGGAGGTTTGTCAAGGATTATGGTAACATTGTGCACCCCTTGACTTCGCTGACTTCCAGGAAGCAGCCACGACTTGTGAACTGGACTGACGCCTGTCAGACGGCCTTTGACACCCTGAAAACTGCAATGTGCACAGCACCCATACTCCAGGCACCCGACTTTTCTAAAGAATTTGTTGTCCAGACGGACGCTTCAGAGCATGGCGTGGGGGCTGTTCTAGCTCAGGTGAATGAAGAGGGCCGAGACTTACCTGTAGCCTTCATCAGCAGGAGGTTACTTCCCAGGGAACAGAGGTGGAGTGCGATAGAAAGAGAAGCATTTGCTGTGGTCTGGGCACTGAAAAAGCTGAGACCCTACCTGTTTGGGACTCACTTCCGGGTGCAGACAGACCACAGGCCCCTCAGATGGTTGATGCAGATGAGGGGTGAGAATCCAAAGCTGTTGAGGTGGTCCATTTCCCTACAGGGGCTGGACTTCACGGTGGAACACCGCCCTGGCACAGATCACGCCAATGCTGATGGTCTGTCCAGATTTTTCCGCCTTAGTGATGAGGACTCCCTAGGGTAAGGGTAGTTCTCCCCACATTTCAGCTGGAGGGGACACGTGTTAGACCTGGCATCATTGGCATGAGTCTCTCCTCCATTTTTTTCTGTTTGCCTCCTCTGTTTACGATGTTTTTGCTGGTATATGCTTTGGGCACTGTGCCACTGCTGATCAGTGCCACAGTGCAAGTGCTCCCTATGTGAAATTGCTGTATTGATTGACTTCCATGTTTGGCTTATTTGGTTTACTATCAGTCCCTAGTAGAGTGCACCAGGAGTGCCAGGGCTTGTAAATACAAATGCTGCTAGTGGGCCTGCAGCACATGTTGTGCCACCCACAAGAGCGGCCTAGTAAAAGTATGTCTGAAGGTCTGCCATTGCCAGACCACGTGCAGTCTGACTGCCACGAGGACTGCGCAAGTACACCTACTTGCCAGTCCCTAAACCTTCCCTTAACTTCATGTTAGTCACCCCTATAGTAGGCCCACGGGCAGGGTGCATTGTAAGCATAAGGTAGGACAAGCCTGACAAGGTTGGCATGTCCTAATAGTGAATTACATCCATAGTCGTTTTTCACTATTGTAAGGTAGCCTGCTCTCCATCAGTTAGAATGGGCTGCCAGGATTATTAATGCTATAATCCTAGCGGGCTCGGGGAGCATGGTGCAATGTCGAGTTTGGTATCCCTGAACTCAGGGTTTAATAACGCATCCGTTTGTGTGGATGGTTTTTGGACTCTGTGTTTGAAAATAGCACTTTTAGAAAGTAGCTATTTTCTTGTCTAACTGTCTACCGGTCTCTGCTGGTTCTGGTGTGCGTGTGACAGGAGCTGGGTGGCTCCAGAGAGTCTGAATGAGTCAGTGTGGGATGAGTGGGGCATTTGCATTGAGAGTAGGGGAGAGTAGCTCTTGATAGCCTGCCCTGCCTGATACAATGTTGGCTCCGCCCCCCTGCCAGGCGACTGATGACTCTGTGCTTGCCTGGGACTTCCCTGGCCCGCCTCCTGCCGGGCAGCTGATGGCCCTGCCCCTGCCAGTGACAATGCTGGCTCCGCTCCTGCTGAGCGGCTGAGGACTCTGCCCTGCCCAGTGAATAGGCCAGGTGCTCTGGCCTGGCAACACCCACAACAAACCCAGGATGGGGGGAATTTCCCCTGCATGGACAAAGGGATCAAAGCCAAAAAGGGGTATAAGAGAAGGACCCCTGAACTAAGAATTTAGATCACTTCTGACAAGGAAACCTGAACCAAGGACAAGAAGCCTGCTGATCTAAGGACTGCCTACCCCTTCTGCCAGAGTGCTGTTTGTTGGGGGAATCCTGCATTGCTTCTTTATTTTTGCCAAGGAACCAGGAGAGAGGAACTTTGTGTGTACTCTCACTCTTTGCTGAGAAAATCTCCAAGGGCTGGAAGAGTGCCAGTCTCCTGTTGAAGTCACAGGGCTAAAGGACTTCATCTGCTTAAAGTGCTATTTGCTGGAATTTGTGAATCCAGCACCTCTGAAAGAATCCAGCAATCTCGACGCCGACGGACGCCGCCGAATCCAGCTCGACATCGTGAGTAACGGCTCCAGTGTCCCGCTTCCTCGACGCCGGCCGCCGGGCCCGATCGACGCCAGCAGCAACGCCAGTGAGTAGTGAGTTCGGCTCCAGCTCCAAGTGACCCCGTGTCTGCACCGCTGCTGATCGCATCGACTTCGAGCCCTCTCGACGCCGTGAGCGCTGCTCACTCTTGCAACATCGACATCGACGACGTCGTATCCTGCTTCATCCCGTGAGCGCTGCTCCCGCCTGACTTCGGTCGACGCCGCTGCAGATCGCCCCGACTCCGAGGCCCGATCGACGCCGAAGACGCGACGCCGGACATCTCGACGCCGCTGATCATCGAGTGCTTCACTTTTCCAAGGTACTGTGTTGTTGGGGTCTGTGCGACTCCGGGCTCGACGTAGCGCTCCTCGCGGTCGACGCCGAACCTTTGGATTAACTTTGCCTCGACGTCGTGTGACTCCCGTGTGGGTTACATTGTTGCCAAGAACTGTGTTTTAGAGAAGAAGAGTTGCTTTTGATACTAAAGACTTTGTGCTAAGAAGAAACCGTGCTTGAACTATTATTTTTTTCCTTCCAAGAGTATTTATTAAGACTGTGGTATATTTTTGTCGTTATTTGGTCTTGTGCTAAACCTTATATAAAAATACTTATTTTTATAATACTACTGTGTCGTGTCCATTTGTAGTGTATTCACTTTATTACTGTATGTGGTCATAAATGCTTAACGCACTGCCTCTGAGATAAGCCTGTCTGCTTTGCCAAGCTACCAAGGGGGTGAGCAGGGGTTATCTAAGTGTGTGATCTCCTTGCCCTGACTAGAAAAGGTGTGTCCCTATTTGTCAGAAGTGTATACCTCTGCCAACTAGAGACAGCCGCTTCTAACAGCCGCATTGCAGCGTTGTGGTTGGCTTAGGGGAGGGAGCCTGGCTGCCTACTCCCTGTTCCTGGAGGCATACTCAGGAGAGCAGGAGCAACGAAGACACGGGACCCGACCTCGAGGTAAGATTTCTCTCATTTAAAAATATTTACATCACCGGCTCACACATACACCCCCTCGTCCATGCCCCCTCCAGGGTTCTTTCTGGCGTTTCCCACCTCCCAGCTGTCCAGTTTCCCCCGCAGCACTTCTCAATGGTGGCCGCTGTGTGGGCAGGCTTGGCGGGCGTTCCACTGTTGTGCCAAAGGTATATATGGAGTTACCACGCATACCATTACATCGCATTCCATTACAATGCATACTAATATTAGGCGTATTGCAACGGTAGGAAAGGTGTTGGATTGCAGAGATGTAAACATTACTATTCCCACTTCAGTGAGTGCAACCCTAAAACTAACCTTTGCACCCCAAAGCAAACCCTGAACCCTAATTTTCATCTATAAGCCCCCCAAAAAAACACACCTTAAAAATCATATTTGACCCAAATGCACACCCCAATTTTCATATTTGACCCAAATCCACACCCCAATTTTCATAATTGACCCCAAAACACACCCAACATTTCATATTTTACCCCATAATACACTCCAAATTTAATCTCTGACACCCGAAACCCATTCCCACCCTAAACCTTAAAAATATCCCCATTACTGACCTCACAATGCGTTGTAATGGAATGAGATGAAAAGGCACCAGCGCTGTTGAGTTTGCATTGTAAAGGCATTACGATGTAATGCCTGCGTTGCAATGGACGTCTCCCGTGCCAAAGGCAAGCCCGTTTGCGTCCGTCTGCCCCTGTACCGTGCTCAGCACTAAGGACCCTTCCTCTCGGATACTCCACCCCTACGGTGCCAGCACCCTCCTCGCCATCAACACTGAATGCCACATCGCCTGCCAGGACCAACATCTGCTCCTGACCAGACATTGCCATTGCCATTACTGACAGTTACTAAATCACCCGCAAGGACCACCCCGAAAGTTCAGGAGGAGGCATTGCCATCACCTACAGAAGCACACGCTGACTGACCACGCACTCTAATTACCCAATGGTGACCATGGAACACCTCAACTTCCAGTTCCGGACCAAGTCCAACCCCATCCTCTGTGGCACCCTCATCTGCAGGCCCCCCCAAGACCAAGGACACCTATTCTCCAATACCGTTGTAGACCTCATTGCACAACAAGCTCTCCCATCCACCGACGACTGAAGTTCCTCCTGGACCACCCCAGTGACCAGAACACCACCCCCTCCTGGGGTAGCTCCTCAAAATCAGACTCAAGCAGCTAGTCTCTGCAGCAAGCCACATAGCAGGACACACAGTCGAGCATGTCTCCTCCACCAGCGGGACCTTCAACTATAGCCACACCACCGGACTCTCCTGGACCGACCATCATTGTATACTTCACATCTTCACCATTCCCACCGTACACCACCACCATCATGGCCCCCCTCACAGTTGGATCCAGGCCACCGAAGTACGTCTCATCAACACCCTCAGCACCACCCCATTGCCAACGCTTACAGATGATGACACCGCGGCGCACAACCACCATCGATGAATCTCCAACAGAACTGACACCCGGGCACCCCTCAAGAACGGCACTGCGTCAGTACCTTACGCCTGCATAATGGCAGGCATACGGGTGACGCAGTGCCACAGGGATAGGCTGGTACCATGTATCGCTGGAGTTGCATCATGGTTGTCACACAACTGCAAGAATGCGTGACTTTAGAACAGACAGATACGTCAGGATTCCAGGCGTATCTGTCATTACTTGTATCATGGAGCACTGTCCAGTGAATACAGTGCATCCGTGGTGTTGCAAGAAGGGGGTAGTGAAAAGTGTTGCAACGCTGTCTTGTCGCAGCTCTGCAACACTTTTCATGAGTGAGGCCCAGGAATGCGCACTATCTTATTGATGGTGTGCAGTCCTGCCCTGTAGTTTTGTCACAGGACACCGCAGCAACAGTGCTTGCAATGCGTTTCAGCACCAGAACCTGCTGAAATGAGGCCCCAAGGTTATCTCCATTTTTTAAACCAGATATTTTCTGGTCTTAAAAAACTGCCTCCAACTGCAGTTAGAGGCAGGTTTTTTTGGTCCTCCTTGTAAATATCGCAAAGTGGGGTTAACGGCCGTTTTTGCATGGGAATGCATCCCTTGCATGTAATTATCGCTAACAGAAGTGGCGATATTTTCTATGGACCTTTTCGCCGGAAACTCTTCACATCTAACATGGGCTTCGATAGGAATTCTATAGAGCATATTATCAAGCCCATTATCGCTGTTTTATCGGCAGTTTCCTGCCGATAAAAGCGGCGATAATGTATCACCCGTCCTTGATAATATGCCCCATAAGGCGCTCCAATACCTTTGCTTGAGTTTGTGCTATGTAAAGCTGGAAAGATTAAAAAAAAAATATTAATGCATTGATATAGTGCTTGCTAAATGTGAGGAGCCATAGGAGTGCTTTCATGGCGAGTAGCACTCTATACTGCCCAGCTGCTAGCCCATACATTGACGGTGCCCATGTACGTTGCACACTTCCCACCACTTTGGCTAGTATACCTTAATTCTGAAGCATCGATATCTGAAAGTATGCCTCCATACTGTATTGCAGTATCATTTACATAGCGATATCAATTACTGACGAGGCGCCGGAGCACTTTGTGTACTGTCATGTAGCTCCTGAATATCCTTATATCGTGTTAAGTTAGCATAGGTACATTTGAGGTTTAAACGCCATTTTCCATTCTTGCAACTTCTGCACACGACACTTAATTGTTGACTTAGCTTTCAACCTAGTAGTTTGCCGTGGTTTATGTGAGAATAATATGTTATTGCTCTGATATCAGCTTTGCTTAATAAACTATGTCTGCACGAAGAGTGCTGAAGTTTCAGGAACAACACGATATGGAATTGTTATGAGGTCTGATCTCCACACCTTCATAGTCATAACACAAGTGCAGCCTTTGCCAACTCTGGCTTCAGGCGGGATTGATATTGCTTTGCATGAGGCACATAGAACACACTTGATGCGGTTCACATGAAGAGAGAGCTGGTGTATGCTGATGTGATTCCTTCATGCTAGGACACTAAGGTATGGGCCCGCCCTAAACCAACCCAAAGAGACCTTCTTAGCTAATAATATAATATATGTGTTAGAGTGGGTGAGATATAAGTGTTGTTAACTCTTATTCATTACAGTATGTTGACATGCTGTCACCATTCGCTTTTTATGTCTTAGTAACTATGCTGGTAATTTTGCTACTGATAATAAGTATACTTGTATTATCTAAGATACTGCGCCTGAGAAGACGGCATTAGTAAATAAACATTTCAAATGCACAGGTGTCTTCTTTACTCCATGTTCTGGTTTGTAATGATAATATAACGAAAGAGTGTTCATGAGTTCCACGTATCCTGAGGTACTGTAAGTTCATGTTCTGGTTTGTCTAAACATTGGGAGTTTGTTATGACCAATGAGACACTGTAGCTAGCTCGGTAAGGGGTTTGTTGGGTACTTAGGTGAGTTTTGGGTCACCCTAATTCTCTGAGGTTCCAATCCTCTGTGCACAGTTCTGTGTGAGAACAGAAACCCTGCGACATGGCGCCCAACGGTTTCGGTGGTCTTATATCATGACACTCGAGTAGTATATCGTTCAAACCTTAACCCCTTCACCTCCGTTTCCGGAAAACGGGGTGTCGGTGAAACCTACCTATTTTTTGAAATAGGTCTTATTCAAGCTTGATTCTTTCTTAAACGGTTTCTTTGAATTACTACCCAGTTGTGCTACAAAGTATTCTTTGTATTTTCTTGTTTCCAGTGTTGTCATGGCGGCGGTGGCCATTGCGCAGCATAGTCGCGTAGCGGTGCGCACACATCTTCAGACGTACCAAGTCCCGGTGGATGGGATGGCTGTGATTTTAGTGGTGGGTGCAGATCCGGCGTTCCCTTTCGAGTTGTTTTACTCTTGGGTTACGTTTCCGGCTGTGGACGCAACTTCTGGTTTGTTCCACTCCTACACCGCCTCAGCTGTCCCGGCTGAGTATACACCGTACAGGGCCCTGGAAATACCTATTGATCATTGGCAGCATCGAGTTTGGTTTGATGGCGCCCTCCCCCACTCTTTGTCCGCTGCGAGGTTAGGTCCACTCTCAATTCCAGGTACTAACTGGGCTGCGTTGGGTGGTTTTACCCCGCACCCGAATCACGGGGCTTGTACCCTTGCAGAAATTCGCAGGCTACATGTAGTCTCAATTTCCGTGATTCGTGCATTGGTTCAATACATAGGTCGTCATCTCCCGGGTGGTCCCCCGGGGGGTCCGGCCGTTCAAACGGAACGTGGTGGTTTACGGCTCAATCCAGTTATGGTAAATTCGGTTTTTGGTCAACGCCCTGATAATAAAGATGATTTCCCTTTTTGGCTGGCCGAGAAATTTGACCAACTGGAAGCCGTGTTTCCCAATTCTACTCCTGCTGACAAACATAGAATGTTGACGATTACTTTACCTAAGGATATCACTCCTGAGCTCGTTGACTGCGAAAGTTGGGGTAAGACTTTTGCGGCTGTTTATGTGAGGTGTTTCGGCACCCCGTCTATGGCTGTACTGCCTACGATCATAAAACGTGTTCAGGATGATCACGGTCCTGAGGCAGCGGTTGAATTGGGTATGCGCCTGTGTGGTTCTTTTGAGATTGTAAGTGATCTCATACACTCCAACGTCAAGGGAGATGCTGTGAACTTCCAGGTTTTTAATGCACTGGCAGCGTTACCCGATGCCGAAAAGCCCCGCCAGTTGGCGAAGATTGTGGTGGCCGCTTATAAAACTATCGGTCGCACAAGTAAGGGTTTAAAGTACTTCACGGTTAAGGAGAAGAAACAACCACAAGTGCAATCTGCTGCGGCAGATGTACAACCAAAGTCCAAAAAACAAAATTGGCCTCAGAAACAGGGGAAGCAACAGCAGCAAACTCAGGATTCATATCCTGCAACACAAGTCCCTGCGCCAGCTGAGAAAGTTTATGATTTGCGCGATCGCGCGATGATTAAATCACCTGATCGATTTCAGGTTTCTGATCAACGCTCTCCTCGTTCCTTTCAGGACTCATCGGCCCCGAAGACCGGTGGAGGAGGAGGCGGACGGGGACGTGGTGGCCAACAGGGACATGGCCAGCCCCGCCAGACAGAAGGCGCATGGAAGCAGGAGGATTCTACGCCAAGGAGACCGCAGTTTGCGAAAAAGAAAGTCGCAGCCTTAACAGCGCATCGATATGCCACAGATAGTGAGAACGCGGCTTCGGAATCTGACGTGGGCTCTGACCTTGCTGGACAGCGCGGCGGAGATAACCATAGTCAGAGAGGCGCTGCGTCCACTACTGAGGGTGACAGCGACTGATGTCTACGTTGTGATAGAAACAGCGGATACGAGACTTGCTCCCCCTGAAAGACTTTATGAAATTGTCCTGTTAATTGAAGGTGACATACAGCGTACCGTTAAAGGTGTATTTTGGGAAAATCTGTCTTCTACATATGATATTTTACTTTCGGAGGCTGACTGGCCCCCACCTTTTGTGCTCGCAGCGCCGCGAGGGGAGGAGGTGATCCTCCCCAGTTTCGCGAACACTGTCTCGAAAGAGCATGCGCAGCATTTTGCAGAAGAGTGGGCTCGGGCTCTCGCGCCGGCTCTGTACCGTAACCAATGTGGTTGGGATAAATTGTCGCCTTGCCACGAAATTCCGTTGCGGTCTCAGCCGCAGCCTCAACCTCAATATCCCATTCGGCGTGAAGCAAAATCTTCCGTCGCGGAAATCCTTGAACAATTGGAATATCAGGGAGTTATTGAAACGTGTGTGTCACCGATGAATAATCCCCTTTTTACTGTGAACAAACCTGACGGATCATATCGTTTGGTTTTGGATTACCGGCATTTAAACTCGCATTGCCGTAACTGTGCAGTACAGAATACTCACGGCTCTGCCCTTGTGGATAGTCTCGTACATAAGTGTTTCAAGACAACGCTTGACATATCCAACGGTTTTTATGCCCACAGATTGGACAGCTTTAGCTCCCAATGGACCAGTTTTACGAGCGCTGGAGTCCAAAAACAATTCCGGCGTCTTCCAATGGGCTATAAGAATAGTCCTGGTATATTTACCGCTCGCATTGTCTCTATTCTGGAGGCACTCGACCCGGATGCTTGTTCGTATGTGGATGACATATATCTCACAGACGACAATATTTGGGAGCATCTGTGTCGTGTAAATTCTGTTATTTGTAACTTCGCTGACATGGGTTACAAATTTAACTTTGCAAAATCGCACATTGCTGAACACGCAGTGTTGTTTTTGGGCTATGAGCTCAACAATGAAGGTAGAGGTTTGGCTACTCACTTCTTAGAGAAGTGCGCACAGTTGCGCGCTCCTACAACTCTGAAAAAATTACAGTCTTTGCTGGGCTTCTTGAATTTCGGCAGAACTTATGTTCCGGAATATGCCCAGCGTATCAAGCCTTTGTATGCTTTGATACAACCTACTTTCTCAAAATCATGCTGGCTGCCTGAGCATTCGGCCATTCTGCAATCATTGCAGGCTGATCTGCTCGCTTCTGAATACTTACTGACTCGTGATAACCACACCAACCTGGTGATAAGAATAATTCCAGGGGCGGTGGGTTTCACGTACCTGACTTTTAATGAAGGAGACACAGTGCCTATTGCTTACAAGTCACACTTGTACACTTCGGCTGAATTGCGGTTTCCCACTGTGGAGAAAGTTTTAACTGCTGTACAGATGGCGATTCTTAAAGAACGAGCTCTGTCACAGGGGAAGCGCATGTTAGTGGTAACACCCTGTCCTCATTTGGAGGCAGTCACGAAAGCCAGTGTACCAAATTTTAAAGCTTTGCACCCACGGTGGATTCAATGGGCAGCGTCATTGACGTCCACGGATGTCACGTTTATTTTTGACGCCTCTTTGCGGTCGCAAGAGTACTTGCAGTATGAGTTCGTTCATCCTGCTCCTCTGGCTATGCGACCTTTGGAGGACTTCCATTGCATCATTTACACTGATGGGTCGGCGCAGGTTGCGCATGGCTCTAAACATGCCTACGTTTCCGCATGCGCTATTGTGGTTGGTGCTATGTTGAACGATGAATTCATTTCCAGGGAGGTACACACGTTGCCCCTGGGCGATTGCACTGCACAATTGGCTGAGCTTCAAGCTCTTTTACTAGCGTTGGAGTACGCGGATCCAAGTGTTACTACTCTGATTGTAAGTGATTCTTACTACTGTGTCCTGTCTTACAATGAGAACTTGTTCTTTTGGATTCAAAATGATTTTCATGATTCCAAGGGTAGCACAATAAAACATAAAATGATCTGGGTTCGAGTGGCAGAGCTTAAGGCTAGGTTGCCACTCGTTTATGTGATTCATACTCTCGGTCATCAGCGCGTGGGAGTACACGCTGTTGGCAATTCGCTGGCTGATGAAGCGGCGAAATCAGCAGTATCTACATACTTAGTTGCAGCGGTTACTAGATCCAAAACCAAGATTGATAGCGACATCTTGGCGGCAGTTGCTGCCTCTGAGAAGGGAAGTAAACATCCTGCGGGATTCCCTTCGAAGTACAAATACCACTTAAGTCCCGAAAAGGTTCCTTTTGTGACAATTCCTGACGTTGGGGAACGGCTGATTCCCAACTCGGATCGCAGAGCAGACTTGATTACAGCGGCACATGAAGGTGTGGCGTCTGCGCATGCGGGCGTCTCGGCCACTGTAACTCATTTACAGCAAAGTTTCTGGTGGCGGGGACTGTACAAACAGACGCGTGATTATGTCCTTCTTTGTGACATTTGCCAGCAGATTAAACCTTCAACTGCCACGCGTCCGCCACAGACTCAGTTGTACATTTCTAATAAACCGCTAGGTTGTGTTTATTTGGATCACTGCGGTCCTTTTTCATCTGATACTGCGTATAAGTACATCTTAGTAGCAGTTGACTCATGCACACGCTTTGTGTGGGTTTGGCCGCATCGCAGCGCTGATTCACGGACTGTCATTAGAGATTTGCGTGTCTTTATAGGGATTTTTGCCTGTGGTACCTTCCATTCGGATCAGGGTCCGGCTTTCGCCTCTAAGGCGTATAAGGATGCCATGACTTCGATGGGGGTCCAAGTCAAGTTTTCGTCTCCCTACAGACCTGAGGGTAACAGTGTAGTTGAGCGAATGAACCGTGATTTAAAGCAATCTTTGACAGCCCGAGTTATAGGCACTGGCAGAAACTGGCTGGCTCACCTCTATGGCGTGCAGCGTGCTCTTAATAATCTCCCTAGAAGGTCTCTGGGAGGGCGGACCCCATACGAAATGCTCTTTGGCATCAAGATGTTCGTCCCTGACCTTGACGGTCTAGACTGTGTGGTTCGAGCCACTTCCTTTGACGCAGATGAACATTGCAATGTTTTACAGAATCTACAAAAGACCAGAGACAGTCTTGCAAAGGAACATTTGCCCTCCACCTCGGATGATGCGTTGCAGATCCCGGTAGTCGGCTGGCTACCCCAGGTTGGAGAACTGGTTCGTGAGAAGATCGATAACAAGAAAGAATTTGGTCCTTCCTATCGAGCTCCGGTTGCAGTCCTTGGAGTGAAGGGCACAAGAACAGTCATTTTACCACCACTTCCTGGTCGTAAGGAAAACAGGTTTATTTCTATTGACAATGTCAAGATACACAGAGTGGCTGATTCTTCTTAGCATGACACCGGCGGTTTCCTGTCCTTCCATTGTGAGAAATTCAGTTATGCCCACTGCTTCTAATATTGAACCTGAGGTGGCCATCGAATTACCTGCTCTTTCCAGTCCTTTATTAAATAATTTACCCGGAACTAACATTGATGAGATAGACTATGCCTACCCCACTGATCTGTCCATACCTGACCTACAGGCACGTTTGGCCACGGAATCCAGATTTTCATTTGACTCTGTTTCACTTGCCTCAAAGAAACCCTCTCGTTTTGCAATTTATGCGAGCCTGTTTAAAAAACATTTTTTGATACCCCCTTGGACATACATTTGGCTGGTCCTTTTTTCAGTTTACCTTTTTATGTCAATTGGTTTTGTGTTTTATTTTTTTCGAATCATGAATGGCCACTATGTGGAGGAAAGAACATGCATTACTCATCTAAATGGAACTTTGGCCCCGCTTTCCTCGTCACATTCTACACACAGATTAAAAAGAGACTTGACTTTGGTTAACATCACAGCATGGCCTGTCCTTGATGGAATCGTGTGGGATGCAGTTCGGTTTCAGATTCATGGCCCAACGGAAGTCGTTAATGTTCCTAATGTACTTAGAGTAAATATGGGGGATGTGGTGAAACAGAACATTCGTTCTGATGACTGGGATGTTAATGCTGTAGAAACTTTGTTTTCTGATTTACAATACTATGCTGCCTTTGATGCTGAGGATTTATATTTGGAATCTGCTAATTATGGTGAATTATTCTGCTACCAGCATTATGGCAATCAATCTTAATCTTTATTTCGGCCATACGGCCATCAAAGATACACAACAACATAAAACATATACACCATAAAACATCATCAATAGCAATAATACATATTTGTACATTATAAAATCGTTCATATCTGTGAGTAAAAACTATCAGGGTTACATTTAAAAAACTTAGGGCTAACTCAGGGACCGTGACTTCAGCAAACTAGTACGCATATGCCAGACTTTAGTAAGAAATTTAGCTAATGCAAACACAATTGGACTCGAAAGATCAGTTTTTAAAATTCTGTACATTGGGAGATACTCTCTACCACCAAGATTTCTAATAAGTGGGAGAAGCCAGTATTTCCTCGCTTTCGAGTACGTGGGGCAGAACAAAACTACATGGAGATCACTTTCCTCAGCGTAAGAGCATGTTGGACACTGCTTGGAGGAGGGCGGGTTTGTCCAGGAGCTGGTGAAAGTCCGCAGGGGCAAGGTGCCGTATCTCCATTGCAGAAACAGCTTCCTGGCCAACACCGGGGACATGGCATCCAACACCCTTTCCATCCTGTATATATCTTTACCTAACGTAAACACAGAGGTCAGTGATCCCTCTCGCTGATTTTCTATGACCAAGGACAGTTTATAAGCGTAATAGGCATCAACCAAACTTCTGCGTGAGATATTTAGTGAGGCATCCGCAGGATCGGACCAAAGATCAGGAAACCCCAGTACCATACATAGGTTATGGATATGTTTTAACCAGGGAATCTGTGACGCCTTCGGGTGGGATAGCAGCTCCCTTAATTCAGCCCTGTAGGCAGAGAGTGCTTCACTACTCCACAGTCTTCGCCAGAAGACTATGGGTCTGAGTCCTATTTCATCGGCTATTGGTCTCAATCCCAGATCTAACCTCAGGGGAAGGAGCGGGGTGCTTGTCGGGAGTGCGGTTATCTGTCTGATAAAATTATTCTCAGTTACCGACAGACTGCAAGATGGTGTATGTCCCCACAGTTCCGCCCCATACATTGAGGCGCCCCTGGCCTGCGCCTTGTAGATCTGGATGAGCGGACCCAGGGGCCGATAAGTCGAATTTTTCAGCATCCGCGCAATGCCCCCAGTAGTCTGTACTAGTTTGAGGTTGGCCTTGGTCCGATGTGCCCCCCACGACATGGACTCATTCAGGGTTACACCTAGGTAGTCGAAGGTGGAGACTCTCTCCAACCGTGCCTCTCCCAGTAGTGGATTCGGGCGCAATTTTTTACTTGGATTCAGGACCATGAATTTTGTTTTTCCAGCATTAATTTCTAGGCCCCTATCCATACAAAAGGCCACGAAAGAATCAAGGATCCTCTGGATCCCCATCGGGGTTTTTGACAGCAGCAGGGTGTCATCTGCAAACATGATTGCAGGCACCCTGCTGCCGTTCAGTTTTGGAGCGTCAGAGTCTTCAATACCATTTAAGTGGGCGATTACCCCGTTGACAAAGAGGCAGAACAGGGTCGGTGCAAGCACACAGCCCTGCCTAACCCCCCTGTCAACGGGAAATCTGTCCGTCAGCTCCCCCGACTTTCCACACCGCACCCTGGCGTAGTTGTTGAGATGTAACCTCTGTAAGATTATTAGAATGTCCGCAGGTACGCCCATCTCGGACAGGACATTCCAGAGTTTACCTCTGGGCACCAGATCAAAGGCGGCTCTTAAATCCACAAATATTGTGTATAAGCTGCCACCATCATAAACCACTGTCCTCCAGTAAATGATGTTAAGTCGGAAGACCTGGTCCACCGTTGATACTCCCTTCCTAAATCCAGCCTGGTAGGGGCTAAGGACTCCCGTTTCTTCTGCCCAGTCCTGGAGCCGATTAAGCAGTACCCTCCCAAGGAGCTTCTGAGGTACATCAATCAGACTAATTGGTCTGTAATTGGCTGGGAGCAGGGGCGAGCCCTTCTTAAATATGGGGACCACCTCCGCCCCCAGCCAAGTACTTGGGACTTCCATGCCGCTTAAAACTCCATTAAACAAAGCAGCTAGATATGGGGCCCAGACATCTGGTTCCTGCTTGAAAAGATCTCCAGGCAGGCCATCCAGTCCTGGTGCCTTGCCTGAGGCCAAACCAGCTATTGCTGCCCTAACCTCTCCCACTGTTATTGGTTCCCCCTCATATGCCGCCTGGGCACTGCAAGTATCACCCATGCTATCTCCCCCCAACGAGCTATAAAGGGTTTGAAAATGAGCCTGCCAAACCCCAGCTGCGATGTTGGGCTCAATAGCTGAAAGGAGATTCCCCGACCCCCCATTCACTATTCTCCAAAACATTCTGTGGTCTCCCATTGCAAGGGACTTGTTAAGCTCCTCCCATTGGCTTTCCTCCCATTCACTTTTAGCATGGGCAAGTACTGTTTTATATGCCCGTCTGCTTACTCTTACCGTCTCCCCACCTGAGCCCTCCTTGATATTCCTTAGAAGTTCTTGTTTTGCTTTTTTGCAGGCTGCATTGTACCACGCGGTTTTTCGCGTTTGCCCCCTCGTTGCATTATGTGCATCACTAAACAGGATGGAGGTCATACCCTTTATAAGATCTTCATGGGCCTGGTATAATTTACCAAGTATTTCAGTATTGCCCCTCTCTATATCCAAGCCTCCTACACTCTCTAGGATGGGGATTAGTCCAGCATACAGCTTCGGGAGTTTCTCCTGGCTTGCAACTATTTTTTCCCACCTGATCCTTTTTTTGTTATTAGCCAATAGCAGCTCAGGTAGGTTTCCCTCACTCATTATTGTGGGTTGTTGAACGCCAGGGTGTATGAAATCCAGCTCTAGGGCGTTGTGATCACTTTCCAACCGTTCGGTAACCCTAAAATCCCTAATGGTAGACCAGTTGGTTATCTGTACCAGAACATAGTCCAAGCGGGATTTACTACCCGCTCTGTTAAAAGTTGTTCTAATAGGTACATCTGACATAATTCGCCCATTACAGGCTCTAATTCCAAACTTTAGAGTTAGGGCTGTGATCTGCAACGCAACGGGAGTCCAAGCCTTCAGGGGAGGAGCTTCTACCAATGGTACTGACCACCTGGCTTCTTCTTCCATCTGGAAGCCTTCTAAGAGGCCAGGCAGTGGCTCAAATTGGGAATTTAGGTCCCCCCCTACTATATAGGGTAGGTCTCCCGGTATTTCAACTAAGTAGGTTGCGAGCTCATCAATCGTAGGTGACTCCCTGGCCACTCCCACTGGCCTAGAATAGATGTTAATTAAGGCAAGTTTTGCTTGATACGGCCAGGATAGTAGGACCACAAGGATATCATCGGTTGGTACCAATAAGCGTGAAGCCTCACAGCCTAGGTGGGAAGCTACCCATGTTGTTAATCCACCAGAAGGTCGGCCTTTGCCCCCCCACCTGGCCGGAATAGAAAAGGACTGGTATCCCTGATTGGTATATTCCTCCCTGGCCCAGGTCTCCTGAAACATACAAACATCCCCTGTCTCAATATATGCAACCCAGTCTGGGGTGGACAGCTTGTTGACAAGTCCAGCAACATTCCAGCAGATAAGTCTCAGGTGCTCCGTGACAGAAGTTACGGGAAGGGGAATATCAGATTGAGCCGGCTCAGTTGGATCGTAGTTTGTTACATCGGGTGCAATTTCTGTAGTGGCTCCAACTTGCTCAGGATAAACGCTAGGGCCATTTTCCGGAGACTTTAGTTCCGGAGCTATGTTAGTAGACAGTCAATCAACCCCTTCCAACCCCCCCAAACAATTAAACCGGTTATAATGGAAAAAGGGAGTATCCGGCAGTTGGTTAACTGGATGTACGACATTTTCCCGGTATCTGGGTCTCCGCTGTACCCTTGTCCAGTTGCCTTGTACTGGCTCATGGTACATACTGGTGGGGGGAAAGAAGAAAGAGACCGGCAGGGACTGTATAGTGGAGTCCAGTGATCTATTCGTCCCTGCACAAATATGTAGAACTGTGCCTGGGTCGCGAAAGGACACCAAGATACAATCCCCCATAATTGTTTTCCTCGTCCTCCCCAGCCAAGGTACCCTTCTAACCATGGTGATCTCATTATTAAAATGAGGAGGTAAGGGCCTGTTCCAGTTAAGCCACTTGATGACTTTCCTCTTGAGTGTTATAAAGCTTTTTTTTTTACCACTTTCCAGGGAAGGGGCACCCGCCAGTACCACCATAAAGCTATTGGCTTCTGGGGGCAAATCCGGTCTCCGGATTCTGGGTGCAAGCCTTCCTACCTGAGAGGGGGGAGAACTAACATTTGGTTGAGTTCTATGGGTTGTGCCAAGGGATAGACCATGTGCGGCTGCTGTTGCTAGCTCAAGAGGGACAGTATTTGGGCTGCTCAATGGGGGTGGTACATGAATAGATATAAGTGGTTGCAAGGGGGCGGCTACGGGAGTGTCGTGCTTTTGGCCCACATTGAAGTGGGATATTTGTGAACGGGGAGGGAACTCTGCAGAGGGATTTGGCCCAGCTTTGTTCTGTTTGCTAGTCGCAGCATTTAGACTAACTAGGGTAGCTTCTAAGGTAGTAAGCCTGGTCTCTATTTTTTTTAGACTCTCACTGATAGGGGTCAGAAGTGATTTTAGTAAAATTTCTATGCTCCCGAGAGTTGCAGCAGGAGATGACATATTAGATGGAGTGATCCCTATGTCACTGCTAGCAACGAGAATAGGTGTATTGTTACTCTTGGGGGGAGGAACTACTTGTACATTCATTCTGGGCCTATCAGGGGAGTAGATCGGCTTATGATTTTTCCCAAAATCAGAGTGGGGGGTTTTGTTTTTTCCCTGCCCGCCCCTTGTCTTTCTTCTACGCTTATTGGGTGGGGGGCCGTGTATCTCCACCACCACGGACTGCTTGGGCTTAGTTTTCTTAGTTTTAGCCACCGGAGATGCTAGAGTAATCAAATCAACCATTACATTACTATCGGATGGTGGTGGGGTAACTTCCATAGACTGGTCAAGAAGTGTATCGGGATTACGAATAGTATCCCGTAAGAGTATAGGGACGCCCTCTTGGCTTGGTATGAGCGGATTGCCCTGACATGGACTTTCCTCTTGCGAGATAGGGTAGGGGATTATTTCGCTAATAGGTCGATTTTTCATGGACTCAATGGAGCGACGGCGTTCGCCCCTATGCTTCTCTAGGGAGCTTTCTTTTCCCCCTTCCCCCTTCGCTGGTTTAAAAAAATTATCCAGGGGCCCATTAATACTACCCCCTGCCTTTGATGGAGTTTCTCCTTGGACCGTTGTAGGCATATCTGGGTCCTGTAGCACAGTTCAGCTGGGATCGGGGAGTTAAGGCGAATGAGAGTAGGCCCAGCCCGGCCTCCTTCGGCCCTGGACGGCCACAGACAGTCCCGCCCTTGTCCCGGGCTTAACCCGGGCACTCCCGCGCGCTCCCGCGCAGCGTATGAGTCTCGTACTTGTAGGCGGATTATGAGGCCGGTGGGGCTGGGCGGGGCGGTCAGGGAGAGCGGGCCAGCTGGAACGGCCTGAGCAACCCGGGACTCCTGGGAGACTGAGTCCGGGTTGCAGCTCGCAGCCCTGTCGCACACTCACCGCCCAGCAAGGTACAAGCTCCGTTCACCCCCTCCTGCGACGCGGGACCCGCGGAGCGGGTTCCGCTAGCTGTGGGTTTAAGAATCCAAAGTCCAGGGTCAGCAAGTGGAGTGCAGGCGTCCGTGAGAGTCCCAACGAGAGATGCAATCAGGGCAGATTATGAGGCCGGTGGGGCTGGGCGTGGCGGTCAGGGAGAGCGGGCCAGCTGGAACGGCCTGAGCAACCCGGGACTCCTGGGAGACTGAGTCCGGGTTGCAGCTCGCAGCCCTGTCGCACACTCACCGCCCAGCAAGGTACAAGCTCCGTTCACCCCCTCCTGCGACGCGGGACCCGCGGAGCGGGTTCCGCTAGCTGTGGGTTTAAGAATCCAAAGTCCAGGGTCAGCAAGTGGAGTGCAGGCGTCCGTGAGAGTCCCAATGAGAGATGCAATCAGGGCAGATTATGAGGCCGGTGGGGCTGGGCTGGGCGGGGCGGTCAGGGAGAGCGGGCCAGCTGGAACGGCCTGAGCAACCCGGGACTCCTGGGAGACTGAGTCCGGGTTGCAGCTCGCAGCCCTGTCGCACACTCACCGCCCAGCAAGGTACAAGCTCCGTTCACCCCCTCCTGCGACGCGGGACCCGCGGAGCGGGTTCCGCTAGCTGTGGGTGTAAGAATCCAAAGTCCAGGGTCAGCAAGTGGAGTGCAGGCGTCCGTGAGAGTCCCAACGAGAGATGCAATCAGGGCAGATTATGAAGCCGGTGGGGCTGGGCAGGGCGGTCAGGGAGAGCGGGCCAGCTGGAACGGCCTGAGCAACCCGGGACTCCTGGGAGACTGAGTCCGGGTTGCAGCTCGCAGCCCTGTCGCACACTCACCGCCCAGCAAGGTACAAGCTCCGTTCACCCCCTCCTGCGACGCGGGACCCGCGGAGCGGGTTCCGCTAGCTGTGGGTGTAAGAATCCAAAGTCCAGGGTCAGCAAGTGGAGTGCAGGCGTCCGTGAGAGTCCCAACGAGAGATGCAATCAGGGCAGATTATGAGGCCGGTGGGGCTGGGCGGGGCGGTCAGGGAGAGCGGGCCAGCTGGAACGGCCTGAGCAACCCGGGACTCCTTGGAGACTGAGTCCGGGTTGCAGCTCGCAGCCCTGTCGCACACTCACCGCCCAGCAAGGTACAAGCTCCGTTCACCCCCTCCTGCGACGGGGGACCCGCGGAGCGGGTTCCGCTAGCTGTGGGTTTAAGAATCCAAAGTCCAGGGTCAGCAAGTGGAGTGCAGGCGTCCGTGAGAGTCCCCAACAGCATTATGGCAATCACTTCTTACACAAAACATCATCCCGTAGGGATACTGTTAATTTTACTCAGTGGGAACATTGCCCGGCACCTAAACATGGGAGTTCTGAAACGTTTTTGAAAAAGTATACTTATTTCACTGACTTTAACTCGTCCAATCCCGAGTCCTTTTATTTTAAATTTCATAACACACCAATGTCCAAGGTTAGACTTACCGATACTAAATTGTTATATTCGAAGACCTTCCTAGATCAATTAGTTACTGGAGGCTATGAGCTATGGAAGGAAACAATAGACCTTAAATCAGTTTGGGGTTCAAGGGCCTGGCAGGTACAAGGCACTGAGGCTTTGCACCGTGCATGTCTCATCCCGAATCATATGTTGTTTTTAAATGAAACAATTTCCCAGACTATATGCTTTGGATTGGCTACTTCTAAAAAGTTAAACACTCCTTCTTTCCCGGAGTTGGAGGAATATGATGGTTGGAGTAATTTTACTCAGTTGTCCATTAGGGAATTACAGGCTCTGCTTCTTAATTCCACCTTTAACATTTCCAGTATGAATCCTAAGGGTTGGCTGCTTTGGCACCGTAGTGCTGATTCTTGCCAGAATAGATTTTTGAATTTAACTGACGGTTTTAAAGCTGTTAGATCTGATCCCCGGTTTAACTTGGGTCATACTGTCACCTCTTATTCTGTAGGCAAGTTGTGTCAAATTTGGCTGAAACATTCAACTTTACCTGCGGTTAAGAATCACCTATCTAAACTCAATGCAGACGTGGACTTGAATGATTTCATTAAAGGCCCGGCTAGTGGCAGGTCAAAAAGGTGGTTATATGGGGTTTATAATGAAATTTGGAAACTATCACAGATTGAGGCTGCTACACGCCTTAGGGCTATTGATCAGGCGAATCTCGAGAAAGTGCTTGCAGTTGTTGACAATAGCATTAACGTGCTTTCTTCTAGAATTTACACATTGGATAATATTGTGTCGTCAGTTGTCGATATTGTGCATGATGAAGTGTCAGTATTATACCATGGTCAGAATCAATTACGATCAATCATGCAGTTTGCGTGGACCCTTCAAACTCTAAAAATGGGTAAAGTTCCCTGGGGTTACATGAACGTTTCTTCTTTATTTGCACCGTTTAATTTGACTGACAAACAACGCTTGCTTTCAATGCGTGATGCTTCCTTTTCTATGTTACATATTGAAAGGTTAGAATCTTTACCTTTTTCCGTGGCTGAAGCCACTGCTGCAACGTGGCTTATCCACGGTTTAATAACGCTGCCTTTTGCTTTATATAAGTTTTCAAATTGTATGAAATATGTACCCATAGGTCGTTATGAACCTTTAGGTAGCGGTTTCCTTCATGAAGTCTGGTCACTCCCATACACATACAGATGTTTTAAGGATGACCAGGAAGTTTATCTGAAAGGGGAGGAGTGTACTGAGACGCCAGATCATTCGTTAATGTGTAGACACATACAGTTACACGGTTCATGCAACAAGGACCGACCAAATATGGCTTGCGTTTTGCTAGGCACGCCAGTTCCTGCAATCATCCCCACGTTTAAATTGTTAGAGAATGGCAGTTATTTAATGCTCAATAATGAAGACTGTTGTGGGTTAATTAAAGGTATAGCTTTCATAGTAACTGTAAGTGAGCGGGTTATTTGCTGCAGAAATGTGCTTTATCCTCCCACACGTGAACATAGGGAGTCTTCCATCTGGCCACAGATACCAACCTTGGGAGCAGAATTCAGCGGCATGGCGAGAATAAGGGCTCTTTTGTCCCAGAAAGAGGTGGCCTTGAGCTCGGCCCGTGAAACTTTCGTGCTTCACATTGCAAACACCCGTACAGAGGTTCAGGCTCTTTTGAATACTGATTTGCCTTTGCATTTCGGAGCGATGGTTCGAACTATCTTTAACGCATCCTCCACAAAAGGCCTAGCACATTTTTTTAAAGTTGTTAGCAGTGGTCTTGTGACTTCCTTTGAAAAGATTTTTGGAGTCATCCCTGCTTTCTTCCATTCTATTTTTTCATCCTTGTTTGGAGGGTTCCCATTTTTACTTGCATTAGCGGCTGGCGCTCTAGTGGTTTTCTGTCTTTTTAAATATGGATGTCCTTCCTGTGCATGACCCAGCGCAACAGCTACTGACGCAGATTCGCAACCGCATGCTTGAATATTATGGCACAGTGCCGTTGGCGACATTGAGCACGGCATATGGATTATCTTTTCGATTCTCCTATTTCACCTGTGTCCAGCCTGTATTTCACTGCCTGACCTGTGATTTCCATTGGGCCATTGATTTGTGTCTCTGCGGACCGGTTTCTCCTGACGTCGATTTTAATCAGCTGATGAGTCCTATCATTGCTCACGAGTTGGTTTGTTCTGACGAGAGGATTATGGCCTTAGCAGTGGCACATGGACTAATTGGTCCCTGGGATGTATTGTCGGCAGCACGGAATTTCTTGGAACTAAGTTTTCTTGAAAACCCACCGAGCTGTCCTCTGATGGTTATAGAGGATCCGGTGCTGGGAGAACACGTATGTTCTTTTCAACTTTTAAATTGGATGGCTGAACTGTTTTCGGATGAGGACAGTGATTTCCTATTGGAGGCTGTTGCTACTTACTTTGCATATACAGTTTTGTCGTAGACACTGTCTCGGATTGACATGCTGATCAATAGCATTTCATTGATTTTATTGACTTATTTGTCACATTTTTTTTATTATTTCCTTGCCTATTGGCTTGAGCCACGTTATATTTTTGGGCTATTTTTTAGCATTAATTTTTAATGTTTAGTTTCGGATCATGCTCGTTTACTGTTGAGTTCTGCTCTCATGAGATGGCACTTCTGTTATCATATTTAGTCCGTTCTCGGATCAAGGGGGGGTGTCATGTAGCTCCTGAATATCCTTATATCGTGTTAAGTTAGCATAGGTACATTTGAGGTTTAAACGCCATTTTCCATTCTTGCAACTTCTGCACACGACACTTAATTGTTGACTTAGCTTTCAACCTAGTAGTTTGCCGTGGTTTATGTGAGAATAATATGTTATTGCTCTGATATCAGCTTTGCTTAATAAACTATGTCTGCACGAAGAGTGCTGAAGTTTCAGGAACAACACGATATGGAATTGTTATGAGGTCTGATCTCCACGCCTTCATAGTCATAACACAAGTGCAGCCTTTGCCAACTCTGGCTTCAGGCGGGATTGATATTGCTTTGCATGAGGCACATAGAACACACTTGATGCGGTTCACATGAAGAGAGAGCTGGTGTATGCTGATGTGATTCCTTCATGCTAGGACACTAAGGTATGGGCCCGCCCTAAACCAACCCAAAGAGACCTTCTTAGCTAATAATATAATATATGTGTTAGAGTGGGTGAGATATAAGTGTTGTTAACTCTTATTCATTACAGTATGTTGACATGCTGTCACCATTCGCTTTTTATGTCTTAGTAACTATGCTGGTAATTTTGCTACTGATAATAAGTATACTTGTATTATCTAAGATACTGCGCCTGAGAAGACGGCATTAGTAAATAAACATTTCAAATGCACAGGTGTCTTCTTTACTCCATGTTCTGGTTTGTAATGATAATATAACGAAAGAGTGTTCATGAGTTCCACGTATCCTGAGGTACTGTAAGTTCATGTTCTGGTTTGTCTAAACATTGGGAGTTTGTTATGACCAATGAGACACTGTAGCTAGCTCGGTAAGGGGTTTGTTGGGTACTTAGGTGAGTTTTGGGTCACCCTAATTCTCCGAGGTTCCAATCCTCTGTGCACAGTTCTGTGTGAGAACAGAAACCCTGCGACAGTACAGGTAACATGCTGCTTCCTAGGAAGCTTTATGTTAGAGGCTTAGTCATGCATATGGAGTAACTAAGGTAATGGCAGGTGTTTCAACCACTGTGAAAAAGATCATTAACAGGTAATGGAGTCAGTGGACGGTGTGTTTCTCTCACCAACCAGCACTCGGTTATGGATATAATACTAATATGTGTGAGCTCCAAGGTGTGGACTGATACAGAGATGTGACAGAGACCATATCGACTGGTGCCTCACAAAGTGTGGTTCCCTGTATATTTTTTAGAACCAGTATTTTGTATAACTTGGATAAGATCCAGATTGCCATCCGAGAGGCTTCTAGGTAGCCTTCTTTTCAACAGCCCAACTTTTTGTAGCAAAATCATTCCTTGTGCTGCTTGGCCCTCCCCGTAGCACTTGTCTTTATGACTAATACCCTATGGTAGTTCTCCCTGGTGCTCATCATTCCTTGGGTGGCTCTTGTTATAAAGCACATCTCCCCAAAGATACTACCAATGCTTGAACATCTCAAAGTCCATAATGATGCAGCACACATGCACAATATTCACCATAACAACTCAAATTGTTAAACCATGACCTAGCGCTATCTTTCCCTCCCATCCACCGCCCCACCACCATGGTCTTCATCACATGACTGCTGCGGGACCCATCTGCACCTTGTCCCAATGTCTTCTATTACTGTGGAGATAGACCGGTGCACAATATCGCCATGGGATTCATAAGCAAGGGTGGCCCTGATTGGGTATATAGGGGGGGTTCAGGAGGGTTTCAGCCCAGGCTCATGCACAAGAAGCAAGGTGTCAGGGTCATTGATGCCCTGCAATTAGTGTAAAGAAGGAGAACAAAGGGACAGGGTCCCTTGCAAAGCGCTCCTGTCTGTGGTCCATTCGGGGTCATTAGTACTGGTGATTATCTCTGACAACTATGTCTCCATCTAAGCCCCCTGGGCCTCATTGCGTCGGTCCTCTTTTCAGGTGTGTGGATGATTAGTCACCAGATTATGCTGGAAAAGATGCTCTTTCCTACATCCCGGCACTTTACACTGCAAGAAAGGACCAAAAATGAAACTTTCAATAGCTGAATGTAGAGGAAGGCAGAAGGGAACTCGGTGGAATCTTGCTGAGTTTTTATGTAACTCAGCAGAATTCTGCAGCTTAAAACTCTACCAGTGCCACCCACCCCTAGTCTTAATGCTGTTCTCTGCTGAAAATGTCAAACTTTATAGTAGAGATAATGATCCTCTAAAATGTGCCAACATAGTTATTACAGAGCCCGGATTAAACGAACATTGACAGCACATTAAAAAAATGGTCGTCTTTTTTGGCCATCGTGTTTAAACAGCTCATGATGAAGGTAGCAGAGCTGTGTTACACAGGACAGTTTACCCAATAAGGGATAATCAATCTGGATTATTGATGTTGAACTATTGATAATTGTACTATCTTTTGGTTCTGCAAAGAATAGGTGCATGTACCCAGACCCAATTTTACTAACCATAAAGGATTTGAATGGTCTCAAAATATATATTTTTGAAGATAGTAGTGCTTTATTCTACTGAAGTCATGTATAAAGTCCTGACTCCCATTGTATAAATGTTTGTGGTGATAAACTCTTAACGAGAACTTTTTACTTTGTATTGGACCAGTGCATCCAACACAGTACAAACACTTAGCAGTGCATTTGCTGCACAAACAGTGACATTGCCAACAATTCATATGCACCTTTGAGCACCTGTTTATTTACCTTTAGTCACGAGGAAGATATATATTCACCATTTTCTCCTTTTCAGTCTTTTACTCCCCATTATTACCTTTATTATGTAATAGCCATGCAAGGAGGGTGTCCAATACTGAGTGGCTGCAAGTAAGAGCATGTTGCCACACTACAATTTGCAATAGCTAAGTACCGTTACTTTGCCCAGAGGAAACGAAAATTTACATTTTGGGTATGTTGTTAACCCACACCTTTTGATTTTACTAAACCTATATATATAATATACTTACTTATAGGGGTTTTCAACAACCCTCTCCGTCCATTGGTCTGTCTTTGTCATTCACATTTATGTTTCACCCACTACAGCATACACAATGAGGCAGTGGATTAGTACACTTTATCAATTGACTTCACTGTAGATGGCGGCATTCTGTCCATTCACAAGTACATACCCACACACAAAGTCGTTTTCCTTAAGCACAAAGACTGCTTTGTCAATGTGTGCTTCCTTATATGACTACAACTATTTTTGCTATTACCAAGGCTTTTTTTCTTTTTAGATTCATGAGGACCAGGCAATTTCTCCAACAATAAAGTGTTATGGCCAAAGCCAAAACTATTGGCTTTTCCAATACTTGTTTAAATATTAGTTTAAAGTAGGGTGTAATTTGATTGAATGGTTGAATTTATGCGTGATGTGGGCAGCAGCCTGATATAAATAACATGCTGTGGGCCAGATTGATCAAGGTCTTGCATCACCCCTGCACCTTGCAAAGGGTTGCAAGGGTGACACAAAACCTAAGTGAGATTTATCAAGCCACGCAAGACCACCTTGCAAGGCCTGCATGGCTTGATAAATCTGGAGTAATGCAAGGCAGTGCAAATTACGCCTTGCGTTACTCTGCCTCAGGGAGGCGTTCCATAGGTAGAGCGAGGGTGATCCCACACATCCACCCATGGCTTGTGGCCCATTCCCAGTTTTACCATTATTAGTAGACAAGGAAATGTGTGAAAATGCTACATCTCCCCAGGTGAGGCGTAACGAGGAGAAATATCTTTATTTCTCCTTGTTTTTCCTCTTTCTACGTCTGCTGCATTGTGCAGCACACGTAGAAAGAGGAATATGCCTTTGAGGGTTGTTTTTGTGCGGGAGGGTATCCCTTCCTTCTCAAAAACAATCCTGCCTACAACTCAGGTGCCCTTGCCCCATAATGCAAGGGTATCTGTATTGGCGCTAGACAGTCAAATGTGCACCAGTGCTAGGAAAGGACAGGAATGCACAGTATTATGTTAAATATGGGACATTTCTGCCCTTTCACGCAGAGTAGCAAGGTGGCTTGCTGTGTTTCCCTGCTTGAAAAAGTGATAAATATGGGCCTAAACATATATCAATCCACTGAATTGCATTGCTAGGCCTAGAAAAAATGTAAATCCCCTGAAAATAGTAGCTCCAGTTGAAGTGTAGCTTTTGCCACACTTCCTTCAGTAATTCTGTTGCATGATATGTGTTAGACATTCTATTTATTGTGAGTGACACATGTGCCACCTGAAGTAAGCGGAACCTGTTTCCTTGATGTATCACTGTCCTATCCCACCATTCAAGACCAAGCCTTTACTGTTCTGCAACTCTTAAATTGAAAGCCTGAAGCAGAGATACTTGGCATGAGGGAGAGTTGTGGCGCCTCGGCCAGGGTGACTGACGCTGGAATCTGGGGATCACAGTTCGATCCCTGGCTCTGGTGGCAGATTAGCCCAGCACCATGCGACTCTGGGCAATAGCTTGCTTAATCTTCGCGCAGCCCCCAGCGCCTAGAAACCCTTACGGGTAATTGTTCGTGCTTTACAAATGTGGATTATTATGTCACTACGTTTGTAGTAGTGTCTGCTTCCTGTCTGTCCAAAGACAGGAACAATCCTATGAAAAGAAATCCCTAATTCTGTAGAGTCACATAGGGTCATATTTGGAAAGGAAAAAAAAACTGCCCAGCTATTCCGTCCGCTGTATTAGTTATGTGATAAGCTAGGCTCCAGGTTTAATGGTATAACATTTTTTTAACATTTCCGTTTGTATTTATCCATATTTATTTGTTGCCCACTTTAATGGTACTTATGCATATCAATTTTGTGGTTTTTAACAGATGAGGTGATAACTCCTATATTTCTGCATTTATTTAACAGATAAACATGCATTCATACTTTGATGCAAGTCAGGTTTTAGTGCATTACACAGCCAAAAATAATAAAATAATAAACCCACGTTAAAAAAAAATAGAATAATAGCACATATACATGTTGAGGTATGCAGTAATTTAAGCAAATCTCATTGATCTTTGGAACTCCGCATGCTGCCAATATGTACAGCTATTGGCCTGAAAGTCATTAATCTCAGCATGATGAGTCACTTGAAAGAAGCCAAATTATCTGTATTTTTCCGCTTTTAAAAATAAATACAGATAGGAAAGGCAGTGATTTCTGTCTGTATTTATCTGTAAAAATCAGTGAAAACAGGGAGCCATACATTATGGCGGATATAGTATCCACCACATATGTGAGGAAGTATTCCGTCTGCCGAGCTCCAAATAAGGCCCTTAGCTTTTTCAACATGATGCACGGTCGCAGAGACTGAGAAGCGGATGGAGTCAAGGGGCGTTTTGCAACAATGTTTTTACGCCACTTAAGAGCCGTGGCCATTTCCTGTCCTTCTCTCTGAGCGGTGGGCAAGAGAAAGAGATGAATTGGTTGGCGAAGAAGATTGCATTATTATATATTTCTTCCATTATAAATGACTTTCCATTAAAAGAACTGGGCTGAAGGAACCATTAGTCACGTTTTAACCAGCAAGATAAGGGGTATACATGAACATTAGCAAAGGATGCACTTCCTAATAAGAAAGGGATGTCAGTTCAGCCTTTGCTGTGCGTTTACAAAATTAAACTCTGTAATTTGTGTGAGTAGCTGTTCTGAAAGGCATTTTCGAAAACTGCCAACATAAATCTCTGTTTAGATTGCCAGGCTGGCGTTGTGTTCCCAACTCCTTCATTTTACTGGTAATATCACGTCATTTAAAGTGCTGTTTTCACAATCCATTCCCCAAGCTGAGCTACCTGGCAATCATCCACCTACGTGCAGTGCGCCTGGAGAAAGGCACCGCTTCCAGCCCGCACAAACACTGTCATCCCTCTGCGGTGGAGGCAGTCTCTAATTCTGGATGTCAAAATATCAGCAGTACATTTGTAGGATGAAAGCATCATGCTATAGAAAGCACAATCCCACCAAAGGATGAAATCTATACGAAATATGCCGCAAACCTCTGGAAAGTACATTTTCAAAGCAAGTCGACCAGTGGAGTCAAAGCAGCCCTTTCATTTTATTTTATCACCGAATATTTCCTCTGCATTATGAACACACTGAATGAGACAAATGCGACAGCTGCACCCGGGGCACAGGGGGCAGGAACCCATCCCGAGGAAGTAACTATCCAGGGCCAGGGAAATGCGACAAGCCGGCCTGAGACACGGGGGTCAAAAAAAAAAGAAGAAAAAATTAAGAAAGCTGACAAAGATAAGGAGAAAGAGAGACAGAGGGAGAGGAGGGATAAAGGGAAGGAGAAGGAGAGGGAGAAGGACAAAGGAGGAAAAATCAAAGGCAAGCACAATAACAAAAGCCAGGAGTCAGAACAGGACATGGAAGAAGAACGGGAGAAAAAAAAGCTAAGCGGCTACTGGCCATTAAAAACTTAAAGAGTGCTGCCAAAACAAGTGGTCAGCCAAACGATGACCAACCCCGGATTACATCTATCTTCAATCCGATAACAAAAGGGCAACCCGATCAGGGGGGTCCTACTGAAAGTGACACTTGCTCTAGTAATCTGTCGAAAATTCCCGGTAGTCGGAGAAAGCATCAGCTACTGTAAAGGGGAAAGCCACGAACGGACCACTGACTGCAACTAACAGTTCTACAAATCAACCTAAAGAATCGATAGAAACTACAGACCTCCAGACAAATATCCCACATGCCTTAACCTCAAATTCCCCATCCGGAAGCCTGACTGATGCAGTGTCGGGAAAAAACATTCAATATCGAGACATTGACTTAAATCCAGGCAGTGTTGCCATATATCCAGACAGGCCAGGATCAGATCTAAATTCAGATCCTGAGCAAGAATCTGAGATATATGATACTGGGATGTCTACATCAAGCGAACGTCATAGATCGAGACACGAGCTGACAAACTCTGAAAGCTTGGGACCATCCGATTCATATTACAATACTAATCCTAATCCCAAAAAGGCGAATGACTCTCCAAAAGATAACAGCGCAAAGAGAAAACAAGAAAAAAAGAAAAAAAGACAGAGGAGGCAACAAAAACGTATCGAGGAAGACACCACTGACCAAGGTAGTAATACAGATCGGCTGGATCATCGCCAAGGGAATATATCCTCACAAGCTACTTCTGTGTTCGATCCTAACTACAAATCACCAAGAGATGCAAACATCACCGACCATCAGCTATCCGGCAAAGGAGGGGGTCAACCTGAACCTTCCTCGGGGGATGTACTCAATACTATCTTGAAATTTCAAGAAGTCGTGAAACACGATAATACTAATCTTAAAGGAGCAATTAACAAGGTGGGCCTAACGTGCCTAGAAATATCTGACAGAATGGCTTCGGTGGAGATACGGACAGACAACCTCGAAAAAGATGTTTCTGTCCTCCAGAAACAAGGCAAAGAACATGATGGAATTGTGCGTGACTTAATGTCGAAAGTTGAGGACCAAGAAAATAGGGCCCGGAGAAACAACTTGCGTCTTCTGGGTATTCCCGAGGGCGTCGAAGGGAACGACCCTAGGGGCTATATGATATCCCTTCTTAAAGATTCATTTCCTGAACTAATCACTTGGGACTGGGACAAAGAGGTCCAGCGGGCCCATCGATTTCCTCTTTTCCTCAATAAACGATCAGAATCATCAGAGAAATATCCTAGGGCAATGTTGGTCTATTTTGGCAACTTCCTCTTGCGGGAAGCAATTTTTGATCTTGCCCGACCAAACCATAAAAGGGAACACAAAGGGTTTACCTTCTTTAGCAGACCCGACTTTGCCCACGCAACGGTAGAGAGAAGGTGGCGCATGCGGCAACTCTTTATTCCGTTTGAACAATTGGGAGCCACGGTATATCTACAGAACCCTGCGAGACTTAAAATTATCTTCAATGGTGCCACCAGAAGCTTTACCAGCGAAATTCAGGCACAAGCTTACCTAAATGAGATCTCTGCTAATAGCAGGGATACTGATCAGCCGGGGACAATAAGGGCATGGGAAAAGAAAAAAAATACACACTAAATAGGTTATCCAAAATGTTTACACACTAGTATTACGAAAGGACTAAAGCTTTCAAAAAATTAAGAATAGGGTGGGAGGGTGACATAGGGCCCGATTCACAGAATGAACTTAAGACTCAATCCTAAACTTACTACTATTTTGGTATTCACAGAATGCACTTACTACTTTTGGTATTCACAGAATTTAGGATTTTGTCTTAAGTCTGTCTTAAGTCTATCTTAAGACAAATTTAAGACAAAATCCTAACTTCTGTGAATACCAAAAGTAGTAAGTTCATTCTGTAAATACCAAAATAGTAGTAAGTTTAGGATTGAGTCTTAAGTTCATTCTGTGAATCGGGCCCACCGAGAGTACAGACCGGTAATATGCCTCTGTGTAACTAACTAAATAAAAGTTATTGTTTAAAATGTACTCTCCCCTCCTAATCAATATTGGGGCTGGGATGCGGCGGAGCAGGTTACCAACCGATCACACGTTGCCAACAACCTGGTTCCCTGTGAACCAGGTCACCATCACTCAGACTCTTATGGAGTCTGAATGCCTTTCTTTGGGGAGAGTAGAGGGTGGGTGGGTGGACGCTGAAGGGTGGGAGGGGTGGGGGGGAGCGAAGTTAAAAAAAACGAAATCAGAGCCAGCGGAAAGATAAGAGCCATTGTCTTTTCTAAACAAGTATTATTCCAAGGCACCATGGAAATCAAGTTGGATCGAACAGGATATAAACTGCAGTCCGAACTTAAACAGCAGAGTCAAGTATCAATATCGAACTCATTTATTACATCCTCATGGGGAAATTGACTATTCAAACCTGGAATGTTGGCGGTCTGCTATCCAGAGATAAACGCCAACGCCTGGGTGAGATAATTAATCAAAACCCGGTAGACATTATCTGTCTCCAAGAGACTCACCTGCCTTGGGATAAGAGGACATTGCTCACCATAAGGGGTTATAACCTACTAGTTTGTACATCACAAATCTTTAACATCCGGGGAGTTGCCATACTAGCCAAAACTTCTCTTGGTCAAGCAACAAGGAAATTAGCAGACCCACGGCAGATGGGCTATCGTCAAACTTGCTCTTGGCATTACTGTATGTTCAGTATATGGGGCTAATCAAGATGACCCCATTATCTTCGAGAAACTCGAGTTAGAACTTGCAGACTGGCAGGGGCCTCTTATTATGTGTGGGGATCTTAACATCTTGCTTGATCAAACAAGCAATAAACACCCACACCTAAAATTTACTGGACGTATGCCACGAGTTTTTAGGGCGATTGGTAGGCTTATGGATAGCCTGGGCTTGGTTGATATATGGAACACCAAAAATTACCCAGATCCTGGCTATACATATTTTTCTTGTCCTCATCGCAAGCATTTTCGGGCAGACTACATGTTTTAAACATCTGATTTAGCCTTGCAAGACACTATCATCAAACTTCCAAAAATCATATCCGATCATAATGCATTAAACCTCACAATTAGTTTTTCAACTCCATCAAGAACACACCGGGCTTGGACGTTTGACCGCAAACTCCTTGTCAAAAAAGCCTACATTAATCGCATTGTTAGATGGGCCCAAGAATTTTTTGATATCAACCACTATAGTGACTCTAGGAATGTGGTGTGGGATTGTTTCAAAGCTGCACTAAGAGGCGAGACAATGAGCTTTCAAGCTAGGGCACGGAAACAAATGAATAATGAATATACCCAGAAAGTTCATGAGCTGGCAAGGGCAGAGGAAGATCACATTATACAAATCTCACAAGGAACAGATGGGAAAAATGCCATGTATAAACTGCGAGTGTTAAAATCTGAGCTTAACTCAGGGCTTAGCCAAAAAGCTGCTGATACATACAAAGTACACCAGAAGGAACTATACGAAAACGGTGAAAGGGCCAGCTAACACCTAGCGTTGCATACCCGCCGGAAAAATGTATCCAATGCTATTGCCGCTATTCGAGTGAGAGGGCAGACACTCACGCAGACCTCCGATATAATTAATGCATTTCAGCAATATTATCACAATCTCTATCAGGACGACATAACAGCAAACAGGGATGAAACAAACAGCTATCTGAGCAACCTTCTTAATAACCCTGAATAATTTAGTACTTTAGACAGTGTTACCGGTGAGGATCTTGAAAAAGAAGTTACCTATGCGGAAGTTCAACTTGCCCTGTCCTCACTTCCGTCCGGAAAAGCGGCAGGCCCGGACAAAATTCCCCTAGATATATATAAGATTTTGAGCAAGCATATCGGACCTCTGATCCTTGATCTGTTTTTTGGGATTCAATGGAGCGGTAAACCTCCAGCTTCATGGAAAGAGACAAATAATATTGTTTTTCCAAAAAAAGGGAAACCCCCAGACGAACTTACATCCTATCGCCCAATCTCCTTAATCACTCGGACTCTAAATTATATGCCAAAGTTATGGCCATTCGGCTTGGTGGGGTCATCGAACGTCTGGTCTCCCCGTGGCAGCATGGTTTCATTCCAGGCAAAGGAACTACCGACCACATCCGTAGGGCTATCACCCTTTTTGATATCATGGCTGCGACGCGGGGCCGGATGTCAATGATTCTACTTGATGCCGAAAAGGCCTTTGATCGTGTCTCTTGGACCTTCCTCTGGGCAGTCCTGGAACAAAATAATTTCGGCTCTAAATTTGTTAAATCCATTAAAGCTATGTATAGCAGCCCAACGGCCAAATTACAGATTATGGGCTCTGAATCAGGTATGATCAACATATCAAGAGGTACAAGGCAAGGATGCCCGTGCTCACCAATCTTATTCGCCCTATACATAAATCCCCTTATCTTAAAACTCCTGGAAAATCAAATAATTACACCTGTTATAACTGGTCAATATGAAACCAAGGTTTTGGCATAAGCCGACGACATTGCCATATTCACACCTGATCCCATAGAATCAATGACAGAAATAGAAAACTTAACAAGTACATATGGACATTACTCGGAATATTCCTTAAATAAAGGGAAGACAATCTTGCTCTGTATAGATAATACTGTGTGTTCAGACTATAGGAGAGCTAATATAGCTACATACCTGGGCGTTAGCATGTGTCCCGATGTTAAACTTATTCCAAAAATTAACTACGAGCCATTATTGAACCATATCAAGAAAGATTACAACTTTCAATCATTGGCAGGGGTAATTTTCCTAAAAATGAATGTCCTCCCAAGAGCACTATACCTCTTTCGAGCTATTCCACTGATTCTTGAAAAGAATATTTTAAAAACTCTTGAATCTCTCATGTCAAAGTTCATGTGGCAGCAGGGCAAAATTAGGAGGTCCCTTAAACTTCTTTCACTCCTTCAAAATAGGGGAGGATTAGCGATCCCAAATATGCTATTCTACTTTTGGGCCTCATTTCTTCAACAAACGAGTCTGCTCCTACACTCTATCCCCCCTTCAGATAACAGCGAAGCCATACCTATTCCGTCAATCAACGAGCTAGCACTAGGGCAGAGAGCTAAGGGTCTTTTTTTGAGGCAAGTGGAAACAAACTACTATAAAAAGACTAAATTTAAAACTATCTCCAATGCCTGGCGAATATGGACTAAAATGACAAAATATATGCAGATACCAATAATAAATAGATATACCCCTCTTTGGCACTCTAATCTATTTTTGGGTCTTGGGTTTGATGTCATATCAAAAAAATGGGAATCGATAGGAATTAATACTATTGGGGACTTTTTGGTGAAAAACTACAAAACTACCTTTATAGATCTACAGACAAAATATCAATTGTCTAACGCCGACTACATTAAATTTGTCCAAGTATATACCATAATTAAATCTAAAGCACCCTGTCTCTGCACGGGAACAATTGATATCGTCGAGGTTATAGCCAGAAAACCAACCAGAATCGGCTCAATCTATGGCTGTCTTATGGCAAAACTCCAAGATGATTTAGAAAAAACTGAAGTTACCTGGGCAGACAAACTCGCAAATCCTGATATTGATATCGATAGAACCCTAGAACTAACGGATTGTCTTCTCTTGTCATCTAGCCTTAAAGCTCAGATGTATAAAACTATCTTTAATCTCTATTACACTCCAGCAAAGCTATTTGCCTAGGGTCAGAGAGAGAACGATCACTGTCCTAGATGCTCACTCGGCCCAGCAACACTAAACCACATGTTTAGCGAATGTAGAGAACTAACTCTTGTTAAAAGAATGATATCCGATTTATGGGATGAGGTGTTTGGTTACAAAGTTCCCGATTCTCCTACATTATATGTGCTCGGATACGATAATTCACTTAATTTAAAACCCAACGAGGAAGCACTCTTATTTATCGGTACCGCGGTCTTTAGAATTATACTGGCTGCAAGGTGGAAAGACAATGAGCCTCCAACCTTTCAAATGTGGCTCGCGCGTCTACTTGCGATCTTTAATCTTGAGAATGCTATTTATGCCACTAGAGTTCCCAAAGCCGCTAAGCGTGGAGAGGCAATTTGGCTGCCCCTAGTAAGGTGGAAGAATGGGGTTTAAGCATATATATATTTGAATTGCTTACTGTTATGGTGTTTCTTTCAATGTATACTTTGTGGTTTTTTTATCTTCTCCTTTTTCTTTTTTCTTTTATCATCTGATTATCTGACAATTTGAATATGTACTCTGTATTAAGATTGCATTTCTGTTCTTTTTTCTTTTTTCCTGGCTCTGAAAATAAAAATATATATATAAAAAAAAGAATATTTCCTCTGCATGCTATGATCCCGGTAATGTTATACACTGATGCTAAGACATTATAGCTTGCTACTTAAATAGTCCTGTAGTGGTCAACAATTGTAACAACACATTCTACATTGGGAAAGAAATGGTAGCCAGCTTATTCTAAAAACAATGTAAAATTTAGAACCATGCAAATTCCCGGAATGCTACACCATTTTTGTTTTGAAGTGTACTTTTTTTTTCACTGCTATTAAACATGTTCCTGTTCCCGGACACATGTACATCCTCTGTAGGGGTTCTATGTTTCCTTTGTTCTTTCTTTAGGTACATATTTCCCGGGGAACATCCTTTACAACGCGGATGTTACCCCGCACTACAGTTACGACGCGTCTTTTACAGCGCAAGTCGTAACCATGACTTGCGCTGGAGGGCGCTCAAGGACAAGGAATAGTAGAATTACTATTCCAACACCTTCCCTACTGTACATAGGCTGGTGTTGGAATAGTATATTTAACTATTCTAAGTCCAGCACCCCTACAGCGCAAGTCGTGGTAACGACTTGCGTTGTAAAAAACGCGTTGTAACGGTATGTGTGGTAATACCACGCGTTGTACCGTCATACATCAATATTTCCCTGATGCCCAGAAAAGAATTGGGACTCAGCCCAGTTGATCCTAGATCAGTGGGTCCCCCCAAGGGCCAGTGAGCTAGCTACCTTGAAACCCCTGACGACCAGTAGGGGGAAAGCCCTGGACTGCTTAACCCTGAAACCAAGGCCAGGAAGAAGGCTGACTCCGGGAGCCAGCATAAACCAGCTCCCTGAGGACTAGCTTACTTTAGAGGTGAGGATGTCTGCTGCAACCACCCCTGATGGCTAGAACTCGTCATCAGGAATAAAATGTGTTCAGGATCATCAAAATGGACCCAACAGGCCCGAGGTATGGCATTTTAAACAACGGTGACCTTTGACCTCTCACCGGCCAAGCGCATGGTGCTCCAACACTGTTCCTTACCATACTCCAGGGGTGGGCCAGGTGCCAGGAGTCGGCACACAATTTATGTATTTTTCTTCAGGGGGGCATATTTGGTATCTCCCCAGACTCTCTATGGGCCTAGGAACCCCATTCCCCCAGTCCGTTTCACTGAAAAGGGGGCTGGACCCCCATCCCCAGCCCCCACCCCCCCCCAAAGCATAGGCGGAAGTGGCAGCACTATCAACCCCCCCACACCAATGGTGGTGGCCATTTAAACTTAGAGAAATCATGACACATACTGATTTGCAAGGGCAGCTTGTTCCAATGAAATGGGGCAAGGTGTAAAAAAGATCTGATATCTGATCTGGAGGTGCATATTCAATGTTGTTTTAATAAAGCCTGATTTGAAGATCTAAGCAGTCACAAAGGCTGCTTTTGACTGAGTTAATCCTTCAGATAAGAGGGATGGCCCTAGTAGTGCCCTATGGGACAGATAGCACAGTTTAAAACTAACATGCTTCCTAAAAGCTGGCCAATGAAGGGCTTGCAGAATGGGAGCCGAGGCTGAATGAGAGGGAAGTTTACCTAACTGCTGTGTTCTGCACAACTTGGAGCTTAGCCAGCAAGCAGTCATTTGATGCTACTAAGAGTGTATTTGCATAGTCCAAGCAGGTGATAATCAGTGCCTGGGCTAGGGTTTGCTGGGTGAAGAAGGAAGCAATAGAAACATTTTCCTCAGTACACGTAAAGTGGCAAAACAATTGTCATAGATTGTACTGATTTGGTCCTTCATATAAAGTGCAAAAACAACAGTTGATGGACAGAATGCAGAACAATGTCATACATTCACCCCAGTACAGAGATCTGGCCTAAATCCATTGTTTTTTTGCACTCCACCCCACCCCAGTTCAGACATGGCCATATGCAAATCAGCCTTAACCCTGTGCCTCATGGGAACAGTCCAGCCCAAACTGCCAAGCCATGTCTTTCCTGGACCGGAATCAAGCATCCTAGGACCGGTTCCAGGCTATCAGCCGTCTTCAGCCAGGATAGCTTGACTCAAGTGGTGTGGAGAGGATGGGACTCACGTCTGAGCATACCCATCCCACGCGGGGTGACAATTGCAAAAACAACAGTTGATGGACAGAATGCAGAACAATGTCATACATTCACCCCAGAACAGAGATCTGGGCCTAAAACCATCGGTTTTTTGCACTCCACACCACCCCAGTTTAGACATGGTCATATGCAAATCAGCCTTAACCCTGTGCCTCATGGGAACAGTCCAGCCCGAACTGCCAAGCCATGTCTTTCCTGGACCGGAATCAAGCATCCTAGGACCGGTTTCTGGCTATCAGCCATCTTCAGCCAGGATAACTTGACTCCAGTGGTGTGGAGAGCATGGGACTCACGTCTGAGCATACCCATCCCAATCGGGGTGACAATTGCAAAAACAACAGTTGATGGACAGAATGCAGAACAATGTCATACATTCACCCCAGTACAGAGATCTGGGCCTAAATCCATCGTTTGACTGGGGGTGAATGTTTTGCTATTGTGCAACATTTCGTCCATCATCTTGTGTGTTTTATTGTTCACCCTATGTGGGAAGGGTATGCCCAGACGTGGGTCCCGTGCTCACTAAGCCACTGGAGTCAAGCTATCCTGGCTGAAGACGGCTGATAGCCAGAAACCTATAGGATGCTTGATTCTGGCCCAGGAAAGACATGGCTTGGCAGTTCGGGCTGGACTGTTCCCATGAGGCACAGGGTCAAGACTGATTTGCATATGGCCATGTCTGAACTGGGGTGGCTTGGTGAGTAAAATAACGATGGATTAAACCCAGATCTGTGACTGGGGGTGAATGTTTTGTCATTGTGCAACATTCCGTCCATCATCTTGTGTGTTTTGCCCTTCACATAACGTGCCTGTTCCACCTTGACATCAAGGTTTTTAACAACCTTTTTGGGGTAAGGGGCAGGGCCTAATTTGGCAGGCCACCAAATCCGATGACCAAACCTCCTGAACCTTGCCAAACAGTACTATCTCAGTTTTTCTGCTGTTTAATTGGAGCCAGTTGTTAGACATTTAATCATCAATTTTCTTCAGAGAGTCCAGAAATCATGTTTTGACCATATCTGGGGCCTGTCAAAGAGTGATGACTAATTGTGTGTCATCTGCATAAGACACAATCTCAAACCTGAAAGATCTAAAAATCTGAGCAATGGTGGCCCTCTAGACATTAAATAATGTTAGGCTCAGGGAGGAACACTGCAGGACTCCTCTATTAACCCGCATCTTGCAGAAACTAAAGGTCAATAAAGTGGGTTTTGATCCGAATACTGAGAAAATACCTGAGCCAGTATAGTGCTTTGCCATGCATACCCGCATTGTGTAGACTGCAGATTAAACTAGAATGTGAGACCGTGTCAAAAGCCGCCAACAGGTTCAGCCCTACCAACATTGCTGGAATACCTGCCTCCAATAAGAGTCTGATGGTATCACTGACTGCCACTAGTGCGGTGTCCGTGCTGTCCATCGCTCTGAAAACCGATTGTGAGGGGTCCAGGATCTTGTGCTTTTTCAGATAAGTGGTCAGTTGGTATTTATTTGGCATTTTAGAAAACTTCAAAGAAAGAGGAAGCAGAGAGATAGGGTGATAGTTCTAAAGAATATCAGGATTGGTGTTAGTTTTTTTTAGTATAGGGGACACTTGGGCAGACTTCTAATCAGCCGAATAAGAGGCAGAATCTAGAGAGAGATTTAAAATGTCGGTGACCTTGGGTGCAATATTGTGGGCTAAGGAGGCAATGAGATTAGGAGGTAAATTGTCCCTCGGAGAGCCAGATTTAGCACCGATCAGCATCTGTACCTGCTCCAAGGAACCTGACTCAAATTCCTCTAATACAGAGGCACTAGTAGGTGAAGGTAGATTCAAATCTAAATAGGAGCCCTGTTGACTCCCTGTGCCGGTGTCTGGGGTAGGAGGGCAGCCACCACATATGGCTGTACATAGGGAGAGAAACTGTGCTGGCTCCCAAGGCCTCACATGAGGTGCGGGCCATGCTGGAGCCGGAGGGATGGGGCAGAAAGGTGTGGACACCTTGTCCCTAACTGCTGGAGGTATGGGGGTGCCCGGGTGGGACTGAGCACCGCCCAAAAACAAAAAATAATATGAGGAGAAGCTAAATGGTTTAGGGCTGCATGGCAAAAACAAAGCAATGGAACTCCCTGACGCAGAAGGAGAGCGCTCGTTATAAATACACTGCTCCAGAACCCCATAATACCCTGTGGTGCTCTTCAATTTATCTGGATTTTTCTCCTTGTGCTGACTCTAGGATGGCTGGGATAAAACCAAAACCACAAAGGAAGTGGGGGGCTGCAGGAGCGCAGCAGCTCTCCCCTTAAGAATTTGTTTTAAGAATGACTGACCCATGAATCCAGAACCCCTCCAGGATTTTGATTTGTTTTAAAGCTCTCTGAAGGCTGATGCTTCTGGTCTACAGTTGTAAGTGCTGCGCCCCTTAGGTGTTGATTGCATGGTTGCAATTAATGGGACCTGAATATGTTTGAAAATGATACATGAATTTGGGCGCCCTCTAGAGGCGAAGTATATGGTTGTAAGCAATTAAATTAAAATGTGATGTTCTCTAGGGGTTGGCTGCCATTACTGTTGCATTTTCATGGCTGTGAAGTCTTTAAGAATTACACAGACATAGGTTTCGTTAATTTTGAATGCTTTAATAATCTAGTAATACTGAAAATGTTTATTGGTCACAGAGCCTATAGCTTATTGACATTAATAAGTGCATTTTCATCTGATGATTATTAATGATGATTGCTTTTATCTACAAAATGATGTATTTAAATGTGTGGTTTTAGATCTTGAACCTTTGACCAAGCCAGTAGACGTACCTAATATGTTTGTATGATGCCTTTGGGGGGGCGGGGGTCAAAGGTGATTAGACAATGTCATCTATCATATTTTCCTCTGCCATTGTATACATTTGTAAATTAATGCAAAGCATTCAGTAGTGCGTGTGTGTGCAATAAATGAACTTTTCCTTTTTCTAAAGTAGAGGCACTGACTGAACAATCATTTATTGAGTCTTATCATTGTGTGTCAGTGAATGGTGATTACTAGACCACAACAACTCCGCTGAGTAGGCCTTAGACTGCTCCGCTTCACTACCCGGAGAGAGTTAAGCATTACAATGAGGTGCTTGATTCCCAGTAAGGAGAATTGTGGACCTGCTAATTGTGCAGGCCACACAACTAATAACCCAATTTCCTACATATACACATACACATAGGGGATTGAGATTTGCAGGTAAAGTCGAATGTTGGATACAATTTCCTCTATAATTGGCAGAGAGTGTTGCAATATGGAAGATAAAAATGATATCACAAATATTATATTTTTTCAAGGGATATATTCAAAGCTTAATGATCAAATTGGCTTGGGCAGGTAAGCAACCAAGAATTTGCTGTTGTACATTTATTTTGCCTTATGATCAACTAGCGGCCCGTCCCAACGTTGTCCGGGTATAAAAAAGAATGTCAGCCTCTGCATCCGATAATGACGGCGCCAACGTTCAGCATGTGTGGCCTCACAGTGTCCCAAAGCGGCACCGCGATGCTGTGCTGTGCTGATGCCGATGCTGTGCGTGTCCGGAATTTCCGCCAATGACACAGTGCAGAAACGCACCTCATCCGTCCTGGCCTGCACAATGTGCCTGGGTGCCTCCATACGCGATGCTGTGCGTGTCCCGAATTTCCCCCAATGACACGGTGTGCACACGCGCCTCAGCTGTCCTGGCCTGCACAATGTGCCTGGGTGCCTCCGTACGTGAACGCACTTCTGAAACAGCACACCCCTGCACTGGACGTGTACGTGATAGGACGCTATTCGCACACACCATAGGACGCTCTGCTCACGTGATAGTCTGCTATTCTCACACACCATAGGACGCTATTTTCACACACATGCACAGACGCTATTATCAAGCTTTACAATCTTTATAGGCACCACAAATGCTGAACGCACACGCTGCAGGCGGCGTACTCTGGAGCGCTATTCCCACGCTGCAGGCGGCGTACGCACCTCAGAGCTATTCTCACACACCTGCACAGATGGTATACTCACGCTTTACAATCTTTATAGGCACACGCCCACCACAAATGCTGAACGCACACGCTGCAGGCGGCGTACTCTAGAACGATATTCCCATGCTGCAGGCGGCGTACGCTCCTCAGAGCTGGTGCTACTTCCAACGGACTACTTTGTCCCACAACGCGCTTTGTCCCTTGCAAAGTATATGTTGCGCTGGTGTATAGCCTATGTCCATCTGCTTTGCCTCACCTTTCCAATGCTGCATGTGGTGTTCCGGTTGGCGCTGTGGTTCCAGAGCTTACCCGCCTCAACGGTTTGGTCTCTCTCTTTATATTATTAGTATGGATGGGGGCTTTCTAATCTTGATTTTGAACAGTATGTCTACTCAACACAAACTTGATATGTGTAAATCTTGGTGCACAGTCCCCTTGACTTACTACAAGAAAAGGTGGCAACTGTGGCAGAAACGCCGGTAGCCATAATAGTCACCACTTTGATCAAAGGGAGTATGAGACCATATGCACCTGCACCTGTAAATACCATAACACAAACCCTATTAACTCACCTAATGTGTAGATTGAATTGTGTGCGTGGCTTCCACCTTTGAGGGAGTCAGGAGTAGTTAGACGCTTGGCTGAACTGGATGTGGCATGTGTGGTAGATTTCTTTGAGGTCAATAGTATTGAAGCACTGAAACAATTCAGAGGCGAGTCAACCCCATTATCAGTGCTGGATATATTGGATATGTTCCTCTATTTCAGAGTTAGAAGTGCATCAAAAATCAATACTCGCCAACTTAACCAAGATCACTACCCATATCGTTGAGGATATTTATATTTCAATTTAAAACACCAACACATAATAGGCAGGGCCACTGGAATTTTGCGATTCTGCTGCTGCAGCTTTTTTCGTCTAATTCTGGATTTGTCGCATTTGCCACACAATACATCATCTGCAAAAAGAACAACAGGTGGACAGAATGCAGAACAATGTCATACATTCACCCTAGTACAGAGATATTGGACTAAATCTATTTTTTTTCACTCCACATGCCATTCCAGTTTGAACCCAGCCATATGCAAATCAGTCTTGACCCTGCTCCCTATGGGAAAAGTCCAGCCCGAACTGCCAGGCCAGGTCCTCTCTGGAGTGGAAGCAAGCATCCTAGGACTGGTTTCGGGGTTTCACCCCTCATCAGCTAGGCTATCTTGAATCCAGCGGCATGGAGAGCGCCTGACCCACGTCTCGGCATCCATGTCCTACTCGGGGTAACAAATGCATAAAGAACAATTGATGGACACAATTCAGTAGAATGTCATACATGCATCCCAATGCAGAGATCTGGGCCTCTATCCATCACTTGGCTGATGAGGAGTGTTACCCCGAAACCGGTCCCAGGATCCTTGTTTCCAGTCCAGGGAAGACCTGGCTTGGCAGTTCTGCCTGGACTATTCCCTTGAGGGACAGGGTCAAGACTGATTTGCATATGGCTTGGTCTGAACTAGAGTGGCAAAGTGAGCTAAAGAACGATGATGGATTCAATCCAGATCTGTGACTGGGGATGAGTTTCTGAAAAGTTTCAGCGCTCTGTCCATCATCTCCTTGTGTTTGCTTTGTTCGCGCTAAGTTGGCAGGGTATGTCAAGGGCGGGGGTAGAGGAGCACGCCTCTAGGGCCCGGCCCCCCGGCACCACGCCACGCTATAGGCTAGAGTAGGTGGCCGGCTCACCCTATGGGCGGCCGGCCAGGGAATTACTTCCGCGGCACGCGGTGACGCACTTCCGGTGCTGGCGGAGGCGTAGACTGGGACCTATTTAGGTCAAGGGAGCGGTGGTCCCGGTCTCTTTCCTCGCCTGCACCGGACTTGCTCTCACCTGGACTGCCCCCTCCCTTTTTAATTTTAAACTTAGTTCCTAGTTTAAGCCCCCTTCTTAGTTTTAAACTGCTCGTGTTGTCGGTATCCTGTGGCTGTGGGGGCAGTCGGGTCCTGGAAGCGCGGCAGCAGAGAGCAGCGTCACGGAGCACACGCGGCATCGGAGAGCAGCAGAGAAATCAGCTCGACGGGTAAGGTGTCGGGGGTCTTTGGGGGCCACGGGCAGCCTTGGGAGGCAGTGAGGGCTGATTTTACAGGCCGCAATGCTTGTAGCGTCTCTGATGGCCCGCGGGTGCCTGCAGTGTCCCTTGTTGTTTGCTGTGGGCACAGCGGCCGCCGGCATCTTCTCTCTCAACCTGGGGGCACGGCGGGGAGGGGCATTGTTGTGGGGGAAAGGCGGGAGACTGCAGAGGTGAACAAGGGGGGGAGAGCGTGCAAGCAGGACGGTACAAGAACGAGTGCTGCAACACTTGGGGAGGATCTTTGCGACAGAGGGGTTGTGCTTTCGATTGTGGGCAGATGCAAAGGCTTAATTGTGTTAAAGCGTGTTAAGTGTGCTGAAGTTATCGTCGCTTTCATTGGGAAGGCGCAGCATTGGTTTGCAGTAGGAGTGGATTTCCAGGCCTACAGCATGATCAGCTGGCAGGAAGGGGATAGGGAAGTTACCGGGCCTTTTTTAACAGCGTGGTGAACACCCAGGTCCCAAAAGCATCGGGTTGAATCTCATTGCTGCCAACTAGTTGCTTCCTGCTAGGGGGAGCCTTTTGAGACAGCGTGGTTAACACTCAGGTCCCAACATCATCAGGTGGAATTTAACTGCCGCCAATTAGTTACATCCTGCTAGGGGGAGCGCTGAGAGGGCACATCAGGGAGGCATCATGCCAGCAAGGGGTCAAAGCCATTAAAGGAAGGACAAGGACATCGAGATTGCATAGTTACTTAAATTGGTACTAGCCAAGCTTAGCAGGGATGAAGAGGAGAGTGATGAGGATATGGGGGAACAGACCCCAGGATCAGATGAGGAGTAGCCAGTGGAGATTGGAGTGGGGGACTGCCCTCGTAGGCAAGGGGTCCCTCCCAAAGCGGCTTTCCCGCCCCTAGTGAAGAAACCGAGGGTGCAACAGCACAAAGGAAGGGGCAAGGACAGGGGTGGGGTGAGCAAGAAGGCAAAGGGCAAGGGGCAGGAGGGGCAGGTGGCAGTACAGGAGACCAAGCTACCAACAAGGGCCCCCCTGCTGCCAGTCATTGAGAATGCTGCCCTCCCCGGAACATTACCTGGGCCCTCTTTACAGCGGGTGTTCGAGGGCCCCCAGGTACCTAACATCCCTGCAGTGTCACACAAGTGGTCATAGCGCCTTCACAACTGCCCCAAAAGGGATGATGTGGGGTCGATTTGGGCGGAAATCAGGGGGGCGCTGAAGGCGTTGGCGCCAGGGCCTAACCCCATGGAGCTTGCAGTAGCAGAAATGCCTCCAGCCATTGTGGCCCCCCTTCGCCCCCTCAGGCAGAGAATTCAGCGACAGGGTCACAGGATCCCACAGTGAATATTCTGGCTTCGGTAGATACGCTTTTGGGGCAGCTGGCTGCGCCGGCGGGGGGCACGCAGCCCAATAGTGGGGCGGTGGCACCATGGGCCCCGAAATCCGCGGCGGAGAGCGCGCTAAGCGAAATCAGTAAACAGGTAGCCCTCCTTGTTAAGGCGCAGGGCACCAGCAGTCAGGCGGCGTAGAAATCGCCCCCGGCCCTGCCAGAATCATCAGGGCCCTCAGGAGGTAAGACGGAGACCAAAAGCAATGGGGCAGCGGAGGGATCTAAGGCGGGGGGGCATGGGACCGTCCTATCCAAACCTGGAAAGTTGACGACTCATGTCACACGGGATATGAAGGAAACAATCTGGAAGGGAGAGTATGTGGATATTTTCTCATTGATCAGACCGAAGCGTAGGGAGGTCGAAGGCAGAGAAAAGGAAGGGAAGAAAGGTTCATTCAGAGACAGGAGACCCAGGGTGGAAGAGTCCATTACGAATTGGCTGTTTGGCTTCCAGGTTTTTACAACAGTTATCCTGGAGAAAAAGCCTGAATTGGCTGTGTCTTTGGTATATTACATGAACAAGATCCTGAAGGCGCACACTACACATGGGGGTACAGCGTGGTTGGATTATGACATGGATTTTTGATGGGAGAAAGTGGAGGACCCTGACATTGGATGGGATCAAATGGAGGTTAATGTATGGCTAGAGAATGTTAATAGCAAATCACACCACACTAAACAGCCCTTTCGGACCTCCCAGGTGGGACCGGGGGAGAAGAGAGGAACCTGCTGGGCATTTAATAAAAAAGTGTGCACCTGGCCCACGGGTCAATGTAAGTTTAGAGACGCCTGCTCATTTTGCGGGAACCCCTCTCACCCAGAGTTCAAGTGCATTAAGAAATCCAAAGAAAGGGGTGGAGGGGGCAGAGAGGTCAAACCTCCACAGCCATAGCTGCCCACACCGGTGGATATTGGGAAACTGATTTTTTGGCTGAATCAGTACCCAGACAGGACAGCAGCCAAAGTACTGTATCAGGGGTTTTCTAGGGGGTTTCACATCCCAGCACAGGGTTTCCCCCTGTGGATCGCTGTAATAATTTTCTGTCAGCACGCATGCAAACCACGGTAGTTGCACTAAAGGTGAAGAAGGAGCGAGCACTCGGCCGGGTTGCCGGGCCTTTCCTAGCTCCCCGCTGCCAGGTTATGTGTGTTCTCCACTGGGGGTAGTTCCTAAGAAAGAGCCGGGTCAGTTCAGGATGATCCATAACTTGTCGGCGCCAAGGGGGGCATTGGTAAATGATGCCATAGATCCAGCTTTGTGTTCTGTGACTTACTCCTCCTTTGATGCTGCATTGCAGCAGTTGAGGGAGCTTGGGCCCAATGCTATTATGGCTAAGTCAGATATTGAATCAGCATTCCGCCTCCTGCCTGTGCACCCTGTGGATTATCATTTGTTGGGTTTTCAAGTGAATCACCGGTTCTATTATGACATGTGTATGCCATTGGGGTGTGCGGTTTCTTGCAAGTATTTTGAAACATTTAGCTCCATGCTGCAATGGTTGTTCACACGCAAGACAGGTTACAGTGAAGTGGTGCATTATTTAGACGACTTTATGGTCATGGGTCCGGCGTCTTCAGTCGCGTGCGCACGGGCACTGGAGCAATTAGCGGCTATGTTTCAAGAATTTAAGGTACCTTTGGCTCCAGAAAAAACAGTAGGTCCCGATACATGCATGTCCTTTCTGGGAATTTAGATTGACACAGTGGCAGGGGAGTGCAGGTTGCCGCTTGACAAAGTACAAGCTTTTTCCCAAGCAATTGATTCTGCATTGGCAGGGCCCAAGGTTACCCTGCACCAATTACAGGTGTTGGTGGGCCAGCTCAATTTCGCCCTTCGTATCATTCCAACGGGGCGCCCCTTCTCGAGGTCAATAGCTAGGGCCATGGTGGGGTTAGCCCAGAAGCACCATCGTGTGCGCCACCGGGCAGAGGTGAAAGAGGATTTGGAAGTGTGGCGCGACTTCTTGACCAACTTCAATGGGATAGTCGTGTGGCTCCCGCCACCCATGTCAAGCACGGAGCTGGACTTGCTCACGGATTCGGCGGGCAGCATCGGCTTTGGCGCAATTCTGGGGCCGTATTTGTGCAGGGCAGAGTGGCCGGGCGAGTGGCACAAGAGTGGTTTGACCAGAAACTGGGGGCCCGATTCACAGAACTAACTTAAGACAAAATCCTAAACTTACTACCATTTTCGTATTCACAGAAGGCACTTACTCATTTTGGTATTCACAGAAGACACTTACTCATTTCGGTATTCACAGAAGTTAGGAGTCCTAACTTTAGGACTCCTAAATGCATTCTGTGAATTCCGAAAGTCTTAAAATTGGGATTTTTCTCAATTTAGTAGTAGTAAAGTTAGGACTCCTAACTTTAGGACTCCTAATTGCCTTCTGTGAATACCGAAAGTCTTTAAATTAGGATTTTTCTCAATTTAGTAGTAGTAAAGTTAGGGCTCCTAGCTTTAGGACTCCTAAATGCCTTCTGTGAATACCGAAATTCCTAAAATTAGGATTTTTCTAAGTTTAGTAGTAGTAAAGTTGAGAAAAATCCTAAGTTTAAGACTTTCGGTATTCACAAAAGGCATTTAGGAGTCCGAAAGTTAGGAGTCCTAACTTTACTACTACTAAATTGAGAAAAACCCTAATTTTAAGACTTTCTGTATTCACAGAAGGTATTTAGGAGTCCTAAAGTTAGGAGTCCTAACTTTACTACTACTAAATTGAGAAAAATCCTAACTTTCAGACTTTCGGTATTCACAGAAAGCATTTAGGAGTCCGAAAGTTAGGAGTCCTAACTTTACTACTACTAAATTGAGAAAAACCCTAATTTTAAGAATTTCTGTATTCACAGAAGGCAATTAGGAGTCCTAAAGGTAGGAATCCTAACTTTACTACTACTAAATTGAGAAAAATCCTAACTTTAAGACTTTCGGTATTCACAGAAGGCATTTAGGAGTCCTAAAGTTAGGACTCCTAACTTCTGTGAATACCGAAATGAGTAAGTGCCTTCTGTGAATACCAAAATGAGTAAGTGCCTTCTGTGAATACCAAAATGGTAGTAAGTTTAGGATTTTGTCTTAACTTAGTTCTGTGAATCGGGCCCATAGCCTTCTTCGAATTATTCCCAATTATAGTGGCAGTGACGGTATGGGCGGACCACTTCAGGAATAAGTCAGTTGTATTCTGGTCAGACAACATGGCAGTGGTGGAAACCATTAACAGACAGGGGGCTACGTGTAAGCATGTACTGAGGTTATTGAAGTACCTGGTGTTAGTTTGTTTGAGGCTGAACTTGATGTTCAAAGCGGCACATATACCAGGGGTAGACAATCACGCTGCTGATGCTTTGTCTCGTTCCAAGTTACAGGACTTATGGAGATACCAGCCGCAGGCGGAGGAGCAGATGGCAGGGTTCCCACCATCACTGTGGAAGATTGGAGCTGGTAGGTGCCTCATTGTGTGACCGCACTATCCCCCCCCTCCCCCCGGACTTGCTGGCTATGGCAGCCCTCTTCCTGGACTTTCGGACCTGGACCTCTGAGTTTCCCGCCATTTTCTTTTTATGACTTGCTTCTTCTTCTACCTTTCTCCTCCGCCACTTTAGCGATCTCTGACCTCCCCTATCTGTCCTAGCGACCTTTCTATTGTCTCTCCTGTTGCCTCTGACACACTCCTCACTGTCCTACTCGTTACTATCTGCTTCCCTCTCTCGTTTGTCTCACTTTCCTGCCCTTCTCTGTCCCTCCCTCCCTTGGTGCTGTGACTGCATCCCCCCGCCGACCCCACCTAATGGAACTCTGCTTTTCTGTATATAGAGATAACTCTAATCACTAGTATATGCAGTAGACCTTTGTACTATCTACCATTCCTATCTGACTCTTAGAGTATATCCATTCATATCCCTTCCCTATGTATATAGAGATAACTCTAATCACTACTATATGCAGTAGACCTTTGTACTATCTACCATTCCTATGTGACTCTTAGAGTATATCCATGTGTATCCCTTCCCTATGTATATGGAGATAACTCTAATCACTAGTATATGCAGTAGACCGCTGTGCTCTCTACCATTCCTATGTGACTCTTAGACTATATCCAGTCATATCCCTTCCCTATGTATATAGAGATAACTCTAATCACTACTATATGCAGTAGACATTTGTACTATCTATCATTCCTATGTGACCCTTAGAGTATATCCACTTGTATCCCTTCCCTATGTATATAGAGATAACTCTAATCACTAGTATATGCAGTAGACCGCTGTGCTCTCTACCATTCCTATGTGACTCTTAGAGTATATCCATTCCAATCCCTTCCCTATGTATATAGAGATAACTCTAATCACTAGTATATGCAGTAGACCTTTGTACTATCTACCATTCCTATCTGACTCTTAGAGTATATCCATTCATATTCCTTCCCTATGTATATAGAGATAACTCTAATCACTACTATATGCAGTAGACCTTTGTACTATCTACCATTCCTATGTGACTCTTAGAGTATATCCATGTGTATCCCTTCCCTATGTATATGGAGATAACTCTAATCACTAGTATATGCAGTAGACCGCTGTGCTCTCTACCATTCCTATGTGACTCTTAGACTATATCCAGTCATATCCCTTCCCTATGTATATAGAGATAACTCTAATCACTAGTATATGCAGTAGACCTTTGTACTATCTACCATTCCTATCTGACTCTTAGAGTATATCCATTCATATCCCTTCCCTATGTATATAGAGATAACTCTAATCACTACTATATGCAGTAGACCTTTGTACTATCTACCATTCCTATGTGACTCTTAGAGTATATCCATGTGTATCCCTTCCCTATGTATATGGAGATAACTCTAATCACTAGTATATGCAGTAGACCGCTGTGCTCTCTACCATTCCTATGTGACTCTTAGACTATATCCAGTCATATCCCTTTCCCTGCGTCAAAATCCCTTTGTACCCCTTCACAAGACCTTTGTAATGGATTATCTGATTTTTTTCAAGAAAAGATAGTTAAACTCTCCTCTTCCTTTGCAATGACTCCGGTCCACTCTGATGACTATTTTTGTCCCTCCTCTTGCTCCTTTAATTCTTTCACTGAGCTAACTCCAGACCTTGCGTTAGCTTTGCTACGCAATGTTAAGTCTGGTTCCCCTCTGGACCCTGTCCCGGCCAAAGTCATGGGCGTTCTTGCCCCTATTCTAGTGAACCCGTTTCTTTCCATCTGGAATTCCTCTTTGTCACATGGTCATTTTCCCTCAGTTTGGAAACAGGCTAGGCTTGTCCCCATATTGAAAAAACCCGGTGCCGACCCCTTACTTTTTAGCAACTATCGCCCCATCTCGCTTCTGCCTAAACCTGCTAAAATTTTGGAGAAGGTGGTACAGAAACAAGTGGCAGTGTACCTAGAGTCTAACCAGCTGCTTCATGACTCTCAGTCCGGCTTCAGGTCCGGTTTTAGCACTGAGACCGCACTGCTTGAAGTCTCTGAAATTATCAGGGAATCAGTGGATAGGGGCGAGGAGGCCATGTTGGTCCTCCTCGACCTATCCGCGGCTTTTGATACTGTCTCCCATAAAATACTCACCACCCGCCTTCAACAGCTAGGGGTCGGTGGGACAGTGCTGGCATGGATCACCTCTTTCTTGTCTAGTCGCTCTCAAAGGGTCATGATGCACCCTTTTGAATCCGAGGACAAACCTCTCCTGTGCGGAGTGCCCCAGGGCTCTGCTTTGAGTCCACTACTATTTAATGTTTATGTGGCTCCTTTGGCCAAAGTAGTGGAGTCCTGGGGGGTCAGGGTGGTCTCCTATGCTGATGATACTCAGCTTATTTTTTCATTCCGAGACCATTCTGACTCCCTCTTCTCCAATTTTAGAAACTGCCTTGGAAACATCTGTACCTGGATGTCAGCTAATCATCTTGCCCTGAACACCGATAAAACGGAGGTTCTTTTCTTTAGTAAGAAATCTCCCCCTCCTGCAATCCTTTGGTGGCCTCCCATCTTGAATCCCCCTCCCTCTCCTGTGCAGGCAGCTCGCAATCTTGGCTTCACTTTTGACAATTCCTTGTCTGGAAGTGCTCAAGTCAACAAAGTAGTAGGGTCCTGTTTCTCCAAACTACGTATGCTCCGGAAAATCTTTCCTTTCCTCCCTCAATCTTCTCGTAAAACTGTGGTTCAGGCTCTTATCACTACCCATTTAGACTATGCCAACAGTCTATATGCAGGTGCCCCCCTCTACCTCATTGATCGCCTGCTAATAGTCCAAAATGCGGCAGCCCGGCTTATCGGTAACATCCCTGCCCGTACTTCAGTCAGAGCCTATCGACAAGAGCTTCACTGGCTCCCCATTCTACGACGCATTGATTTCAAAATACTGACCCTGACATTTCGGGCTATACATGGAATTGGCCCGTTATATTTGAGAAAGCGTCTCAAAATTTCTGCCTCAGTCAGACATCTCAGATCCAACAATCTGCGTCTGCTGATGGTTCCTAGATTCAAGCTTTCTCGGACGGCGGCAGATCCTTCACCGTCACTGCCGCCAAGCTCTGGAACGGTCTCCCCCTTGACCTCAGGTTTTGCGAATCTGAGCCTATCTTTCGTCGCAAACTCAAAACCTGGCTGTTCACTAAGCGGTAGGATCGGGCACGATCTATTGCGTTTTTCTTAGTCCCTCTGTATGATTTGATTCTGGTCTCTCTTTATGGGGATAATCATGTAATTCTAGCGCCGGGACACCTCCGTCGGAGGTAGCTGTGCGCTCTATAAGCTTCAAATAAATAAATAAATGTATATAGAGATAACTCTAATCACTACTATATGCAGTAGACATTTGTACTATCTATCATTCCTATGTGACCCTTAGAGTATATCCACTTGTATCCCTTCCCTATGTATATAGAGATAACTCTAATCACTAGTATATGCAGTAGACCGCTGTGCTCTCTACCATTCCTATGTGACTCTTAGAGTATATCCATTCCAATCCCTTCCCTATGTATATAGAGATAACTCTAATCACTAGTATATGCAGTAGACCTTTGTACTATCTACCATTCCTATGTGACTCTTAGAGTATATCCATTTGTATCTCCTCCTTGTGTGACTTTACATCTTGTACATTTGCAATTTTTTCTGTTTGTATCCTTTATGTAACGCATGTAATCCTAAGTCCTTATGTTTCTCAACTGGTTCTTATGTAAAGCGCTCTGACACCTTCGGGTAAAGTTCGCGCTATATAAAATCGCATAAATAAATAAACTAGGAGATCATACCAACAGCAGTTTTTGTGTTACAGGATGTTTGTGCGGGCCGCTGGTATAACAAGTTTGTTTTCTGATCAGGCATATACTGTTTTCTACAAAAACTGAGGGATCAGGGCAGGTCAGTCTCTTATGCTAGGGTCCATGTGACAGCAGTGGGGTTTTTCGCTAAACTCGCAGACGAGCGTGACCCGGGTGCATCCTTTGTAGTCAGGAAAGCTTTGTCAAATTCGGCCAGGCTGGATGGCCCCAAGCGGGATAGCAGACGGCCTTTAGATGTCAGGACACTGGGCAACATCCTAGAGTCCCTCCCTAGGATCTGCAGCTCATCATTTGAGAGCACATTATTCGGGCCGTTTTCTTCTTAGCATTCTATGGGGCATTCCATCTGGGGGAAATTGTAGGGACTTCTAGATCCAATCAGGCGGGGGGCCTCCAATTTGGCGACACCAAGATAACACCGGGGGGCCTGGAAGTGACCTTGAGGAAATCTAAAACTGACCAGATGGGGAAGGGAGCGATAATCCATCTTAGCCCTGCACCCGGTATAGCTCTTTGCCCGGTGACCCTGATACAGTCATACTTAGCCATTCGCCCTGCTGGGATGGGGCAGGCCCTGTTCATACATGAACAGGGGGACTGCGTGTCGTAGTACCAATTCAAGGCAGTTTTTCGGATGGCCCTAGCCGGATTAAGATTAGGGGCTTGGGGTTATTCATCACACTCCTTTAGAATCTGGGCAGCTATATTAGCAGCAGGGGCAGGATTACCGGCCAACACCGTGAAGAAGATAGGGCGCTGGTCGCCGGATTGTTTTAGGCGGTATATACGGCCGGAGTTGCTATGAAACTATGCCGATACTCTGGTTTTGACTATGCCTGACTTTTCCATTTCTCTCCTGTTCATTAGTATGCCGGCAAAGGTGGTATGGGTACTGGGGCACTCGTTCGTGCGGCACGGCGCGCCACGGTGCGATTACAGCAGGGAGCATGCTGGGGGATCCGAGCCCTATGCCCTGACGTGAGTCCCTTGCTCACTTTGTTAGTGCATTCTATCTAGCCCTGCTGATGAGGGGTGTTACCCCAAAACATGTCCCAAGATGTTTGTTTCTGGTCCAGGGAAGACCTGGCACGTCAGTTCTCTCTGATTTACATATGGCTGGTTCTGAACTAGAGTGGTGAAGTGAGCAAAAGACGATGATGGATTCAACCCATATCTGTGACTGGGGGTGAGTGTCTGAAAAGTTTCAGTGCCCTGTCCATCATCTCCTTGTGTTTGCTTTGTTCCCCCTAAGTTGGCAGGGTATGCCCTGATATAGGTCCCTTGCTCACTTTTGACAGTGCATTTAAGCTAGCCCTGCTCATGAGGGGTGTTACCCTGAAACATGTCCCAGGATGCTTGCTTCTGGTCCAGGGAAGACCTGGCTTGGCAGTTCCGACTGGACTGTTCCCATGAGGCACATGGTCAAGACTGGTTTGCATATGGCTGGGTCTGAACTGGGGTGGCAAAGTGAGCTAAAGAACGATGATGGATTCAACCCAGATCTGTGACTGGGGGTGAGTGTCTGAAAAGTTTCAGTGCTCCGTCCATCATCTCCTTGTGTTTGCTTTGTTCACCCTATGCTGGCAGGGTATTCCCGGATATTGGTCCCTTGCTCACTTTGCCACTGGATTCAAGCTAGCCTGGCTGATAAGGGGGGTTACCCCAAAACCAGTCCCAGGAACTTGTTTCTGGTTCAGGGAAGACCTTGCTTGGCAGTTCGGTCTGGACTGTTCTGAGGAGGCACCTGGTCAAGACTGATTTTCATATGGCTGGGTCTAAACTGGGGTGGCGAAGTGAGCTAAAAAACGATGATGGATTCAGCCGAGAACTGTGACTGGGTGTTAGTATCTGAAAAGTTTCGGCACTCCGTTCATCATCTCCTTGTGTTTGCTTTGTTCACCCTAAGTGGGCAGAGTATGCCCAAACGTGTGTCCTCTGCTCACTTTGCCAGTGGATTCAAGCTAGCCTGGCTGATGAGGGGTGTTACCCCGAAACCAGTTCCAGGATACTTTTTCCGGTCCAGGGAAGACCTGACTTGGCAGTTTGGGCTGGACTGTTCCTAAGAGGAACAGGGTCAAGCATGATTTGCAAATAGTTGGGTTTGAACTTGGATGGCAAAGTGAGCTAAAGAACGATGATGGATTCAACCCAGATCTGTGACTAGCGGTGAGTGTCTGAAACGTTTTAGTGTTCCGTCCATCATCCCTTTGTGTTTATTATGATTTTTTTTAGAGCCTTCAAAGACAAGGATGGCCTCCAGCACTAGAAAGGCTGCTGTGGCCTGTGGGTGAAGTGGCAGCACCACTTACCAGAGCAGCGGCCCGACTGGAGCTGAGTCAGGGGAGAGGCTGAGTCTGTAGGGAGACGTGCCGCCCTGCCGAGCCTGTGTCGCGCAGCCCCAGCACCTGCAGTGAAGCAAGACCAGCACCCTCAGCAACAGAAAGACTGCTGTGGCCAGAGAAGAATGGTGGCTGCAGCGCCACCTAATGGCATGGCACCCTGGCGCGAGATGCAATGCAGCACCGATGAAAGCAGTGGCCCTGTATCGATGAAAGTGCTTCACTGCACAGATGCCCATGGAGACTGCCGCAAGCAGCGTGTGAAGGGACCTGTCACCAGGAGAACAGCCTGAGGGTGCCACAAATGTGTATGGGTGAGTGAATCCCCTGGTGAGGCATAAAGAAGCTGCCAACTGCCTTAGCAGCAAGGGTAAAAAAAGACAGTGGTCACGAGAGAGCCCCTCCTGCCAAGCCTGACTTCCCCAGGTGACAGCACAGATGGGAGTCTATGAACAAGGACAGCCCCATCGGATAGTGAAAGCACAAGGAGCAAGGAAATCTGACAGCAGGGCAGGAGCCCTGGAGAGAAAAAGCCCTCTTAGAACAAGGACTGTCGCACGACAGAGACCACATCAGTCAGCCACCCCTGCACAGAATGGCCACCGTCTGCCCACTGAGCATGTCACATGGAGTGATCGACCTTGGCAAGCACGCGCGCACTAGGGCAAGACCAAATGCTGCGATGGCTTAGCCCCAAGGTGCAAGCAAAGTGTCCCTGACTGAATAAGAGGAAGGAAAAGAAGAAGGGTGACACTCCAGCCATGGAGTGGAGCACCAAGAAGATCCTCGAAGGAGGTACAGGACTTGTGAGAGGTCCATAAAGTGAAAGAAGACCCGTGTGAGGTCGACGAGGAGAAGAGTCATGCCCTGTTGACAGGACACGAATCAGGTCCTACAGAGAAGACAGAACGCGACCAGGGAGGACCCTATGAAGAGAAGGTCACAGCGATGGGCCTGGTCAGACGACAGAAGAGAAGAGAATCAGTCCTATGAGTAGATTGTGGCCAGGGAGGTCCATGTGAAGTGCACGTCACATCGAGAGGTCTGGTCAAAAATTAGAAGAGCATGGCACAATGCTACATCATGGAAGAGCAAAAGGAAGAAGAGCATGGCAAGAATTCATAATGCCATGCCACGAAGAAGAAGAGGAAAGAGAAGAAGAAAAGTGACATGATGCCACCTCACATGTAATAGCGATAAGCAGAAGAGTGTGCCACGACGAAACTGTACCGCATCACAAAGAAGAACATGAAAGAAGAGGAGAGAAAAGAGTGTGAGAGACTCATCACACAGAAGATCACTGACAGTCGTCAGTCATAGTCATTGTTGTCAAGTGCGTCACTAGAACTACCTAAGGAGCATCATACATCCTGCACAGAGCACTATGTCGGAGAAACGCTTGGAGAGTGACAAGGCCTCCCTGGCATTGTGGGAGGTTGGCCACCCAGAAACCTTCTGTTATACCCAGTGAATCTGAATCCTGCTGAAGAGAGTATGCTCAACCATTTGTACTATTCGCCTGTGGGGCTGCACGAGACACTTGGTCATGGTCCTGTTCAGACTTCCTCAGCGACCTCAATTGTGGATCCTATAAGAGGCTTCGAACAATCCAAACAGACCGTGGTATTCCAGGGGCAAGTGCCTCAGCAAATTCTGGTGAGAGGGGAATTCAGATACGAGAGATGCGTCTGCTGCAGCTCCACGACTGGCACCAGGAAGCACTAAGGCCGCGGACGGAGACTGGTCACCCAAAGTCTATTCCGATGAAGGCACGTGCACTGAAGTCCTGATGGCCAGAGAACACAGACCCTGAGACAACCGCCCTTTTGGGTTGCACAAGCGACTTGGATGTGGTCCTCTTGGCACTTCCTCAGCAACACCTTCGCACAGCCTACGAAAGGCCCTGCACAGCCCACACAGTCACGTGGCAGCTCAGCAGAAAGGGCTTCATGGAAGTTCCTGTAAGAGGGGAGTCCTGACACGAGAGGGAAGTCTGAAGTGGCTCTACCAGCAGGCAATGAAAAGCATCATGGCCTTCAAGGAAGACTCCCATCCATCAATGTCAAACCTCTGTTTTTGAAGGTTGGCCTTCCAAGAAGACAGGGAATTTTCAAAGATATCTCTGCAGCGGACTCCTCAACTGCTCCTGATGCACCATCCAAGTAAACTGTGTAAATAGACTCCGAAAGACACCGTGAGACCAGGCGGGACAGAGCAACAGTGTCCATGCAGACTGTCTGAAGATATTCAGTGGTGTTTTGTTTTCTAGTTTGTTCGTTCCCACAGGTTGGATTTTGCTTATTTCATTTTTAATAAAGTTTGGGAGGGATGTAGTGATCTGCTGAACACGTTCGTATGTTCCAGCAAATGCCCTATATAATCAACCACTCCCAGCGGGCTGGCCTCTACACTCACCCCAAACCCATCCATCAAAGGTGTCACCAGTCAGGTGACCTGGCCAATAAAAGCGGCCTGGTGGTTGTGCCCTGGGCAAGTTCTATGTACCCTAACAATGTGTCTGTGTAGTCATTATTGCTGCATGAGGGCCTCTGGCCCTAAACATTACAGTAACCAGAAGGTGAATCTTGCGGCATGCCTGTAAGGTAAGGGTGCAGAGCAGCAGTGCCGGGAGGGACCATGATGGAGGTGGATGTCAGGTATTGAGGGGGCAAATGTGGTTCATTGTGGCATGCCAACAGGGCAGTGACCGAGAGTTTCAGACAGTGGGGCCCACGTATGCCTACACTTTACTGCTTGCACTACATCTTGACTTCACCAGCAAAAGCAGGTGGGGCGAGGAGAGAGGCAGCGGAAGTCCCTTCTCTGCCTCAAGAATTCCAGGCTTTTTGAGGGTTAATCTAACCACCAAACATCAGGCATTTTCTACATCAGCCCCTTTCAGTTGCTTTACCACCTGGCAAGACTAAAGGATAACTCTTAAATCAAGCACATAAAACGGATCATTCCATACGGTGATTGCTGCTAATCTTCAAAAATAATTCATTAATAGATGTTCACTGGCTCTTTGTCAGAATGAAAACCAGATCACAATTATTTTTTTTAAAGATAAGCAAAAACGGAATCCCCATGGGTCTTTCAGTCTGCAAGTCTCTTCCAAGGTTTAAGTCAACTAAATTGACTGCAAGCCAGGGAGAAAATGGGGATTCTTGCAAATTCCACTCTTTGCTCAATTGCACCCCCAGTTACTTATTCGGTAGCGACTGAAACATCAATAGCTGACTTAGGAGACACTGTAAAGATTCCTCAGGTTACGTTGAGTAACAATCCACCTGTTTCAAAGGATTTGAGCACAACTGTATGGAAACAGTCATCCATTTTGGATTGCTTCAGGGTTGCCTCCCAGTTTCAACGCCCTGGAAGGAACAATCAGCGCTCTAATGGAGTTAGTAGCTGGTTACCTAAGGAATCTGCAATACAACTAGGCCTGGGCGGTGAACTTTGCTCCGTTTGCTGAGTTTTCTGCACTCCGCGAAATTGTGGGGTGCAGAAAACTCCACTTTGCGATGTGCAGCGGAGTTTTTTCCCCACTAGCGATCTCGAACAGTACATTCGCGATCGCAAACGATAAGTTCATAAGCGCAAGCTGCAGCTCGGGTAGAATTTCTACCCGAGTAGCAGGAATACGAGCACAAACTGCAGTTTGCACTGCACTCTGCCACTCACGGAACTTCGCTGAGTTTCTTTGTAACTTCGCAGACTTTCCATGTAGCAAAACTCAGCAAACTACACCCAGGCCTGAATACAACTACAGCAACATTTCTCTTCTCCCTATACACAAATGGAGTTGAAAAGGCACTCACAGTGGCAACTAGGGATGTCCCCCTCTTTGAAAACCAAATACTACCAACTTTAAAGATAAAATTTTGTAATCATTTTTATGATGATGTATTTATATGTGCTTTTATGATAATTTTTAACTTGATCGAATAAAGATGAATTGAATTTATTGATTGAGTGAACTACAGCAATCATTCACAGTGCCCCCAATCCACAATCAATCACAGTCTTGGGAATTATTTATTTATTTATTTATTTATTTTGAAAGTTTTATACAGCGCGAACCAGACCCTTGCGGATATCAGAGCGCTTTACAAGCAGTGAAAATTATACAGCACAAAACAAAAAATAACAATATATATCAAGCAGTGAGAGTTATACAACACAATACAAAATACAAATATATGTGTACATAGTGTGCATAAATACAACAAACGAGAGAGGTAGATCAAAACTGAATCCTACATTGTGCATAATAGGAGACAGAGAAAGGTGAGAGCCGAGAGAGCCTAAGTGTCATGTAGATTTTCTGTTTGCATCTATATAAGACATGTCCTTCAGTGAAGCTCATGTGAATTTTTCCATGAGAATCGCCTTTACTTCCTTTTTGAACAGTGCAGTAGATGTGGTAAGTCTGGTTTCTGGGGGTAGTGCGCTCCAAATCCTAGGAGCCATCCCTGAGAAGGAGCGTTTGTAAGTTTTCGCCTTATTAAATCTGTGTGGTTTCAGTAATAGACTTTCTGCACTTCTTGTGGATCTCTCGCCTCCAGAGATAGACAGTTTCCGAGAGAGATAGCTGGGTGCTTTATGGTGAATGGCTTTGTGGGTCAGGCATGCTATTTATAGGTGAATTCTGGCTTCCCATGGTAGTGAGTTCAATGCTTTTAGGTCAGGGGAGATGTGGGACCTTTTTTTTCAGCCCGTGATGAGCCTGGCTGTCGCGTTGATGGTGGCTCTTAGTGGTGCTGTTGAAGCTTTGGGGAGACCACAAAGAGAGACACTTCCGTATTCGATTCTGGGGATAGCTAGAGCTTGAACTGCCGTCTTGAAGTCATTTTTTGGTAGGAAGAGTTTAAGTTTCCTTAGAATATTAATCTGGAAATGTGCTCCTTTTGTTGCGTTGGCAATGTGTTTATGCATGTTGAGGTTGCCATCAAGGGTTATACCCAGAGATTTAGCTGAGTCAATGATTGTAGGTTGCACATTGAATGCCATGAGGTGTTTGAACCAATCCTGGAGGAGGGGAATTTTGGAGGGTGGAGCTATAAGTAGGAATTCAGTTTTGAGTGTGTTAAGCTTGAGATGGTTCTCAGCTAGCCATGTTTGGGTGTTCAACAGCGTTTGGTTGAGTAGTTTGACATCTTCAGGAGTATGAATCTTCAGAGAGAGTTGTGTATCATCTGCGTACATGTGAAATTGGGCGTTGGATGCTTGCAGCAAGACAGTAAGAGGTTCCATGAATAGATTGAATAGTGTAGGGGATAGTGCGGACCCTTGTGGGGCTCCAAGAGTTACTGGTACAGGTTTGGAGAAGGAGTTATTGACCTTGAATTTTTGGGTCCGGTTTTGAAGAAAGGAGGTAAACCAATTGAGCACTGAGCCTGATAGACCCATTCTGAGGTTCAGCTGTTGAATCAGGTTCTCATGTTTGACCGTATCGAAGGCAGAGGAGTGATCTAGCAAGATGAGTAGGCATGATCTATTCTGGTCGAGTATTTGTAACGCATCGTCGATAATGTGAGTCATGGCTGTTTCGGTGCTATGCCCTGCTCTAAAGCCAGATTGGTGATTGTCAAGGAGGTCGAAGAGGTCAATGTGTTTTGTCAATTGTTGGAGAACGCATTTTTCCAAGAGTTTGGCTAGGGTAGGGCTGTTCAAAATAGGGAGATAGTTGTTAAGGTCCATTGGGTCAGCTGTGGGTTTTTTTTAGGATGGGTGTGACTTGACCAATTTTGAGGGCGTCAGGGATGCTGCCTTGATGTAGAGAGTTGTTGATGATCCTGGTCCAGAGTGGCAGGATCAGAGGGGTTAGATCTTTAACTGCGTTAGCAGGGAGAGGATCGGTGGTATGATTGGCCGGCTTGAGGGTGCTAAGAATCTTGCCAACAGCTTCTCAGTGTATGAGTCGAAGGAGGACCAGGTTGCCTCATTTTTTAGTTGAAGTTTTGAGGATGTTTGTTGTGGCGGAGTTGGAGGAGAGGGAGGGATTGTTATAAGAGGGCAAGACTGTAGGACTGTGAGGTCATTGAGAAGATCCCTCTTGATGTTTTCTGTTTTTAGGTTAAAGAAAGCAGAGAATTTGTCACAAGTGGGTTGGGTGCCTGAGGTATCTTGTAGTTGTTTAGGTTCCTCTCTAGATTGTGATTTGATTATTCAAACAATTTTTGGGGTCGATTTCTGGCTTGATCTAGTTGTTGAGAGAAAAATTCGGCTTTAGTGCGTTTGATCTTTCGGTAATAGTCTTTTCTCTTACTCCTTAGAATTTTCAGGTGTTTGGCAGATGGGAACGATCTCCAGATACGTTCTGAAGTTCTAAGAGAGCGTCTGTCATCGTTCAGCAGGTCATTGAACCAGGGTTTGGAGTTTTTAGAAGGAACTCTCTTTAGTTGCAGAGGAGCGGCTTCATTGATAACCGTAGCCATTGCGTTAAGGTAATGTTTGGTGTGGTCATTTACAGAGGCGAGGTCATCCGGAGGCTGGAGTAATTTATGGGAGTGCATGGGCAGAGTGTTGGGCTTGAGTTTTTTCAAGTCTCTTTTCCAAATCTTTTGTTTAGTGGATTGGGCTGCGTTAAGTTTCACTGTTTCCCTGATGAAGAAAGTAATGATGTGGTGGTCTGACCAATCACAGGGGAGGATCGAGTCAAGCTGAATGGAGTTGTTTTAGGAAATTGTGTCTGGGGCTGTTGCAGATTTGGGCGAGGTCAATCGCGCCGATGAAGTTTTTGAGACTGTTGACCATTGAGTCATCGTTGTCATTCCGATGGAGATTGAAGTCGCCTAGGAACATTTGGGTGTTTTGACGTCCGATGGTTGTTGTGACCATGTCCATGAAGTGTTCAGTGAAAGTAAGGTTATCACGAGGAGGATGATATATGATGTGAAGGGAGCAAACTGGCGTACCATCAATGGTGATGTCGATGCACATGTATTCACAAGAGGAGAATGTGGGGGATATGGCTCTATTTACTGATACGGTGCTCCTGTGGATGCATGCTATTCCTCCCCCAGTTTTTTCACTTTTATCATGTCTGATGATGTCATAGTTAGGTGGTACCAAAATGTCCAGGAGGGGTGAGGAGGATTCAGTTAACCATGTCTCTGTTAGCACAATCAAGTCCAGCTCATGAGAGATGATGAGGTCGGCGACATCTACTGCGTGTCTAGCGGCCGATCTACAGTTCAGGAGGGTGCATTTGAGAAGGGGTGTCGTGAGAGAAGTGGTGGGATCAAGTGTGAGTGTGATTCTTCTAAGGTTATTATCACTGATTCCTCTATTGTTGTGAATGCGGGTCTGTGTGGATTAGAGGTGATAGCCCTAATCGTGTGTGTCGCGGCGCTAGGGGAGATGAGAAAGGGATTGTAGGAGAGTAGGAGGGAGCGAATATCATTCTCCGAGAATGGGTTAGTGCATTGGATAGGGCGGGAAGGGAGATTGGGGGATGGGATGGAGTTCCATGAGAGGCGATTGTGCTTGGGGGTGTGTGAGAGGTGAATGGGGGGTAACTTGATCTAGCCGTGTACGCCGATCTGGAGTGCATTGGTTGTCTAGCAATCATCTTTTTGACAGTGTGGAGTTCTTCTTTGATTTGTAGGAGTTCAGACATAATCCTATTGAGACTGATCCTTTCCATTGTGCGTGGGCTAGACGTATGTGATAGTTCACCCCTCCTGGTATCAGGGGCGGATGTGGTTGGAGTGGGTGATTGAGTTAAGCATGAGTGGGGTAGTGCCGTCACCTGGGTGGGCCCAAGTAGAGTAGTGGATGATGTTGTATGGATGGGTGGAGGGACAATTAGTACGGGTACCATAGGTGATAGGGAGGATTGTTGTTGGTGAGTAGCTGTAGTCGGTGGAGCTGGGAGCGGAAAGAGGTCAGGAGGGAGAACGTGTTCGGTATCGTTGTGGAGGGAAGCCGATGTGTGTGCTAGCATTCGATCTATGTGGTGAGGTCGGGGTGTGTTTGAGTATGTTGGTGGATGAGGTGTAAGGGGTTCGGTGGGAAGTGAGGGTTGAGCTGTGGCTTGGTAGATAACGATGGGGTGGGGTGTGTAGGGAGAGAGGGTAGTCTGGGAGGTAGGGGCGGGTGGGTGCGATGCCTGAGGAGGGTGGGGATGAGGTGGACAGAGGGTGGATGATGGGGATGTTGAGGAGGCGACATATGTGTTGGCAGAAGGGGTGGATTGGGTAGGGGGGAGTGTTGGGTTGAGGTAAGGGGATTGCATACATGATCTTTAATGATGGGGAAGATCTTCTCTAGTAAATTTAGATTGTGATTCGTGGATTGCATGAGGATAGTGCCATTATTATAGATAGTAATTGTTGCTGTAGCTTGGAAGAACTGTGATGGTGCAATAGTGATTGCTAGCCCATGTGGGGATTTTCTGGTGGAGGAGATCAAAAGTAGTGTTAGGAATGTTTTACGCCATTGGGCTCTGCGTTTGGTGTGGAAAATGATGTTGGTTGTAATGTGACCGTTGTGCTGAGAAAAGTAGGGGTCAGTGAAGAGGGTTTCAGGGTGCAGTTTTAGGAAGTTATGTTTGAAGCGTTTAGAGGCTTTTTGTGAGAGGTGTGGAGGGTAAATGATATTGAAAGTATGTGTGCCTAAGGGTTCCATGTTATGTGTAGAGCAAAGATAGCAGTGTGGGTGCCGAGGGTCATCGTGGGATAGGTTGTGTGGGTCAGGGACTTAGATGGGATGATAGTGATCAAATCAAATCAAATAAGCTTAATTTGATTTTAAATAGTAGAAGCATAAAAGTGTATAAGATGTGTACATTAAGATTTAACAATATAAGAGGGAATAGTGATGATAGTGGAATAGTGAGGTAGGAAATTGAGAGGAGAGGGAGGGTGGGCGAGTGTAATGGGAACTGTCCAAAATGGCCGAATCATTAGTATGACTTGATGCCTATGTATGTAGTCCTTTGTTTATGTACAGGACTTGTGAGTCCTATTCCTATGTTTAGTTGTAAAGGCTGTGGTCCTCTTTCAGTTTCTATAAAGTAATGGGAGGATGGACGAATCATTAGTCAGATTTGTTACCCAGGTGTATAGGCCTTTGTTTGTGTCCATCACAGGAGAGTCCTATTCCTATGTTTAGTCTTTGAAGAGGCTATGCTCCTCTTTCAGTTGCAATAGAGTAATGGGAACACAAACAAAACACCAAAACAACCGGCCATTTTACACCTAAATAGGTAGGTTGGGGAGACATCAGCAACCAGATAAACACAGGGCCATCTTGTTCCATGAAGCCCAGTATTGCTTAAGTATATTACAAGTAAGCAAAAGTCCTGATACCAGCTGAACGATATATAAAAATGTATATAAAAAATAAACTAAACAAAAAGAGAAGGAGAAAAACGGAGAGTTATCCGCTAAAGTTCGGGACCTATCCCAAAGAGAAAAGAAAGGCAGCATGGGAGGAGGGAAAAAGATTCACTTGCCTTTGCTTATGTGGAAATCTCCTATGTTGTGGGGATGGGGAAACAATGATGCTGTGAGTCAAACCCAGAGCGCTTCGCGTGAGCGTTAAGCTCATGAAGCCGGAAACCGCTGTCCAAAAAGGTCGGGCAGAAAGAGGAGAGAGAGAGCTCGTCATGTGCAGTGTTCACTGTGCGATGTAAGAGCTGTCTCCGTTGTTGTCTTGCGGTCCCGCTGGAAAGCGATGGCTCCTACGTGGGTGCGCACTTCCTGGCGTCTCCCCCGACGGGGAGCGTTGTTGTCATGCAGCTCATACCCCGGCTGCAGTCTTCCCGCGAAGCCCCGAATGGAGTGCGACGGCTCCTACGTGGGTGCGCACTTCTTGGCGTCTCCCCCTTACGCGGAGCTCGGCTACTGGTGAGAGGACGAGAGCCTCCAGATGTCTTCTCCAGGCTCCTCGACTCTGGCACTCGGGACCATCGCCCCATGGGCACCGTCCCTCCGGAGGTCCGCGAGGCTCACCTTCGGCACGATGAAGGACAGTCGGGGGCTCCCAGCACTTTGCGCGCGTCAGTCAGAACCCACGCCGCCCTGGTGCCGCAGTCCCAGTCGGATGCGAGTCAGGAGCCGATGATGTGGCCCGCAGCGTGGAGACCCATATCGTGGAAGGTCCGCTGGGTGATCTGCTCTGCCGTTGATGATAAGTAAGCCGTGTTAATCCTGTAAAAATGCTCAGGTTACTCCAGTTACTCTTGAGCTTTCTTTTTCTGTTCGAACATCTTATACTCCAACAATTTATCTGGATGTAGCTCAATAAATGAATCCATCTATATTAGAGAGGCAAACGCTTTATAGGCCTCAAGAACAAGTGCATTACAAATGAACAGCTCTCTTGGTGAATCTGCTTTAAGTGAACTGGTAGGCCTCACAGGGCAACATCAGTAACATCCCAAGGACTATTGCCAAATCTTAAAAAATTAAACCGAAACGTTTCATTATTATTTTTTAAATGTATCCTGTTTTCCTTTAAGGAAGACAGGCTGCATTTACCCAAAAAAACTGCTTTATTGAAAAAGCAGTCACAGTCATGGTGGTCTTCTGACCCCAGCAGGCCACGATCCTTGTGACTTCTGGCCATTCCCACTGGGTCACAAAATGCAACCTGCCTCATGACTATTAATGAGGCAGGTCCTTTGCGACCCATTTGGGGATCGCAAACAGTGTCTCAGACTCTGTTGTACATCAGTGTTGCAAAGAAATGCAAATTGCGAGTCACAAACACTGAGGGTCGTACATCTGGCCCTTGAATTGTGCATGCTTATCTGGGGGGACCTGGGTGAAGGGACACCCCGAAGTAGCATCTGATAAGGAAGGATGGAGCTCCTGATAGGCTATCCAGAGTCTTAAGTTGAAGTCTAGGAGAGGTTAGCAGCAATTAGCGACCTTTTGTGGCTGGTGACCCTAGAGTTCATGGATTTTAAGATTTTATGACTGCTGGTTGGTGGGAACGAGGAGGATGCAACCAATTAGCTGACTTACATTGTCTATTTGCACATGCTGGCACCTGAGCATATGTTTTGTCCGCCATGTTTCTAAAAACAATTGTCCAAAGTATATAGTTCGATTGATAGAGCAAGGCTGACCTCAAAGTTTCGTTTTGGATGTATCTGATTTTGGGTGCATTGCATTTGGCCTATAAGATTTGGTATCATAATTTTTTGTTTTTTGTGCACCAGTAAAAAATACCACCCATATATTTCTCCAAAAATGTCTGTGCGGTGTTTTTTTCATGTGGCTGGGGGTCAAAAATGCTACCCTGTTCATGTTTAAGAAGGAACATTATTGTACCAATGATAAAACTTTTGTTTATTGCAGTTGCTGGCAACATTTAAAAGGCTTGCTGGACTGAGAAAATAGCCTGCTGACCTCATGTCATGAGGATGCCTTTCATCAGAACCCGGTTTTTGGCCCAGTAGCATGAAGCATGCTGACACTTCTCGGCCTATAGTTTATTTCAAGCAAGTGGAACTATGGGCCCGATTCACAGAAAAAACTTAAGACTCAATCCTAAACTTACTACTATTTTGGTATTCACAGAATGCACTTACTACTTTTGGCATTCAGAGAAGTTAGGATTTTGTCTTAAGTCTGTCTTAAGTCTGTCTTAAGTCTGTCTTAAGACAGACTTAAGACAAAATCCTAACTTCTGTGAATAAAAAAAGTAGTACGTTCTTTCTGTGAATACCAAAATAGTAGTAAGTTTAGGATTGAGTCTTAAGTTCATTCTGTGAATCGGGCCCTATGAGTTCCAATGTGGAAAGTGATGTCTCCTGAAAATCTAGGAATGCATGAAGGTCATCTTGGTTACACAAGGTCAGTTGACATCAGTATGTCACTGAGGAATGTTATTGGAGCTTTAAGAGGGATGAAGAAGTTGTCAGGGGTCTTAAACCGGTTGTGCCTTTAAAGCCTTCAAATGAGGCCTGGCCTACGTAATTAGTACATTTGAAATAGCATCCTGTGTTTGACAGATTCATAAATGGGGCTTCACTGGATAAAGCATAATCAAAATCAGCAGGCTCCTTTATTTATCAGGTTATAAAGCCCTATTATCCAAGGATAAAAGCAATAAAAAGTTTGACAAGTGGTGTGAGTTGCAGAGCCACATCAAAGACTTTTTTTTAACTTTAGCCATGCTGCACAGCATCGTGGGTGTTATGCAATGTGGGGATGCTGTGCAGAGTGGCTAAAAACCATTGGCAAAGTCAATAGGTCACAAAGACAAGAGCTTTTGGCTTTGTCAACACTTGCTTTTCTTCAGCAGATGAATGACAGAAATAGAGAGCTCCACATGGGCCTGGTTCAAAGCCCAATTTGTGTTGCTTTGCTTAGATTTCTGGTCCGCCTCAACCTCACTCATTTAGTGGAGCCCTCGAGTCAACTAGAAGTCACCTTTAACCAGAGTTTGACCTGTAGAACTAATCTCCCTTGTCTTGTGGCTTGCCATCTGATCTTCCACTGCAGCCCCAGCTCCCATGCAAATGATGTTGTTGCACGCGCCTTTTTCGCCGACATTCGGATAATTCGCGGAGAGCAATGCATCACAGCTCTCTGTCGGGGGGCGCATTCAAACACTTACCGTTCGCTCCTTCGCTGATTACTCACACTGTGAGTTTACAGGAAAAAAAGGAATGGAAAAAAGCGCGCCTCGTAAAACAACTGTGATGCCAAACTCGGCAATAATTTTGACTTTCTGGGGGGCAGAGATAAGTTGGGATTGCTCTGCTCCACACATATCAAAACATCCAATTAACACAGCTAATTAGCGTCAGGAACAGCAGTCAAAAGAATGGTAATTTAGAATCTGGATTTCAAAGGTGTCCTGATGGCGGGCCATTGCAACTCATCTCTCCGAGGTTGAAAGTGTTTTGTTATTGCAGTGCAATTGTGTGGCATGCCATCAATTAGCCGCTTCACGGGGAGCACGCGCTATTCATGATTCATTTATCTAATTGGAAGGCAGAGAAAGAGAAGAAGAGAGAAAGGGTCCCTGCAATCTCCAGTATCAGTATTCAGAAATCATCTCAAGTCTCGCGAGACACCGCTCGCGACAATGGCACAATGACCTGCCTGAACCAGGACTGGGGACCGGTGTTTATTATCTGCCGATGGATTCACGTGCTAACAATACATACCAGGGCCTTGCAAAGACAGTTTTGGGAGTGCCGCAAGAAGAGGTGGCTTTCTGAATGTGTTATCTCTCAACCCTTTCTCGAGATCCATGTGCTTTCTCAACTCCTTCTATCCCTTTGTTCTCCTATCAGATGAAGCCTGGAGAACTACTCACTCAGGAAAACATGCCAAATGAACTTCTGGATTTTTCCTTCTTTTCTTTGTCGTTGCTGCTAGAAAGTTTCCTGTTCCAGTTTTTTTGTTCTGGTTGAAGAGACAAAACAAGACTTTACAATGCATCATGTTTCGTTAGTCTAGTACAGTTTGGCCTTTTGGAGCAGTGGAAGAGTGGCTTGCAATCTGTGTACCTCCGCCAAACAATATTAGTCCCTATCCAGTTCTACGGCCATGTTGCGATCAGGTGCAGGGTCTGAATTAGTCTCCTTAAATTGAGATTACCTATATAAAAGCTATTCTCCGTGTTGCTGTACATCTAGTTACTGGCATTAGACACAACTATTGCATCACCCCTGTATTAAAAGCTATTTACTGACTGCCTGACAAAGGAAGATGCAAAGTGAAAAGTATGAGGGCCACATATAAGGTGTATTTCAGAAGACACCAACATATTTTTGACAGAAACATAAGGATTCTGAAGGCACATGCATGTCCAGGAGTAAGAGGGGAGACCAGCTGGAATATCCTAACTCGAAACAGCACAGGACAAAAAAGCTCGAACTGCCAAACCAGGTCCTCCTGGACTGGAACAAGCATCCTAGGACCGGTTTTGGGGTTTCACCACTCTTCAGCCAGGATAGCTTGATTCCAGTGGCATGGAGAGCATGGGACTCACGTCTGAGCATACCTGTCCCATATTGATGGATTAAACCCAAATCAGTTGACTGGGGGTGAGTGCTTGCAATGTTCAACACTCCATCCATCATCCCCTTTGGTTTTTCTTTGTTCGCTCTAAGTTGGCAGGGTATGGCCAGACGTAGGTCCCTAGCCTACTTTGCCACTGGATTCAGGTTAGCCTGGCTGATGACGGCTGATTAGCCAGAAACCTGTCCCAGGATGCTTTTTTCCAGTCCAGGAAAGACATGGCTTGGCAGTTCGGGCTGGACTGTTCCTTTGAGGCACAGGGTCAAACTGATTTGCATATGGCCATGTCTGAACTGGGGAGGCGGAGTGAGCAAAAGAATGATGATGGATTAAACCCAGATCAGTTGACTGGGGGTGATTGCTAGCAATGTTCAACACTCAATCCATGATCCCCTTTGGTTTAGCTTTGTTTGCCCTAAGTTGGCAGGGTATGCCCAGAGAAGGGTCCCTTGCTCACTTTGCCACTAAATTCAAGCCAGCCTGACTGATGACAGCTGATTAGCCAGAAATCGGTCCCGGGATGCTTGTTTCCTGTCCAGGGAAGACATGCTTGGCAGTTCGGGCTAGACTGTTCCCATGAGGCACAGGGTCAGACTGATTTGCATATCGCCATGTCTGAACTGGGGTGGCGGAGTGAGCTAAAGAATGATGCTGGATTAAATCCAGATCAGTTGACTGGGGGTGATTGCTTGCAATGTTCAACACTCCGTCCATCATCCCCTTTGGTTTTGCTTTGTTCGCCCTAAGTTGGCAGGGTATGCCCAGATGTGGGCCACTTGCTCACTTTGCCACTGGATTCAAGCTAGCCTGGCTGATGACGGTTGATGAACCAAAAACGGTGCCGGGATGCTTGTTTCCTGTCCAGGGAAGACATGGCTTGGCAGTTCGGGCTGGACTGTTTCCATGAGGCACAGGGTCAGACTGATTTGCATTTGGCCATGTCTGAACTGGGATGGCGGAGTGAGCTAAAGAATGATAATGGATTAAACCCAGATCAGTTGACTGGGGGTGAGTGCTTGCAATGTTCAACACTCCGTCCATCATCCCCTTTGGTTTTGCTTTGTTCACCCTAAGTTGGCAGGGTATGCACAGACGTGGGTCCCTTGCTCACTTTGCCACTGGATTCCAGCCTAGCCTATCTGATGATGGCTGATTAGCTGACCAGTCCCAGGATCCTTGTTTCCTGTCCAGGGAAGACATGGCTTGGCAGTTCGGGCAGGACTGTTCCCATAAGGCACAGGGTCAGACTGATTTGCATATGGCTATGTCTGAACTGGGGTGGCGGAGTGAGCTAAAGAATGATGATGGATTAAACCCAGATCAGTTGACTAGGCGTGGGTATTTGCAATGTTCAACACTGCGTCCATCATCCCCTTTGGTTTTGTTTTCCTCTCCATTAGGAAAGCACCCATTATCAGGAACTTTAAGGCTGAACTCAAGACCTTCTTACTTAGGAGATCCTCAAAATGGAAGTGTAATCTAATGGGTTAATTTACAACTGGTATTCAATTGATGGTCCTACCACATGGCACATGCCCCCTAAAATATTAGAAAAACTGGTCAACACGCAGCTCTGAGTATCTCAAGTTAGGAAAGCTGCTTCACACCAGATAATCCGGCTTTCACCCCAGTGATAATATGGAGTCAGCTGTTCTGGAAATATTGGACCATATTAAATGGTCATTGGATGTGGGAAAAAATGCAGTTCCAATCCTTCTGGATCTGAGGGCCCCCTTTAACACTGTTCCACACTCTAGCCTCCTCTATCGATTGTCTGCTTTAGGTGAGGGGGTTCTGTGTGGGACTGGTGTAATTCCTTTTAGGACACCAGAAGCCAGTCGTTTTGGCAGGCTCCTTTTTCTTCTGAAGTTAAGGCAGTCAAGGAGGTGATGCCGCCGGGCTCTTTTCTTAGCCCCACAGTTTTTTAATATCTTTACGTCTCAACTGGCCTCTGTGGTGGAGCTGGTTGGATGTCAAATCATCTCATATGCTGATGATACCCAGCTGTTTTTTGCGTTCAATGGCTGGCATGCATCTATTGCATCCTCCTTTACGGATTGCATGCACGCTGTTTTTGATTGGATGCAGGGCAGCCAACTCAAATGCACCCCGGAGAAGACAGAAATCATCCGATTTGGATCTCATCTATCTAATTGGTAGGAAGATCTTTGCCCCCTTATGCTGCTAGCCCTACCCTCTCCTGTAATAAAAATTATGGGGTGAAGTTTGACGCTGTTCTTTCTATGCTTCCACAGATCTCAGCAGTGGTGGGCCAATCATCTGCCATGCTCCACACCCTGAAATAATTCCTTCCCCTCCTCCCTTCAGAAGCGAGGAGAGTGGTGGTTTATGTGTTAACCACTTCACATTTTGACTATGCCAACAGTCTAGGAGCTGCAGAGGCGTGGGTATGTCACCTACAAGTGGTCCAAAATGAGGCGGCCAGGCTTCTTCTACGTATTCCTAGACATTCATCCACCGGATCGGCATTGAAGGCTTTCCATTGCCTGCCAGTCATGAAACAAATATTATTCAAAGCCATGGTCTTGGTGCATAGGGCAGTGTATTTAGCTGGTCCGAATTATTTTGCAAAGAGATTTGCACCGTATAGTCCATCTAGAATGCTGCATTCTTCCTCTGCCTCTCATCTATGGATTCCTCACTTCAAACAGGACTGCAGGGGCGGCAAAGCCTTCTCCTTCCAGACACGTAAAGTGTGGGACAAACTCTCATGCGATCTACATCTGATGCCACTCGAGACTGCTTTCATAGGAAACTGAAATCCTGGCTCTTCCCATTGTGATTGTGAGGTGTGTGTTAGTTGGTATGTACTGTAGGGTTTTGCCCTCTAGCGCCGGGATACTCCTTGGAATAGCCACGTGCTTTATGAATCTCATCATTCATTAATTTGTTCATTCATTCATGTTCTTCAAGAGGTCTCACTTTACCACGTATTGTTTACAATTCATTATTTTACCACATACCATTGAACATGTACTAAATCTATACTAATACTGCCTTTTTTAATGATAATCTTAATTGGAAATACTGTACATATTATAACTGTTTAGCTATTGCTCTGATTGACAGAGATCAGATGCAGTGTATTCCAAGGATCCTCCCACAGCCCCACACTTTTTAAAGTCAGCAGACTGGACTGCAGCAATGCCGTCTATGCCGGAATGAACAAAAAACTCTTCCCCAAACTCCAGACCGCCCAGAACTCCGCAACCAGACTTATCCTAGATATCCCACGACACAACCACATCACCCAACACCTCTACGGCCTCCACTGGCTCCCCATCGAAGGAAGAATAACCTTTAAGATGCCACACACGCCTACAAAGCCCTCCACAACATCGGACACCATTACCTCAATGACGGAATCTTCTTCCACGCCCCCAAGAGAAACCTCCGCTCTGCCGTTCTCACCCTAGCCACCATCTCATGTTTTACAGAACCAGAGCAGGTGGCAAATCCTTCTCCTACCTCACAGCCAAGACCTGGAACAAACTACCCCTTCCCCTCCGACAGAGCCCAACACTGCACCAATTCAGAAAGGACCTCAAGACCTGTCTCTTCGAATTACCCCAACGGAGCTGCTCACTCCCCATCAGTGCCTTGAGACCCTCACGAATGAGTAGTGCACTCTACAAAACACTGATTAATTGATTGGCTTAGATGCAATGGTGGAAGCCAGAGAATTCTAGGTCACAAATTCCAGCTTGAGAATGTACTCGGAGTTGTTTTAAGTTAGAGGACTTGATGTGGCTTGGTAACGGGCTGAGGTAGGTATTGAAGAGTGGAAAGGTAGCACTCTTCACCGAAACCTGGACCAACACCGCCCCGGGACCGGACATCGCCATCATCATTCCCCAAGGATATAAGATCTCCCGAAGGACCTCCCCACCCGCCCAGGAAGAGGAATCGCCATTGTCCAAAAATCCATCCTCTGCTTGAACACACTCCCTGAAGAGCCCACAGACCTGATGGAACACCTACAATTCAAGATACAGGCCAGCCCTACCACTACCCTCTGAGGGAAACTCTCAACTACCGACTCCCCGGACTCCATGGACCTTTCACCAACTCCATCACGGACATCATCTCCCAGCAAGCCATCGCATCCACCAACTACACCCTGCTGGGAGACCTCAACTTCCACCTCGACAACCAACTAGACCCCAACACCACATCTCTCCTGGACAACCTCCACAACCTTGGACTCTGCCTGATTGTGACTGAACCCATGCACTCAGCAGGACACACCCTAGACCCCTCTTCACAACAGGAAACTCCATCACTTTCAGCCACACCACTGAACTCCAGTGGAGAGACCATTGAAGTATCCACTTCACCTTCAGAACATCTACCATCCACTGACACCAGCACCTGCTCGCACGAAGAAACTGGATGAAAGATCACCGACAACCAGCTCACCTCCTCACTCGGCAACTCTACCCCAAACACCGGGCAATATGAGGACCCCCAACACAGCAGCCCGTACTCTGCACAGATGGATCTCCTACAGTGCCAACACCAAAGCCCCCCTCAAGAAGAACAACAACACACACGCCAAGAAAGTCAGATGGTTTACCACCGAACTTCGAGAGTCAAGACGCACATTCTGCCACTTCGAAAAGGCCTGGAGGAACTCCAAATCCACTGAAGCCCACAACAACTTCGGAGCCGCCACCAACTCATCAGAATTATGAGGAAAACAGCGATCAAAGACTAAAAATCTCCAAACACGCACACAACAGCAGGGAACACTTCAGCATCATCAAGGAGTTCGCCCAACCCACCAGCGAGTCTACTGACATTCCTCCCTCACAAGACGTCTACAACAAACTCAGCACCTTCTTCCACCACAAAATCTAGATCATTTACAACAACTTCGACGAAGACAACCAACATACTGAGCCCTCACCAGCCACTTTGAAGCCAACGTTTGACAGCTTGACAGCCCTCACCACCGAAGACACACTGAAGACAATGAAGTCAATCCACTCAAGGGCCCCATGGACCCCTGACTCCACCACATCTTCAACAGAGCAGCCGACACCAAAGCACCCATGCTTCGCCACACCATCAACCGCTCCCTGACGAACGCCTCCTTCCCCGATGACTGGAAACACGCAGAGATTAACCCGCTCCTGAAGAAGCTCTTGGCAGACCCCACCGACCTCAAAACCTATAGAACCATCTACCTGCTCCCGTTCCCAGCTGAATTCATCGAGAAAGCCATCAACAGCCAACTAGCCACCTTCATCGAACAGCACAACATCCTCAACTCCTCCCAATCTGGCTTCAGAAAAAAACACTGCACAGAAACCGCCCTCCTCGCCGCAAGAGATGGCATGCGCTCCTTAATGGACAAAGGAGAAACAGTAGCCCTCATCCTTCTCGACCTCTCAGTGGCCTTCGACACAGTCTCCCACCGCACCCTAACATGCTGACTCCACAACGCAGGGATCCGGGACAAGGCCCTCGACTGGATCCACTCTTTCCTCTCTGACAGAATGCTGCGGGTCAGATTCCATCCTTTCGTCTCGAACCCTACACCAACCACCTGCGAAGGCCCTCAGGGGTCCTCCCTCAGCCCCATGCCCTTCAATGTCTACATGGATCTGCTCGCCTCCATCGTCAGAACCCACGGGCTCAACATTGTTTCATACGTAGATGATACCCAACTCATCCTCTCCTTATCCAACAAACCCAACGCAGCCAAACACAACTTTTAAGAAGGCGTGAAAGCTGTTGCCTAATGGATGAAAAGCAGCTGCTTACAACAAAACATCGACAAAACATAATTACTCACCCCGATGCCTGGAACGACACCTGGTGGCCCCCTGCCCTCGAAAGCCCACCCACCCCCACGGACCACGCATGCAACCTTGGACTCATCCTGGACTCTGAGCACAAAATAGACCGCCAGATTAACTCTGTTGTATCCTCCTGCTTCCACACCCTTCTCCTCCTACGTAAGATCTCCAAATGGATCCCCCTCGAGCACAGAAAGACTGTCACTCACGCCCGCATCACCAGCAGACGGGAATCACCCATTACATCGATGTCAAAACATCGCGGTGCCAGTACACCGTGAGTTTTACATCGCAGGATCGTTTGCATCGCATGTATTCACTACGCATGCGACAACGGCGCGATGCCATTAACATCGCATGCGATTAACATCGCATGCGATTACTATTGTTGCACGAGGCTTTGAAAAAATGCGGTGAAATAAAAAAAAACCTGCAAGTACGGCATGAAGAACAAAATATAGTTGCACGAGGCTTTGAAATACAATGCGGTGTCAAATTATTGTAAGAGGTTCAAGCACGAGGCTTTGAAAACATGCAGGTACGGTATGAAAAACAAAATATTGTTGCACGAGGCTTTGAAATACAATGCAGTGTCAAAATATTGTAAGACGTTCAAGCTCGAGGCTTTGAAAACATGCAAGTACGGCATGAAAAACAAAATATTGTTGCACAAGGCTATAAAAAAATGTGGTGAAAATAAAAAAAACATGCAAGTACGGCATGAAGAACAAAATATTGTTGCACGAGGCTTTGAAATACAATGCGGTGTCAAATTATTGTAAGAGGTTAAAAATATTGTTGCACGATGCTTTGAAATACAATGCGGTGTCAAATTATAGTAAGAGGTTCAAGCACGAGGCTTTGAAAACATGCAAGTACGGCATGAAGAACAAAATATTGTTGCACGAGGCTTTGGAATACAATGCAGTGTCAAATTATTGCAAGAGGTTCAAGCACGAGGCTTTGAAAACATGCAAGTACGGCATGAAAAACAAAATATTGTTGCACGAGGCTTTGAAATACAATGCAGTGTCAAAATATTGTAAGACGTTCAAGCTCGAGGCTTTGAAAACATGCAATTACGGCATGAAAAACAAAATATTGTTGCACAAGGCTATAAAAAAATGTGGTGAAAATAAAAAAAACATGCAAGTACGGCATGAAGAACAAAATATTGTTGCACGAGGCTTTGAAATACAATGCGGTGTCAAATTATTGTAAGAGGTTAAAAATATTGTTGCACGATGCTTTGAAATACAATGCGGTGTCAAATTATAGTAAGAGGTTCAAGCACGAGGCTTTGAAAACATGCAAGTACGGCATGAAGAACAAAATATTGTTGCACGAGGCTTTGGAATACAATGCAGTGTCAAATTATTGTAAGAGGTTCAAGCACGAGGCTTTGAAAACATGCAAGTACGGCATGAAAAACAAAATATTGTTGCACGAGGCTTTGAAAAAATGCGGTGAAAATAAAAAAAAACATGCAAGTACGGCATGAAGAACAAAATATTGTTGCACGAGGCTTTGAAATACAATGCGGTGTCAAATTATTGTAAAAGGTTCAAAATATTGTTGCACGAGGCTTTGAAATACAATGCGGTGTCAAATTATTGTAAAAGGTTCAAAATATTGTTGCACGAGGCTTTGCAAAAATGCGGTGAAATAAAAAATGCGGTGAAAGAACTATAATTCAGCATCAAATTATTGTTTGAAAAAACAGGAAGTACGGGCTGGTGATCTGTGGGTGGTGGATGCATGGGTGCATGGATGCATGATGTGTGGGTGGTGGATGGATGGGGGATGGATGGGTGCATGATGGATGGATGGATGAATGATGGGATATATGGATGGATGGATGCATGATGGATGGATGGATGGATGGGTGCATGATGGACGGATGGATGGATGATGGATGGATGGATGGATGGGTGGATGGATGGGTGCATAATGGATGGATGGATGGACGATGGATGGATGGGTGGGTGCATGATGGATGGATGGATGATGGATGGATGCATGCATGATGGATGGATGGATGCATGATGGATGGATGATGGATGAAAATGATGGATGGATGATGGCTGGATGGATGGATGCATAATGGATGGATGATGGATGGATGGATGGATGATGGATGGATGGATGGATGGATGCATGCATGATGGATGGATGGATGCATGATGGATGGATGATGGATGAAAATGATGGATGGATGATGGATGGATGGATGCATGATGGATGGATGATGGATGGATGGATGGATGATGGATGGATGGGTGGATGGATGGATGGGTGGATGGATGGGTGCATGATGGATGGATGGATGATGGATGGATGGATGGATGGATGGGTGGATGGATGGGTGCATGATGAATGCATGCATGATGGATGCATGCATGATGGATGGATGGATGGATGGATGGATGGATGGGTGGGTGGATGGATGGGTGCATGATGGATGCATGCATGATGGATGGATGCATGCATGATGGATGGATGGATGGATGGATGGATAGATGGATGGGTGGATCGATGGGTGCATGATGGATGGATTGATGGATGGATGATGGATGGAGGGATGGGTGGATGGATGGGTGCCTGATGGATGGATGGATGATGGATGGATGCATGCATGATGGATGGATGGATGCATGATGGATGGATAATGGATGGATGGATGGATGGATGATGGATGGATGCATGATGGATGGATGATGGATGGATGATGGATGGATGGATGATGGATGGATGGATGATGGATGGATGGATGGGTGGGTGGATGCGTGGATGGATGCATGATGGATGGATGGATGGGTGGATGGATGCATGATGGATGGATGGGTGGATGGGTGGATGGATGGATGGGTGCATGATGGATGGATGATGGATGGATGGATGGAGGATGGATGGATGTGTGGATGGGTGGATGGATGCATGATACTCCATCCGGACCCGACCAATATCCAGTAAAGGCAGTTGGCGGCCCGCCAATGCTTTACAAAGGATATATTAATCGGATGTCGGGGAGTCAGTAACGGAGCTCTAACAGAGCACATCTGACACCATTGCCTGTGTGACCACACCCCCCTGAAGAATCACTCATAGACCAGTGCTCCCACAAGGTCGGTCATGAATCAGTAAGTCATTGCTTGTGTGAAAAGTTTCATAATTTCAAAGACATCAGTCACTACTCTCAACACTGTAGTGGGGTTCCAGTGATATATTCTATAACAATAGAAAATTGTTCAGTGCATACTGGGAAACATATTCACCTACAATTTCTAACTTAGAAATCTATGAGATTAATAAGCCCTAATTGTTTGAAGGTGTGAAAATGCTGAGAAAAGAAAAACAGGATACGCAAAAAATAATGAGAAAAGGAAAACATGTTTAGAAGGGAAACACCCATTACATCGATGCGTTGTCATGTCGCGCGATGTAAAGTCGGCGATGTGACACGCTATCCAATTACATGGCCGCATTTGCGTCGCAACAACGTGCGATGAAAACATTGCCGCTGTGATCGCCTTTGCGATGTAAGTGCCGCGATGTAAATGCGCGCGAAAACAATGTAGGCGATGGATCATAATACAACCCCAGCAGACTTGACTACGGCATTGCACTCTAGGCCGGAATAAACAAAAACCTCACCCGCAAGCTACAAAACATCCAGAACACCGCCGCAAGACTGGTCCTAACTGTCAAGACACTGCCACACCTTCCAGCATGGGTGCACACTTCACTGGCTCCCCATCGAGACTAGAATCACCTTCAAGATCCTCACCCACTCACACAAAGCCCTCCACAGCACCGGACAAGCATACCTGAACAGCCAACTCAAATTTCATGCACCCCAAAGGCCCCTATGATCAGCCCAGCTCTTCTACTCCTTGGTCCCCCGTGCCAGAAAGACCAGATCGGGAGACCGCTCCTTCTCCTTCCTCACGGCCAGGGCCTGGAGCGCCCTACCGCACCACCTCAGGCAGACAACTTCACTCCCCATCTTCATGAGAAACCTCTAAACTTGGCTCTTCGACAGACCCCCTCCTTGATGGACTGGAACCTGCACCTCCCCTCCTCCCCAGCACCTTAAGACCCTTTACGGGTTAGTAGTCGCGCTTAACAAACACGTGATGATTGATTGAAATGTAGGTGTCTTCTTGGCCCAATCAATTTCTCTCCCTGTCCCGTTATCAGTATACTTCTGGTAAGTAGTGTCTTTTAATGTCACAAAAGAATGCCCTTTCACTTGATATCAATGTATTGACTGTCTAATATAACTGTTTTCCCTCTATAAAGTTAGTGGTCTCCAGGTCTAATTGGCATTGCATTCCTTGTGCTATGGTGTGTTTCCTCACCCAGTGTAGGTGTATTCCTGTTCTGTTCTTCTCTGGTCCTGTGTATTCCCCTCTGAGTCTGTTGTTAAAGTTATTCATGATATATGAATTGTCTTCGTCTGCCCACTCATCTCAATTCAAATGTAGCTCTTTTGCTGTGGGAGTCTTTCTGTCCTAGTTTCTCGCTGTCAATGTCTGTATTGCCTGGTGTCTATGTTTGTTACAGATCAGCACTGTGTTGAAAGTGCCCCAGTGAACATTTCTCCGTTCCCAAAAGCGAGTATATTCCTTGTTATCAGTATGTGTTTCTCTGTGTCTCAGATGCTGGCCCCACCTACCCCAGTACAATCTTCAGGGTTTGCTTGTTCCAGTGCATGTGTTTTTCTTGCCTAGTATCAGTTTTCACAACTCAGTAAACATGTAACCCAGTCAAAACACTAGTGTCTCCAAGTTACATGGTACATTTCTCCCTGTCCTAGCACTTGCTCTGGTTACTAGCATCAGTGTTTTCTATAAACCTGGATATGTGCCTTCCGTATTTCATTGTCAGAACCCTTTGATACATATGCCCTAAACAGTGGAATTTTGGAGTTTCATGGGAGTTATGTAGACTGTAAGGCTGCAACATTGTTGATTTCCATGTAGAGGGCAGAAATATGCTTCTCCACTCAGTCTCATGTAGTAATCGATGCCTCATATTCTGAAAACATGCAACATATTGAAGAAGCTTCCTGGCTGGACCCTAGTTGGTCACCTACTCTGTATGGGGAAGTGAAACACATCCATATCAGCCTGTATTATCGGAGGATTTGTCCAGAGGGGGAAATGAAAAGTTTGGTCTCCAAAGGATAACTCCTCAGTGAAGAGCAGTACTACTTACTATATGTCCTTATGGTGGGCTGGACGGTTTATAAACGGAGCAAAGGTTGATGCATCCAGAGGTCTGCTGTTGCAATGTTGTTCATTCATCCACATTTTAAAATCCCTGACCATTATTCTGGGAGAAAACTACAACAGCAGCGGGAAAGTTACATGCAAACAGAAATCATTTTGCCCTCAAATTCCGTATCTTTGCTGCGAGTCTTCAGTCAATAAAGGGTACAAACACCTCACAACTTACTTGACGGCAAATATATAGTATCACCTTACAAGGACCACTATGGAGGAATTAGAGAATACAAACACGTGTGGAGCTAGATATTGAGGGTGTGTATGGGAAATATCTGACCTCTAAATACAGGCACAAAAAGTGGCATAAGAACAACTGGACAAGTTGGAGATGTTAAGGACCTACCAGGGTTCGTCTTACCACAAAAGAAATTAAATGGACCCAAGTTGAGCATATCCTCATTAACAATACTGCTTATTTTTATAGCTTGTCCTTTGTGGCATTCGAAACGCAAACTAGCTGAGGCATTCTGGAATAGTGCTTTGCAATACCCTTCATATATCTGCATTGATGCTTTGTTTATTTACATTTTGATCAAATCAATATGAGAGGCACACTGTTATGTGTGGGATTTCAACCAAAGAAATTCATTTGACAACTGTGGATTTTTTCCATTTTTATAATCAACATTATTATTGTGGGAGACGCATCGCCGACGGGCTGGTTTGTTTGAAGGGCGGACTACCGCATGGAGAACCAGCGCAGGGGTACGAAGAGCGCCTACAAGATCCAGGTGCCACTGGGTGCCATGAGCGGACTGCACGCCCCTCCCCCCTCCTCTGGGGGCTACAATTGCTGCTCGCGCCTCCCACTTCGCGAGAGACGCATCGCCGACGGGCTGGTTTGTTTGAAGGGCGGACTATCACGAGGAGAACCAGCGCCGGGGTACGAAGAGCGCCTACAAGATCCAGGTGCCACTGGGGGCCATGAGCGGACTGCATGCCGCTCCCCCTCCTCTTGGGGCTACAATTGCTGCTCGCACCTCTCGTTTCGCGGGAGACGCATCGCTGACGGTCTGGTTTGTTTGAAGGGCGGACTACCACGAGGAGAACCAGCGCAGGGGTACGAAGAGCGCCTACAAGATCCAGGTGCCACTGGGGGCCACAAGCGGACTGCACGCCCCTCTCCCCTCCTCTGGGGGCTACAATTGCTGCTCGCGCCTCCCGCTTCGCTGGAGACACATCGACGACGGGCTGGTTTGTTTGAAGGGCGGACTACTGCAAGGAGAACCAGCGCAGGGGTACGAAAAGCGCCTACAAGATCCAGGTGCCACTGGGTGCCATGAGCGGACTGCACACCCCTCCCCCCTCCTCTGGGGGCTACAATTGCTGCTCGCACCTCCCACTTCGCCGGAGACGCATCGACGACGGGCTGGTTTGTTTGAAGGGCGGACTATCACGAGGAGAACCAGCGCCGGGGTACGAAGAGCGCCTACAAGATCCAGGTGTCACTGGGTGCCATGAGCGGACTGCAAACCCCTCCCCCCTCCTCTGGGGGCTACAATTGCTGCTCGCACCTCCCACTTCGCGAGAGACGCATCGCCGACGGGCTGGTTTGTTTGAAGGGCGGACTATCACGAGGAGAACCAGCGCCGGGGTACGAAGAGCGCCTACAAGATCCAGGTGCCACTGGGGGCCATGAGCGGACTGCATGCCGCTCCCCCTCCTCTTGGGGCTACAATTGCTGCTCGCACCTCTCGTTTCGCGGGAGACGCATCGCTGACGGTCTGGTTTGTTTGAAGGGCGGACTACCACGAGGAGAACCAGCGCAGGGGTACGAAGAGCGCCTACAAGATCCAGGTGCCACTGGGTGCCATGAGCGGACTGCACGCCCCTCCCCCCTCCTCTGGGGGCTACAATTGCTGCTCGCGCCTCCCACTTCGCGAGAGACGCATCGCCGACGGGCTGGTTTGTTTGAAGGGCGGACTATCACGAGGAGAACCAGCGCCGGGGTACGAAGAGCGCCTACAAGATCCAGGTGCCACTGGGGGCCATGAGCGGACTGCATGCCGCTCCCCCTCCTCTTGGGGCTACAATTGCTGCTCGCACCTCTCGTTTCGCGGGAGACGCATCGCTGACGGTCTGGTTTGTTTGAAGGGCGGACTACCACGAGGAGAACCAGTGCAGGGGTACGAAGAGCGCCTACAAGATCCAGGTGCCACTGGGGGCCACGAGCGGACTGCACGCCCCTCCCCCTTCTCTGGGGGCTACAATTGCTGCTCGCGCCTCCCGCTTCGCTGGAGACACATCGACGACGGGCTGGTTTGTTTGAAGGGCGGACTACTGCAAGGAGAACCAGCGCAGGGGTACGAAAAGCGCCTACAAGATCCAGGTGCCACTGGGTGCCATGAGCGGACTGCACACCCCTCCCCCCTCCTCTGGGGGCTACAATTGCTGCTCGCACCTCCCACTTCGCCGGAGACGCATCGACGACGGGCTGGTTTGTTTGAAGGGCGGACTACCGCGTGGAGAACCAGCGCAGGGGTACGAAGAGCGCCTACAAGATCCAGGTGCCACTAGGGCCACGAGCGGACTGCACGCCCCTCCCCCCTCCTCTGGGGGCTACAATTGCTGCTTGCGCCTCCCGCTTCGCGAGAGACGCATCGCCGACGGGCTGGTTTGTTTGAAGGGCGGACTATCACGAGGAGAACCAGCGCCGGGGTACGAAGAGCGCCTACAAGATCCAGGTGCCACTGGGGGCCATGAGCGGACTGCATGCCGCTCCCCCTCCTCTTGGGGCTACAATTGCTGCTCGCACCTCTCGTTTCGCGGGAGACGCATCGCTGACGGTCTGGTTTGTTTGAAGGGCGGACTACCACGAGGAGAACCAGCGCAGGGGTACGAAGAGCGCCTACAAGATCCAGGTGCCACTGGGGGCCACAAGCGGACTGCACGCCCCTCTCCCCTCCTCTGGGGGCTACAATTGCTGCTCGCGCCTCCCGCTTCGCTGGAGACACATCGACGACGGGCTGGTTTGTTTGAAGGGCGGACTACTGCAAGGAGAACCAGCGCAGGGGTACGAAAAGCGCCTACAAGATCCAGGTGCCACTGGGTGCCATGAGCGGACTGCACACCCCTCCCCCCTCCTCTGGGGGCTACAATTGCTGCTCGCACCTCCCACTTCGCCGGAGACGCATCGACGACGGGCTGGTTTGTTTGAAGGGCGGACTATCACGAGGAGAACCAGCGCCGGGGTACGAAGAGCGCCTACAAGATCCAGGTGTCACTGGGTGCCATGAGCGGATTGCAAACCCCTCCCCCCTCCTCTGGGGGCTACAATTGCTGCTCGCACCTCCCACTTCGCGAGAGACGCATCGCCGACGGGCTGGTTTGTTTGAAGGGCGGACTATCACGAGGAGAACCAGCGCCGGGGTACGAAGAGCGCCTACAAGATCCAGGTGCCACTGGGGGCCATGAGCGGACTGCATGCCGCTCCCCCTCCTCTTGGGGCTACAATTGCTGCTCGCACCTCTCGTTTCGCGGGAGACGCATCGCTGACGGTCTGGTTTGTTTGAAGGGCGGACTACCACGAGGAGAACCAGCGCAGGGGTACGAAGAGCGCCTACAAGATCCAGGTGCCACTGGGTGCCATGAGCGGACTGCACGCCCCTCCCCCCTCCTCTGGGGGCTACAATTGCTGCTCGCGCCTCCCACTTCGCGAGAGACGCATCGCCGACGGGCTGGTTTGTTTGAAGGGCGGACTATCACGAGGAGAACCAGCGCCGGGGTACGAAGAGCGCCTACAAGATCCAGGTGCCACTGGGGGCCATGAGCGGACTGCATGCCGCTCCCCCTCCTCTTGGGGCTACAATTGCTGCTCGCACCTCTCGTTTCGCGGGAGACGCATCGCTGACGGTCTGGTTTGTTTGAAGGGCGGACTACCACGAGGAGAACCAGTGCAGGGGTACGAAGAGCGCCTACAAGATCCAGGTGCCACTGGGGGCCACGAGCGGACTGCACGCCCCTCCCCCTTCTCTGGGGGCTACAATTGCTGCTCGCGCCTCCCGCTTCGCTGGAGACACATCGACGACGGGCTGGTTTGTTTGAAGGGCGGACTACTGCAAGGAGAACCAGCGCAGGGGTACGAAAAGCGCCTACAAGATCCAGGTGCCACTGGGTGCCATGAGCGGACTGCACACCCCTCCCCCCTCCTCTGGGGGCTACAATTGCTGCTCGCACCTCCCACTTCGCCGGAGACGCATCGACGACGGGCTGGTTTGTTTGAAGGGCGGACTACCGCGTGGAGAACCAGCGCAGGGGTACGAAGAGCGCCTACAAGATCCAGGTGCCACTAGGGCCACGAGCGGACTGCACGCCCCTCCCCCCTCCTCTGGGGGCTACAATTGCTGCTTGCGCCTCCCGCTTTGCGGGAGATGCATCGCCGACGGGCTGGTTTGTTTGAAGGGCGGACTACCACGAGGAGAACCAGCGCAGGGGTACGAAGAGCGCCTACATGATCCAGGTGCCACTGGGGGCCATGAGCGGACTGCATGCCCCTCCCCCTCCTCTTGGGGCTACAATTTCTGCTCGCACCTCCCGCTTCGCGGGAGACTCATCGCTGATGGGCTGGTTTGTTTGAAGGGCGGACTACCACGAGGAGAACCAGCGCAGGGGTACGAAAAGCGCCTACAAGATCCAGGTGCCACTGGGTGCCATGAGCGGACTGCACACCCCTCCCCCCTCCTCTGGGGGCTACAATTGCTGCTCGCACCTCCCACTTCGCCGGAGACGCATCGACGACGGGCTGGTTTGTTTGAAGGGCGGACTATCACGAGGAGAACCAGCGCCTGGGTACGAAGAGCGCCTACAAGATCCAGGTGTCACTGGGTGCCATGAGCGGACTGCAAACCCCTCCCCCCTCCTCTGGGGGCTACAATTGCTGCTCGCACCTCCCACTTCGCGAGAGACGCATCGCTGACGGGCTGGTTTGTTTGAAGGGCGGACTATCACGAGGAGAACCAGCGCCAGGGTACGAAGAGCGCCTACAAGATCCAGGTGCCACTGGGGGCCATGAGCGGACTGCATGCCGCTCCCCCTCCTCTTGGGGCTACAATTGCTGCTCGCACCTGTCGTTTCGCGGGAGACGCATCGCTGACGGTCTGGTTTGTTTGAAGGGCGGACTACCACGAGGAGAACCAGCGCAGGGGTACGAAGAGCGCCTACAAGATCCAGGTGCCACTGGGTGCCATGAGCGGACTGCACGCTCCTCCCCCCTCCTCTGGGGGCTACAATTGCTGCTCGCACCTCCCACTTCGCGAGAGACGCATCGCCGACGGGCTGGTTTGTTTGAAGGGCGGACTATCACGAGGAGAACCAGCGCCGGGGTACGAAGAGCGCCTACAAGATCCAGGTGCCACTGGGGGCCATGAGCGGACTGCATGCCGCTCCCCCTCCTCTTGGGGCTACAATTGCTGCTCGCACCTCTCGTTTCGCGGGAGACGCATCGCTGACGGTCTGGTTTGTTTGAAGGGCGGACTACCACGAGGAGAACCAGTGCAGGGGTACGAAGAGCGCCTACAAGATCCAGGTGCCACTGGGGGCCACGAGCGGACTGCACGCCCCTCCCCCTTCTCTGGGGGCTACAATTGCTGCTCGCGCCTCCCGCTTCGCTGGAGACACATCGACGACTGGCTGGTTTGTTTGAAGGGCGGACTACTGCAAGGAGAACCAGCGCAGGGGTACGAAAAGCGCCTACAAGATCCAGGTGCCACTGGGTGCCATGAGCGGACTGCACACCCCTCCCCCCTCCTCTGGGGGCTACAATTGCTGCTCGCACCTCCCACTTCGCCGGAGACGCATCGACGACGGGCTGGTTTGTTTGAAGGGCGGACTACCGCGTGGAGAACCAGCGCAGGGGTACGAAGAGCGCCTACAAGATCCAGGTGCCACTAGGGCCACGAGCGGACTGCACGCCCCTCCCCCCTCCTCTGGGGGCTACAATTGCTGCTTGCGCCTCCCGCTTTGCGGGAGATGCATCGCCGACGGGCTGGTTTGTTTGAAGGGCGGACTACCACGAGGAGAACCAGCGCAGGGGTACGAAGAGCGCCTACATGATCCAGGTGCCACTGGGGGCCATGAGCGGACTGCATGCCCCTCCCCCTCCTCTTGGGGCTACAATTTCTGCTCGCACCTCCCGCTTCACGGGAGACTCATCGCTGATGGGCTGGTTTGTTTGAAGGGCGGACTACCACGAGGAGAACCAGCGCAGGGGTACGAAGAGCGCCTACAAGATCCAAGTGCCACTGGGGGCCACGAGCGTACTGCACGCCCCTCCCCCTCCTCTGGGGGCTACAATTGCTGCTCGTGCCTCCCGCTTCGCGGGAGACACATTGCTGACGGGCTGGTTAGTTTGAAGGGTGGACTACCGCGAGGAGAACCAGCGCAGGGGTACGAAGAGCGCCTACAAGATCCAGGTGCCACTGGGGTCCACGAGCGGACTGCACGCCCCTCCCCCTCCTCTGGGGGCTACAATTGCTGCTTGCGCCTCCCGCTTCTCTGGAGACGCATCGACGACGGGCTGGTTTGTTTGAAGGGCGGACTACTGCAAGGAGAACCAGCGCAGGGGTACGGAGAGCGCCTACAAGATCCAGGTGCCACTGGGTGCCATGAGCGGACTGCACGCCCCTTCCCCCTCCTCTGGGGGCTACAATTGCTGCTCGCGCCTCCCACTTCGCCGGAGACTCATCGACGACGGGCTGGTTTGTTTGAAGGGCGGACTACCGGGAGGAGAACCAGCGCAGGGGTACGAAGAGCGCCTACAAGATCCAGGTGCCACTGGGGGCCACGAGCGGACTGCACGCCCCTCCCCCTCCTCTGGGGGCTACAATTGCTGCTCGCACCTCCCGCTTCGCGGGAGACGCATCACCGATGGGATGATTTGTTTGAAGGGCAGACTACCGCAAGGAGAACCAGGGCAGGAGTATGAAGAGCGCCTACAAGATCCAGGTGCCACTGGGGGCCACGAGCGAACTGCACGCCCCTCCCCCCTCCTCTCATGGGGATATAGACGGCTAGCCCTTCCCGCCGCGCGCGGGCGGGCGCCGGGCTAAGCCCGGGCAAAAGACAGGCCATCTGTGGCCATCAGGGGCCAGAAGAGGCCGGGCTGGGCCCAGTCCCTAGGTGTTACAACATTGTCGGCCATATCACCCATCACGGTAAAAACATTTAAGACTTAGACAATAGTAATGGTTGTGTATTGTTACAGTGTTGTATAAAGTCCCGTCCTTCTTACTCTGAAATCTAGGCCCTAAAGCACATCCTGTCTCTCAAGAATTAAAACTTGACACCTTAACGATGGAGAAACGTAAGAGTACAGTGGGGACACTAGATGCATATTTACTAAGAGCTGAATCCCTAATCAACCAGGAGATCCAGTTAACAGAGCGTAGGCTCTCAATTGACCCCTCACAATTTCCACTTGTTAGGAAGAAAGATCATATTAGCTCACTTTCATTGAACAACACACCTTACCTTAGTTTCTCTCCCTCACCTGCAGATCCCTCTCTATTAAAATCACCTGACCTAAGAGAAAGGCTGCCTGATATCCCTACTCAAAGAGGGAGGGTCCCTCAAACTAGGGGAAAAACTAAACAAAAGCAAAACCGTGCTACGGGTCCAAAGCAGAAGGGAGGCAAGCTGGTCAAAGAAGGAAAGGCCTCTGTTGGGGTAGGTTCATGTACTGTAGGAACCCAAACAGACAAAAGTCAATTTTCCCCCGTAACTCAGCTAGGCCACCCCTTTGGCAATTCCGAGGTATACCTACAAAATCTAGGGAAACAGTTGGAAGCCCACGTAAAAAAACATCTTAGAACAAAAATGTGGGGAAATGTCCTCCTTTTTCTCCTCCCTTTTCGTAGAAAAATTTGCCTGCTTAGAGAACAAGATTACTCAAATGAAAGCGGGCATTGACTTACCCAGAGCTCGCCCAAAAGTTTCTAACCCCACTTCCATTGTAAACAATCTTTTACCACCTCTAAGACATCCACCCACACAAGCTAATATACCCGTTGGACCTGGTCCTGAAATGATATCGCAAAAAAAGAATCAAAATGATATCATTGGGGGAACTACATCGAAGGCTACCGATAGGGAAGAGATTCCCAATAACCATAGACAGGAAAAGACGTTACTTAACTCTTCCAATAGTAGGGTATAGCCAAACCCAGATTGTTTAAACTTGTCACCTGCATCATGTCCCTACGTCATGGTACTAACAGGCGTTCCACCTTTAAAACACGAAGTTCCAGAATCCTGGCTTTCTCTCCGGAACAAAGTAGTGGACTGGCTGGTAAAACACAAACATTTTCAACCCCAGAAAATCAACCAAATTCTTATGGTACAGAGAGTAGGTTGGGCTCCCAAAGAAGTATTGAGGGGGACCTCATTGTAATAAATTTCAATACTCCAAGAACTGTTCGCTCTCTTCTAGCCGATAAGGAGGAATTGCTGACTCCATCAACAGCAATTCTCTCTGTCCCACTCGGCTTCTTCTATAGACCGGCGTCTAATTCCATCATTCTATTCTAACGCAGAATAGATTCGAATTTTTATCAATAATAGAGGAGGTGGACTGACAACTAACACCCCCAATAAATCCTCTTTTTTCCAATATTATGGGAGCAAGTAACGAAGAGCAACGGCGAATAGTCCCTGACCACCTCCAAGATAATCTATCCTTGGTAAACCTTCTCTCTCTCTCCTCTCACCCAGTGTTGCCACCCATACCACAGGCACAGGAATAATTTATTTCTAACTTTGACTATAAGAGAAATCAGTGCAAACACTTAGAATTAGTGGCGGCCTCTCCAACTAATAATTCCCCTCTCAAAGAAACTAGACATTCAAATCTATCCCATCAGATAGTGGCTGATTCCCGGGGAGGGTTAGTAATTAGTGTAATATTCTGGAACATTGCCGGTCTCCGGTCTAAGATCAATCATGAAGGGTGGACAACATTTGTGCGGTGTTACGACATCCTCTGTTTACAGGAGACATGGGCAGTATCCCCCATTCATATAAGCGGCTATAAAACGTTTTGTTCCCCAGCACTTACTTCACCTTCAGGGCGAGCGATAGGTGGGCTAGTGGTTTATGTTTCCAACTTAATTCAAGAAGTAGTAACTGGCTCTATAAAAAATGAGAACTATCAAATAATTACTATAAACATAAGCAAACAACCACACATAGTGATAGTAAATTTTTATAATAATTTACAAGAAATCAACCTGATGGAAATACTGAAGGAAATCCGCTATTTTCTCCTAGCTTATATTAATGTCAATCAAGGGAAAAATCCCATCAATATATGGGGCGGTGACTTTAATCTAGCACTATGTGAAAGAAACAATAATATCACCTGTGGCTTCCTGGATTACAATGATAATAACATTACGCATTTTCCCACTCCCCAAAAGGGGTGTACATGAATGAGACGATGTCACTACTACAATTGTCTTTTGCCAATGAGCTGCTAACACCCGCCACTAGCTTAACCCCCACATATAATGGCAGAGGAGCGCTGAGCTGTATTGACTTCATCCTCATGGCAATTAAAGCTTCTAATCTTATCACTAATTTTACCACGCATGACTGTGTATTTAGTGATCATTTCCCTATTTCTGTCACAATGCAACTGATAGGGGCACATAAAAAGTCAAAAACATTGCTTCGGGACGAAAATCTTACGATGAACAGACCAAACGGCTATGCAATAAAGTGGACCCACATTGATCCTGATATAATAACGGAAAAGATCATTAGAGGGTCCAAGACAGCACTTAGTGTATGCCTGGCCAAATGTTCGTCTCCCCAGGAGATTATAGACAATTTTAAAACAATAACCAAAAATGTTGAGGCTCTTAACATCACTTCTAAAGGGAAAAGAAAACCTAAGACCAGCTGGTTTAATTCATCTTGTTCCAAAGCTTATTCCGCCCTTAAAGCAGCCATTAAAAAATCCCCAAGAGACAGAACCGAGGTCATCCAACTAAGGAAAACATATAACCATACACTTAGGCAGCGAAGGAAAGAATTAAAAGAGGAACACTGGGTTGCCCTGCATAATAGCTGTAAAACTAAAGATCCTACAGCATTCTGGGAGGTTATCAACTCAACATTTCTTTCAGGTCCAAGAGAGAGCGGCAACATTGAGGCCACAATTACTGAAAGGGAATGGATAGCTTATTTTTCCCAGATGTTTAGCCTCACTGAGCCTCTCATACAAACTCCTGGGAGTCCCGGACAAGGACTGGCAAATCTAAGTGACCCCCTTAGCCCACCGACACTAGATTTTTCCTTGGCCGAAGTCGAGCTAGCCCTGAAAGCTAGCAGAGGAGGGAAGGCCCCAGGCCCGGATGGGGTTCCCGTTGACCTATACAAACTTAACATGGAACTATGGGCACCTTTATTATTCAGGGCCCTAGAAGCTACCGGCAAGGTCGGTCTCCTGGACTCTTGGTCGGAGTCCATTTTGGTTCCGATTTTTAAAAAGGGGAACCGTAACAGTCCAACGTGTTACCGCCCTATTTCTTTACTTGACTCACTGGGAAAGGTGGTGGGCCAAATCCTATTAAAACGCCTTAAGTGCTGGACGGAAGATAACAACATCATATCTGACCTCCAGTATGGCTTTAGGGAAGGCCATGGCACCATCGAACAGGTCCTGAACCTGGTGTTTCTTAGAGGCAAGTATGCGGACACGAAGGGCGGTAGATTATGCATGCCATACGTTGATCTCACTGTGGTGTTCGACTGTGTGGCACATGCAAATCTTTGGGCCATTTTGATAGAAATGGGGGTTGACAAGCTTCTGGTCAATTATTTGAGAGAAATCTATACAAATGCAACTGCAAGAGTAAGATATGGCATGGGGGCCAGTTATCTTCACCATTAAATGTTGAACGGGGAGTAAGACAAGGCTGCGTCCTGGCTCCCTTCCTTTTCAGTCTATACACAAATGGTTTGGAAGCAATCATGTTGGAAGGAAGCCAGGACCTTCCCTTAGTCCAGAATCGCCCAATCCCCGCACTTCTATACACGGACGACGCGGTCATCATCGCCCGCACCCCCCTCGAACTGCAGCGTTCCTTAAATCGATACAATACATTCATGTCACATTTGGACCTAAAAATTAATATAAACAAGCTTTTGCAATGCAATAGGTCTCGCATTAGGAAAGTTTGAGCTATTGGTATTGAAAATGACAAATTTTTTATTTATGTGTTGGTTTTGAAAATAGCGAATTTAATAGCTTTGTCATTTACAATGCCAATAGTTTTAACTTTCACAAATGTGACACCTATAGCATTTGTAATGCAATATGTGTTGTATTAACGTGACTTCGATGTATTGATATTACAAATCAAAATGGTTTTTAAATTTTTTTATAATTAATTCTTAAATTAAAGTTATTGTAATTTATAATGGCAATAGCTGAATCAAAACAAAAGAGTCAAAGATAACACCGGATGTACCAGCTAAAAGTCAATTCATAACAGTAGTAAAGAAAGACACCGTGTGTTAGTTTAGTGAAAGGGCACAAAAAACTTGTGAAAAGAGTAAACACTGTATATTGAGTGAAATGAAATAAAATAAAGTGGGCACAAACCATGCCCGTGTGTTATATTGCAAAGGGTGGAGTGAAAATGCAACTGTATTCGGAAAAACAGTGACACAGTAAAACCAACGTGTAGCACCGTGCGCTCTAAACATAGCGTGTCATGATGCAGGCGATCTGTAACACACTTACTCAAACCGGAAGTGAAGGAATAGCCTGCTACTATATTTCCAACCTATAGCATTAATGAATCTAAGTCAATGGAGATAGAGCCCCAATGTTAGCATTAGAGATTACAAATAATAATAATCTAATGTGTGGCAAAATGCTAGAAAAATATACTCACTAAAACACTGCTCTAATGTTGCCACGCTGGAGATTGAAACTCGAGATGGGAAATCTAAACAAGACGGAGAGCATTGCTGTGGGGAGGGGGGAGGATAAATGCGACACGGCGGGCAGGGGAGGGGGCGGAGCGAGGAGAGCGGCATGAGGGTGTGAAGCAGCAGGGGCCTTTGAAGTGAAGCTAAGCTTCACTTCAAAGGTGTGAGAGGAGTGCGGCTCAGGCAGAGCGCACGCTGGGGGAAGCTTGTGGGGCGAGCGGGAAGAGCTGCTGGGGAACAGATGACTGGCGATTTGATGCTGTGCACGCGCATTTTAGGTCAATGCGCTTGCGCATTGACCTAAAAGCGCACGGGCACAGCATCAAATCGCCAGTTAGTTAAAGTCTGTTTAAGCCCCTATAGTCTCGCTCCGCTCAATGCGCATGCGCATTGACAGGTCGCGAGACCTAAAAAGACTTACATAATGACCTCTGGTAAAAAAATTAAGAAAGGGAAATGATATTTACATAAACAATTCCAGGATTGACCACACACCAACTTATCCTTATTTGGGAGTGGTCATAGATGAGAAGGGTACCTGGAAAAGGGCAATTGAGGTCAGAAAGCTGCAGTTTTTGAAAGCCACTATGGCACTAGTAGCATTTACCCAGAGGCTTGGAAAAAGACCGCCCAAATAGATGCTTGAAATCTATCGCCCCAAATGTGTGAGCACAGCCATCTATGGGGCCGGGGTTTGGGGGTATGTAAAAGTCGAATCTATCCAAAAGGTTGAAAATAACTTTCTAAGATTCTTACTTGCTGTACCTCAATCCACATCAACATACAGTTGCCACCTAGAACTGGGTTTACCTTATATCTCTGACATCATGCAGATGCAACCAGTTCTGTTATGGCACCGTATATGGACAACAAACAAACTAAAGTTTACCCAAGCCATTGTAACGGATTGCCTAAAGCTAGAATACGTTCATAAGATCCCATGGCTTCTATATGTTAAGAAGTTCCTCTGTGATTTGGGCCTGCAGAACTACTATTTTAATCCTCAGGAAATGGCCAGGATCTCACGAAAATCGATAAGGAACGAATGTTTAAAACACCTAGCTGATCTTCGACTGCCTATTGAAGTGAATAAAATTTCTGTACAGCACTCACTGTCAATTCAAACTACTGACATGATCGAGCCCTATCTAATATTGAAGTTATCTAACTACGAAACTTTTCTACTCATTAGATTTAGATTAAACGTTTTCCATTGTTTTATTACTTTTCCAGCTACAAACGACTGGTCAAAGCAGCTAATCCAATGCCCGTGTGATCGCATCTCAGTGCAGTCCCTTCTCCATGTAACCCTTTTTTGTAAATTTTACTCTGAACCGAGAAAACGTTGGCTCATTCCGTTATTGAAACTCATGGGTTTACGTCAATGCCGACCAGCTTTTTTCGCTCTCCAAATACTGGATTCAGAGCTTACAGTCATAAACATGGCAAGGTTCTTAAAATGTTGTATTCAACATCGAACCAATTTATAGCCTGAGTTTGGTTATGTTTTTACATCTAGATAAAAACCATCTAAGAAAATAGGGTGTGATTGCGATCTGTATTTTACGTCCTAGCAGGAAAACTCCTAATGCATCTTACTTGGTCACTAAAGAAAGTCTCTAGAGAAATATATATAACATAGTATATACTACAACCGAGGCATTCATGGCGCAAGCACTGTTAATTGCACTTTCAGTAGGTACTTAAAAGCGTAATTTGCACATCTTTGAGCCCATCATTAAGTACTGTATTCCTCTATTTTTATGTGATGTTTATTGCCAAGAACAACTGTGTTTCATGCAATTTCTTGGAATTTTAAATTGTTTTTAGATTCTTAATTTTTTACTACCCGAAAGCATTTAAAAGTGAAATTTGCACATTGCTGAGTCTAGATGAATGCACTTTATTGCTATTTGCACATCAAGCTCCCGGTTAAGAATATCTTGCAATTGATATGAAATTAGAAATAATCTCGTCTTTACATCAGTGATAACATGCATTTTAAGTTTCAAGAGTTAGACGTTCTGTCTTCTCATCTTCTTGTATTTGTGATGATTTTAATATGTGTATTTGTGTTTGCTTTTATGGTAGTGCACTGCATACAGAATGAAGCATTTTGGAGTGTGAGATGTAAAATGTTTTGAAACATGTCTATTATTATTTGCAATGTGCGTATCATGGTAAATATCAAAAATAAAATGCAACTCAGTGTTACCCATTTATTTATTATTTTATATTTATGGTTTCACAATGGAGCCCCTTCTTTAAAACAAATGTCTGACATATCACTTGACCATGACAGCCAAGCACTTCCTTCCATGTTTTAAATGTCTTTATAACTAGCTTTTTTTACCTTTCTCCAAAAAGGTATTTGATGTGAATGTTTGATTTTTTAAATTTTTTATTTAATATGTATCGATATCAAATTATCAGAACCTTAATGCATCATCAGCAATAACACTGTCAAGCAGGTAGGCAGTTGGAAAAGTTAAAGCATGAGTCCAGTGTTCAGTCTGGGAAGCTCTGTTCCTTCTCAAGGCACAAGGCCTTAATGATGATCTATAGACTCAATCTCAGGGGCTCCCCAGCTCACTCTCGGCCTTCTTTTGATTACGCTCTGGAAGTCCTACCTGCTCAATCATCCTTACCATGAAAGCACCCACTGGTGCCAGCTTCTTCCTTAGTTCTACAAGAGCCTCATTTCAGAAACTCTTATTATCTGGCTCCATCTGATCTAAATGACACACAATTACAAAAAGCGGCATAAACGGGCAAATGCAAATAAATTGCATAGGGTGATATTGCATGTAGCCAAAATCGAATGTTTTTGTATGCTTTCTGAAACTGTTTGCATGCTTTCTGAAACTTTTCGTATAGTTCCTCCAAAAATCTCAGAATATTGATGAAGGCACACACCTGCGGTGGAATACGTACCTAAAACTGTAGCAAACACACTTTCACAATTGTGTTTACTTCTCAATTATTGTCATAAAACAGTTGATCTTCTCACTGAATATATACGGGACATTTCTTACAGTGTTTCAACAGGGAGGAGTTCACAAGGACGACCTGCCCCGGAAAGCATGGATCTGAACTCTATGCAGATATTACATTTTGTCTATGCAGATATTAAATGAGGCCTAAACAGATTGCAAGGGTATTTAACACATAGAACCAGTCTAACCTGTGACATTAATTCCACATTCTGGTCATCGTCCGTGCCCAAAAATAGGTAACTTTTGAAACAACTATTTATCATACTGTTGACATCACCGGACGTGACATTACATCTCTGCAACTCACTTGTCATGAAACCAGTATCACGACCAGTGCTAATGTGTTCATTTACTTAACAGTCTTATATAATGTTCTGTAAAGTATAGGTTTTTGGGCGCTTTACATGAATTTAAGGTTATTTGACTAGAGCATGGGTACTCACAAACTTTCTCTCAGGGGCCAAATTTACACTGTGGTAAGCGTCCAAGGGCCGCACCAGTGGGGGCGGGTTCAGTGGGGAGGGGGCGGGGCTAGAGCAACAAAAAAAACTGTCCATGAGGTTGATCACTGGTCCCTGCAGCGGACACCTTTGTCCACTGAGCCACCAGACTCGGCATACACACATCTCTCTCTCTCGCTCTCTTTCTCTCTCTGGCTCCCTCCCTCCCTCTCCCTCCCTGTCTCGCTCTCCCTTACTCTGTCCCCCTCCCTCTGTCCCCCTCCCTCTGTCTCCCTCCCTCTGTCTCCCTTTCCCTCTCTCACTCCCTCACTCTGTCTCCCTTTCCCTCTCTCACTCTCTCACTCCCTTTCCCTCCCTTCCTTTCCCTCTCTCACTGTCTCCCTTTCCCTCTCTCACTCCCTCACTCTGTCTCCCTTTCCTTCTCTCACTCCCTCAGTCTGTCACCTTCTTTTCCTCCCTTCCTTTCCCTCCCTCCCTTTCCCTCTCTCACTCCCTCACTCTGTCTCCCTTTCCCTCTCACTCTCTCACCCTGTCACTTCCTTTCCCTCCCTCCCTTTCCCTCTCTCACTCCCTCACTCTGTCTCCCTTTCCCTCTCACTCCCTCACTCTGTCTCCCTTTCCCTCTCTCACTCCCTCACTCTGTCTCCCTTTCCCTCCCCGCTCTGTCTCCCTTTCCCTCCCTCACTCCCTCACTCTGTCTCCCTTTCCCTCCCTCACTCCCTCACTGTCACTCCCTTTCCCTCCCTCCCCCTCCTTTTCCCTTCCTCCCTCCATTTCCCTCCTACCCTTTACCTCTCTCACTCCCTCACCCGGGCTCCCTTTCCCTCCCTCACTCCCTCACTGTCACTCCCTTTCCCTCCCTTTCTCCTTCCCTCTCTCACTCCCTCACCCGGTCTCCCTTTCCCTCCCTCACTTTGTCTCCCTTTCTTTTCCTCTCCCTCCCTTTCCCTCCCTCTCACTCTGTCATCTCATATTGCCTCTGTGTCAGCCCGGGCTGAGACAGCTTCGGAGCACACACACACACAGCCGCACCTAGTGCGTTAACAGGTCTTTAAAGGACCATTAGCATGTTAATGAGGCTGTGTTGTTCACCTCTTAGGCCCCTGCAGCTCCACTCTAACTATGGCAGGAATCGCCAGTCCGGCCCCCACAGAGCAGCAGAGTCTCCGAGTCGCGCTGCTGCAACTTGTGTTTGCAGACACTCTTTAAAAAAAAAAAAATGAAAACACTGGTATGATGTGTGCAAGGTCCGCAGGCCCCCAGGGAAGGCTTGCCGGGCCGCTGGCGGCCCGCGGGCCGTACTAAGAGTACCCTTGGACTAGAGAAAAAAGACATTTAAATAAGTGACTACCGCATTAACTGTGGCATAGCAGTAGACTGAAATTCAAATTAGGTTTATGGGACATGAGTTCAGAGACAGATGGCGGGGATGTCTTTAAGAAGGTTTCTTAAGAAAAGAAAGGACGGCAAATGATTGTGTGGCTTCTGACTTCGATGGCATTAGGAGATATATCAATAATACTAGCCAGCCTTAACCTCACTAACAAAGTGTCAATAACTCCATCAGTAGGCATGCATTTCAAAACTCTGCATGGGCTTTGGGGGATAGATGCATTTCTTTTCCTGATCAGTAGATCCACAGCTACTCCAACAGCAAGATGACTCTGCAAAGTCTCTGTAAACTGTAGTGTACCCGAAAGAAAATAGCCTACAGTAAAATTTGTAGGGTTGGCGAGTATTTTTCCAGATTTAATGAGGTTAGGACATTCAGACAAGTGTTCATACTGCACTGGGCAACTGCACAAATGAATGTTACGTATAAAATAACAAATGAGTAACTGAGAGACTTGGAGACATTTTTCACCTAGGGTTTCTGAGTGATATCAAATAAATAGGAGAGTTACGCTCAAGACGTCCATGATGTCACTCAGACTTCAGAGGTAATACACATTCCAATAACTCAATTATCCAGCTAAAATTGTATCTGGCACCTAAATCATTTTATTTATTTATGAGGTTTTATATAGCGCTGCTGGACCCAAGAGTAACAGAGCGCTTTACAAGATAGGTAGACATATTAAGAAATAATAAACAATTTACAATGTGCCGGAAGATTCACAGAAAGGTGAAACCCATGCTTGAAACTACTAGGCTGAGGGAAAGGAGTAATTGGTGATCCATACATAAAAGGGCCTCTCCCCCTGTCCCAAACGTGAGAAAGAACCTTACCTTTCATCCTTTATGAGGGAGCCATACATAACATGGCCTCTGTTATGTATCCCTGTCCCAAATGTTAAAAAAAACGTAGCCTCCTATTTGACCAACCTCCATCACCTTCCCTGCCGTCCTTCTCCCTCCAGCAGTTGTGCCTTCGCCTGTCAGTTTAAGCAGACAAGCAGCACTGCAATGATAGGCTCTCACAATCCCTGTCAGCCTGTCCTGAAAAGCCTTTATGGTGTAGCAGTAGTGGGAAACAAGTTTTGTATCAACTGCTGCCTTGGCATAGCAGTGAATTACCAGATTTAGAATTCAGTGAACATACACTCCAGAGCCTTCCTATAGAAGTCAGGCGTAACATAGGATTTACTAGCAATCTGTATTCAATGTCTTAGAGAACCAGACAGAACAAGCATTTGCAATGCAATAGATTTCACACTTCTGAAGGTTGGAGTTATTGGCATTGAATTATTATTTGCATGCAACGTCAATAGCACAAACTTTCCGTAATGCGAGACCAATTGCATTCCAAATGCTTGTTTAATTTGATGTTACCTCTGGGAGCCCATCTTCAGAAGGCCAGTGGCCTGTAGAAAAGGGTCTAAATGTTCTCCCTCCAGATAACGACATGGATGGATGCTGCATTTGTGCGTGAGGGCAGGCGGGAAGGGTGTACGAGGGAGGAGTCAAGAGATGGCCAGAGCTGGCCTACCAAAGGAATCAAGTGCTGTTTTCTACTAGGAGGCAACCAAGCACCGAAAGGCGGAACAGATTCACAATATTAACCAACCAGAGAAAATGAATTTTAAAAAGCATCCCAACTAAAAGCGGTGGGCGTTTCCAAAGTCCCTGATATTCCATATATTGACTACAGCATGCTTCGCAGAGCAGCGCAAGCGCTGCCCAGGCTCAACCAAAAAAAAAGCTATGGTGAAAGGCAGCAGTTAGCGTAAACAAGCTTTACATTCCTTGGAACCATAAATTTCTGCAACATAAAGTGTAATGAAGTGAGGAGTACTGGAACAGAGCTATGCATTTGGACACGAGGCACATTTAGCTTTTGGAACCTTAGAAGAGGAGATTGGTAGTGATGGCACAGGAGTGTTGGTGGACTCCTGAAGTCAGGTGCAGCAGAAGAAAAATGTCCGGATACAGTAGGCTGTGAAGTTTGTGCAGATTCTGGGCAGATACTTTGGTTAGCACTGCAAAAATGACCTAATTAAAAAGGAAAAATGGTAATGTGGAGACAAGGCATCGGTGCGCCTGCTTTATAGTTGTGAGAGCTTTTGTACGGGAGCCATGTAATGAGGTGAAGTGTGCCCCACAATTAATATTCCTGGAAGGGAAATAAGCCTCCTGGGGAGCGCATTCCGAGAAGAAGCCATTATTAATCAGCATTTTACCGAAGCATAATCACGCCCACTTACGTTCCCCCCAGGTAAGCTAATAGTGACAGGTGCAACCAAATAAACAGGAAATATAATGGCCTGTTTGTCAGAGCTAATCGCAACTTAACCGCGCTCAGAGATGGTTAGAAAGACAGATCAGCTCCTCCGCTCTACAGGCTACCGAGAAGCAACAGCTATTACCGCTGAAAAAAGAGGGTCATTAGAGAGCTGTGAGGGCTGCTTTGGATGCAAATCATGACTGAGCAATTTGTGATCATCAAATCCTATAAGGTGGAGAGGATAGGAGGTTTGTTGCAGAAGGAGATGGGAGCTCGCTTATTGGTTGTCCCCGAGAAACCAAACATTAGAAAGAGGACAAAGAAACCTATGTAGTGAGTGGAATCCTTAAAGAAAAAACAAAGTTTTGTCTCTGGTCATATATGAGGGCTGAGTTACACGTTTTTCACATGTTTATGGATTCTGAGGGAGGATCTGGAAATTTAAAACAGGCACACATGCCCTGTAATGATTCAGGGGAAAAAATCCTATGCTTAATTGTAACTAGCTTATATCAAGGGCCACTGGAATTATCAATTTTGTTTGACTGTGGAATTTACCACACAATTTTTAGATTTGCTAGATAACCCTTACCCGCTGCCTATTCTGCAGATTAATGCCCCCAAAAACCTTTTGTTTCTGGTTCAAATGGAGCACAAGTTGCTAGAAATGTGAAAAGGTTGACTGTTCTCCTTTCTATTGCATATTGCTTTTTTGGGGCTTTGAACTGGTACTAATGAGGTGGAAGGTTTGCCACAGTCAGTGTTAACCAGTGTAATAAGGAAGTGCAACTGTCACAAAATCTGCAGCATTACGCCGCATAATTTGCCTTTTCATGCTTCATAATTAAGTGAACCATGCTGCAGAATTTGGTCCTCCCCTGACGCATAATTCCAGTGAGCCTACACATACCTTTGCACCAAAAACTACGCAATGGCAACTGCATTTTCCCGTTTTTTATTGTTTCTCGCTGTTGTCACTGAACGGCATGTTACCAAGAACACGCAATAAATATAGCAATTCGTGCTTAGCTCGTTTTTCATTATCGCCCTCTATCACTGAATTACATCGCTGTGTTAGCGGAGTATTAGCAACGCTTTGCCAACAGGCGATGTACAATCCAGCAATAGACTGCGATAATCATTCTTAGCGTGTGAAATCCAGAGATGATTTCACAGCGCTAATGAAAAGCTTGTTAATAGGAGAGTGTCAAGTTTTTACGAGGCGTAACAATCCGGCGATAACCTCGTCACCGTGGCTTTTGTTATGGCTCCGCGGTTCCGGGGCCGCTTTGTAAATACCGCAAAGTCGTGTTTGTGACTTTTTTCATGTTGTTTTTCGTAGGAACCCCTATTTTGCATCTCATTAGCGATGTATATCGCTACCATGATAAGCGTTACAAAAATGGCAGCTAACATGCGCTAATGCATGTTAGCAACGCCTTGATGATTGTGCGATAGGAAAATCGCCGATTTTCCGACGATAAGTGCCGGAAATGTGGCAATACAACTGTTGATAATATGCCCCCATGTTTTTTCAGTGAAGAAAACCCTTACCCTGCACTCCACCGATTATGGTGGTGTGTTCGCTTCCCATTCTCCAAATGGATAAACACTGACCTGTGACTGGAGTACAAGCTGGTGAACATCCAGAAACTCACAAGTTTCCTTATCCAGGGTGTCTCCTCTCCCTGGAAAGGCCCGTTTGCGCCCATGAGAGAGGATTTAATCACACATAGGGGCATATTACCAAGGGTGCGATAGGCAATTATCGCCGGTTTAGCGGTTGTTTTCGGCCGCTAAGCGACGATAATTCTATCGCTCTATTAGCAAGCTGTCGCTAAATGATGTTAGCGACAGCTTTTAGGCGATATCGAGAGCGGTTTGGGGCCCGCTTTGCATGTCAGCGATATTTATCGCTAATGACATGCAAAGTGGGCGTACCCAACCTGTGAGTGACTGAAAGCAGTCGCTAACGTCGCTATTGCCTATTAGCAAGGCAGGCGTAGCGATGGAAATATTCCCGCTATCGCCAAAAACCAACGCCTGCTCAGACCAGTTCTTAGCCATGTTATCCAATGGGAGGTGGATAACATGGCTAGGAGCATTTCGTCACTAATGCGTGAATATCGCGGTATTCTCAGCGATAGTCACGCATTTCGCCGCTATCGCTGGATATTTTAGCAGAATGGAGAAAAACGTTGCTAATAGCATGTTTTCTCCGCTAACATATCCAGCGATATGGCAGCGATAAAAAAAATCATCACTAAGCCTATTTAGCGATAATAATCGCTACTTGTTGGTAATATGACCCATAATACTCAATATTGACTCATGCATAAAATTAGACCATACTGGGGTCATTTTATATTCGAATACAAACTGTGATGTGTATATATTTATGTTCAAAAGTGAAAATGAAGTTGCAAATCAAGCTCTCTGTACGGGTAAGTTCAAATTACATAAGCAATTTGCTTTCTAAGTCGGGCTCTTCATTAATAAGCTACAATATCTTTGTGAGAACGTATATGACCAGCACACACACAGAAGAGAAAGACAATGCAACCTATTTTTTTATTTATTTATTTAAGTAGCTTATACAGCGCGCAGCTACCCCCGAAAACAGAAACTCAGGACCATAGGAGAGGAACAGGACGATTGCAGGACTAGATTCATGATCTGGAGAACAGCCAAGTTTTTAATTTGCTACGGAAGAGGGGTTCAGATGGACAAAACCTGAGGTCAGGTGGGAGGCAACCTACACTAGCTGTACCAGTTAAATACCTATAGGAATCTTTATTTAATATGTTGTACTCCAAGAATCTACTCCGAACATTTGTGAGAAAGTATTTGTGTCTGCCTTCACTGCAACTGTTGCACCTGGAAATGTGTCCTAGTAGAGAAATGCGAGCGTTGTTGGATGCCGCTGGGATCTGTGCATGCCGTGTCTGCGAGGGTCCGGCTCCTCTCCCTGCCAATGTCTAAGCCCTTGATGGACTGCTGGCAAGGTATTGATTGCTCGCTGTATTACTGCTGCTCGCACTTCACAGAGTCTCGGCTGCTAGAGTCCTGTTATCTCAGAGAGCAGATGTGCGACAGATGATAAAGCGCCAACTTGAGCTCCGGCACTAGCCCGAGTGCATGATCCTGGGCAAACGATGCTGTCATTTTTGTGCCTCAAATGGTATCCTCTTGCTCTCTCAGTTAGACATTCTCCCTTAAACATTCCACACAGCCTCTCACCTTACAAAAATATACATAAAAACGCAAAAATACGTACTGAAACACGACATTACTGCCCGCATCATATTGCCTTGGCTACGTGTATCTCTTCCAATGCTGACACAGACAGAGGGGATGGACAGGAGATGTGAACAAGACATTCATTTCACGCCACAAAAGCTGACCTCATCTGGAAGCCTGGACAGAAGCACAATGCTTGCTGCATGTTGCCCAATACACCCAGTAGCTTTGTAAGGCTTTAGTTTCTTTTCTCTCCAGCCACACTCATAGACATATATGAGGACTAGGCATAGGGGTGGCTAAATTGTTCACCATAAGAAAGAGGTATGTAAGATGAGAAGAATTATGCTCCTGAAGGTGAGTAACTTTCTCCTAGTGTACTTTTCTTTCAGACAGAAAAAGTCTAAATCCTTGGAAAAATAAAAAGCAAAGCAACATCCAGATTAGCCCAGGGACAAAACTAAATTGTTGTTGCTTTTGCAACATTGTGATGAAGTGCTGGCACTTGCACCTTAATTGTCTTTAAAATCATCACATATATTTCCCCATTGTTCGAATGGACTTTTGTTAGTTGCAGGGGCGGCTCCTTCGCTACGGCATAGGAGTGTCGCCTCACTGATTCTAGAGCAGTGAAAAAGGGAAAAATAAAATGATAATAACAACGTTATTATAATTTTATATTTTGTTGCTGCAGAGATGGATTAGGGTCGGCAGGGTTGGTGGCTCAGGGAGGAGGAGTGGACTGTGCACACTAAGTGCGCATGACTGCTTGGCAAGCCATCTTGGCCCAGCCAAACAGTCATGCGCAATTTGCACATTCCCCATCAGGCTTTAATGTACAGCGTGGTAGGGAATAGGCACAGGCTACCTGTCCCCATTTAAGCACCGGTTCACGGTGCTCAGACCAATCACAACGCTGCGCTGCAGCATTGTGATTGGCTATGGGGAGCCTGGGTGCCTCCTGGTTTAGGGACAGCGAAGGAGAGATGCAGTTGTGATTGGCTATGGCCTGTGGGGAGCCTGGGTGCTTCCTGGTTCAGGGACTGCAGAGGAGAGATGAGGTGGGAGACCGGCGGTAAGTGTTTTGAAAAAATATATATTTTCAATTCCCTACCACGTCCCACTGGCCCCACCACCCCCGTTCCCTAACAGGCACCACTGGTTAGTTGACTTGAAGTGCTGTCAGAAATACACTTCCAACCTGTGACGCCAATGTGACAACACACTAAGGACCAAGAAAAAACAATTATGATTAAGTGAGTTTATTAAAGGATATTAATCCCTTCAGTATACAAACAAAGTAAAAATAAATCCCAAGGTACAAAAGTATAGTCTGGAGGATGAAATGTGCCAATAAATTGAGCTGTAAAAATATGAGATACAGAATGGTAACAGCCACAAGGAGAATAAAGCAAACTGTCATAATTCAGTGTTCCATAAAGAAACTTCCCTTTTCTATTCGAAACATGGATGGAGCACAAAATTAGCTGAACTGGATTTTTATCCAGGGTGCATAGAAGGTGTCACTATATCAGAAAGGGAAGGCTCAGCATCGTTGGTTCTTTTAGTGATCTTCTCCTACCTTCTCAATCATACTTGGATTGCACTTCATGTAAAAAATGAAATAAAAAACTCCATGCCTTCTATAGTTTTCTAGCTGTCTGTAAATATTTAACATTCTTTTAACAACCATTCAGCTTGAGGCTGATATTCACATTTATCTTCGGGAGCATATGTTCATTTGACAGGTGCTTTTATGCTTCTACATTAATCTTTGACACAGGATCAGGACATAATGTATGTCACAAAACATCTGATCAAGCAATAATAGGAGCAAACACAAGTATTGCAACATTGTTTGTGCAGGCAATCCCAAGGTACACTTAATTTCCTTCAGGTGACTCAAAATCAAGCAATGATGATTGCAGCATAGGACCTGGTTTAGAGTTTATCCTGCTTCCTAAAAGACAACGAGATTTTCAGGGTTTCTAAATTATTCAGGCATGATAGAACCCCAAAACACATGAGGTTCGCCAGAACTGCCTGGTGAATTGGATGTAGACCTTTAAAGTATTTACAGGACCTTCAAGCAACCTAGGACCCTGGCACAGCATATTTTCCCAGGACACTCTGGGTCTAATTTAGAGTGTGACCTACAGGTTAATCTGTCACAAATGTGACGGATGTCCATTATGCCACATAAGGCCATTTCTATAAGAGGTGGAGTTGGAGGCAGAGGAATGGGGAATAATGGAGTGACGGGAACTTGAGTTCTAGTGTGGAGGGAGCATTATAAAAATAAAACAGGCAGCGAGGCCTGACTACTGCTGCAGTCAAAGTGTCATGTGATTTTTTCCAGCAGAATCACCGCCCTGCGAAATCGGGTCTAGAGGTCCAACACTGTGGGAACACCAGTCAACTCACAAGCAGTCGGAGCAAATTTCTATACAGTAATTCTGCTCCACCTAATTGGGGTAGCGCAACATTTAACATGGGAATTTCACATTACACTTGTTATAGAAAATTCCAGATCTTAACTATCATGCCACTTTTTGTAATTACATGGCATTGGTGATAAATGTGAAATTGGCATTAAAAAGTTACCACGAACATATGGGAACAATAGCACATCAGAGCCTCTTGTTCACAAAGCTTTTGTTTAAATGTGCACTTGCACCAAAAATTGACAAGAAGATGCATTTCACCCTAAAATACAGCACGAATTGACAGATATGCATTTTGCATAATTATGTGTAATTTCTTGTCATTTTGCTGTAATTTTGTGTAATTAACAGTAAGCACATTACAGGAATTTCTAAATCAAGGCAATGGATATTTATTCGATATGGAAGTTGCGATAGCGGGATTTATCCAGCATGACGCCTAGGCATTTGACTAATTTGTTATGTTGTTAGGGTATTGTATTTGTAAAGCGCACTAATCAACCGTGAGGGTATCCAGGTGCCCTGCAGGTGGCAAGCAGCTCTCTGCTGGTGATTTAAATCGAAAAGCCAAGTCTTCCACTTCTTGTTGAACTCGAGAAGCGATCGGGAAGTTCTGATGTGGTAAGAAAGGTTGTTCCATGCTTTGGAGGAGAGATATGAGAAGGCACAGACCACAAATGTGACTTTGCAGATGAACTGCCTTCGTGCTCCTGGCTAAGTGGAGTTGCCTGGGAGGTGTGTAGAAATGTATGCAAGTTAAAGGTGGGCAGGACCACTGTTGTGTAGTGCTCTGTATATATGTGTGAACGGTGCTTAATTTGTGAAATAAAGAGTCGATGGTGTTCCAAGCTCTGCTCAGAAGCTGGCAACCATTGCAATTGAACATTGGTGTCCTCGATTCCAAGGCTGGTAGCCTTTAATAGGGGTGGGGGGTGAACTCTGTTCAGCTAGTTGAGTTCACTGTGTTTTGCGACTCCACACTCCGCTTGGAGCACAAAGGGGCCTATTATCAACAACTAGCGAAAATGATCGCTAACTAAGCTTAGCGACATATTTTCTATTGCCGTGCTTCGCCTGATTTTATCGCAGAGATAACAAGCTATTAGCAACGTTTATCTCAAATGCGATAACATTTCAGGCGTTAGCGGGGAAATGCGAGAATATCGCTGTGAATCCAGCGATATTCACTCATTATCGCTAACAGGGACTTAGCCACAATATCCAACTTCCATTGGATATAATGGCTAAGAACTGGTCTGAGCAGGCGTTAGTTTTTGGAGATATTCGCGCTTAGCTCAAATATTTCCATCGCTACACCTGCCTTGCTAATAGGTGATAGCGACGTTAGCGACTGCTTTCAGTCGCTAACTGGTTGGGTACGCCCACTTTGCATGTCATTAGCGATAAATATTGCTGACATGCAAAGCGGGCCCCAAACCGCTCGCTATCGCCTAAAAGCTGTCGCTAACATCAGTTAGCGACAGCTTGCTATAGGGCAATATAATTATCGCCGCTTAGCGGCAGAAAACGGCTGCTAAAGCGGCGATAATCCAATCTCGCCAGGCTTGGTAATATGCCCCCAAGTTCGGCAAAAAACTCTGCCATGTGGGGGAGTTTACACAGAGTTTTCAGTTAACCGGCAGTATACATACACTGCATGGATTGCAATGTACCACTTACTGACATGCATAGACCTAACTAACTTAACATAAATAAACCTTATAATTCTGTACATGCCTCAAATGTAAAAACCGCTGCTTCTACAATGTGCATTTGGGGGCGTGAAAATGCCTCTCATTTAAAAAATGGGAGGTTTTAAAAGTAAAATGTATTGAAGGGACTGGTGTGATGACCAAACCTGCCGTAAAATAGCTGAAATTGTAGAAGGGCTGAGAGTAGCTTGAAAATACTGAGTGGTGAAAAAGCTGTTCCAGAACTAAAGCCGTCAAGTTACTTGATTTGCAGTGCACACACCGGAGCAGCTATGCTGTGTTGTACACACGTAGCTGGCACTAGTATCGATTCACTCGGCGTGCCAAGCAAGGGCAGCGGACATGCTTGTTGTGGTTGTCCAGGCGAGGTAGTCATTTGGTGTTGATTTAGCAGCAATTGGGAGAGCGGGTGGGCTGTTTGGACTTGTTATCATGAATATATTACGCTAGGGTACAGAAGTGCCTGTGATAACAAGAAAGGAGGCCATGTAAACTGCTAGGAAAAGTAGAGCATTGACCTAGGTACTTGCTTGGGGTACTTAGTGAGAGCAGTTCTGAGTGCAACAGTAGAGTACAAACTGACATGAAGGTACAACAAAGCATCTTGTTCAGTCAAGGTGATGTACTAGTCTTTCAGTACAATGTTTTTCTTTCCTCTTGAATTAGTGCTCGAATCCCTGCATGATGCTTGTTACAAGGACAGCAGGGGTTTTGGGGGGTGTGGGGGTCAATGCTCTCATTTCACAGTACATTCTACCTCTGCATGCTGCCACAAACAATGTTTCTGGGGTTCTACATGATTCTTCCTGCAGGCTTATCTTTAGTTACAGATTCCCTGTTGGAGGTAATGAGGCACACTGCATACTTCTCTGTTTTCTTCCTTTGAACACAAGGGACAAGGTTAAAAGCTCTTATCTAATTTCAGGCATTGGTACTGCTTTGTTATTTGGGGCTGCTTGGAATCACATGTCTATTACAGTGATAAAGAATTTACTATTTACTGTAAGTGAATTAACCTCCTGATCGCGGATACCACTAGATACCAATAGGGACTAGATTATGATTTATTACCGATGAAAATGTGCTGACGATATTGCTCAAGAGCACCAAATGTTAATACTACACTTTAATAACTCAGACAATGCAGGGAGAGGAAATGAAGGTCAACAATCACCCTGGGAAATACCCTCTTGTCAGTATGCAATAAATACCTTCTCTGCATGCATAATGTGGTTTCCCAGAGCCTTATCTGTGATATTAGATAAAGTGGAGGCCTGCTATGAGCCTAAACAATAATACATTTTTAGAAATTAGGTGATGAAACTGCTACAGCCAGATACTACTGGATAATGTGCCAGAAACCCCATTGGGAAAATGATCAACTAGCTCATGTTTCTTTACGATCTATATAAATCATTTTAGAAAAATGACTTCCAAATAGCTATTCGTTTTAACAGCACAACACTTGAGTTTATTGTTGGCTAGAGTCAGCCATTTTATACTGTATTAAGTAAGGGCTTTTGGAAAGTTAGCTATAGTTTATTATTGGGGTTTTCTCTGGCTGTTTTGTGACGTACTTGGAATGCACAACTTGGAATTAATCACAAGTGCATGTAGCTTATATTTCTACCCCGATGACTTAACAGAATCAGCTCCACTGGCCCTTTGGAGCACTGTGATTGCTTCTCTGACTTATTGTCTATCTTGCACAGGGGTGATCACAATCCACGTTCCTCTCCAGAATAGCAGGACCAAAATATCGCTTGCCATAAATATTGTGTCCTACATATAATTTCCAAAACAATTTCCCAATTGAAGTTAATAATAAAAAGTGCATAATCAATGGGACTACAATATTCTAAATTATATTTAGGATATGATATTTATCTGTAAGACAATATCTTTGCTACCAATATTCTGGCATAGGACCTCCTCCACACAGTGCCAAGGCTATCAGCTGAGGTGGTGGGGAAGGTCACTGCCATTAACTCAAAGTGCTCCTATCATCGTCTACCAGGTGTTGTTTCACCTGCGACACTCTGCCTTCTAAGAGGGGTCGCACTGGACTTACCCTTCCTCTCATTTATCTGCTTTTTTTATTTAATGGTTAACACAAAGTCCATTACCAATCAAATGCCAGACAAAAATAGAGGTTCATCCACTTCGTGGAACGCCCAGTCAATGTCTTGAACTGAAAACTTTCATCATTAATAAAAACCATTTGCCATCCGCTACGTGCATTCAGCTACATTGGAGCCAAGCTGAGCAGATGGAACAGTGTACTTTTCACAAGCTCAAGTTTGACCCAACAGTCCGGATCACTGGTCAGTTTATGCCTGTATATCCTGCCCGTCTAACAAGCAACTGATCCATAAACTTCATAACAGAACAACCACCCAAGGGAAGCTGCCCATCTTGCCCAATGTCTCAGATCAAGCAAAGACCATCAAGCGACGCTGCATTGACAGACCTGTTAGCTCTTCTCTTTCTTCATCAATATTTACCGGACCAGGATATCAAATGATATAAAGCTCTCTTTCTATGAAGCTTCAAAAACCTGTCTGCAGCTGAAGTTTAAGCTTCAGAAATGTAAGTTAGTTCTTACATTGCAACTATTCCCTGTGGCCAACATTGGTTTATGAAGACATGTGAGCTGCAGAATATTCCCATTACCTATTTAAAAGTGTCAGGATTAATATTCATGTTATCATTAAGCAAAACCTAATAGTTATAATCAGTAAATGTTCTGTGGCAACAAAGTCTAAAACACATTGGAAAATCTATATGTTAAGATTAATACAAATGTAACGTATCAACGGTGACTGTCAGAAGCGATATGATATATGTATGTGAAACGACCAGATTTTTCTGACATAACTATGATGTTCAATTAATGTATAAGAAGATATATTTCAATATAGTATTTGCCTTGCAACACTGGTTTATTTCACTCACTATACGATTGAAATTTTGAATTATTGTTAAGGGTTCGTTAGGAATCTAGTGCACAGTGCACAGTGTACACTACCAGGTCGGCTAGTACTTCTTTCTCATGTTTTGTGATACCATTTTCATACTTTCCTGAACAGAGAAGATGTGACCACTGACGCGAGCACATAAAGTGATACACATGAGTGTGTTAGTTACAGACATAGGCCTAAATTGGGTTATAATGAATGCCAGGATAGAGGTCCTGAGGAAAGCTGCGGACCTCAGATGAACCAGTCCGAAAGGTGAAAAAATGTCGATCAGCATGAGCCCATTTTGATCGATATACCTAGCATTCCCATACTCAGTATTGTTTAATGTCCCCATAGAATCCGACAATAAATACCTCTTTGGACAATCTATATGGATTTTTAACCAAATGTGCTGGATATACTCACATCTCCAACTCAAGTACACCCTGACATTAGAGAGTCCATCCATTCCCCTAAGAATGTCAGACGGATGTGAGACAACCCTGATGATGGAGAATGCCACCTACTTGGTGGGTACTGGTTTTTCTCTATTTTTGTAAACCCACACCTCATAATTGAGGTATATCCAATAAAAGGCTCCTCAATTCCTCGGCTACTCTCATGTCCGAATTGTCTATTCTGACTTGTTGCCCTTAAAATTATTCTTATCCAAGACAGACACATTCATAGTCTTTGTTTTCAGAGTTTTCCAAATTTCCCAATCCAAGATTTTGTGAAAGCTTTTTACGGTGAAGTAATTTACTGCCTAAAACATATAAGTAAGCCTTGCAACAGGTAGGACATTTTGCAATGGTCTTGTATCCCTACTTTGCGTTTGTAATAAAGCAGATTATTATTTGAGGTTAATGGTAGTCCACACAAGTAATAGAGTAATTTACCTGTTTACCTTCAGCCAAAGATTTCAATAATTTAAACCCGTGTTTAAACCCTGATAGTTATGGCACAGAACAGACAGGCTTAACTTAACGAAAACATGTAAAGAATTTAGAAGTAACAAAACAGTTAAAAAGTCAAAGTAAAAACACAATAAAAATCTCACTATGAAAAAGAGAGAAACATTGCAAATAGAGAGAAACATTTAACACACAAAATTACCCCACAAATCCAATAAGGGTAACAGTAGATATGAAAATAGCATCAAGTAATGTAAAGCGCCTTATTTAAGTCAATATATATGGTAGACATGGATTAAGGTGCAATTTTCAGGCCGACTACGATGAAGCCCAGCTCAGATGAACCAAGATGATTAGTCCAGAGTCAAAGTCTGAACGTGAAAAAGTAAAAAATACTTTCCACTTCAAAAAGGGATTTTGTTACTCTTTGAGAAGAAATACCCTTCCCAGTGGGTCATCACCTAATCTGTAGCCACCTCTGTGGAACCAAAGACCGGATACATGAAGCGGTTAGTCCTGCTGTAGCTTTGGAAATCTATCACAGAGAATTATCTAAGTCCCAACCCAGAATGGGATTTTTTCTTTTTTGCACAAATGCGAAGATATCCGTTCGCAGTGAAACTGAAATTCAATACGATACTTTGGCACTGGCGATAATAGACGTTTCCCGTCGGCACCCACTGAATCGCTGAGGAAATTTAATAAAAAGTTTCAAGACTTTCTTCTGGTGCCCTTACAATCAGAGGAGTAAACCTTTAAGTACCCCAAGACCTTCAAGCTGGCACTCTCATAGTGTTAGGCAGAGGCCAACAGCAGGATCCAGTCCAGACCGTGTGGTCAGCTGGACACTTTAGGAAAATGGGTCTTTCCAGCTTGTGTGTCTGTAACCACACAGATCAGCCAACTACTGACCATTAGAGTCTACCTTTTTGGCCTGGATACAAGTGGGAGCAGCTCCAGCCTTTCAGAGTACCTCATTGGTCTCAAACAGCAGATGCAGGCCTTCTGCTTTTCCACAGGTCCAGAGTGCATTCTATGGACACTGCCTTAAGGTTGCCACGTTTATGCCTGATGCCAGATAATAGGTGGAGGAGACTCCTGAGCACTACCTAACCAATAAGTAAAAGTTCCAAGAGCCAACCCTACCCACTATTTCAGTAGTTTATGTTTGCCTTAGTGCAAACAGGCTCAAAATGGCATATGCAAGGTCGGATTGGTGTCATTACAACGCATGTTATTACAACGCATGCTTTTACATCGCATTTTTTACAACGCAACTGTTATTACAACGCGTTTTTTTACAACGCATGCTATTACATCGTAAAATAGTGTTACTGATTCAAAAGCACTGTTACATCGCATTTTATTACAACGCATACCATTACATATATAATTTTTTTTTTTGTAAAATAAAATCTGGCACGGGATGCAGGGAAATTAGGGGTTTTGGGTGGGTAAGTGTTTTAAAAAACGGGTCATTAAACTATTATAAAATTACGAATTTGGTTTATTTATTTAATAAATTAATACCCGAGTATTAAAAAATATTATATTTCAAAGCATACCATTACATATAAATTTTTTTTTTTTTTGTAAAATAAAATCTGGCACGGGATGCAGGAAAATTAGGGGCTTTGGGTGGGTAAGTGTTTTAAAAAACGGGTCATTTAACTATTATAAATTTACGATTTTTGTTTATTTATTTAATAAATTAATACCCGAGTATTAAAAAATAATAAATTTCATAGCATACCATTACATATATATTTTTTTTTTTTTGTAAAATAAAATCTGGCACGGGATGCAGGAAAATTAGGGGTTTTGGGTGGGTAAGTGTTTTAAAAAACGGGTCATTTAAGTATTATAAATTTACGATTTTTGTTTATTTATTTAATAAATTAATACCCGAGTATTAAAAAATAATAAATTTCATATCATACCATTACATATATTTTTTATTTTTTTTTGTAAAATTAAATCTGGCACGGGATGCAGGGAAATTAGGGGTTTTGGGTGGGTAAGTGTATTAAAAAATGGGTCATTAAACTACTATAATATTACGATTTCGGTTTATTTATTTAATAAATTAATACCCGAGTATTAAAAAATAATACATTTCAAAGCATACCATTACATATATATTTTTTTTTTTTTTGTAAAATAAAATCTGGCACGGGATGCAGGGAAATTAGGGGTTTTGGGTGGGTAAGTGTATTAAAAAATGGGTCATTAAACTACTATAATATTACGATTTCGGTTTATTTATTTAATAAATTAATACCCGAGTATTAAAAAATAATACATTTCAAAGCATACCATTACATATATTTTTTTATTTTTTTTTTAAATAAAATCTGGCACGGGATGCAGGGAAATTAGGGGTTTTGGGTGGGTAAGTGTATTAAAAAACGGGTCATTAAACTACTATAATATTACGAATTCGGTTTATTTATTTAATAAATTAATACCCGAGTATTAAAAAACAGATTTATATATTTAATAAATTAATACCCAATTATAAAAAAATAATACTATTTAACATCGATTACTATAATGACACACAAAAAAATACATAAATTTTATTAAATAATAAGTAGAACGGCTTACATGGAAAATAGAGGTTAGGGATGGCTAAATATATTTAAAAACGGGTTCAAAAATTATAATAATAACAGGATACCAATTTAAACCTTTAATAAATTAATACTCGATTACTTATAAAAATACTGTGTACCATGAAATTCTTTAACAACGCAAAAGAATATATATATTTTAAAAATATAAAGGATAAATAAGGGTTTCCAATACTCGATAGACAAAAATAATGACCTTACGAAGAAATGAACGCCATTTTAAACACTGCAATGAAAAATAATGTCCATCTACTATTTCAATGCCCTCCAATGTCAACAAGACATTCAAAATGGATGTTAAAACGGAACGAAAGTTTGTTGAGTTTATTTTTAAATAAAACAATTTAATTTATATGTTTCCTCATGAAATTATTCCCCAAATATTATGAAAGTAATCAATATAATTTACGAAAAATATAATGCTATTTAAAAAAAGTTATAAATAGACGTATCCCACCATTTTGAAAACAGTTGATTTTCAACTTGCAGACTAATCAGACGTGAAAACCTGACCCTCTGACCTCTTGAGATAAATATCAACGAAAGCGACCGTAGAAGCATTTCTATTTCATAGAACAGTAAGATATTTAAAACGATTTGGTAAACTATTTTAGGTTAACATATTATTAGCGTAATATTTCCTGAAACTGTTTAAATTTTGTGTGAATTAAAATAGTAGTATACATTAATTTAGTAACACTTAGAACCTAATATGTCAGGTTTATTGGTTTTTTAGTTAACATTGTGAATGGTAATAAGAGTAAAAAATTATTTTAAGAGAAATAAATGTATTTAATGAACGATAAACAAAATATATTTATTTCAACAACTTTAAATTTTTTCGTGAAGTAATAAACTTTTTAAAAATTTATTTATAGAAACGCCAACATTTCTAAACTAATGAGAAATGGCTTAAAAATAATAATTATTTATTCGTACATCCAAATTCATGGTAAACGATTTGTTTGTAAATAATACATATATTTCAAAATGGTAACATCCATTACAACGCAACTATTAATCAATTCAAAAGTTTCCTGAAATATTATCTCATCCAGACCTAACTGGAAAACAAAAATTGATATTTGCATTAAATAAAGAGGATTATTGTAAAATATTTACCATATAATTGGAACATTAAATGTATATTAAAAAAATCGTTATCAAATAACTGCTTATATTATTATAAATGGTTTGTTTAAATTATTTTATTTAATCAAAAATAACATAGCACGTACAAAAACGAACCGTGTATATACCCCCACTCAGATCATTAAATAACCTGTAATACTAAAAATAATTATGATTAAACAATAAAAGAAATACAGTTTAAAAAGTTTATATTTATATGTTAAAAAAAATAAGGTTCCATTCCATCCGAAAAAATTAAAAAGCTAATACAAAATCGTACGATATTGTGTATTATTATATTATTTTTTTATTTTTAAATGATTAAAAAACACCACATTTAAAATAAAATGGTAAAAATTGTATTTTTTTAAGCCAAACTGAAAAAATTGGAAAAGTCACAGAACGTCGAAAAATCAACCAAAAGCGAGAATATTTTGAAGAATTTTAAAACAACAACCTTCAAAAAACCAAGGTAATTTCCATAAATATATATATTGCATTTACAGATGTCATAGTAAATAAAAAGCAATGTCGTAAAGATTATAAGTGCAGTATAATAATAACATTTACCATATATCTAAAAATCCTTGAAAGTAAATTTTTTTCTCTACATATATATATAGCAGCCAATAAAATAGTATAATTTATAAGCATTGAACACCTTTTCTATTTTTTTTCTTCACAGCCTACCAGAAAGCACTTCAAGCCACACATCCGCAAAAAGACAGCCAACAGTTTTTCAAAAAAAACATTCCGAAACCCAAGGTAATTTTCCTAAATAAACACATCTGAGTATCATATTTCAGAGCAATTTAAAAACATTGTTAAACGCTTTATAAGTGCAGAATAATAACTAGTAAAATTATTTAATTACTATCCCAATTTTGTGAAAGTGCTTGAGTAGGGCAAGTGCTTGATAGTGTCCAAGTGCCACTTACTATTCTAAATCCAGATGAGTGCATATTCATAGATAGTGCTGGTTAGTGAAAAAGTGCCAATTACTATTCCAATTCTGTGAAAGTGCATGTGTAGGGAAAGTGCTTGATAGTGTCCAAGTGCCACTTACTGTTCTAACTCCAAATGTGTGCATATTCAGAGAAATTGCTGGTTAGTGAAAAAGTGCCAATTACTATTCCAATTCTGTGAAAGTGCATGAGTATGGAAAGTGCTGGATAGTGTCCAATTGCCACTTACTATTCTAACTCCAAATGAGTGCATATTCAGAGAAAGTGCTGGTTAGTGAAAAAGTGCCAATTACTATTCCAACTCTGTGAAAGTGCATGAGTAGGGAAAGTGCTGGATAGTGTCCGAGTCCCATTTATTATTCTAACTCCAGATAAGTGCCTATTCTGAAAAACTGCTGGATACTGAAAATGTACCCCTTACTATTCCTACTCAGTGCAAGTGCATGTGTCGGGTAAGTGCAGAATATTTTTAAATTGCCTCTGACTATTTAAACACCACATCATTGCATATTGAAATAAAGTGCATTTTAATGATAACATGTATCATATTTATAAACATGCATAAAGGTAAATGATTTTTCTCCCACATATATATAGAAAAGCCAATAATATAATACATTTTCTAAGCATTGAACACCTTTTCAACTTGTTTTCTTCACAGCCTACAAGAAACCACTGCAAGGCAGATATCCACAAAAATCCAGTCTATTCCACAACTATATACAACATTTTTTCGAAAAGAACCTTCCGAAACTCCAAGGTAATTTTCCTAAATAAACACATCTGAGTATCATATTTCAAAGCAATTATAAATCATTTTGAAACACATTATAAGTGCTGAAAAATAACTAGTAAAATAATTCTATTACTATTCCAACTCTGTGAAAGTGCAAGAATATGGAAAGTGCTGGATAGTGTCCAAGTGCCACTTACTATTCTAAGTCAAGGTGAGTGCATATTCAGAGAAAGTGCTGGTTAGTGAAAAAGTGCTAATTACTATTCCAATTCTGTGAAAGTGCATGTGTAGGGAAAGTGTTGGATAGTGTCCAAGTGCCACTTACTATTCTAACTCCAGGTGAGTGCATATTCAGAAAAAGTGCTGGTTAGTGAAAAAGTGCCAATTACTATTCCAATTCTGTGAAAGTGCATGAGTGGGGAAAGTGCTGGATAGTGTCCAAGTGCCACTTACTATTCTAACTCCAAATGAGTGCATATTCAAAGAAAGTGGTGGTTAGTGAAAAAGTGCCAATTACTATTCCAACTCTGTGAAAGTGCATTAGTAGGGAAAGTGCTGGATAGTGTCCAAGTCCCATTTATTATTCTAACTCCAAATAAGTGCCTATTCTCAAAAACTGCTGGATACTGAAAATGTACCCCTTACTATTCCTACTCTGTGCAAGTGCATGTATTGGGTAAGTGCAGAATATTTATAAATTGCCTCTGACTATTTAAACACCACATCATTGCATATTGAAATAAAGTGCATTTTAATAATAACATGTATCATATTTATAAACATGCATAAAGATAAATGATTTTTCTCCAAAATATATATAAAAAATCAAATAAAATAATACATTTTCTAAGCATTGAACACCTTTTCAACTTGTTTTCTTCACAGCCTACAATAAACCACTGCAAGGCAGATATCCACAAAAATCCAGTCTATTCCACAACTATATACAACCGTTTTTCAAAAAGAACCTTCCGAAACTCCAAGGTAATTTTCTTAAATAAACACATCTGAGTATCATATTTCAAAGCAATTAGAAATCATTGTGAAACACATTATAAGTGCAGAAAAATAACTAGTAAAATAATTCTATTATTATTCCAACTCTGTGAAAGTGCAAGAATATTTAAAGTGCTGGATAGTGTCCAAGTGCCACTTACTATTCTAACTCTAGGTGAGTGCATATTCAGAGAAAGTGCTGGTTACTGAAAAAGTGCTAATTACTATTCCAATTCTGTGAAAGTGCATGTGTAGGGAAAGTGCTGGATAGTGTCCAAGTGCCACTTACTATTCTAACTCCAGGTGAGTGCATATTCAGAAAAAGTGTTGGTTAGTGAAAAAGTGCCAATCACTATTCCAATTCTGTTAAAGTGCATGAGTGGGAAAAGTGCTTGATAGTGTCCAAGTGCCACTTAGTATTCTAACTCCAAATGAGTGCATATTCAGAAAAAGTGCTGGTTAGTGAAAAAGTGCCAATTACTATTCCAACTCTGTGAAAGTGCATGTGTTGGGAAAGTGCATAATAGTTTTAAATTGCCTCTGACTATTTAAACATCACATCATTGCATATTGAAATAAAGTGCATTTTAATGATAACATGTGTCGTATTTATAAACATGCATAAATGTAAATGATTTTTCTCCCACATATATATAGAGAAACCGATAAAATAATACATTTTCTAAGCATTGAACACCTTTTCAACTTTATTTCTTCACAGCCTACAATAAAACACTGCAAGGCAGATATCCACAAAAATCCAGTCTATTCCACAACTATATACAACAGTTTTTCTAATAGATTCTTCCGAAACCCAAGGTAATTTTCCTAAATAAACACATCTGAGTATCATATTTCAAAGCAATTAGAAATCATTGTGAAACACATTATAAGTGCAGAATAATAAGTAGTAAAATATTTCTATTACTATTCCAATTCTGTGAAAGTGCAATAATATGAAAAGTGTTGGATAGTGTCCGAGTTCAACTTACTATTCTAACTCTAGGTGAGTGCATATTCAAAGAAAGTGCTGGTTAGTTAAAAAGTGCCAAATACTATTCCAACTCTGTGAAAGTGCATGAGTTGGGAAAGTGCTGGATAGTGTCCAAGTGCCACTTGATATTCTAACTCTAGGTGAGTGCATATTCAGAGAAAGTGCTGGTTAGTGAAAAAGTGCCAATTATTATTCCAACTCTGTGAAAGTGCATGAGTAGGGAAAGTGCTGGATAGTGTCCAAGTTCAACTTACTATTCTAACTCTAGGTTAGTGCATATTCAGAGAAAGTGCTGGTTAGTGAAAAATTGCCAATTATTATTCTAATTCTGTGAAAGTGCATGATTAGTGAAAGTGCTGGATAGTGTCCGAGTTCAACTTACTATTCTAACTCTAGGTGAGTGCATATTCAGAGAAAGTGCTGATTAGTGAAAAAGTGCCAATTACTATTCCAACTCTATGAAAGTGCATTAGTAGGGAAAGTGCTGGATAGTGTCCAAGTGCCATTTAATATTCTAACTCCAGGTGAGTGCATATTTAGAGAATGTGCTGGTTAGTGAAAAAGTGCCAATTACTATTACAACTCTGTGAAAGTGCATGAGTAGGGAAAATGCAGGATATTGTCCAAGTTCAACTTACTATTCTAACTCTAGGTTAGTGCATATTCAGAGAAAGTGCTGGTTAGTGAAAAATTGCCAATTATTATTCTAATTCTGTGAAAGTGCATGATTAGTGAAAGTGCTGGATAGTGTCCAAGTTAAACTTACTATTCTAACTCCAGGGGAGTGCATATTCAGAGAAAGTGCTGATTAGTGAAAAAGTGCCAATTACTATTCCAACTCTATGAAAGTGCATTAGTAGAGAAAGTGCTGGATAGTGTCCAAGTGCCATTTAATATTCTAACTCCAGGTGAGTGCATATTTAGAGAATGTGCTGGTTAGTGAAAAAGTGCCAATTACTATTACAACTCTGTGAAAGTGCATGAGTAGGGAAAATGCAGGATATTGTCCGAGTTCAATTTACTGTTCTAACTCCAAGTGAGTGCATATTCAGAGAAAGTGCTGTTTAGTGAAAAAGTGCCAATTACTATTCCAACTCTGTGAAAGTGCATGAGTAGGGAAAGTGCTGTATAGTGTCCAAGTGCCACTTACTATTCTAACTCCAGGTGAGTGCATATTCAGATAAAGTGCTGGTTAGTGAAAATTTGCCAATTACTATTCCAACTCTGTGAAAGTGCATGAGTAGGGAAAGTGCTGGATAGTGTCCAAGTTCAACTTACTATTCTAACTCTAAGTGAGTGCATATTCAGAGAAAGTGCTGGTTAGTGAAAAATTGCCAATTATTATTCTAATTCTGTGAAAGTGCATGATTAGTGAAAGTGCTGGATAGTGTCCAAGTTCAACTTACTATTCTAACTCCAGGGGATTGCTTATTCAGAGAAAGTGCTGATTAGTGAAAAAGTGCCAATTACTATTCCAACTCTATGAAAGTGCATGAGTAGAGAAAGTGCTGGATAGTGTCCAAGTGCCATTTACTATTCTAACTCCAGGTGAGTGCATATTCAGAGAATGTGCTGGTTAGTGAAAAAGTGCCAATTACTATTCCAACTCTGTGAAAGTGCATGAGTAGGGAAAGTGCTGGATATTGTCCAAGTGCCACTTATTATTCTAACTCCAAATGAGTGCATATTCAGAGAAAGTGCTGGTTAGTGAAAAAGTGTCAATTACTAATACAAATTTATACTTAAAATCTATACAGTAAAAGCAAATAAATATTTTTTAAATTATGTTTAAATAAAAAAAATCAAAAATGTGTGTATCTTAAATATAATATAACTAATTTTTTTTTCTCTACAGGAAATGGCAAGTCAAAATACTGCAACTTACACCAAATCTCGAAAAGGGAACAGACTCCTGAAACATTGTGGGTATATATACTGTAATGAGAGGCTAAGTGAACCCAGGAGACATTGGAGGTGTGTACAATATTATACCGCCCGTTGCAGCGGCAGAGCGGTTACTGTTGGTGAGATAGTGGTGAGAACCACAGAACATAACCACTCTGCCTCTGCTATGGAGATTGAAATACGCGATACTATCAATGAAATGAAAGATATTGCATCCACCTCCAATCAAACTCCTGGTCAGATTTTGAGAGAGGTTGCTCAACATGTCCCTGGACATGTTGCTTGTAATATGCCAACAATCCCAAATTTGCGTAGAATTATTCAAAGAAAAAAGCAGGCAAGTAACACCCAAACTGTTACTCCTCAAACTTTTTCTGACATTGTAATTCCTCATGATTTAACTATTTCCTACTCTAATGAACCTTTTCTACTTTATGATAACCAAAACCCTCTGAAACGCATGTTAATATTTAGCACTCCCCGTAACCTTTTTAAATTAGAAAATACAGAAATTTGGATGATGGATGGGACGTTTAAAAGTACGCCCCATCCATTCACCCAAATTTACAGTATTCATGCTCAAATTAATAATAATGTAGTACCTTTAGTATACAGTTTATTACCAGATAAGCAAACAGCAACCTATACTGAGTTTTTATCAGTTATTAAAGAAAAAACTTCTGGAATCAGTCCTAGGAAAATCATATTAGATTTTGAATTGACAATGATGAATGTCATCAACAAATTGTACACGGATACCCAAATTCAGGGATGTTTTTTTCATTTTTCCCAGGCATATTGGCGTAAGCTTCAAAAAACATCCCTGGTTGCTGATTACTCGTCTGATAGCAAATTACAAGTCGAACTTAAAAAATTAACTGCACTTTGTTTTGTACCACCTGATAGTGTAGATGACTACTACACAGCAATTTCAGAGTCAGAATATTTTGTAGAACATGAGGAAAAATTGGCACCCATTTTAAATTATTTCGAAGACACATGGATTGGACGTCTAGGCAGATCGGGTCGCAGGAGGAAGCCACGTTACCATGTGGAGTGGTGGAATTGCTACTCAACCTGCTTAGAAGGTGGTGCAAAAACAAATAATGCCATAGAGGGTTGGCATAACTCCTTCAGTCACACGATTGGCAAACACCATCCTAATTTCTACTCTTTCCTGAAAACTTTGAAGAAGGAGCAAAGTTTTCAAGAAATGAGACTTGCTCAAGCATTGTCTGGTATTCTAAACCCACGTCCTTCAAGGCAAACAAAGGAAATGTCTGAGAGACTATTGGGTGTACTACAACAATTTTCGTTGTGTGTGGCTTTGGATTATCTAGAGAATGTAGCTAATATTTAACATTTTTAACTATTTTTTATGTTACTTACTTTCCTGCTTTGCCCTAAAATATTATTTCTATATTTTAATTCATTTGGAAAATTTTAAATTTCTTTTAAATTATTACTTGTCGGGTTCCCTTATCTTTATTTAAATTTTTTCTCTCAAAGTACACCTGTTAAAAATAAGAAAATAATATTTTTCTTATCTTTTTGAAAAGAAGAAAACCCTAACATAATAGTTATAAAAAATCATTATGAAAACGTAAATGGAAATAATTTGCATTCCATTTTTTTTTCAATTTTGTAAACATTCTGAACGTACCAATAAATTTTATACTATACAAAATAACACCCCTTTATTTTTTAAAATTGATGTTGGCTTGTGAAAAAATTTATTAATAAACTGGTATTAATATAGAAAAATATATCTGTTTCTTTATTATATTTTTCTAACATTTCTGTGCTATTTCAAACAGAAATATTTTTTGTAAAAGATAAGATATTTTTTTTTCTAATCTTATTTTTGAAGCATTTTTTGTCAGATCTACCCCAAATAATTTCACTTTTTCATTATTTATTTCACACCAACCTAACTGCAGTATTTCTCGCTGACTAAACAACCTAACTGCAGTATTTCTCACTAACTAAAAAAATCAAACTGGCATTTTTTCAAAAAATAATTACTACTTTCAATGAAAATCCTTTTATTTCCAATATTAAACAATTCCATTCAAAAAAAACCGACCACGAAATCAACTTTCTCAAACAAATAGATATCATCAAAATGTAACCAAAGAAATCAATTTGGAACATTTTTGTAAATTCTCTAAAAAGCAATTAAACGAAACATTGCATGGTAATTAAACAACGAACTGTCTTTTTAATCCCAAAAAAAACAGTTTTCTCTTATACAAAACAAGCCAAATGCAATCAGTTTTCTAAAAAATTGTTTCTAACATTTCATATCTGTGTTCATCTAATGAAAAGAATCCAAACTATTCTACCACTACACAAAACATATTACGTTCAAAATGTATACAATATAAATCATCACTCTATTTTTTTAAATATATTTAATCATTTTTTCCCCCGAAAAAAAACCCGACAATGGCATATAACAGTGAAATGTTCGGCGACATGTTGTAATATAATCATAACATCTATTAGTTTAATAAGCAACCTCTACTTAACCTCTCATTACATTATATATATCTTTTTAAATATGTTTTAGTATAAAATAAGTTAGAAAAGTTTCCTACCTTTAGCGCAGATCAGCTTCCAGCTACTTCCAGCAATCGGAAAATCAAAGATGGCGGCTTGCGTCGACGTTAACGTGAAGACGTCATCCAAAAACATCAAAATAGAAAATGGACAATTACATTATGATCTATTATATGTTTATATTTTTTCCATAATCTATTTTTGTTAATTAAAATAATTATAAAAATATTTGCAAATGTAATAAAAATACATATATATTTTTACATTTAATATCAGCAATAAAAAAAAAATTATTCGTACAATATATGGTTTCTACTTTTATTATTTTTATTTTAAATGTTATTAATTTCAATACACACATTAAAAATTATGTTTTTTATCACTTACCTTTTGTCTACCCTTATTTCCTTCTTTTCCCCGCTGCATCCGTTGTTTTAAAAGCATAGCAAAATATCCAGCGGATCCCATTCAAGACGTCAACGAAATAAATGAAGGACAAAACGCTTCATTGAAATCAATACAAAAGCGTGGGAAAAAATATAAATATGATTCTATAAATATTATAAATATATTATTATTTCATTTTAAAAATTATAAACACTAAACATTATTAAATAGATTTATTTATTGCTAATGTAACATTTTACAATATTAATTTATTATTTTAAATAAAACCTGAATATTAATATTTGATTTTTTTATCTTCTTTACTTTTTTTAATGATTTAATATTTAATTTAAAGTATCAATAAATATAATATTTACAAACATGATATTTATCTTGTATAAAGTACCTAAGTATTAATACTTAAATTTAAATATAATTTATAATAAATAGTTACCTAAATATTAATACTTCCTATATTTTTAAAATATTTATAGACTAATGATATATATATATATATATATATATATATATATATATATATATATTTATATATATTTTTCTAAAACAATTAATTAATTTATAAAAAATAAATGTTTATTTTAATACCCCCATAAATTTCATTATTTTAAAAAAATATATATTTATATATATATAAATCTGTAATACCCAAAATCGACTAATAATCATTAACTATTATAATTAAGTTCAATAAAAAATTATATTATAACTAACTTGATATTTATCTTGTAAAAATTACCTGAGTATTAATACTTATTAATTTTATTTATTTATTATATTACATAATACTTATTTATTTATTATATTACATAATTTCCTAAATATTAATACTTCCTATTTACTAATACACTAATTCAATATATATATATATATCAATTATTAATAAATAAATAAATAAATAAATAAATAATTCCAAAAATCTACAAATAATAACAAAGTATAAATAAAAATTCCCTGAGTATTAATACTTATTTATTTATTATATTACATAATTTCCTAAATATTAATACTTCCTATTTACTAATACACTAATTCAATATATATATATATATCAATTATTAATAATTAAATAAATAAAAAAAAAATAATTCCAAAAATCTACAAATAATAACTAAGTATTATAATTATTTTTATTAATATAATAATAATTCTATAATATAATTATATAAAAAATCATCTACCTAAATACCCAAAATAAATTATAAAAATTAATATATATATATATATATATATATATATATATATTTATATATATTTTTCTAAAACAATTAATTAAATTATAAAAAATAAATGTTTATTTTAATACCCCCATAAATTTCATTATTTTAAAAAAATATATATTTATATATATATAAATCTGTAATACCCAAAATCGACTAATAATCATTAACTATTATAATTAAGTTCAATAAAAAATTATATTATAACTAACTTGATATTTATCTTGTAAAAATTACCTGAGTATTAATACTTATTTATTTATTATATTACATAATTTCCTAAATATTAATACTTCCTATTTACTAATACACTAATTCAATATATATATATATATCAATTATTAATAAATAAATAAATAAATAAATAAATAATTCCAAAAATCTACAAATAATAACAAAGTATAAATAAAAATTACCTGAGTATTAATACTTATTTATTTATTATATTACATAATTTCCTAAATATTAATACTTCCTATTTACTAATACACTAATTCAATATATATATATATATATATATCAATTATTAATAATTAAATAAATAAAAAATAAAAAAATCCAAAAATCTACAAATAATAACTAAGTATTATAATTATTTTTATTAATATAATAATAATTTTATAATATAATTATATAAAAAATCATCTACCTAAATACCCAAAATAAATTATAAAAATTAATATATGATGTTATTATATTATATAATTTCCTAAATATTAATACTTCCTACTTACTAATACACTAATTATATATATATATATATATATCAATTATTAATAATTAAATAAATAAATAAATAAATAATTTAAAAATCTACAAATAATCACTAAGTATTATAATTAATTTTATTAAAATAATAATATTTTTATAAAATAATTATATAAATAAATATCTATCTAAATACCCAAAATAAATTATATAAATTAATATACGATGTAAATACATGCGTTGTAATAGCATTAGCGTTGTAACACCATGCGTTGTAAAAACATGCGTTGTAATAGCATTAGCGTTGTAATACCTGCGTTGTAAAAGCATTACGTTGTAATAGTTGCGTTGTAATGGATGTTCCCCGCAAGGTCAATGCCAAGATGGCAAAAGTCTTCAGCCATATTAAACTTGGCCTCTGAGAGCAGGGGCTGTATATGGACGAAGACTATTGAAAATATCAGTGTCCTCTAACATCTAACGCTAAAATTCAGTTTAAAGCAGGCCCTGGACTCACAACAAAAGAGGAGATAGGGAAAACACAAGAATTATATTCTGTTCCAATTTAATCTCTTTCAGGGACATAATATTTTTACATGCGCCTCGGACAGACCTATCAGGCATGATATAACACTGTTGTGACAACAGTCCCAACCGTGAATATTCTGCTGAGCTCTGAAGAGTCATCCCAGTCCATTGAGGTCAACCTATCAATAAAAGTGGTCAATTGTTTGGTTACTGGGAGGAAGATCTCATCTCATTATGGTCAAGCACTGAAGTAAAGATGTGAATTAGCCTCCAGTGGCGTCAGGCAGGGAAAAGGTAACCTTCTAAACCACTGCATTGGGCTTTTAATAAATATTAAAAAGAGCGGTTGAGTTATATTTCTGGCTGGTTCCAAACTTGAGATAGCAGTGTCATGTCTTTTAGGATAGTCCCATTGATGTATACCCCATTTTTACAAATATTGTCCCATCCACAAGACAATAACGTTTCTAAACAGGTGACCTTTTACCTAGTAGCTTGCTCCTGTCTCCTCCACACTAGGCTCTAAGTATTCTATCATAATCACTGTAACTGACATACATAAACATGTCCCCAGGCACAGCGATTTATTCTGTATAAGGGTCACCACTTTTTCATCCTTGGCCAACAGCCAGCTGTGCATGATCACACTTGTTTAGAAAAGCATCGTGATAGTTTTCAAAACATTTATGATTGTTTTCAAAACATCCATGGTTGTTTAAAAAACATAGAGATTCTAGAAAAAAAACCTGGAGGGACCCCTTTAGTATAAATGACTTCACCCCCCCCCTACAAATTAGAGGAGAATTCCTTCCAGGCTGAGACGGGGTCCTGCAAGCCCAATCTTCGACATACAGCTGTCTTGCGGGTTGTCATCCTCGACGCAGAGATGGGGTCCTTCGTTCTAAACCATCAGGTGAGGGGGCTGGTTCATCCCTAGGGTTTTCTTGTCTACAGATACACATAGCTATATTCATATACACCTACACATCCAGGTTAGGCTAGGTACATTTAGTCAAATTACTTAGGGAGCGCATTTTTGGACTATGCAGGTGCTACTGTTCTTATCTGACCTGCTTCTGTTCATCTTATTAGCACTATGGTAGAAATGTATGTACTATTTACGATATTGGTACTAGCAATCTCTTTCATATGCTTCTGTCTCCTGATTGTTGCAGCAGATATGTTTTACACCAGATTGTCGCTGGACCAATAAATACTTTTTGAAACGTTCTAATCGCTAACCTGAGCATTTTCTGAGAGAAAGCAAGCAAGAGAGTTGTTGTGTAACACTTTAAGATGTACATGCTTTACCTATTTCTTATTATCTATGTGTTTCTTAAAATGGCTTGTGCAGAGCTCTTGTTCATGACATCAATGGGGTTCTAGGAATGTGTCTGTATTCTAGATGGTAGAGAGTTGCGGTTGGATGTTGCTCTGGAGAGTCGTGTCATCTGGCTCTCACCTGTTCTTATTTCTTATCTGGAAATAAATCTTCTATAACTCATGCAAGCCTGAGACCCATTCTTTACAATTGGCGAGGATCGTTTGGGACGCTATCCATGGATTACATTGGAGGATGGAACTACCTTTTTACGCTTAAAAAAAAAAAACGAAAGAAAATCTTTGTGAGGGTCATTTTGCAGGTGTTGGTTTCATGGACTGGGCACTGCTTCTACTACCGAGTGTTTATCCTGACTGGCGGACTTCTGAGCAGATTTAACGTAGATATTGCTGGGTAAGTGATCTTACCGTGTGCTCTGGTGACGCTTGAGGAACCGCCATCGGCTGCATCATTCGAGCAGCGGCGGAGTTCCTTGGCGGGCGCTGATCCATGTTCTGCATGACGCAAGGAGCAGATGCGGTAGTAGCACATTACGAATGACATCATCACGCCGGATCAGGTTACGTGACCTTGCGTAGCGGCCATTTTGTAAGTAGCTTATTTGCTGCAGGCAATTACACGCAAGCGGACTCTACTTTTTCTTGCACGCAGCTATTCACTCGGAGACATTTTTACATTGGAGCAGTATCTTTGGGACAGGTGAGATTGTCGGATCGCGACAATAATTTCATTTTAATCGGTTTTTTTTTATTTAGTTAATTGTTTAGTTCCTTTGCACCATTAGCGTTTACTGGATACATTTAATATAGTGGTGTATGGAGCAAGGCGATCAAGGTTCAAGGGACGAACAACAACAAGCCATTAGTACTTGAATTGTTCAGCATAACATGGCACAACAGAGTTTTTCTATTAGCCCTCCCCATCCCTTTTGGGCTACTGGTTCTCAACCAACTATCAAGTGGTTAGAGTGGAAGGAGTACTTTGTGAACTATGTTTGTGCAATTGATAAAGCAGCAACCATGAAGCCAGAGCAAAAGAAGAGGATACTTCTTCATTCTTTAGGCCCAGTAGGTTTAAAAGCATACTCTCGCATGCCAAAAATCACTGACGCTACCATACATGTTTTTGAATGTGCCTTAAAGGACATGGATAAGTATTTCGCTCCTAAAGTCTGCATAGGGGTTATTAGACACAAGTTTTTCCAAAGGAAGCAGAGTAAAGAGGAATTGGTGGATGAATGAATGGATGACCTTAAACAATTGGCCATTGACTGCAAATTTGGAGATCTTCATGATGACTTGATACGTGATCAGTTGGTCATGCATAACAACAACTCACCTGTTCAGGATCGCCTATGGGTGAATGGGGATGCACCTTTAGAAGATATTCTGGCCATCATGAGGAAATCGGAGATGTGTGGTATATGTGCTTCGGTGGTTAAAGAGTCAGAGAAAGCCATACCAAAGTCCTCTAGTGGTATTTGTAAAGTACAGCCTCCAGGGAAAACTCAACTGCAACATTCTTTTGGACGTTGGGTGAATCAACCACAAAGGGGTTTGCTTAGAGATAGGAAACCGGAAGAGAGGAGGTGTTATCGTTGTGACAGTCGAGACCATTTGGCATTTAGCAAACAGTGCCCTGCGTTAAAAAAGAAAATGTGGTGTGTGTGGTCTAATAGGGCATTTTAGCAAAATGTGTCGTAGACGGAGTAATGTGAAATGTGTTTGGGGTGATGAGGAGGATTTTGAAGAAAATCCTGATCTTGAGAAGGATTGTGTCAAAAATTTACGAGGGAATTATCTTTTGAACCTAGTGGATGATGCATTGAAAGATAAACCTATATGTGAGTTATCTTAAGGCGGTGTTGCAGTAAATGTATACGCCGACTCTGGTTCTCCATATACAATTATAAAAGAAGAGGTGTGGAAAAAGAAATTTGTTGGGAAAATTGGACAACATTTGAATGTTTGAGACGTGAATCCTGTAAGTTTCACCGGTGAAAGGATAAATATGCTTGGGTTCAGATGGCTCACGTTTCAATTTAAGGGAAGGTCAGCCAGAGGTAAATTGCATATTTCTAAAGTGGGGCCTCCGGTTTTAGGATGTTAGATCAGAAAAATGTGCACATTATTCTGGATCCAAACAGTGCGGAGAAAGTATTGATAATGGATGACACCACCAGGTTAAGTGAGGTGGTAGGTAAAAAGTTTCCTAATGTATTTGGCAAGAAACTGGGTGCGCTGAAAGGTTTTGAACATAGGATCATACTCAAACAGAACGGGGAGCCTAAGGTACATAAAGTAAGACCGGTTCCTATGCTTCTAAGGGATGAAGTTAACAAGGAGTTACAGGATTTGTTACCCAATGGTGTTATTGAGGAAATAGACACTTCTGAGGGGATTTCTCCGGTGGTGATCGCATGAAAATCCAACGGAAAAATTCACCTTTGCATTGATTTGCGCCATCTGAACAATAACATTGTGGTAGAGAAGTTTCCCCTTCCTAAGATTAATGAAATGGTGTCATCATTGAGGGGGGCGACCTGGTTTTCTACCATTGATCTTTCTACAGCATATCATCAGATCTTGTTGGAACCGGAGTCAAGAGCACTTACAGCTTTCATAACACCTTTTGGGTGTTATCAGTTCAGGCGCATGCCTTTTGGCCTTGCGTCGGCCGCTGGTGTTTTTCAGCTGCTTATGCACAGACTTTTTGGCAAAATGAAAAAAGTATGTTTCTCTCAAGATGACATTTTGATTGCAGTTGATAGCAAGGATCAACATGATTCGGTCCTTGATCAGGTGTTTCAGACACTACAGGTGGCAGGGTTGACAGTGGAACTCTCAAAATGTAAGTTCGCACAAAAAAGTGTTACGTATTTGGGTCACATTATTTGTGGGGAGGGGGTGAAGCCAAAACCTGCACTTGTGGATACCATAATTGCAGCATCTGCCCCTACCTCTAAAGAGGAAATTGGATCGTTCTTGGGTATGGCAGAATACTGCGCTAAGTTCATACCGATTTTTGCTTGTGAAGTGTACAACATACGTTTACTCCTGAAAAAGAATGTCAAGTTTGAATGGTCAACGGAATGTGATAAGGAGTTTGAATTAATTAAGACTTATTTACAGCCTGTGAATGCATTGAGTAGTTTTGACCCTGATTTAGAATGCTTGGTAACAACGGATGCTAGCGATAAAGGTTTGGAGGCGGTTCTCTCACAAAAAGTGACAGATGGTAAGGAGAAGATCATATTGTTTACTTCAAGGGCTTTGTCTCCTGCAGAGGCCAAATACCCCATCATTGAGAGAGAAGCCTTGGCTTGAGCCTGGGCTTTGGAACATATTCGTGCTTTTATCTGGAGGAAGCCAGTGGTGTTCCGCACAGACCATCGGCCATTGGTGCGTATTTTAACCACTGAGGGAAGTGTGGGAGCTTTTGCAAGAATTGCGAAAATTTCCATGAGAATGAAAGAATACATCTACAAGATTATCTATGTACCTGGCAGAGATAATGTAGTTGCCGACTGTTTGTCTAGGTTTCCTGTTCCTTTGGAAGAATGTGTAGATGACCCCTGGGTTGATTTTACTATTGCGTTTGTCCATGATTCTGGTACCACAGCAATCACTAAAACGGATTGGGTACAGGGACAGCAAAAAGACAAAGATTTACAAATGGTTTTAAATCATGTTTGTAAAGGTTGGCCTAAGAAGCAAAATTTCACTGGGGATTTCAAGTCTTTCTGGGATGTGTGTGCAGAATTATCTTGTGACAAGGATTTGTTACTAAGAGGAGATAGAATTGTTCCTCCAAGGTCTCTATGGAATAAACGTATTCTTTTGTGCCATGAGGGGCATTTTGGAATAGGGAGAACTAAGTTAATTGTAAAAAGTTTGTTTTGGTGGCCTGGCATTGATAACGATGTTGAGAGTTTTGTCAAGGCATGCCCTTGTTGTTCCTCTGCAGACAAGTCTTTACAAACCTTGAGACCACCAATGAGTGAGGGGTTAATTCCTAGTCTTCCGTGAGAAACAGTCGCTGTTGATATTTTTGGTCCTGTGGGGGATTTGAAAGAGTAGGGCTTGGTATTGATATTTTTTCGAAATGGCCGATTGTGAAGATTGTTGAAAGGGTTGACACGGAGGTTGTTTTAAAATTTATGGATAACATTTTTATAATGGAAGGCCTACCGGTTTGTGTGTTAAGCGACAATGGCGTGCAATTTATCTCTAAATTGGCTAGGGAATATTTTGGAAACTGTGGTGTCGTACATAAAACAACATCTCTATACAATCCTAGTGGAAATGGTACTATGGAACGTTTTAATAGGGTGTTGAAAGGGGTGATTCAAGTGGCAATGAGTAAGAAATTGGATTGGAAAACTGAAATACAAAAAGCAGTTTGGGCTTATAGGGTTACTATTGACCCCACCACAGGCTTATCACCATTTCACGATAAATGAGATGAAGGACACCTGGGGGTAAGGTCAACTCAGCTTGGCTTGTTGAGGGGTGTGTTCAACATTGGTCGCCTATCCAAGTCAGGAAAAGTTTAGAGTCTGTACATATGAGAAGCAAGGAGTATTATGATACACAGCATGGTACAAAACACGTTCTAGTTAAGGTGGGAGACTGGGTTCGTATCAAGAAACCTGTTAAGGTTCCGAAAGGAGAGAGCATGTTCTACTCCCCTCAACAAGTTGTGGAAGTTCTGCGCAATGCTGTTAGGCTCAAAGATGGCAAGGTTTGGAATCTTAAAAGTGTTGCTTTGGATTGGTGTCATCAGAGTGTAGAGGGTACTACAGAAATTCAGAAATCATGAAACTTTGATTTGGTTGAGGATTATTTTGACAAAAGTAGTCTTCAATCTCATTTGGGTTTGGGTGGTTTTTCTGGTGAGGTCACTTTTGGTGCTCAAACAGTCGATGATGAGACTCCTTCCACTAGTTCTGCCTTTCTTACTTTTACTTCAAACAGTGGGGAAGGGTCTTTGGCGGGTAATTCTGTTAGTACAGAATCTCTTCGCCAGTGTCCAGACACTACAAATCTTACTACACCTTTTTCTAAGAGGAGGAGAGTTCTCCCTGGTTGGTTAAAAGAATATGTTATGTGGTTTAAAGATTATATTGTGTATTTTTTGGTTGTTTTTTTGGGGGGGGGTTATTTTTACTTTTCTTTTTGTTTTTTAGGTTTCAATTGTTTAGTTTCATCATCTTTGTTTTCCTTTAAAGAGTGGGGGTGTGTTGTGTAACACTTTATGATGTACATGCTTTGCTTATTTCTTATTATGTATGTGTTTCTTTAAATGGCTTGTGCAGAGCTCGTGTTCATGACATCAATGGGGTTCTAGGAATGTGTCTGTATTCTAGATGGTAGAGAGTTGCGGTTGGATGTTGCTCTGAAGAGTCGTGTCATCTGGATCTCACCTGTTCTTATTTCTTATCTGGAAATAAATCTTCTATAACTCATGGAAGCCTGAGACTCATTCTTTACAAGAGTCTGAGCAAAAAGTACTGTACTGTTTTCCAAGATCCCTGAGGAATCAGGGTTGTCATGTTCAGTGGTTGCCAGAAACTACCTACAGCACTGTAGAATTCAGGGGGGTGGTAGTGGTACTGTAGAGCTAGCTGATCTAATGGCTGTCATATCCTGTGGGGGTGTCCGAAAGCGGTTGAGCCACCAAGCCCTCAGTTTAAGTAATCCAAAACGCGCAAGCTCTGGGGTACTCCTAGAAACTACACGACAGCAGAATTAATATTTTAAGCTGGACTCAAGTTTTCTCACAGGACAGCCAAAGCCCTCCACAGTGAAAGCAGATTTTCGGGCCGTGTCACTTCAGTAACATAGTAACATTACATTTCTACATGTCCAATTTCTAAATGTTATGTTATGTTATGTTATGTTATGTTATGTTATGTTATGTTAGGTTAGTTTGTATAGCGCATGGCTACCCCAGCAATGGGGCATCCCAGCGCTGCGGACGAACATAACATATCAATTGTAGGAAAAGAGAGAGTGTGATGGTGGCTGCCACTGCCCTACCACTGCCATACAGATTAGATAGTAGAAAATAACCAGGTTTTAATTAGTTTGCGGAAGTGCTGATGGTTCGTGGTAGCACGTACTTGTAATGGAAGAGCATTCCATAGAAGTGGGGCCTTGTGTTTAAATGAGCGTCCACCCGCTCTGCTCCTGCGAACCCTCGTGGTGCAGGCCAGATGGAGATCTACAGAGCGGAGATCGCGAGTCGGGGTGTAAGGGGTGCAGAGTCCCTGCAGAATTTGTGGGCCGCGTCCGTGGAGGACTTTGTGGGCTACACATAGGGTTTTAAATTGGACTCTCTGTTTAACAGGTAGCCAATGCAGCCGGGCGGGAGCCTGTGAGGCAGAGCAATGTTTTGTCAAGGCAAGCAGAGTACGAGCTGCCGCATTCTGAGCCCTTTGAACAGACCCTCCAGCATTTCGCGATTTCGCGATTCACGAAAAAATCGCAAAATCAGCTGGCAATCGCGATCGCCGCGATATTTACCAAACCGGCCGCAAAAAAAGGTCTCCCGGCAGATCAAAAAAAATTAAGCCATTTTATTGGCTGTAAGCGCCTACGTCATCATGTGAACGGCGCTGTACAACTGTGCGAGCTGCCTACTTCCTCCATTACACTATTTATGAAATGCTGTCTTGTAATTGCAGTTAAGAATGTAAAAATGAAGGATCCCAGCTCGGGGTCGGGCGGAAGGTCAGAGAAAGAAAAGGACTCTTCACTTCTGCTCTGCTGCTTCAGCTGCCCTCCCCCCTTTCTTTCTTCGTCCCTCTTATTCCCTCTGTTTGTTTAGCATCCCCTCGTCTCTTTCGGATAACCGTGACTAAGAAACGGTTCTCACCCTCTCTTTCCTTCTTTGGTTAATTTGTTTCCCTGTGAAATGGATCCAAAACACGAATACACGGGGATTCTTTAATCTGTTTTAGAAATCTTCTCTGCATTTTTTCACCCTCTGCATCTGTAAGTTTAAAGAGGGACTTGAGTTATACGCCTTTGGTAAACAGCCCTCCACTCCTCAACAATATGCAGATGTATACAGCTTGCTCGTACCCTCATAGGGCAGACTCACAAAATCAAACACTGATACATCTGAAATGTACTCCCTACCTATGGAATATTTTTCTGACTTTTTGGAGATTCGCAAACATATTTAGGATAAGTTTTGGAAATCTATAGCAGTCTGACACAATTATTCCCATAAGACAATATTTACTCTCACCTAATTTCCACTACATATAAAATCCAAGACTAAGGGGGTCATTAGTCCGCCCGCCATACCCCTGGGGAATGGAATCGCCCGCAATGCATGCGCCGGTCCCACACATACCATTAGGATGCGCCCGCCACACTGGCGGGCGCATCCTGCATGTCTAACATTGCGGCGGGCGGTGCTGAAAGCACCGCCAGCCGCAATGCCACAAATGCAAGCTGTGCATTCCAATGTACAACGTGAAAGGCACTGCGCGGTGCCTGCCACGTTGTACATTCAAATGCAGGGGGGTACCACAGGTACTTATGCAACCCCAACCCCCAAAAATACCTGGGGCCCGCTACGGGCCCCCAATCGGGGAATGTCTTTTTCTGACATTTTTCTATTCCAAACTCATGCAGGATAAATAACAAGACACCAAATTGCCGACAGAACAGTCAGTAGCGTAACGATAATGGAGGGGGCCCCCCTGCAAGGTACCTCTGTGAACTAACATATGCTATTCAAATCAAAGAAAAACTTTCACAGGGAGTTTAGACACTGCAGAGTCAAATTTTCTTTTTTGGGTAAGGACATGTTTTTCATTGTAGAAAGTAGATAACTGTGTGAGAGTGCTCTTATGTGGATCCCCAAATTATTTGCAGTTTCTTTGACCATGCCTTCTATATTCGCTTCAGCCCATCAGTGCTTCTGTTAAACGGACCCCTCTTTAACCCACTCCTACATAATTTTTAGGGAACAACCCTTATTACCAGTCTCCCATGCCGTGCACAGTGCTTGAGGGGACCACTTGGAGCTCGGGGCCCCCGCACCGCGGGTTCTGCTGGGACTATTGTTACGCCCTTGCAAAGGGGGGCTGTGTGACTGCACATAGAGAGCAAAGGGAGCTGCGTGACTGAAACCAATGAGTGAAGGGAAGTGCGTCACTGAAACCAGAGAGTGAAATGTGCTGCATGACTTAAACCAGAGAGTGAAGGGAGCTGTGTGACTGAAACCAGGGAGTGGTCAAAGTGGTGTCCCGCCAGAGGTGCATACATGGGTCCCAGGGAGAAATACGGCCTGCTCCCACGAGGTTAGTAGATTTGAGCTGTGCTTCCGCAGAGCTGCAGAAACTAAATATGCATATTTCAAAGTAGAATACTATGCTAAAACAGGTTCCATTGATTTAGGGCTGAAAAGGAATGATTACGAGTAAAATAAAGTGGCGCAATAATGCCGCTAAATTTTCATTTTTGTGCCGCTAACTTTCAATTTTTGTGCCGCTAAATTTGCAAATTTATGCCGCAATATCCTGGGGGGTCTGTTTGAAGTCTCTTAATGACCGTCAGATTAGAGCCCAGAAACAGAACATTGCAATAGTCCAGATGTGAAAGGACCATAGCTTGGACAATTATCTGCCGGGTCGGAGGTTCAAAGTATCCCAGAATGGGCCTAAGGGAGCGAAGGCGCCCAAAGCAGGTGCCTGCCACTTTTTTTGCATGGGAGTCTAAGGAAAGATCATTATCCAGCAGAACTCCAAGATTTTTTACTTCCAGCTTCGGGGTAGGAGACGAGCCCAATATAGGGGGCCACCAGTGTTCCACCCACTTCTGTGGATTCCGGCCAACTATGAGCAGCTCTGATTTAGAAGCATTAAGTTGTAAACAGTTGCTGGATAGCCAGTTGGCAATGCCCATAAGATCCTCTCCAAATTTAGCTTGGTCTAGCTCAGCGTTGTTAGAAAAGGTGAAAATAAGCTGAGTATCATCAGCATAAGAAGTTAATTGTATCTCCCGTTCTTTGGCTAGTATGGCCAGGGGTCTAACATAAACGTTAAACAGCGTAGGGCTGAGAGCTGACACCTGAGGGACCCCACAGCTGAGGGGGTGTCTGCCGGACGAGTGCGGAGCGGCAAGCACCTGGAAGAAACGGTCTGATAGAAATGACGCGAACCAATCCAGGGCGCTGCCCCCGACCCCGATCTCCCCAAGACGTTCAAGCAAAATCCTGTGGGAGACCGTGTCGAAGGCCGCACTCAAATCCAGAAGAATAAGGGCGGAGGTATTGCCCAGATTTTGTGCCACCCTCAGCTGTTCAGTGACTGCCAGGAGGGCTGACTCCGTGCTGTGGTTGGCTCTAAAGCCATTTTGGGAGTCAACTAGGATATCATTAGTTTTCATATATTTAGTCAAAATAGCATTCACGTGGGATTCCGTAACCTTGGTTAGGTAAGGCAATAACGATATAGGTCTATAACTTTCTGGCCTTAGAGGATCCAAGGTAGGCTTTTTCAACAAAGGAACCACCTTAGCATGCTTCCAAGAGCAGGGCACCGTAGCTAATTGGAGAGATTGATTAATCAGCTCATGGCCCTCCCGCAAGATAGAGTCATGATGCAGTCTAAACATCTCAGGTTTGACCGGATCATCTGGAGAGCCGGACTTTACTTTACTGGCAAGAAGTTCCAAAGCTTCCCGGGAAAGCAAGGGGAGGGTTAAAAGGGAGTGAGATCGAACAGATGAACCTATAGTGTCAGGGGGGGTGTGGCCCGAGCATTGGAATTTAAGGCATTATAGATACCTTTGACCTTTCCTATGAAAAAACAAGCTAGCTCTTCACACTGCGTATTAGATTCTATTGTGCCATCAGTGGCCTCAGGGGCTTTGGACAAATCCTTTATCAAGGAGAAGATGGTTTTTGATCGATTAGTACTAGAATTGATCAAATTGGTGTAATACATGGCCTTGGCCTTTTTTTATCTGTTTATGGTACAATTTAGTGGCAGATCTATAGCTAGCTTTTACTACGGGGTCATATGAGCGCCTCTACTTGCGCTCAAGGAGTTTACATTGTTTTTTCTCCTTAACGAGTTCCTCGGAGTACCAGAGATGGGACTGGTCGCGGTAAGGCCTAGACAGCTTCTTGGGAATGAAGTGGTCCAGTGCATCAGTGATCCATTCCCTGTAGATTTTATCACCCTCCTCCAAATTGCTAGACCATACCGGGCGTGTAATTTTCAGTCTAGCTTCAAATAAGGCACCGTCAAGTTTGTGCCATGGGTGCCGTAAAAGGGGAGGGAGGGGCTTGAGTCCAGGGCCGGGGGGTATCCCTATGGTAATGAGAATAAGATGGTGGTCCGTCCAGGTTAACGGAAGAGGTGTATGTACCGTTATGTCACAAATGTTGGAAAATACGGGGTCTAATAAATGTCCAGAAGAGTGGGAAGGTCCCTTAACCAACTGAATTAGTTGGCAGGCTTCTAAATCGCCCAAGAAATTCAGAATGGCGGCAGAATCAAGACTTTCAAGATGGAGATTTAGGTCTCCTAGGACACTAAAGTTGGCTGATTGTAGGGTAAGAGTGGAAATAGTCAAAGCCAGGGAGTCTTGGAAAGCGCCAGATGGACCCGGGGGTCATATATTAAGAGGCCTGACAGGGTAAAGATGTCAGAAATCCAGATTTTAAATAGGGCACTTTTGCAATCAACTATGTTGGCAGGGGATAGGGAGCAGGAGAGGCTTGATTTTAAAATTATAGCCAGTCCGCCACCCCTCCCTTTCAACCTGTTCTGACACCTAATAGAGTAGTCTGGAGGTAGAGCCAGGGCTAAAATAGCACCTGAGTCTTCGGTCAACCACGTTTCTGTAAGGCATAATATATCGGGATGGTGATCCACTAAAAGGTCAAAAATATCCTCGTGATGCTTAACCATGGACCTACAGTTTAATCTAAGGATCTTAAGTTTCTCAATTTTCTTTGATGTACAATTTGATACTGGAGATGACACAGGTGCCTCAGTAGCCTTTAGGCCACATTGCTTACACCACAGATTTACAGTGCCCGGATGCCATAGCTCAGACGTGCAGGCATGTTTCCCGCGGAGGAGAAATAACTCCTCTCGTGTATAAATTGCCATTTAATATGTTGATCAACCAGGCCTCCTGGCGTCTAGCGTCGGCCCGGCGCGGACGGGCGCAGACGGGCTTGCCTTAGGCGACCCGCCAGCTACCCGCCGCGCGCGTCCGCTGCGCGGGAAGAAGTGAAGCTGACTTAATAGGCACCGTCCCCGCCTCTGGCAAAGAGTAACACCCTCCGGGGGCGGGCCCAAGGTCGTGTACGCCCTACACAACAAACGGCACTTGCCGTGGTGGAACAGGCGCCGACCAAAAGAACAGCAGGTAGGAGCAGAGAAGTATTGAATAAGTACAAGTCACAATAGTTTAAAAAAGCCCATGAGTTACAGGTTTAAAAAATACAGATAGCACCAAAAGCACACTTCTCAAGCAGCACCTCGGCGCTTAGTGAGTCAAGCGCGTCCGCTGTGCGGGGAGAAGTGAAGCTGACTTAATAGGCACCGACCCCGCTGCTATGCACCCTACCTTGAGGGCTACATGGCCTCAAAGGGGTGACCTTTTAAAATGTTTAAATGTAGGCTTTCACTCTATCAAAATGGTTATTTTTACAAGTCAGCTGCAGGTTTAAACTGCAGCAGTCAGGCTGCATTGGTAGGTCTGAAGCCATGTTTTCCTTGTCACACTAGTGGATGGCACGATAAATGCTGCAGTCCATAAGTGATATTTATGCTATGGATGCAGTTTCTGCACCAAATACAATAGCCTCATAGGAGAGTTAAATATGCCAGTCTGGGATGTGACAATTTTTGCATGGTTTAGTGGTCAAAACACATACACTGGGCATTTTCTCGCAGGATTCGTTACCCACTTAGATGCCATTTTCTCTCTTAGTTTTGCTCCCATTTTCGAAGATGCAGTCTGATTTCCCACCTTTCAACTAGTGCTTTTGTATTGGAGCTCTGGCTGCCTCTTCACTTGTATCAGTCCTGGCATGGCCAAAGCATCCTCATTTGATTTCTTCTGATCTAACACCCTTAGGTGGCATTACATTAGCATCCATTCTCATAATACACAACCACCCCTTTTGTTTTACCGCCTTCCAGTATTTTTTTTCTTTCACTCTGCTTCCTTGTCTCACTTGACTACTCTTTCTTTACTGTTCTTTTTTATTCTTGGTTTGCGTTCTTCTGTGCACTCTAGCATTATTACATACTTTCACCTACTCACCTAAACCATTCTCCACTCAGATCCTGGAGTGTGTGTGTGGCACCTCCATAAAATCCTCTTCCTCTGAGTCTTTTTTGGGCTTCCTAACTACTAACTTCCTCCTGTTCTAATCTCCTTTGTCTTCTATTTTGCTATCCTCTCTCTTTCACATCACCACCTCACTTACCTCCTCCATTTCTCTTCCTCTTCTTAGGGAGGTAAGCTGCATTTGATAAATCCTTGATATTCTAGTGATCATGAGAGTGGTGGCTCCTCTTCAGAAGCTTCAGGACATAGCCCTGCTAGCTGGTATGTACCACATAGTGCTGTGAGCCTTTGCCTGCACTGCCAATTATTTAACATCGCAGTGTTCATGAAACAATGACGGGGCTTTGAATGTGGTAACTTTTGACATGTGGGTCACACATTGAATATGGGCGGTATCAACGGCAAAATTCTGGTACAGACATATTGCACTTCATTTGTGGCATAAGAGGGTACCCATAACAAAATTCTGGCGTTGGCACACTGCAGTTAATTCTCAACATAAAGGAGGGACACAAGGCAAATGTTTAAAACAATAAGGTGAACCTGGAGCAAGTATTATGCACCAACATATTTGGGGATTGCCAGCCACCACTGCATCACAGTGCTGGTCAGATCTCCTTTGTGTTTCTGAATGATCACTGTCCTCCCCTGCAAAATTCCCACAGCTGCCTGAAGGATTTGAATAGCATTGTTCACCTCGCCATCTGAAGTGATGTCATTCAGCGCAGCAGCTAGAGCATCATGATGCAAACTAAGCACATCTTTCAGGCTTGGCGTATTGCCAAATATGCCTGTAAGGAGAGGAAATTTGCATTTGCTACCTTCAGAAAATCTCGGGCATCATTTATGAAAAGTGACGCATCGCTGCGTGAAAATAGCAATGTGTCACTTTTCACTACGCCCTCCTTGCGAGACAAATGATGCGTCATATTTACAGTATGATGCATCATGGCGCAAGGAGTTACAGATACGTCAGTATTTCTGATGTATCTGTACGGCGCAAAAGTGACACATTGCTGGAGTGTGTCACAAAAGTGACACAACTCCAGCAATGTGTCCTTTCACATGGGGCAAGCCCCATGTGAAAGGGCCTGCGTCAGTCTTACGCCTGCTGTGAGGCAGGCATAAGAAATTGACGCATCTGTGTCCTAGAAGTGGCGCAGTGAAATCTTATTGATTTCACTGCGTCACTTCTATGACCCTGTCTTGCGTCAGAACTCCCCCCTGCATACATTATACCTTGCGTAGGTATAATGTAGCGCAGGGGTTTACAAAGTGACGCATCTACCTAGATTCGTCACTTTGTAAATATGGTGCAACAAGGCACATTTTTTACGCTGCTGATGTGTCACAAAAAGTGACGCACCGGTGGCGTAAAAGTGACGCACGGCCTCATAAATGAGGCCCCTCCATTTTATCCATGTTCAAAAGTGCATATTACATCCTTGGGCACATTTACTCAACTTTCACGCAACGCAGGGCAACAAGCAGAGGCGCTGCGTTGCGTGAAAGGGAGAGGGCAGAAATGCTCCATATTTACAAAGATATGGAGCATTTCTGCTCTCTTCTTGCACTGGCTAACTTCAGGAAGCCTAGCACCAATGCAGGCACCCTTGCCCCATGGGGCAAGGGGCTTGCGTTGCAAGGAGAATTGTTTTTGTGCAGAAAGGGATTCCTTTCTGCACAAAAACAATCTCTCGAGGCATTTCCTTCTTTCTATGTGTGCTGCAGATTGCAACACACATGCAAAGAGGAAATAACGAGGAACAAAAACACATTTTTATCCTCGTTATGCAATCCTCTGGAATGCGCAGCAATTGCACGCAATTTCAGGTTTACAAAGCCTTTTAAATCTGGGATTGCGCAAAATCCATAGGTGGGTGCATGGGAACTCCAAAGACATGCCTCCCAGAATTAAATGAGTTACTTTTTTTTTTTTTTACAAAGCCATGCAATGCAGCACAAATCGCCCCTTGCGTGGCATTGTAAATATCTACTAAGATTTGTCATCATGGATGTGACACAAAAGAGGTCGGCGCAGCAATTTTACTCCCTGAGCTACCACATAGAAAACACAGATATACATGTAAATAGATAATCCACTGTAGCATCTAATTCATCATTTAGGAGGCCTTTTCAGCTTCACCAATAATAATTTTCCTCCTACCCTACAATTAAACTCCACAGGGACCCATTTTCTCTCGCGCTTTACCAAATACAAATCATTAATAAAAAAATAGCATGGCTTAAAATATTCTTAAAATATGATTTCGCGGCAAGAGGTCACGGTACCAATTTATTCTCATCGTCAAATATCACAAAATGAAAAAAAAATACCGAGACCAACACTGAAAGGTCAAAGCTCGTTTCCCATTTATAGCGAGCCTAGTTTAAAGGTTACCTGCAACGCAGCTAATACTAATAACAATAATAACAAACTGTAATGCTTGCAAACAGTTCACCTGACCCCAATTTGTTTTGTTCCTGAACAATGCAGCAATCACCCAGCAAATGCCATACATGTTAGCTTGGCGTTAAAATTGCTAATTTCCAACGCTGATTTCTTTTTAAGGAAGACTTGTTTGACCTTCACATTTGCATTCAGCGCGGTCACTTGTGCATAGAACGGTCATGATGTAAAATGCATGCACTTATATACATACGTACATATATTTTCCGGCAGAGGAATTCGTGCGGCGGAGGTTGGTTTTTCTCGCCACCTCGTACCCCGGGGGGCCTCTGCAGTAATAACTATTAAAATGCTCCTGCCATTTGTCTAATGCAATTCCGTGCTCGACATCCATCTTCCACGAGCTGACTTTCATTAACACTTCAAAAATAATTTAAGGTTTTCTCTGTGAAGGTTAGAAACTTTTCACAGCTCAGAGCTAATGGCTCTGCTGTTTACATGCTATAATGTCTCAATAACCTTTTCAAAAAGCACTGTGACCGGCAGCTGGGGCCCGCTTTTTCTATTTTTTCCTTATGCAGCAGCAGAAATGCTGTGACACTTTGCCCTAGAATGGCGGTATTTCTTCTCCCCGGGCCTTCTTCCCTTTACAAGCTAAGTAAAAAGACCTCACCTTTTCAGGCATTTACTGATTTATTGAAATAAAAATGTGCATTTCCTCCCCAGAAAAGTGCAAGAATATCAGATTTCAGCTGTGTCCTCTTTCACAAAGACAGCTAGGACCGCGAGGTATATTAGAAGAAGAAGGATGGTTAGAGAGATTTCAGATATGAGCATCTCTTACAATTTGTCTAGGATAACAAAAGCCAGCGGGCATTCATAGTTGTTACTTACCGCCATGCATTATGGTGCAAGGTCAAGGAGAATTTCCGAGAGTGAGAAAAAAGGCATTGTACAACCATCCTTGCCCCTCCCCAGGAGGGCACTATGGCTTTTCACTTCTATCTCATATGCTGCTCAATGAACTCTGTCCCTTATCCTAATGTCCCCTCTTTTCTTCCCAGTGTAGAACGCACAATGATTGCCCTCCTCCCCCTCCAGAAAGCGATGAGAGCCCTCCCCGTGTCTCCCATTGGTCTTGGGCTGGATGACACCCTTCTTGAGGGATTAGGAGTCCCTTGGTCGGGTGGGAGCTACCCTGCACCACAGGTGCTCACTGCTTAGCTTCAGCGAGCAGTGTTACACCCTTGCTTCTTCCATGTAAATGTAAATGTAAATGTATTTGACTTATATAGCGCACGAATCACCCGAAGGTCTCAAGGCGCTTGCTTAGGGAACCCGTCCTGGTATTCCCCTGTGAGATACCCCGGCTGGGTATCCACAAGGTGAAAGCCAGGCATCCCGCCACGAGGGGCCATAGTGGAGATTAAGCAAGCTATTGCCCAGAGTCACAGAGTGTGACCCCGTGAGTCGAGTAGGCACCGGAGCGAGAATTGTCGAGTCCGTGGAATTTTGAGCCCGAGACCCGCCGAGGCGGGGAATCGAACCCTGGTCCACGGCCGATCTCAGCTTCCGGGTCTGCCGCCTCTAACCACTGAGCCACACTTCTCCACTTCTCCATGCCAAGTTCTTCTCCATATCTCACTCTTAGTCCTCAACCAGACACTCCCATACTTCCTTGTCACATACGTTTGGGCTTCTCTTCTCCTTTTAGTTTCCTGCCGGCTCCTGCCAGCCCCTGTTGCAATCTGGGAGTGACACCTCCATGTAAGCCCTGCACTGGCTCCACTTCAGCCCTCGCAGGGGGCTGGGTGAAGTAAGAGGGGAATGCAAGGTGATAGAGAAGCTTTTGTGAGCCCAGTTTGAATGCAAGCTCACAAAGCAGCCGAATGACTAGCTCCCAAAGAATGTTATTTATTATCTATACTGAAATTTCTAGAAAATGTATTTGCATTTTTCTCAGTATTAGAGGTGTGGAATGCTGCAAAGTCTTCCTGTTTACGTTGACAACTTCACAGAAGCTGCAAAGTTTGACAAAAGTGCAGGAAAAAATCCCTATAAAAACCCACATAGCACAGTTGGTGAAACCTGTGAGTGATACACCCATGTCGTATTCCTGGAGCGCCAAGTCCTCCTGACAAAGGGACTTTTCATGGCTTTCTACACAGGTCACGTACAGGCTGGTCCACAGGATAACCCGATCATACATGTCTCACAACACGCATGGCGATAGGCACACAAATTACTTCAAACTCCAGACACAGTGCACTCACGGGCGCCGGTATGGTGGAATTGGAATGCTACGATAAGGGGGTAGGAAATAGATGGGTCCATATGGTGGGATGGAGAGATACTACACATAGATGACTTACTTGGTGAAGGAGCCTGGAAATCCTTCAACCTACTCATGTGTGACTTCGATCTGTCAGCCTCACAATTTTGGGGGTATCACCAGCTTACTCATAGCCTCCGGGCAATGCTAGGCATGCCACCTTATGCACTTGAGTGTGACCCCTTGTCTTGGAGGGGCTGTAAGGGGACAATGGCCGGGCTATATATGCTACCATAAAGGATGCCCATTTCTCTCTCCCTACTACATGTGCCCTCCGTTCCTCGTGGGAACAGAAGGTGGCTATTACGCTCTCTGAGGAAGACTGGACTGATGTACCAGAGGATCATGACAAACTGCTCTGACAAAAAAGTAGTTATTTCAAAATCCTCCATCAATGGCATTGGACGTTGGTGAAACTTTGTAGGGTCTGCCTTGCTGGCACTTTGTAGGTGTTGGCAGTGTGCGGCGCTGGACCGTGATACAGTGCATGTCCTGTTGGCCTGTATGGCACTTGCACGTTACTCGACAGCTATATTTGATATGCTGCAGGGTGAGCTCGGCATAAAGGCCCGGCAGACAGGTTGTCTGACTTTGCTGCGTGACCTGTCAGTTCTCCCAGAAATGTCTCGGTCTGAGAAACTGTGGCTATTTACAGCCTTGTCAGTGGTGAAAGTAACGATCCTGTGTCAATGGAAGACTGCTACACTGCCTTCTTTTAATAGGTGGCTATCCGATATGAACGGCTTGGCCCGTTATGAAAAAATCATATACAAACTGAATGCTTGTTGCACAAATGTAAAGCGGTCTGGTGCTCCTTCCTAAGACAGTGATTGGGTCCGGGTAGTGGGACAAAGAGATCAGTGAGTTGACCCCTTGGCTGTTGCCAACAGACTTCGGTACATGATGGGCCTGGTTCACTGGGGTGGCAATGTGAGCTAAAGAACAAAGATGGATTCAACCCAGATCTGTGACTGGGGGTGAGTGTCTGAAAAGTTTCAGCGCTCTGTCCATCATCTCCTTGTGTTTGCTTTGTTTGCCCTAATTTGGCAGGAAATGCCCAGCCTTGGGTCCCTTGCTCTGAAGAACTCAAATCTTCATTCTCAGGGGTACTTGATAATAAAGAAGTTGGCACAGAAGCTGAAATATGAAAGGACATCTTTATTAAACTTAAATAAGTGAGACTACGTCACACAGGAGGGATGTATGACGTTATAACGCATACTTTTACAACGCATACCTTTACAACAAAATTTTTACAACGCAAATACTATTACAACGCATGTATTTACAACGCATGTTTTTACAACGCAGGTACCTTTACAACGCATACCATTACAACGTAAGTATTGGTAAGTATATATTAATTTTTTAATTGTAATTTAATTGAAATTAATATAATTTAATGTAATGTAATGTAATTTAATTTAATTTAATTTACTTAATTTAATTTAAATTTAATTTTACTTTATTTTTACCCTGTACCCCTGTACCCCAAAAACCCAAAACTGACCCTGAACCCTAAAAATACCCCTTTATCCAAAAACCCAAAACTGACCCTGAACCCTAAAAATACCCCTTTACCCAAAAACCCAAAACTTACCCTGAATCCTAAAAATACCCCTTTACCCAAAAACCCAAAACTGACCCTGAACCCTAAAAATACCCCTTTACCCAAAAACCCAAAACTGACCCTGAACCCTAAAAATACCCCTTTACCCAAAAACCCAAAACTGACCCTGAACCCTAAAACTACCCCTTTACCCAAAAACCCAAAACTGACCCTAAACCCTAAAAATACCCCTTTACCCAAAAACCCAAAACTGACCCTGAACCCTTAAAATACCCCTTTACCCAAAAACCCAAAACTGACCCTAAACCCTAAAAATACCCCTTTACCCAAAAAACCAAAACTGACCCTGAACCCTAAAAATACCCCTTTACCCAAAAACCCAAAACTGACCCTGAACCCTAAAAATACCCCTTTACCCAAAAACACAAAACTGACCCTGAATCCTAAAAATACCCCTTTACCCAAAAACCTAAAACTGACCCTGAACCCTAAATATACCCCTTTACCCAAAAACCCAAAACTGACCTTGAACCCTAAAAATACCCCTTTACCCAAAAACCCAAAACTGACCCTGAACCCTAAAAATACCCCTTAAAAAAAACCAAACATATAACATTTTAATTATAATTATATACTTACCAATACTTACGTTGTAATGGTATGCGTTGTAAAGGTACCTACGTTGTAAAAACATGCGTTGTAAATACATGCGTTGTAATAGTTTTTGCGTTGTAAAAGTTTCGTTGTAATGGTAGTGCGTTGTAAAAGTTGCGTTATAAAGGTAACATACCCACAGGAGCCTTAGCAACTGAATGAGGCAGTCTAAAGAGTACAGAACACAGAGGCCTTTTATATGCTTAGGGTTACAAACTCAGCACAAAAGAAAGGGGCAGTCCTAGCTTTTGCAAGCATGCAAAATGCCTAATATGGACATACAAGATCTGCAAAATATTAGCCAATAGGAAAACATTCAAAACAAGGCATCATGTAACCAGAACGTCCCCTTAAGTCGTGTTTCTGCCCAACCCATAAGTCAATCAATTACAGCACCTATAGGTCAATCAGTAATGGCAGGACATGTCTGTATGCAGTTAGGCCAGCTGGTGTCTGAGATTGGTTTCAAAACAAGGACAGAGGGGGGTTTCAACACGTTGCAGTCCAGAGGGCAGAGACACTTCATGAATAGAGCAGCCTGTGTAAAGGCAACACAAAATGACGACAAATGTAAGATGGAATCAAAATTAAAGAACCTCAGCTCACTTTGCCACTGGATTCAAGCTAGCCTGGCTGTTGAGGTGTGTTACCCAAAACTGGTCCCAGGTTGCTTGTTTCTGGTCTAGGGAAGACCCTGGCTTGGCAGTTTGGTCTGGACTGTTCCCATGAGGTACAGGGTCAAGACTGATTAGCATATGGCTGGGTCTGAACTGAGGTGTCAAAGTGAGCTAAAGAACGTTGATGGATTCAACCCAGATCTCGGGCTGAGGGTGAGTGGCTCAAAAATTTCAGCGCTCCATCCATCATCTCCTTGTGCCTGCCTGGTTCAGTAACCTACCAGCACTGCTCCTATCTTCGGGAGACTGTCATGGCATTGCCCTGTTTTGCACAAGACAACTGGCGCACACACTCTTTTAAACATTATTGTGTGGGAAGTGCTGTGCTTCACTTTTTCTTTCCAATTCAGTCCACAGACTACCCACCACACGCGGCCTTGACACTATGCATCAGACATTTGATGGGGTAGGGTTGGCGGTTGGTTTCCAACTGACAGGAGGAGGGGGAGCTCTAACCACACGCCTTCTCCCCGCTCCTTCCCTATTCTGTATGCACCTCCCTTGATCACTCTCTTTATTCCCTCACATGTTGTGTATGCAGTACCTTGCTTGCAGGTGGATCATTTTGTTTTTCACTGCCAGTTGTAAGGTCATGTTATTATTTGTGTACACATTTCTGTATATGGTATGTTTGGATCCCTTTAAAAACTTAAAAAGCCAATAGAAAATTGCATCACAAAAATCCACACTTATCTCTCTCAGAAAATGTTTTGCGGGAAAATATTTCTACTAAAAACTTGAATTGCAAGTATTTTCTCCTGCAAGTGAAGTTTGCAAAGATGGCAAACTTCAAAATCTTGACAAAGTACGAATTGTATAACTTTTGCAGAATTTTATTGGTGAATTTTGAATTTCACTCACTCCGAGTAAGCATTGTCTACAAACGTCTATGTTAGTTGCCGTAGGTATAAAGGAAATTATAATACAAGTAGTTTTATTCTAGATATCATTTACACAGCTTCGCCTTTGGACAAAATATAATTTTGGTTTAGTAACATTGTATGTCTTAACAGTCGGTTGGGGAATTGTCACTACAAGCAGCAGACATTAACATTATTGCCAGGCGGTGTTAAATAGTCATTTCAGCTTTATAAGTACAAGAAGCAGGCGTAGTAAAGTAGCCTGTTTGACTCTGGAACTAGGAGACACCCTGCTCCCTAAAATAATGTCTCCATTGTACCACAATATGAGATTCTTGGCAATTCATTTAATCAGCCTGTACCTCAGTTGATATATCTGCCAAAATTAAGAGCCTATAGTAACATGATATATACAATTACATGAAGCCTAAATCATAAATTACATGTTCAGTTTAATAAGCATACTCCTTCCCTTTCAGGCAAAATCTCATAGAAGAAGAGATAATTGCATTGAACCTTTTCTCTCTGTACACATTTTCTTATAGAACATTATGAATATAAAATATAGAATAATGTAAAAAATAAAAAAATAAAAATGATTATATCACTGTACATGCTCTTCTATCTAGGTTTGAAATACACAACAAAACAAATCACAATCCATGACATGCTATAGGTCTTAGCTGCCAAATAGTTTAGTGCATCACTGAACTAACTCAAACATTAGGGACTGTCAACTCCAAACAATACACTGAATACACTTGCCTAAAATGCCAGAAAAGCATTTGAACAGAACCTAAATTGAGTGGAGCCTTAAAAATATAACATTTTGCCTCCCCATGCTATGGCACTGAATCCTCTCACTCACACAATGTCACTCTGAGTACCCTCGAACAACCTAGAACTAAAAAGAACTGTTGAAATTAAGGCGGGTTCATGAAATGATCGAAGCTCCACACTCTACAAGCCGAATGTAAACAGTGGGCTAGCTGCTCTGAATCCTACTTACTTCAATATAGGACCAGCTTAAACTTTGCAAAAAGGCTATTAGAAGGGAAAAAACACAGCTCCCGAGTGCTAAGAACTCCTCACTGCACTTATTCAATGGGATCAGGAACGTGCTTCAAATTAATGCTGGCAACATAGGAGCACATCAGCAACACCTAAAGGCCAGAAAAGGTAAAAAATTGTCACAAAAAGAAACAGGGGTCGGTTTTGAGGGAGGGTGGATTATGGGGGGGGGGAGGGATCCTACGGAGAATTCACGAAATAGAAAAAGGCTTGGTGTAATGCGTGTTCACACTGTTTACATAATGGATTTTCTCATTATGTAAGGAATGGGACAATGGAGGAAATGAGGAGGTAATGGTTTTGCTATAGCAATGAACTCATTTTCCATATCTCTTAGGAAAATACATAAAGCTTTAATAGAAACTTCCTGGCAGCTATTTAACTGTATTTTTCAACATTTGGGGCTGTAACCATTTTAACTTTGTGTTGATTATTTAGCTTGCAGAGAGCTTGTTAGCAATCATGCTAATTGTGGTTCACACAGCCCACTTTAGCTTGATTTTCTAAATGCTTTTGTCAACCTCTACGTGAGAGGCACCCCTTCTTCAGCTGCAAACAGCAGGTTTCCGCGATACTTAGCGACAACAAATAAATATCTGAACAAAAGGCGAAAACATAGGTACCATTAAGGGACCAAACTTGGAAGCAACTGCTGAACTGGGTCACTGGATATATCCTTCCTATTTTTAGTCAGGAAACAAATTGGAAAAGTGCACATTAACTCCAAATAATATGTCAGCCAACTGCACACCACAAACACAAATCTGCTCTGTGGCTAAAGAAAATGTTGTAATAAGAGAAAAACTAACAATTTGTGAGCTGCTCTATCTTCGGGTTGGCAGAGCAAATGAAATGCAATGTCAGCAAAGGTTTCATTATCGCATTTATTACTGGGCCCTCCGGCATGTACTGGTCCTAATTTATATAAACAGAAGAATAATATGAGATTGGTCCGAATGGTGGTCATGTGACGAGCAATAAAAAGTGGCTGAGCTCTGCACTACAGTTTAGCTGAGCAGAGAGCACAAACCTTGAAGTGACAAATTGGATTGGTTGCAAGAAAGGCACTGTTGGGTGAACATGGTGAGCTTTTCTGATTGGACATTTGAATTGATCGCACTAAATAAATAAGCATTTTGTGAAATCTGTTTTTCGACGTGGTCACCCTGTATATTTTGCCTTTTTTAGGATCCTATAATTTTACTTTTGTTAGAACTCTGCATACATTTACCCTGCTAACCAGTGGTAACGTGCTTGTGCTCCCCCTTTAAACAAGGTGGAATTGGCATATTCCTAATTGGTTTATTTAACTAATTTATAAAGCCCTAATATATGGTACAAGGAGTGCATGTTACATGTCACCAGTGGACTGAAGCACCTATTGTGCTATCCACTACAGTAACAGTATGAAACATAGCTTCCGGCTAACCATTCTAGCCTGACTGTAGCAGTGTAAAACGTGCAATCCAACCTATCAAAATAAACTCTTTTAACAGGTCACAACTTCCTTTCTAAATATTGACAATTTACCTAAATGTAGGCCTTGTCACCCACAAGGTGGGATGCACTGTATTTATACGTAGGTCATGAAGAAATTTAATGTTAACAGGTCCTACATGGACTAGCACCCAAAAGCTATTTTTCACTGTGCCAGGCCTAGCTGTTCTATGTAGAATACCAGAATACAGAATCAAATCCTAACCCTGTATCTCAGGAATGTGACTAGCTCATAATTAATTAAACAACTTTTTTAAATCGTTCTTAAAAAATCCAACTCACTGCGAAGTTGGATTTTTCAATAAATATTAGAAATGTACATTTGCAATGCCATAAGTTCCTGAAAGCTACATTTGCTTCTGCTCTCCCACTTTAGCCAGCCAGTAAGTAGCACTGAATAGGTGTGAATGGATGTGAAATACCTCCCAGGAGTAAAAAATAGGCTAACCTGAATGGACAGAGATGACCCTCTGAACCTGACAGAATATGCAGAGTAGAGCTGTGAGCATCCGTTTTGACGTTACAGCATAAAATGCTGCTTAAATGTCCAATCCTGCTTGATAGGTCTGTTGGGTATACATAAAACACTGGGGGTGCACTTGAAAGGATGGGGAACAGGATGCTAAAAAGATTCTTATGTATTCATTGTCTGGTTGCTGGAAACTGCTGCGCTGTTCTACCAGACTACTGTCACTGGGTTTATTTATTGGGGGGGCACAGTGACTGCCCCAAATTGGGTTTTAGTGTTAGATATTGGGGGACACTAGGATTACTACAGTAAACTTGCCACCCACAACCCCGGCCCTCAGGGAGCATGTTGAGCATTGGAGAAGACTTCCACCATCTTGTAAATGCCCAAAGTGGGTATGGTTGGCCCTTAGAACCTTTACGCTATTGATTGGGCCGTGTCTATGAGTCATTCCCACCCACTAGCTTATGCCAGGTATAAATGAAGAATCTCCAGGCACCCACTGGAGGACAATCCAGGGCCTGAGAAATATCAGGAATAAACCTGCTGTTTGTGACCTTAGAAGAGCCTGAAAGGACTAGACCTACCCTGTCTTGTACCCAGGACAAAGTGAACCCTAAGGATCATATGGATAACTTCCTGATAGAACTACAGGGACTGTACAAGTAACAAGATGCTGTGCCTACAACTGCCCAGCTGACTTTCTGAAATTGGACCTGGACTGAACCCTTTTTGTCTCTTCCTGACAACCTGTGAGTCTCTAAGTGCCACCCCTGAAGTCGTGTTGGGCTTGGAAATGTACGCATGTGGTGGATTGGAGCTTAAAGGCACTTAACAAACTAAAGCCAGAAGGGAAATTCTTTCACTAGGATGAACCTGGGTGGTGTACCCAATCCACGCTCCACCAGGAAGCATCAAATTGCACCTAGGTCTAAATCTACAGCGACCATTGACTTCCATTTACATTTTGTGCTTCTTGGCGCCGCTTTTACTTATAACTTTAAAAATCATATCTCTGGTTTCACTCATTGGATTTTTGTTTTTTTGGTGTCATTGTGTTTATTACATTTTACTCTGTTTCTAATCCATGTTGGCATTTTAATTGTTTTGCATTTCAACGTAATTACACTTTTTAAACTGTATAAATGTGTTACTCATTGCCACCGATCTGCTCCGTGCCATAGATACCAGGGGGTTGAGCTCACATTATTTGAATTTTTTTGAGGGAGCACCTTTACAACTGTTGCGATTGTTCCTTGATGTGAGTAGTCACCCACACCCAAAATGTTTACAATTTCATAAAGCATGCAGAAATGTATGCCAGAGTTTCTGCTTGTTGGTAAACAAACAATTTCAGTCTTTCATCCAAAAGCCCAGAGAATCATGAGTTCTGGTAGTTGCTCGCATTGTGATGAAGTGTACTGTAAAGCCTGGGGCCCTCATTTATGAAAAGTGACGCAGTTCTGCGAAAAAACAGGAATGCAGCACTTTTCATTGTGCCCTCCTTGCGACACCAATGACACGTCATATTTACAGTATGAAGCATCATGTCTCCAGGAGTTACATATATGTCAGTATTTCTGACGTATCTGTAGGCACTGCTGGAGTGTGTCACAAAAGTGATGCAACTCCAGCAATGGGTCATTACACATGGACAAGTCCCATGTTAACCCCTTCCATGCTCATGACGAGCTGAGCTCGTCATGAGCCACAGCGCTCCGGTGCCCATGACGAGTTCAGCTCGTCATGGTCCGTGGAACGTTCAGGTGCGGGGAGAATTCCACTGCTGTGCTGAACATTCTGCGGGAGCCAATGCACCTGTGACGAGCTCAGCGCGTCATGAGCACAGGAGCGCCGTCCCTCATGACGAGCTGATCTCGTCATGAGCATGCGGGCGCTGTGCGCACCACCCTCACCCCCCAGCACAGCAGGGGAATAACCCCCGCAGCGAAGGGGTTAAATGTGCCTGCATCAGTCTTACGCCTGCCATGAGGCAGGCAAAAGATATTGACGCACTTGCGGCCTAGTAGTGTCGCATTGAAATCTTATATATTTCACTGCGTCACTTCTATGACCCTTTCTTACATCGGAACGCTCCCCCTGCATACATTATAGGGGCAGGCATAATGCGGTGCAAGGATTTACAAAGTGACGCATCTACCTAGATGCATCACTTTGTATAAATGGCACATGTTTTACACCGCTGGTGCGTCACAAAAAGTGACGCACGAGCAGCACAAAAGTAACGCAAGGACCGATAAATAAGGCCCTGGGTGTCCCACACATTTTTAGGATAACCACTGACTATGTAAATAGTTTAGATTCACTGTATACACATTGTTATACATGGCTACCTTTAGCAAATGAGATGCTACAGTCGTCCTGCACCATTGTTGGCTGTAAAGTCATTCTCAGAAGAATGACCTGTTTTTCAAATGATTTTTCTTCTGTACCATCTTGCGAACTTTGAAACTGGTGCATAGTAATCTCTAACTTGAATTGTCCTAAGCAAGCATGCATACTGCACTAATCACCACCTCCCACTGCCAATGTGCTTAATGAGGAGGGGGTTTCCTCTGTGAAAATCTAACAAATGGCTCCAAATGGGACATTCTACAGTACAACACTCAAATAATTTGACTAAAAAGACATAAGCTTGTTTACCAAAACCTAATGATACTTTACTTGACTCTGTAAATATTAGGAAGTATTTTTAATGAATCCATCTCGCTACAAGTCAGATACATTCAGTATAGTTAAAGCTTTGAATTAAGGGTTAGGGATGTGTGATGAATAATCTTTGAGTTGCATTTAGTCTTCACCCTTATTTCATTTTTTGATGGCTGAGATGTTTAAGATTACAATGATAATTCTTATTTATTTGATTTATATAAGAATGGAATATAAGCAATGCTAATACATGAAAACCTACCATTATTTGTGAATGTACCAGCTGCGGCTCGTGCAGGTACGAGTGGTGAGGTCCAGTGAGGGGAGGGAGGGATTTCAACGGACGATGACGAGGGAACATTATTTATTTATTTAATTTTCCCTCGTTATCGTCCGTTGAAATCTTCTTTCCCCCCTCACAGGGCCCCACTGCCCCACCGATCTTACTTGCACGGGCCGCGGCTGGACTGTACTAATAATAGGATTTAGTCTGTGTCTCAACTTTAGCACAGCAAGGTGTGGGAAGATTACTGGAACAGGAACATCAGTGCATTGAATTAATATATTTCATGTTATACAGCTGTGATGCTGTCTATAGTTGTTCGCACGGTGCCAAGGGGACAGTCTTACTGAGGAAGATAGATTTCAATGGCTGGGCTTGCTGCAATGGCCTAGAGAGTGGCCAGGGTCCTCTTTAGAGGAATGTGTTATGGTAAATCTAGCGAAAGGCAGATGTTCTTTTCTTATCTCGAACGATATCTCAGCCCTATTTTATGTTCTCCGAAAGGTGGAAATTACCCTGATTTGGATTCTCCTAGCTTTGCCTTTGGGTCCCCAAATGTCCGGTGATAACTCCATCAGACATGAGATTACACTACCTGATCTAAAGTGGTTAATCCCACACAGTTACCTTGATCTTAAAAATGGTGATAGACTTTCAGGTAAATGTAAATATAGCACCACTACTATGTTAGCAAATACCCAAGCATTTAAGGTAGACTGATTGAGGGGGTACTAACAGTGCACCCCCATGTTTGTGGTATATTTCCAGTGCCCTTGTTTGTTCTTAGGCATTCAACCCCCGCAGATGGATATTGTCAAAGCAGAGTTCTTCACATCAAAATGAGGATTTCTTAGTAACAATACATTTGGTGGATTTTCCTCTACTAACCTTGTGGAGTAGAAAAATAAGGAAAAGTCACTTCTCAAATGTTAAATCAGCCCCTCTGTGATGGTGAGTACTCTAAATGATTGGACCGGATTTTTCAAAATGTTCCTTTCGATTCTCCATGCCAAACTTCAGTTTTCTAGCGGAGGTAATTAATTAATCATTAAATGGAGGTAACAATGTTACTTTCTTTCTTTTAGCTTCTTATTTAGCCATGCTGTTTGCTGAAGGGTCCAGTTACCATGTCATTTAAGTATTCAGCCCTCCACTGAACTTATCTCTGGAGTGAAGACCATTTAACATTCTAGCCTTATGTTTTAACCAGACCGATGTTTTGTTCAACATGGCTGCATGGGTTTTATTTTCACTCTCTCCATCTGTAAATGCGATGAATTCATGGGTCATATTTACAAGCCCCTTGCACCGCCTGTTCATCACTTTTTTTGACGGACCAGAGGCACAGTGTGGTGCTCGATATTTACAAGGCCAGGTAAAGCCACCCTGCGTGGATTTCATGATCTTGTAAATACGCCCCTTTTTGCGCAGCACTTTGCGTGAAAGGGGCGTGTCATGGGTGTTACTGTGGGTGTTTCCATGCAACACCCATGGATTCACCCGTATTCCCAGATATACAGCATTTCGTAAGTTTTGAAAATGCGTCAGAACCCTACACCTCTCCAGGGGAGGCATAAGGAGGCGCAACGAAGATAAATACTTATATTTCTCCTAGTTTTTTCCTCTTCCTATGCATGCTGCATTCTGCAGCACACATAGAAAGAGGAAAACACCTCATGTGATTGTTTTTGTGCTGGAAGGTGTCCCTTCCTGCACAAAAACAATCTACCCTGAAACACAGACACCCTTGCACCAGGTTGCCTGCTTTGGCGCATGGCAGCCAACTGTGTGGATGCGCAGGGGAAAGCACGGGGATGCAACATATTGTTGCAAATCTGACACATCCCTGTGCTTTGAAAGTGATGCGGTGCAGGCAAATGGCTTGATTTGTTCCTCTGCGTCACTTTCTTGTTTTTTAAGGCCCCTGGTTTTTATCTTTAAGTTCTAAATTTCCTTTGGTCTATCCAGAAGTTTGGGCTCTTCATTTTTTTAAAAGTTCATTATGCTGACTCTTCCTTTTAGTGTATTTTCCTACTCTGCTTTCCAGCTGCTGATGAAGTTCTATATTTCTGGTCAATAGATGTTGTTGCAAGCATCCAGAGTGATAGTGTTATCCGTCATCCGCTGGGTTATTGACATTCTTTGCTTTTAATAGTTAAATTTGCTTACTTGGGAGGCATTTTATTCTCAACATTTGTGGAAAGTAGGTATTCGCGACCTCAAGGAAATCTCTGTCTTACCAAGTTTCTTTTTTCACCTCTTTGTTTTTTTAAGATAGATATACTATTCTAGAACATTACAGTATTTTTTGCATTGTTACTTGGCACCTTTTTCACCTTCCATCAATTAATGTCTTCACCACTCTTGGGCAAGTTAAAAAAAATGTTTTCCGTAAGCACATCTTCTAGAAGCCTGACATTTGGGCTTTATGTTATTTTTATCGTTTGCACAGAGTGATGGGCCGCCTTAACCAAACTTCCCTCACTGTTATTGTATGTTTTCCTATTTTGCTCTATTGGTATTTTTAATAAAATATTTCACTGCTAGTGTCTGACAGCAGGCTTAGAATTCTTGTACCACTTCTCAAAGTAACTAAAGAACACAGACTTTACAGGTATAGAAACAGTTTGTTCCCAATTACCTTGTGGTATTTACTTAACACAAATAGCACAAGGCAGTGCAATGCACTGCCTTGCGTTACTTTTTCTAACAAAGCCACACAAATTAGCATTTCCGTGGCTTTGTAAGAAAAAGTAACACAAAGCAGCGCATTGCGCTGTCTTCTGTTACTTTGCGCCAGGTAAGAGCACTATTGGTGGTGGATGGGCGTTCTTGTGCTTCCGGCAATGGATTTTGATGCAAAGCAATATATACAAAGAGAGAGAGTCATGGGCTAGCACCAAAATGTGCACCTGCCTGGGGCTGGCGTAACAAGGAGAAACATATTTTTTCCTCATTATCTCCTCTTTACATTCTGCTGCACCCAAACTAAAAGGAAATAGCCTCAAACAATAGTTTTGTGCAGGAAGATGTCGCTTCCTGCACAAAAAATATCCTTATCTTAATGTAGACACCATTGCACTATGGTGCAAGGATGCCTGCCTTGGCACTACACAGCCAAAAGTGTGCCAGAGCATGGGGAGAGCAGAACTGCACTATTTCTATATAGATAGATATGGCGCAGTTCCTCTCTCTCCAGTGAAACAACTTTGCTTGCTGTGCTCCGTGGTGGCACTTCTTTGTAAATATGATGTAGTGACCTGCTGACAGGGCACTAGGACCCTGAAGTGGACACTGAAGGAACCGGACACCACATCCGGTCAGTGGTGTGGGGAAGGGGCAGTCAGAGCTGGACAATCGAAGTGGGCAGACGTGCGTGGGCACGTATATACCAAGCTGTAACAAATACAGGAATAGAGATCTTTACCTGTCTCCTGTCCATCTACGATGGAGCAGAAGTGGAGCGAATTGTCTGTTCCCGAGAAAGAAGCGCGGCGGAGCCAGGAGCCCACCCTGGTCCACTGGCCAACCCAGGAAACGCTTGTGCGGAATGGTGTGAAGGTGAAAAGAAAGCAGAGCCAAGGGCCCACCCTGGTCTGAACACCAGCCAGAAACAACGCGACGCGGGAGCCAAGCCAGATCATCGACATCGGTAAGAGGGCTGTGGAGGCTAAATAACAGAAACGAGAAAGGGCATCCGCCGGCGAGCGGATAAGCAAAACACCGCCTGCAAACAAGGGATCGCATAGCGAGATAAAGCCTTGAAAGGAGAAAGGCGCGCGTTAGTTTAAATGAACTATCGCAAGATCACGGCGGCCATTTTAGAGTCAGATGGACCGGGCGAATCAGAAGCCAGGAAAGAGCTGCGGCCATTTTGAAGTCAGGCAACGCGAGAGAGAGAGAAGGAAACCTTGCGAGAAGACGGCGGCTATTTTAAAGTCAGGCGGACCGGGCCAATCAGAAGCCAGGTAAGAGAGGCGGTTATTTTGAAGTCAGGCGGCCATAGGAAAACATAGGAGAAACAGAAAAATAGTGCAAAAAGGCCAAAAAAGACACAGAAAGGTGGAAATAAAGCACAATAAAAGGGAAACAAAGAAATAAAGAAAGGAAATAAAGAAAATAAGAAGAGAAAGAGGAGTGCCAAAGAAGAAGATGAGTGACAATTAGGAGAAACAGAGCACAAAAGCCATCTTCTGCAGGCCATTACTGTTCAGCCTATCAGAGCCGCAAGCAGGCGTCAGGTGGGAAAGATGGGTCAGGAAGTTTGAGCGCACATGATCGCCATGGATGTCCCGGACAACAAGCAACTGAACCTACTGCTAAATCTTGCAGGGGATGAAATAGAAGATCTTTTACTAACATTCCCCGCAGACCAGACCGCAGATTACAAGGAACTGATGCAGTGTCTCACACAAAAATTTGATCCACAACGCAACATCGATTTTGAAAGATACACATTCAACACGGCATGCCAGCAAGGAGAAGAGAGCCTGGACGACTTTGCAACGAGACTAAGGAAGCTGGTCGCATAATGTGAGTTTGACAAATTCGAGAATGAGTAAGCAATTAGACTGTGCATCATTGAAGGTTATAAATCAGTGGAGCTCCGAGCACATGTTTTGAAAGAACCAATGACGCTGGAGAAGATATTGACGATGGCTACCACAGAAGCAGAAGCCATGGAACAAGCAAAGCAGATGGAGATAGGAAAAGAGAAGAAAGTGGAGGTAGCACATGCGTCACTGGGAACTTCAGGAAGAAAGAATCCCACGGGCCGATCCTACCAAAGAAAGGCGAACAAACATGCTATTGATGTGGCCTTGAATTCCCGCACGTCGGTGCCTGCCCCGCAATGGGTCAAAAGTGCAGGAAGTGTAACAGAGACAATCATTTCTCGAGCACATGCATGACCAGACAAATCAGAAATGAAAGAGGCAGAACGATGAGACCACGGATGACAAGTAACAGATGGAAACGGCCAATCGCAGCTCCTCAGATGAGTCAGAGGAGACAACAGCACCTGTGAGGGAGGAGAGATTGTATCTGATGTCAAAAGCACCAAGAGACAACAAAGACACAGAGCATGTTCACCTTGTGGGAAAGAGACAAATAAAGAAAACAGCCACTGTGGACATTGGGGTAGGAAACCACCAAGCAAAGTTTGTGCTTGACAATGGAGCAACCTGCAACATCATGTGCATATCAGAATACCAAAGAATGAGAGTGAAACCACAGCTATCACTGTCGACCGTGGATGTATTCACGTGGGGCTCCCGACGGCCGGTAGAAAACATGGGGAAGTTCAAGGAAACTCTAACGTACAAAGGCAAAGTATACCGAGAAGAAATACATGTGCTTAAGGGTGACATCCCAGCACCATGCCTACTCAGCAACGTGACGGCCCAGGTAATGGGGCTACTGTCCATGACATATCACATGCCGGAAACTGAAGACATCCTACAAGAGTACCCAGCAATATTGAAGGGTCTTGGGAAGCTAAAAGGAAAACAGATAACTTTACATATCAATGAAGCAGTCAAACTCCTAGAAGAGTACCAATTCACCTACAGTCACAAGTTGAGGAAGAAATAACAAACCTGCTAGCACAGGATATAATTGAACCTGCTGAAGGACCAACGCCTTGGGTGTCTCCAATTGTGGCAGCCCCTAAGAAGAACACCTCAAAGATCCGCAATTGTGTGGACATGAGGATCCCAAATACCGCAATCGTAAGGGAACGACAACCGGGGCCCCACTTAAACAACATGATCAGCTGCCTCACTGAGGCCTGCCGGTTCTCGAAGCTGGACCTGTGCAAAGGGTATCATCAACTTGAACTGGACCACTAATCCAGGTACATAACAATGTTTTCCACGCATCTGGGCCTGTTCAGGTACAAGCGACTGAGCTTTGGAATCTCTTCGGCAGCGGAGATATTCCAAGAGACAATAAGACAAGTGATAAGACCAATACGGAACCGCCTGAACTACAGTGATGATATTCTGGTGTTTGGAAAAACAGACAAAGAACATGATGCAGCTCTACGTCAAGTGTGCGCACAACTAGAGCGAGCAGGCCTAACGCTAAACGAAGAGAAATGTGAGCTGGGAAGAGGGGAACTAGTATTCTTTGGTCATATCTTCTCCAAGCAAGGGATGAGGCCAGACCCCAGCAAAGTTGAAACACTGAAGAACGCAATGCGATCATTTCTAGGCCTCCCCAGCTATTGTGGGCGATACATACAAGACTTTGTCACAGTGAGCACACCACTAAGAGAACTAACAAAACAAGGACAGAAATGTATTTGGTCTCAGGAATGCAACAAGGCATTCGAAGAAATAAGAAGAGCAGTGGTGACTGTGGAACATCTAGCCTACTTTGACCCCCTACTGTGCACTGAACTGACTGTTGACATAAGCTCGGTAGGTTTAGGAGCCATACTAGCGCAGCACCTGCCAGGAAGAGACTCACAAAGGAAGATTGTTGCATATGCGAGTAAAAGTTTAACAGACATTGAAAGGGCATACTCACAACCAGAAAAAGAGAGCCTAGTAGTGGTATGGGCATGTGAACACTACCACATGTTTGTCTACGGGAAGCCATTCACCATCATAATTGACCACCAAGCGCTAGTGACAATCTATGGCAGCCCGTCAGCCAAAATACCACCCAGGATTGAACGCTGGGGCATAAGGCTGATGGATTACGACTTCACGATTGTGCAAAAGCCAGGAAAAAAACACAACCCGGCAGATTACATGTCGAGACACCCACTGCCGCTGGCACAGGAGACGACATCGATGGCAGAAGAATACCTCAATTTTGTATTGAAACAAAACACCGTGGCGCCAATAACGGTAACAGAGACAGCAAGAAAGACAAAGAGAGATGCCACAATGCAAGCAGCCATGGAGATAATGAGAAGGCGGAGATGGAGGCACGTCAACAATAATTGCACCTTGGGAACAGGAGTATGCAAGTAAGAAGTGCTAGCTCTCAAGAAGATTCATGAGGAACTTTCAGAAAACGACACTGGGATCATGATGAGAGGTACAAGAATAGTAATACCCAGCTCACTCAGGAAGCAACTGGTGTACCTGGCTCATGAGTCTCACTGAGGCATAGTAGCAATGAAAAAACTGATAAGGGAAAAAGTGTTCTTCCCTGGCCTAGATCGCCTTGTAGAAGACACCATAACGACCTGCCACCTCTGTCAGGTAATAGGATCACCGGCCAGAAATGAATCTTTACAAATGTCGGAACTTCCAAGAGAATCGTGGAAAATACTAGCAGCTATTTTCTTTGGGCCCCTGGGCACAGGCAACTACCTGCTTATGGTCATCGATGAATTCTCACTGTTTCCAATAGTACGCCAAGTCACATCGACATCAGCAACAGCGACACTACCGTTATTAGATGACATATTTGCAGCATGGGGTTCACCAAAACACTAAAAACAGACAATGGTCCTCCATTCTCAGGGGAAGATTTCTACAAATTCATGACCTACCTGTGGATAAACCACAGGAAGATAACTCTGCTGTGGCCTCAAACGAATGGAATTGTAGAGAGATTCATGGGGAACATCAAAAAGGCCTTTCAGAGGGCAAGGCTGGCACAAATATCACTTGGTCAAGCTCTGTGCCAAGTTCTACGAGACTACAGAAACACACCTCATAGCACCACAGGAAGATGCCCAGCAGAGCTAGTCTTGGGAAGAACAAGCAGAACAAGGCTACCACAAATAGAAGCAACCATGGCACCGGATCGCAGCGACATTGCAGAAAAAGATAAAGAGGCAAAAGAGAAAATTAAAAGATATGCAGACACCAAGCGACACGCCAGCGAGCCAGAACTAAATGAAGGAAACATGGTGGTAGTGTGTCAGAGGCAACACATGAAATCCGACAGCATGATTTCAAAAGACCCGCTACTAGTGACGAAGGTAAAGGGACCAATGATCACGGCAGAGTCAGAACATCAGAGGATAACACGGAACACTTCACATTTCAAAGAACTAAAAGAGGAAAAGGGGGAAGACCAGGACAAGAAAACAACAGACCAAGAAGAGCAAGGACCAGCAGAAGAACAACATACAGAAGCAAGTCCGAGAAGAGTTCGCAGACGTCCAAAAAGATTAATAGAAGAAATGTGACGATGAGAGGCACACTGACCTGTGCCAAGACAAACTTGCATCTATCTTTATCTCTATCTACACATCTCTGTGTTTCAACTTTCTAGTCGCATCTTTGTGAAAAAGGGGGGAGATGTAGTGACCTGATGACAGGGCACTAGGACCGTGTAAGTCGTGAAGTGGACACTGAAGGAACCGGACACCACATCCGGTCAGGGGTGTGGTGAAGGGGCAGTCAGAGCTGGACAATCGAAGTGGGCAGATGTGCGTGGGCTCGTATATACCAAGCTCTAACAAATAAAGGAATAGAGATCTTTACTTGTCCATCTATGATGTAGAGACACGACATATGCCACCCAGACTTGCACATTTTCATGCCATCAACTGTATATGGTCTTTGAGGTAGATACACTTGCCCTTGAAAACACATGGCTGTGATAGAGTGAGTAGATAGTTGGAGCATGAAATTCAAAATATTGGACTCTACTGTATACCCTATATATATATATATATATATATATATATATATATATATATATATATATATATATATATATATATATATATATATATATATATATATATATATATATATATATATGTCATTTTTGTGCCAGAATAAATATTCCTCTCTAACTCTCTATTTGTTTCCCTTGGGCATAGCACATTGAAATCATTTTATTGTAGTTATGTTTCGGGTTGAGGACATGATTCATAAGGTCCTCACACTCTATGCATTTCGCTTCTGCAAGTAGATTGCTGTTCTGTGAATAATTTAGGCGACACTATCCATTGATTTTGTGCATTCAATACTCTTTGATTTGTAATGTAATTTTTAAATGTCTATATTGCATGTAGATGTTATTTATCATCTACGCAGTGGTGAGCAGACTAAAAGTGAACGTGCAGTCCCTTGCTGTGTACATTATAAATATATTTAAAACACCGAATTATACAAAGCAAGTGTGTGCTTAAATCGGATACCGCTCAAGTTCTCAAGTTAGGGCAAAATCTGCAACCCCTAACTCACCCATGCCACTCATGCAAACCATAACTCACACACCAAGTGCAATGCTCATGACTTCGTCCCTGATGTAACAGGTACAATGAAAAATGTTGTAACTATCCTTACAGGTGAGATCAGATGACATATTATACCCTTAACACTGGAAAGAGGGGACACTGAATGTAATTGTATTTATTGGTTGGACTATTTGTTATTATTTGTTTATGCTATCCTTTCAGATGTTTGAAGTTTTCTGTAAGGAGAAAATTGACAACTGCCCTTCGTTTACACAGTAACTAAGGCTCCTCAGTCAGGCTTGTCGCTGTCAGTAATGCGCCTGGAGGAAACTCTATAGGAAGCAGGAGAGGTATTTATATAAGACATGGATTACAAACTTGCCATTAGAGAAGAAAAATCGCTTTACTAAGATAACAAATTTGAATCTACCAGCTCCCCAAAAGAGCTCTTTATATTCATTCATCAGCTCTCTGCGGCTCAGGCCCTGTCAGAAATAGAGGGTTCACAAGAACTTGGCGACAAGCTAGCAGATTTGTTTCAGCAAAAAATGTCAAACATCTATAAGGAGCTCGATGCCCCTAAAACTGAAGATGAGGGTCTCCTGCATCTTAGCAGGGAGTTGCAGATGAGTCAGTCAGTATCCACAGCGGATAAGTAGAATCACAGGCTGATGTTTACAGGTTTCCCTCTCCTAACCCCAGAACTGATTGAGTAGTATCTCCTCAATACTAATTCGGGATCCCCTGTTGAATCTTGTGCTCCAAAAATTCTGCAATTGGTAGCTGGCATGGTATCTTGACCTCTGACTTCAGTCATTAACACAGCTATTACTCAAGAAGCCCAATCTTGATCCCAATGATCTCAAAAACTATCATCCTATCTCTTGGCTTCCAGTCCCAGTGAAGATCCTGGAGAAACATCTTAATCATCACTTGGTTATTTTTACCATTTTATGTTTCTTCTTCTTGCACTGTGAGAAAGGAGTGGGGCGACGCTACTCTGCCCATGTGGAGGAGCCGCCCCTTCGCGGGATGGTTCTGAAGTAATCATGGAACAGAAGCAGCCTTGGTAGCTGATACAGATAGCATGAGACGATTAGCTGAAGCACAGCAGACTGCGGCTTTGATCCTTTGGATCTTCCTTCAGATTTTAACATCATTTCCCCAACCCTGCTGACCGAGCATTTGCAGGAACTGGAGATTAAAGATAGAGCTCTGAAACTACTGACCTCTTTTCTTACGGACAGATCTCAGAGGGTGACCATTATACAGTTTCAATCAGACCCTTTTTCTTTGCCATGTGGGGTGCCACAGGGTTAATCCTTGAGCCCTACATTATTTAATCTCTACAAATCGCCTCTTGCCAAGCTCATACACTCCTTCGGGCTATGTCGTACGCTGATGGCACTCAGATAATTGTGTCTATTCCTAAAGACACAGAGGACATTGCAACCAACTTCAATCACTGTATGAAGGCAGTGGCTATGTGGATGGCAAAAACGATTTAAAGCTAAAGGGAGACAAGATGGAAGTGCTGTTCTTTACATGTTGGTACAAAAGGGGGTGGTAATGGACGGAGCATCTGACCCAATCAAACACTCACACCCAATCAACAGATCTGGGTTTAATCCATCACCGTTCTTTAGCCCACTCTACCACCCCAGTTCAGACAAGGCCATATGCAAATCAATCTGACCCTGTGCCTCATGGGAACAGTCCAGCCCGAACTGCCAAGCCATGCCTTCCCTGGACCGGAAACAAGCATCCTGGGACCGGTTCTTTACATGTCAACACAGTAACTGGAACAGCAACTGCTGGCCAGATATACTGGGTACTTTACCTACTCCAGCAGACACAGCATAGAATCTAGGTGTCATTCTGGATAGCGAGTTGTCACTGGACCGGCAGGTCAATCGTACGGTGACAACCCGCTTTTGAATTATTAGAATGCTGAGGAAAATCTTTCTGTTGATGGCCCTCCCGGCATGTAAACATGTGGCTCTTTCACTGGTCTACTCAGGGATAGACTACTGCAATGTGCTCTACCTTGAGACCAATAAGACAACCCAACCAAAGTTGCAACTTGTGCAGAATGCAATGGCAAAGCATAGCCTGGACAGTCCTAAAGTGGCAGTCAGTGTCTAAAGGACTACTCGATCAGCACTGGCTTCCGGTTAGGAAGTGTATTATGTTCATGGCACTCTCCATTGTACATAAGTCTCTCTATGTGGTCATTCAGTTGGAATTAAAGCCATGTTCCAATAGTATGTTCCTCCAAGAAAGCTCCACTTAGCATGTCATAACTGGGAGACGGTTCCCAGAGTTCCGAAGAAGAGATGGCGAGGCAGAGCTTTCTCAGTTGTGGCGGCAAGGCTTTGACATTCTCATCCCCTTCACTTTACGTGTCTGCAGCTGCACTCTCCTTCAGGAAGGCCATAAAAACCTGGCTGTTTACTCTGTAGGGAGTTACAGTATCACTGGGATCTTCTTGCAAAAGCTTCTTACCGAGCGATATACAGTGCCTAGCTGCCCAAGGGTATTTGTTTATGCTTTTATAAATTTTGCTCATATCATATCATGTTTGATACGTGTTGCTATAAATATCATGAGAAATGCATTTGGTCTGTGAGTTATGGTTTACAAGGCTGTTGTGCCAGTTATGGATTGTGAGTTAAAAATAATTTATTAATTTCAGTGATTGTTTAACTTTAATTTGTAAACATAATTGTTCTTGTTTTAGATTAGTTTTTAAGCATACATGAACATGAGCTACACCATAATTAAAATAACTTCATGGTAACCTTGTTTTTTTCAGTGAATCTACAGAGTATTTTGATCATATACTACATTGAATTTTATGTGCGGTGGAGGTTGGCCACAGGGCTTTGCCTAAGGCGATGCCCTGTACCCGAACCATTGCAGAAGGCCAAGTTGCTGCACACTGTCAAAGGCCACAGGGCCCAACCCACATCGGTGACCTGTTCCTGCTTTGCATGGCCTGTTCACACCAGGCAGTTGGTGGCAGGGACTGGTCTTTAGCTAGGCCCTACACCCAACCTGTTACAGATGGACAACCCCAAATGCATGCTTCTTCAGGTAATCTACAGTAGAAGTTAGCTCTACACTCATCCCTCTATGGGATTTCAGTCCCCCTTGAGATGGCTGAAGTGTGTGTACAGCAAGAGTTGGCCACAAGACCTTCTCCCAATACCCTGCTTGTGGCCAACCCTCACTATACATGGGCTTCAGTCATTCAGTACAGGGGGGTGTACTATGCCATATCTGTAGCAGGGTTGACCAAGCCTCTATAGGTTTCAAAGTCACTGCGCACAGCCCTCTACATATAGTTAACTTTAGAAGTGCCTCAAAACCCTCAGCCAACATGGCGCAACCCCTTTTTATACAAACAAAGAGCTAACGCACCAATATATAGGTGATCTAAGGAAAACTGAGTACCCATGCAGGCAGTCAAATCGTTTTACATTTTGGCTTAGTGATGTCACAACTGCAACTAATGAAGCCGAAATGCATCTGCTACAAATATATGCTACACTGCTTTTCTAGCGCAAGTTGGTAAGAAAAACTATGGGGCATATTATCTAGATGTGCGTTATATATCGCACATCGCACATTTCCATATCACCTGCTATCGCCGGATTTTTTCCGCTGTGTTAGCGCGTAATTATCAATGCGCAACAGGTAGGCGAAATTAAATCCGGCGATAGTCGGCAATATGGAACATTAGCGCATGAAAACAAATGTTGTTTTCACGCGCTAATGTGTGCCTTGATAATATGGGGGGGTGGATTCAGCATTATGATCCACACCCCCATGTTATCAATGCCTTAACACCTGGTCAGAGCAGGCATTGGGAGACCTGCGATAAACGAGTTTATCGCAGGTCTTCTTCTCCCAACGCCTAATTAAGATTTTTCTCAGTTTAGTAGTAGTAAAGTTGAGAAAAATCCAAATTTTAAGACTTTCGGTATTCACAGAAGGTATTTAGGAGTCCGAAAGTTAGGAGTCCTAACTTTACTACTACTAAATTGAGAAAAATCCTAATTTTAAGACTTTCGGTATTCACAGAAGGCATTTAGGAGTCCTAAAGTTAGGAGTCCTAAATTTACTATTACTAAATTGAGAAAAATCCTAACGTTAGGACTTTCGGTATTCACAGAACACATTTAGGAGTCCTAAAGTTAGGACTACTAACTTCTGTGAATACCGAAATGAGTAAGTGCCTTCTGTGAATACCAAAATGAGTAAGCGCCTTCTGTGAATAGCAAAATGGTAGTAAGTTTAGGATTTTGTCTTAAGTTAGTTCTGTGAATCGGGCCCTTCGACTTTTTGGGGAGAGTTAAATTGCACCTTTTGGTCCTGATGAGAACCCCGGAAATATGTGGGTTCGAAACGCGTAGACCCCTGTATTTCAGCAAACAATTGTTTGTAAAATTCATATGGTTGTGTTGTGCACGGATAGTAAATTGTTTTTAAAAATTGTGAATATTTTATGAGGAAACTGTGTGCACAACTAACTAGGCTATCAACTATTGCTTTGTTTGGTTTCTACATCTAGGCCCAATACTTTTTGATTTGATCCAGGGACCCAAGGGGTGGACATACTGTTGTGTGTAGGTTGAGAGTCTAGGGTGAATGAGGACTTTGGTATGAATGATTTAGTGTGACTGGGAGTGAAATGATTGTGTGACTTTGTGGATAAATCATCCTTTCTTTCCTTTTTTCTTTTCTTAGCGTTTTTCGCTGTGGTCATTTCAAAAAATTGTTTGGTATGTACAATTGTGTCTTTTTATAAATAATAAATTAAAAAGTACAGGTGCTATTGAAATAAAGGCTATTGAGTAGCATATGTTTGCATTGATTTATTGATCTTGCGCCAGTGATTTAAGATTTAGAAATGTCTATCAGTACTGGCATTAGGTTTGTTTTCTTGGTTGAAAGGGCTCAGCCTTACTGATTCAGAGCGATACCGTGTATTGTTACATGGTCCTCAGTTGAGGCTTGGAGCCTCACGGGTAACCGCAGTGATCTCTTCCTTTCAACCACAGTCTCGATCAGACCATGCGCCTTGCCTTTTCCCGGTGACCTCACTTGGCATGTAGGGTGACAGTCGTCACTGTGCATCTGGGCAACGGCCCGACTGGAACAGCCGCAATCTTCATGGCGGCCCTACCTAACATACATGGTTGACTACTTCATTCTGCATGCAGATTACAGCCCGATCGACATGGTAGTAATCTTCACAGGACCCCCACCAGGCATACAGACCACACCTTCCTTCTGTACACGGGCTCAACCCAATTGGTGCAAAACTTTGCTTCAGAGATCCAGTTGTCAGGATCTCCCACTGGACCTCGCTTCCTCCAGTGCACTCTTCTGGTGCTCCAGGCTCCTGGGGCAGGTGATCTTGGATTCCCTGAGTGATGTCCCTCTCACCCAGCTGGGAGACTGACCGGCCTTGGTCCTCAATTCTGGTCACAGTCAGAAGTCTTGCAGAGCTTCTCCTCCTCAAACAGCTCGACTGGATGCTTGACAGTTCACAACTTTGGGGGCCTTGAACTCTCCTTTTTATAGTCCATTTCCAAATACTAAATGTAATTTAGCGTCTGGGTCTTTGAAGGTTATGTTGGTGGTCTAATTCCCATTGAATTGCCCTCTCTTCTGCCCTGCCCGTCCTCCAGAGAGGAGTCTGTCACAGCAGGAGTGACTACAAATCGACCAGCAACACAACACAGGCCATGATATTGAATAGAGGTTCACACCTGAATGTCAGACACAGTAATATGTGTATCGAAAGGTTACAAAAAATCAGGGGGGGGAAACGGATCACTTGTCCTGGATCACCAGGGTTTTTAGATTCTGTCATTCAACGGTACCGATAAAAAACCCTCAATCACTTGCCAGGGTTAAGTGACGGTATATCTTGATTCTCCGTCTTTGTAGATACGTGGCAGCATCATCAGTGGGTTAGTGGTTATGCTTCCTCCACCCGGAGGTTAACCACTGGTGGAACCAGTAGTGATCAGTGATCAGTGATCAAAAAGAGGATGGTGAATTGCATGTGAGCGGTAAGTATCATAAAAAGCTTGAGTAGCCAGGAAAAAAGGGAATTTATTAGTTCTGGGTTCAGGCTGGTTAAAATCTTAGGCGTGCAATAGAAGAGAGGTTAGGGGTCTTCTGCACTAATATGAGTGCATTAAAAGGATCGACATGTTTCAGCTTGTGATTTGCCCAGGAGGGGTCATTTAGGCTTTCATCAAAACGTGAAAATGACCTGTATATTCAGGTGTGTTAGACTAGGAACATTGTCCTGACTTAGTAAGGTCTGTAAGTACCTCAGGGTCAGTGATTCATGACCTCCTCGGGTGATCTCAGAGTCGGTATACCTGCTTGTGTGCAGGCTGCGCACGACTTGTGCTGTCTCTGCCTTCAAATCCCCGAAAGGTTACCTCAGAGTCTCAGCCCTAGTCTTTATGACTGTCTTATCAGCCCCATCTCCTTCTTGAGATGTGCTCAAGCCACTTCCTAGTGCCCTTTCTCCGAATCAAAGAACAGAGGGGCATATTACCAACAAGTAGCAATATTTATTGCTAAATGGGCTTAGCGAGTATTTTTTTAATGCCAAGCATAGCCGGATATTATCGCAGAGATAACGTGCTATTAGCAACATTTATCTCTAAAGCGATAAAATATCCGGCGATAGCGGCGAAATACGTGAATATCGCTGAGAATACAGCGATATTCACATATTAACGCCAATAGGGTCTTAGCCATAATATCCACCTCCCAATTGATATTATGGCTAAGAACTGGTCTGAGCAGGCGTTAGCTTTTGGAGATATTCACGCTTAGGGCGAATATTTCCATCACTACGCCTGCCTTGCTAATAGGCGATAGCGACGTTAGCGACTGCTTTCAGTCAATAACTGGTTGGGTACACCCACTTTGCATGTCATTAGCGATAAATATCGCTGACATGCAAAGCGGGCCCCAAACCGCTCGCTGTTGCTAACATCAGTTAGCGACAGCTTGCTAATAGGGTAATATAATTATCGCCGCTTAGCGGCCGAAAATGGATGCTAAAGCGGCGATAATCCAATATCTCCAGGCTTGGTAAAATGCCCCACACTTTGAAGCACACTGAAGAGCGTGGTTCTCTCTTCCACCAGTGTATCCACCCGGCTAACAGGAATGCAGGAATCCACAAATATGTCTGGGGGATTCCTCTATCTCCTCGGCTCCTCCAGTTAGCCCTGGGTCACCCAAAATAGAACCCAGAATCCTCCATATATTATTCAATTCACAGACACACGTACACCCAGCATATTTTTATAACACACACAAACTACGTAGCCTGCAGGTCTCACTCCAGTGACAGATGAATTAGGCCTGTTCACTCCTGCTGATCACTACATGATATGCTACCACCACTGCACTCATACTGCTTAATTTGTGGCAAAAGTAGTGGCCTTTCACCACTATAAGTTTACCACTTTTGTTGCCCCTTCCAGTCTGAAAAGACCCCAATCAGTGAGACAGGTCTATGTCATGGCTCACACATATGATCCCTGTTCACCCATCACAACCAATCAATCAATCAATCATTGCATTTGTATAGCGCACTACTCACCCGGAGGGTCTCAAGGCGCTTGAGGAGGGGGGGGGGTCCGCTACTGCTCGAACAGCCAGGTCTTGAGCTGCTTCCTGAATGCGAGGTGGTCTTGGGTCAGGCAGAGATGGGTCGGGAGGGAGTTCCAAGTCTTGGCGGCCAGGTAGGAGAAGGACCTTCCTCCTGTGGTGGCTCTTCGGATGCGGGGGACGGCGGCGAGGGCGTGACTGGTCGATCGAAGCTGGCGTGTGGGAGTGTAGAAGTTGAGGCGGCTGTTGAGGTATCTTGGGCCTTGGTTGTGCAGGGCTTTGTGTGCGTGGGTGAGGAGCCGGAAGGTGATTCTTTTGTTGACCGGGAGCCAGTGCAGGTCTCTCAGGTGTCCGGAGATGTGGCTGTGTCGGGGGATGTCGAGGATGAGTCTTGCTGATGCATTCTGGATCCGTTGGAGTCTCTTCTGGAGTTTAGCGGTGGTTCCGGCGTAGAGGGTGTTGCCGTAGTCCAGTCGGCTGGTGACGAGGGCCTGGGTGACCGTCTTCCTGGTCTCGGTGGGGATCCACCGGAAGATCTTGCGTAGCATGCGCAGGATGTTGAAGCACGACGAGGAGACGGCGTTGACTTGTCTGGTCATGGAGAGGGAGGAGTCCAGGATGAAGCCCAGGTTGCGTGCGTGGTCCGTTGGTTTGGGTGCGCTGCCCAGGGCGGGGGGCCACCAGGTGTCATCCCAGGCGGAGGGCGAGGAGCCCAGGATGAGGACTGCCGTCTTGTCTGAGTTCAGTTTCAGGTGGCTGTTCATCATCCACTCGGCTATGGCTGTCATCCCTTCGTGCAGGTTGGCTCTGGCGGTGGCGGGGTCGTTGGTGAGGGAGAGGATCAGCTGGGTGTCGTCGGCGTAGGAGATGATGTTGAGGTTGTGTTGGCGTGCGATGGCCGCAAGGGGGCTCATGTAGACATTGAAGAGGGTGGGGCTGAGCGAGGAGCCTTGAGGAATGCCGCAGATGACTTCGGTGGCTTCTGATTTGAACGGGGGGAGGCGGACTCTCTGTGTTCTTCCGGCGAGGAAGGAGATGATCCATTCCAGTGCCTTCTCTAGGATTCCGACGTTGCTGAGGCGCTGCACTAGGGTGCGGTGGCAGACAGTGTCGAATGCCGCGGAGAGGTCCAGGAGGATGAGGGCCGCAGTTTCGCCGTTGCCGAGCAGGGCTCGGATGTCATCGGTGGCTGCGATGAGGGCGGTCTCGGTGCTGTGGTTGGCCCGGAAGCCGGATTGTGAGAGGTCGAGGGATCCGTTCGTCTCGAGGAAGGCGGCCAGCTGCTTGTTGACGGTCTTCTCGATGACTTTGGCCGGGAACGGGAGGAGCGAGATCGGGCGGTAGTTTTTGAGTTCGGTGGTGTCTGCTGATGGTTTCTTCAGTAGGGCGCTGAGTTCGGCGTGCTTCCAGCTCTCCGGGAAGGTAGCGGTGTCGAAGGAGGCGTTGATGATGTCTCGTAGGTGGGGTGCGATGACGGCGTCGGCCTTGTTGAAGACGTGGTGAGGGCAGGGGTCGGTTGGAGATCCGGAGTGGATGGAGTTCATCATGCGTCCGGTTTCTTCTGTGTTGATCGGGGTCCATGCACGGAGGGTGGCGGTGGGGGGAGGCGGTGCGGTCGTGGGTTGCGTTGGCTGAGTGACGAAGCTGTTGTGTATGTCTGCGATCTTGTTGTGGAAGTAGGAGGCGAGGGAGTTGCAGATGTCTTGAGATGGGGTGATGTCGTTGTTTCCGGCGTTGGGGTTGGAGAGCTCTTTGACGATGTTGAAGAGTTCCTTGCTGTTGTGTGCATTGTTGTCCAGTCGTTCCTTGAAGGCGGTTTTCTTGGTTGTGTGGATCAGTTGGTGGTGTTTTCGGGTGGCGAGCTTGAGGGTGGTCATGTTGTCTGGTGTTGGGTCTCTGCGCCAGGCTCTCTCGAGGGTTCGGCAGTTCTTCTTGGAGCTCTTGAGTTCGTCGGTGAACCATGGTGCTTTCTTACTGCTGGGTCTTCTAGGCGGGGTCCTCAGAGGGGCGAGGTCGTCTGCGCAGTTGCTGATCCACTTCGTGAGGTTGTTGGCGGACTGGCTGGGGTTCGCTGAGCTGGCGGGGGGGTCCCGGCTCAGGGATGCGGCGAGCTGGTCGGCTGTGATCTTGTTCCAGCTTCTGCGTGCAACCTGTTGCTGGTGGTGGTGGATCGTGTTCTTTCTGAAGCTGAAGTGGACGCAGCTGTGGTCCGTCCAGTGGAGCCCGGTGGCGTGGCTGAAGGCGATGTCGTTGCTGGATGAGAAGATGGGGTCGAGAGTGTGTCCGGCGTAGTGGGTGGGGGTGGTCACCAGCTGCTTGAGTCCGAGGTTGGCGAGGTTGTCCAGCAGGGTGGTGGTGTTGCGGTCGTCGTGGTTCTCCAGGTGGAAGTTGAGGTCCCCGAGGAGGATGTAGTCAGCGGAGGGGAGGGCGTGCGGGCTGATGAAGTCGGCGATGTCCTCGCTGAATTGTGTGCGTGGTCCCGGGGGTCTGTAGATGAGGGTGCCTCTGAGGGTGGTCTTGGGATCGGTGTGGATCTGGAAGTGCAGGTGTTCGGCGGATGTGAGGGTGCCGTCGGTGTTGGTCGTGATGCGGATGGTGTTCCTGTGGATGATGGCGATGCCTCCTCCGGTCTGATTGCCGCGGTCCCTCCGGGTGATCTTGTATCCGTCCGGGATGGCGATGGCGATGTCGGGTGCTGAGGAGGCGTTCATCCATGTTTCCGTGAGGAAGGCGACGTCTGGGGATGTGGTGTCGAGCAGGTTCCAGAGCTCTACGGCGTGTCTGTGGACGGACCGGGTGTTGAGCAGGATGCACTTCAGGTGGTTGCTGCTGGGGGTCGTCGCGGTGGGTGCGGGTGCAGTGCAAGCCCGGATGCAGGTGAACTTGCAGGAGTGGCAGCTGAAGGGTCCGTGGTTGCGTCTCGGGGTGGCTCGGTAGCATCCAGGGGTCCGGCCGGTGTTGAGTGCGTTGATTTCCGTGGCGTTGTAGGTCCGGCGGGTGGGCTGGTGTCTGCGGGGTCCAGGGGTCCGGGCACTGGGCACGGTCCAGGCGCGGACGGGCGCAGACGGGCTTACCTTTGGCGCGCCCGCTGCGCATCAACGCTGCGCGTTTGCCACTCTGCCATATGTGGAGAGTGGGGGGGCGGAGCGAGGGAGGAGCAGCTGGGAGGCGGGTGCGGGGCGGCGAATGGGGAAGGGCGACCGGGGAAAGGGGGCGGGGCCGGAGGGGGGCAGCGGCGGGGAGCGGGGAGGTGGCGGGAACGGGGCAGGGGCTGGGCACAACCAGGGGCACAGAGGGAGAAAACAATTAAGGCAGAGCAAAACCGGGGAATGACACACACAGCACAAATGAGGCAGGGCACACAGCACAAATGAGGCAGGGCACAAAAGGGAAAGAATACCGGGAGATAACGCACACAGTACAGCTAAGGCACAAACGGGGAAAGAATACACACACAGTGCAACAGGGCAAAATCAGCAGCAGCGCAGGATCAGGAGCACAGCTGCGGGCAGCGGCGGCACTCGGCGGGAAAGGGGCTGCCTGGACTCACACACGGAGGTGTGAGCGAGGTGCGTGGGGTGACCGGCCCAGAGGGACAGAGGTCACCCCACAACAAACATTTGGCATCAGGGATCCAGACGTCATTACAGTTGGGGCACTGGGGCAGTGGCACAGGTCCGCCACCATGCGAGGGACTTTTCTGTATCAACAGCAGCTTAAAGTGTTTACCTGATGTGCCTCTTGGGTCATATGTGACTGGTATAAGTCTTCACAAAGCTGCATTACCACAAGTTGTTTCTAGATATCCCTCTCCAGTTTGTAGCAACTCCTTCAAATGTCGTTTACTCCCCTGAGGAAATGTGGCAACAAATACATTTGCATGTACACTTTTGCTTTTTTATTGATTAGACCCTGTTTTCTGTAGGATAAATGAATATGCCAATGCTGGTTTATAAGTTCACAATGCAACTTTCAATAAATGTCTTGATTGTTATGGAAGACGGTGATGACACCCTACTATACACAGATACTAGCTTTCACTGGTAAGTGGCCTTGAATTTCCAACCTCGGGTGGACTCATTTTTAACTGGATTTATTTACTACATGAAAATGCAAAATGCAGTCAGTCAATGTGAAGGCATCAATTGCCTGAAGTGGGCTGATCCCTTATTCTGTATTCTATGCAGTGATGGGAAGAGGCAAATTTTGAGTGGCATTTAAGCAGCCCATTGTTAAAGATGGTTGAGTAAATCCCCTCTGTATGCATGAATTTTTTTTTTTTTTACACTCAACACAGCTAAAGCAGTCTTTAGGCCATACTTAAAAAGTACAAGTGAAACATCTTTGTCACTGAAGAGAAAAACTATTTTATAGTTGGATTTGAACATTATGAACAGGCTTTGTGTCGTAGCTCAAAGTCAATGCAGCCAAAGGTAAAGGTGGGCCATCCAATTGCTCAATGCTGCATTCCGCGGTGGGTGGAAGCAAAATGGGATTGACAATTTAACAGACCAATGTGTGAATCCTGCTCATGATTTTAAAAAAAACTATAATCTGAAGAGTGTTAATGCTGATTGAAAGTTCAGACCTATGAATGAGTTACCCACCATTGCAGGATCCAGTCACCACGGTCTCCTGTAAAAACATGAAAGGGTACATGATGGGGCAGGGTGAGTACACCCGGATCCCTAGGCCTTGGTGGGGAGACACCAGAATAAAAATGAATGTTAAAAATAAGTTACATTTTTCCACGTGGTGAGTGAATCTTGCATTTACTATGCACTTTATAGTTTGCATGACTGTTATAAGAGTGATGATTTTCAGAACTAACAATAGCTAATAAATTACAGGAGTTTTTGAGTTTGAATTAAGTCTAACTATACTTTAACTTTGTTTCTAAAGCAAAGTTCAGATGGTACTTAAAACATATATTAAAGTCTTACACCCAATGCCAACAATAACCACTTAAACCCTGAATTGAATTGAATTGAAATGAATTCTTTTTTTGCAGACATACCCCATCCAACCTTCAACCCTCATTGGTGGCCAAGTGCATCGGTTCCATGTTAAAATATCGATTACAAAAACATAGTTGAAAAAAATATAGATGTAAAAATATCGATTACACAAATATCGACTCGCTATACTTAAACAGGTAAGTACAATAATATTGACTCAAAAATATAGATGTAAAAAATATAGATGTAAAAAATATCGACTTTAAAAAATATTATAACTTAAATTAAATAATTAAAAAATATTAATATTATTAACAAAATAAATTACATTACATTTATATTTTAACTATTTATAAAAAATCAACTTAATTTAATCAATATAAACTTAATAAATGTGTACATATACATATATTTCCCTAAATACAATTTATTATTATCTTTATTTAATTTATAAACTTTAATAATTATATAAAAATAAAATAAAAACATATATAAAACATTTTGAATAAAATAAAATTTTCTATATTTAATTAACACATACAAGTATTTAAAAATAATAATACATACATTTAATAACAAAATTAAAACATTAGTAGTTAAAACATTTGATAGCGAAGGGGTAAAAATTACTATTCCCACTCCAAAGGGTGCAACAGTAGGGAAAGCGCTGGATAGCGTAGGGGTAAAAATTACTATTCCAACTCCAGTGAGTGCAACAGTAGGGAAAGCATTGGATAGCGTAGGGGTAAAAATTACTATTCCCACTCCAAAGGGTGCAACAGTAGGGAAAGCGCTGGATAGCATAGGGGTAAAAATTACTATTCCCACTCCAGAGGGTGCAACAGTAGGTAAAACGTTGGATAGCGTAGGGGTAAACATTACTATATCCACTCCAGAGGGTGCAACAGTAGGGAAAGCATTGGATAGCGTAGGGGTTAAAATTACTATTCCCACTCCAAACGGTGCAACAGTAGGGAAAGCGTTGGATAGCGTAGGGATAAAAATTATTATTCCCACTCCAGAGTGTGCAACAGTAGGGAAAGCGTTGGATAGCGTAGAGGTAAAAATTACTATTCCAAATCCAGTGAGTGCAACAGTAGGGAAAGCGTTGGATAGCGTAGAGGTAAAAATAACTATTCCCACTCCAAAGGGTGCAACAGTAGGGAAAGCGCTGGATAGCGTAGGGGTAAAAATTACTATTCCCACTCCAGAGGGTTCAACAGTAGGTAAAACGTTGGATAGCGTAGGGGTAAAAATTACTATTCCCACTCAAGAGGGTGCAACAGTAGGGAAAGCATTGGATAGCGTAGGGGTAAAAAGTACTATTCCCACTCCAAAGGGTGCAACAGTAGGGAAAGCGCTGGATAGCGTAGGGGAAAAAAATTACTATTCCCACACCAGAGGGTGAAACAGTAGGGAAAGCGTTGGATAGCGTACGGTTAAAATTACTATTCCCACTCCAGAGTGTGCAACAGTAGGGAAAGCGTTGGATAGCGTAGGGGTAAAATTTACTATTCCAACTCCAGTGAGTGCAACAGTAGGGAAAGCGTTGGATAGCGTAGGGGTAAAAATTATTATTCCCACTCCAAAGGGTGCAACAGTAGGGAAAACGTTGGATAGCGTAGGGGTAAAAATTACTATTCCCACTCCAGAGGGTGCAACAGTAGGGAAAGCATTGGATGCGTAGGGGTAAAAATTACTATTCCCACTCCAAAGGGTGCAACAGTAGGGAAAGCGTTGGATAGCGTAGGGGTAAAAATTACTATTCCCACTCCAGTGAGGGCAACAGTGGGGAAAGCGTTTGATAGCGTAGGGGTAAAAATTACTATTCCAACTTCAGTGAGTGCAACAGTAGGGAAAGCGATGGATAGCGTAGAGGTAAAAATTACTATTCCCACTCCAAAGGGTGCAACAGTAGGGAAAGCTCTGGAACCCAAAAGAATAAAAAAAAACTATCAAATGTTTTATTACATTTATTTTCCAATATAAACATAATTAATATATACATTTAAATATATTATTATTAACAAAGATAATAGAAAAAAACTAATTACACATTATTTAACACTATAATATCCACCACACACCTAAAATTAATTACACAATTACATATAATATTTACTAATTAATTAATGAAAATTAAAGTTTTTTTTAAATAATTAATTATTCAATTGACAGCTTTCACACCATATACACTTATAAACACCACAACACAAACCTAAAATGAATTACACATTTACAATTACTAATTACTAATTAATTAATGGTAATTAATTTATAAAGTATTTATTAATTAATCAATAACATTTTAATTACTTCACACCATTTACACATATAAACTCCACTACACACACCTAAAATTAATTAAACAATTAACATAATTAATTAACATAATTAATTAATAATTGCCTAATTGAAATTAATTAACAAATAATTAATAAACAATTATTAATAAATTAACACATTAATTAATCAATTAATTTTATATATTTAAATTACTTCCCACCCTATTCCCCTATAAACCCACAACCCGCTACGGAACTAATAACACAAAATTCAACATAATATACATTAATAACTAATAAAATTCTACAACATATAATTAAATGACAAACAATTGTCATTAAAAACACTAAAATACATGACATTATTAAAAAAATCGATATTTTTGTAAACTATATTTTTGTAAACGATATTTATTACAACTATATTATTGTTATCGATATTACTTACCTGTCTGTGGATATTCTGGTCAAACTATATTTTTGTTATCGATATTTCTTCTATTCGATATTTCTGCGGCGATATTTATGTCAGACGATATTTCTCTGACGATATTCCTGCTCTGCACCAAGTGCATCAAGCCAGTCCTGGGAGTCAATAGTTGCCACACATGGCCTTAAGCTGAGGTTGACCACAGGGTCTGGCCTTTGACCAAGCCCTGCTCCTAACATGTGCAGCTGACAACCACCTGTGCTCAAGACTTCTGGTCGGGGCAGCAGATTTTGGCAACAGGAGTTGTACAAAATTCTTGCTAGTAGTGTCCAAACCATGCTACGATGACGGTCTGTGATTCTAGTCTTGTACTTGTGAAAAATTATTTTCTAAACATGTAAAGCACCCTGATACCTTTGGGTCTAGCAAGCGCTATTTAAAACTCAAAAATAAATAAATAAATGTTTTGTTTTTAAAAAAAATATTTTTACTAAGAAATTGCATGACAGACAATTAGGCAGTAATTACATACAATACTTGCAAGTTACATTTACATTTAGCACCGCACTTGGGACAAAGGCCGAAAAAACATATGTATTAAACAGTTGCTTCCACTGCTCCGCATTTCCAATTCCACCACAGGTGATACACATATCTCCCGCTATAGGAATTCCACTTTGACCATTTCCTGTCCCACTTCTTCGGGCACCCCCTTGTTATAAACACTTCTTTCTCAGCTACCATACATCTGTTGAATTCTTTCAACCATATTGTCACTGCTGGCGGGGCCACTCCGCCCCACCCTCTCGCTATCTCCCTCTTGATTAGCGTGAAGCCCAGCGTCGCGAACTGCTGCTCCGTCTCAGTTGGGTCTGTATCCTCCCATACATTAAGCAGGCCCAAGCGGGGCGTCAGGCTGAGTGCCTTCCCCAATGCAGATTGCACATGAGTTGTGGCCCTGTCCCATAATTTCCACACTAACGGGCAGTCCCACACCATATGATAAAAGGTAGCCTGCTGTCGGCAACCCTTCAGACACAGGTCATCTTGTCGAGGCCCAATTTTTGCTAGTGTTATTCCCGTCAAATAGGAGCGGTGTAGGATACAAAGCTGGATTATAATAAATCTGAGCGTGATAGCAGCCTCTTTAGTCGACATCAGTGCCTGTCGCCAATCTTCCTTATCAATCGGCCCAAGGTCTCCTTCCCATCGCTCCTTGAGCTTTCCAAAGGAATCAGGCAAATTATTACTACGTTTTTTATAGGTCAAGGCGATCACCTTGGACTGTAACAGCCCATCCAACAGGTGATCCTCAAGGGGTGACGATTCCTGTATGTCCTCGCAACTAGGGAAGGCAGCCTGCAAAGCATGCCTGATTTGTAGATACCTAAAAACCTCTCCCGGGGCCAATTGGTAGTTTTGTAACTCCTCAAATCTGAGAATCGCTCCTCTTTTTACCAGGTCTTTAACTGTCGAGATACCAATGACATCCCACCTAGCAAACCCTGGGTGATAGCAAAGCATGCCGAGTTTCTGTGAAGACCACAATGGCGTTGCCTTGGTGAGCACCCCTGCCCAGCCAAGACGTGAGTTAGCTACATGCCAGATCTTTTCCTTTTTGCAGAGTGGGGCCAATATATTGTTGCTTCTTAGTGCTGGAATACAGAGCCCCAAGATAGACCGAACAATCCATCTGATACCTTTCCAGGGCACATGCCGGGTCATCGGTGGGACATGTCGCCATCTATTCACAGCCACCAATTGCGAGGCGCAGTAAAACAACCTTACATCGGGCAGTGCAATGCCCCCATCATACCATTCTTTCATCCATTTCTGAAGCGCAATCCTCTGAGCTTTACCATCCCATAGCAGTGTGCATATCTCCCCCTCCACCGCTACAAAATATGTATCTGGAATCCTGTGCGGGCAGTTCTGGAGAATATACAAAAATCGTGGGAGGGCCAGCATTTTGTAAATTGTTTTATTGATTCACAGACTATAAATCTGGGTACACAGTCCCCTTGTTGGGCCACCCGCAGTTCAGGTTCAAGCAGTTTGTTAATTAATAGTCCAGCTATCTCTAACTTTTAACTGTTTTGACAAATTAGTGTTATACATTCCTGTGACACTAATTCCTTGAAGCAGAGCTACACCAAGCATAGTCACTTCTGTAAGTAAAGTTCAAGATTCATGCCAAATTTGGAGGAACTCTAGGGCATATTTACAACTAAAGTGGCGGAGCGCGGCATTCAGCCAAGAAGGCTAGCACCATGCTTCAGAATACACAAACTACATAGAAGGGGGTCCAAGGGCTTGTTTACCGACTCATACTAGACACATGCCCCTAACTAACTCATTCAACACAAAGAGGTATCTAGGGGTCTAAAAAGTGAGATCAGATCACACACAGCTGTTGACCTGACAACTAAAGATGACACCACGTGATGAAAGAACATCTTATTCACGTGAAGTACACACTTAGGGTGAGAATTTTCCCATCAGTTGTCTAACTGTACCGCCCTATTTACATCATTTGGGTTCTCCTTACCCAGGAGTCAGTGCATTCACAGTCACGTGAGATGAAAAAGATGACTGTGAGAGTAAGAAGACCCACCGTTTTGATCTGGTGAGCGGAAACAGTGTGATAAGACAACAGAAAAAAAGCAGTGCAAGGAAGTGTTTAAGTGAGAATATAAAATTAAGTGAGACTGAGTAGAAAGAACCTTATTTTAATATTTTCTCTCAGCTCCCTAAATCTAAAAGAATGTGAATAACAGATTTAACAAAATATCTGCTCAGCAAGTGGTCAACATGTTTCTGCATATACGGATTTGCCTATGCATTCATCAGGACCTGGATAGCACCATGCTTCGTCACTTTAGAAATAAAGGACTGCACCGTATTTACAACAATACAGTGCAGCCCTGTGTTTCTCCCTGCGCTGGCGCTAAATGTAGCTGCCAAGTGCTAACACAGGCATCCTTGCACCATAGTGTAAGGGTGCCTGTGTTGTGGGAAATGATTGGTTATGTGCAGGAAGGTTTCCTTTCCTGCACATAACCAATCATAAATGGCGATTTGTAACTTCTATGTGTGATTCTTGTGCAGCACACATAGAAGTTGCAACTCGTCATTTTTAAAATGATTGTTTACGTGCTGGAAGGGACGTCTTCCTGTAGATAAACAATCATACATGGTGTTTTACTGTTTCTATGTGTACTGCACAATGTATAGACAGTGGTTCTTGTGGAGACAATGGTATGTAATAAAGGTAATAAGAATGCACAATGGCATTGCCATTGTGCATTCTTCTTACCTTCATAACATACCATTGCTACCATTTGCTATCGCAAAAATTGAAATCTGCAATAGAGGTGGTTGCCCCAGCACGTAAGATAAAAATCAGGGAAAAAGGCGAAGGCGCCCCCTGGTTCAATGACGATTTGAGACTCCTAAAACGTGCCCTGCGACAGTGTGAGAGAGCCTGGCGAAAGGGGTATGATCTCAACTGCCAAACTCTATATAAGGAAAAGCTCGCCTTGTATAAACAAGCCATCAGAACTAGAAAAAGCGAGTTCTACGAGAGCAGAATTGCCACAGCACCTAACCCCCAGAAGGACATTTTCCAAGTTCTCACTGAACTGAGAAAAAAGAAGGAACAACCGCCCTCTTTTACGCAAGAAGATTGCCAGAAATGTCAATCCTTCTTTACCTCAAAGATATCCGACCTTCTGACAGAAATCGAAAGCACCCCCAGATTTGACTGCCCGGTAACTCCGATACCTGTCCCGCCCACAATCACTGAGCCTTTAACCTCCCTACCCCTATTCACCAAGGACTCTCTAACAAAAGTGATGAACCAAGTTAAATCAGGTTCTCCGGCGGACCCTTGCCCCCCGCAGATATTTAAACAAGCATGGCCAGGGCTGGAGGAGGATATTTTATCACTCCTTAATAGTTCCCTTACCTCGGGACTAGTCCCCTCTATTCTTAAAGAGGCGAGACTGATCCCCCTACTAAAAAAGGCCGGTGCCGACACCAAGATTCTAAAGAATTACAGGCCCATATCTCAACTGCCTTTTTTAGCTAAAATACTGGAACATCACGTGCTGTCTACCCTCTCGCACCACCTCGAGAGTAATGCACTACTCGAACCCAACCAAGCTGGGTTTAGAGCCCACAACAGCACGGAACTAGTCATGCTATCAGTGCTAGATGACCTCCGCCTTAAAACAGATAATAAAGATCCCTGTGCCCTGGTGCTACTCGACCTCTCCGCGGCATTTGATACGGTCAATCATGACCTCCTTCTGTCGCGGTTGGGGGAGTTTGGCATCAAGGGCACGGCCCACGCCTGGCTGACCTCATTCCTTGGTGGACGGGTCCAGAAAGTACAACTGAATGACCTGGTGTCAGAGGCTGCTAAAATTACATGCGGCGTCCCGCAGGGCTCTGCCTTGTCCCCCTTGATGTTCAACACGTATCTGCAGCCCCTCATTTCATCGCTGAATCTGATGGACTGTAATATATATAATTATGCTGACGACACCCAGATCATCATTCAGATAGGCAATTCCCCTATGGCTGATCAAAAACTGAAGAATATTCTAAAAGTTACCGTCAATTGGATGACGGCAAACTTTCTAAAAATCAACCCGGATAAGACGGAGGTTCTTCCTATCACAACCTCATCTAGCCCCTGGTGCGACCTCCTTTGGCCTTCAGAATTAGGTAAACCCCCAATACCGGCAACAGCAGTAAAAAGCCTGGGCATAATCATCGACACAAATCTCACTATGTCAGCCCAGGTCTCGGCGGTGGTGGGCACCTGTGTAGGCCTCCTGAGACAACTGCGCAAGCTAGCTCCCATCTTAAAGGCAGACACCCTCAGAAGAGCAGTCTCAGCCTTAGTTCTGGCCCGATTGGATTATGGCAATGCCATGTATTTCGGCATCCCGAAAAAACTCACCAAGAGACTTCAGATCGTCATGAATGACGCGGCCAGACTTATTTACAATAAACCAAGAAGGACACCAGCCACCCCTCTTCTTCGGGAGCTACACTGGTTGCCAGTAAACCAACGAGCCAAGTTCAAAGGCCTATGCATTACGCAGAAAGCCTTATATGGGCAAGCCCCGAAGTACATCAAAAAACGCCTTGTCCCATATGCCCCCAACAGGAACTTACGCTCAGCCAACGCTGCTCTATTGATCTGTCCTAGGATCAAACGATCCACTATCGGTGGTCGGACATTTTCCCACATAATGCCTAAAGCCTGGAACCAACTGCCTGAAAATCTGCGCAAAGAAACCAGACTCCTGCCTTTTAGGAAAAAGCTAAAAACCGTGCTTTTCCAAGAGGCATGGGGTAACATCTAGTCTGTTCTCCTGCCAGTATTCACTCGCCTGTCAAGCGCTTAGAGACCCCGGGGTGATAAGGCGCTCTACAAGTCTAAAAATACAAATACAAATTGTCTCCACAAGAACCACTGTTTCTTTCTATATAATACATACCCTGGTTCTTCGTGAGTAGGGTTTCCCTTTTGCTTTTTGCAGAGAAACAGCAAAATCGGGGAGAAATAAAGCATTTCTCCTCGTTTCGCTAGAACCAGGTTTTCCCAGGCCTTAATTTTGGTGCTGACCCATATTTACGGCAACCTTGTAAATATGGGGCAGTGTCAAAATCAATGGGTGTTGTGGCAGAACTTCCACCACAACACCATTGCCCACTCTTTTCACACTGAGCCTATTCACAAGGCGGCGTTAAGCCACTTAAAGTGACTTAAAGCCACCTTGTGAATGCGGCCAAGCCCCTATCGCCACAGTAACGTTGGAAAAAAGTGATGTTCCTGTGGCGATAGGGGTTAGTAAATAAGCCCCTCTCTTCAGTGGTTTTACTGTAACGCAGAGCAAATTTTCTAATGCTAGTTAAAATGGGAAATAGTGTTTCTTTGATGTATGTATGTAGTTGAGCTTATATAGCGCACAGCTACCCGCAGTGGGTTTCCCGGCGCTTGCTTAGGGAACCCTTCCTGGTATTCCCCTGTGAGATAGCAGGGTATCCACAAGGTGAAAGTCAGGCATCCCACCGCGAGGGGCCGTTGTGGAGATTAAGCAAGCTGTTGCCCAGAGTCGCAGAGTGTGAACCCGTGAGTCAAGGAGGCACCGGGGCGAGAATTATCGAGTCCGTGGAATTTTTAGCCCAAGACCCCGCCGAGGCGGGGAATTGAACCCTGGTCCAGGACCGATCTCAGCTTCCGGGTCTGCTGCCTCTAACCCCTGAGCCACACTTCTCCACCACCATCTATTCACCATTCCTGGACGGAACTGCATGAAACTTGCCATGACAAACCAAGACCAGATAAACATTTAACAACGTCTTGAGCAGATTAGTCAAATGGCACCGAAGTGATTAGCAGAACAAAACCATCTTTTCAGTGGAAGCTCTGACCGAACCATAATTACACACTGGCTAATGTCAGTGCGAAGTAGACCAAAATTGGCAAATGTCCGGACGCATAGGTTTAAATTTTGGAATTATTAAATCACTGTAACTGTGTTTTTTCCCAATGAGTGCTACAGTGTTTGCACTCTCTGAAACAAAACCTCATTTAACTGTTTCATCAGTCTATTGCTAGGGTTTAAAAAAAAAATATATATATATATATTGGATGCAGGGCACCCCCTCATATCAAGCTCACTAGCCTCATGGTCAGGCCAGTCAATCCCCGTGCCCAACTACACATTGGTCAAATCAATTGCATATAGGGTTTGGTCGGACCCTACGTTCTACCGCCTGTGCATCCTCCCGGGCTCTTCACGCAGTCGCAGGTCTGATGACTTAATCCCTCTTTTTCACATTTATTTTAGAAATTCAAAAAATTCTTGAACCTCTAAATCCTAAGTTTGTAGGTTTATATTTATTTGTGAGCTCATTCCATTGTACCCTAGTAATCAACCTGAGGCTTTCTTCATACATCTTTTCTCTCTTTGTCCATCAATACTGCCTGGAGTCATAGGGCCTCACCATGGTGCCAAGGTGCCTGTGTGGAGGGGCTGCTTCATTTTGTGCAGGAAGGGACACCTTCCTGCACAAAATCAATCAATTCAGACGATGAAAGCACGAGAAGAAATGAAAACATTTCTCCTCTTAGAGCCTACCTAAGGCCACCCTCAGGGAATGTGTCAGGTTCTATGGGTGTTGCGTAGGAACACCCACAGCAACACCCATGGAACACCCTGTGTGAAATGGGCACATATTTATACAGCAATGAAAAGCCACGTCAAGTGGCTGTATGTGGCCTTTTAAATATGCCGTGGCACATTACGCCACCGGAACATCAAAAAAGTGACTTTCCAGTGGCGCAAAAGTGCTGTTAGGGCTTTATAAATGAGGCCCATACTTTATAAGTGCTTATGTATTCGTGGAAACTGCATTACCACTGCAGCTCATGAGCTCTGTAAACCTCTGCACATTTCTGAATATAGAATGGTAGACATGGGCACTCATTTCTTAGAATTCACAATTATAACCTCGTTGAAGTGCATTTTAATTATTTTTAGGGCAATGTTTTCATTTTTCTAGGTATCTGTATACCTACGGCCTGGAAATAGTCATTATGTCTGCATTATGTCTCTCCTTGTAATGCTTTCCACAGTGCGAAACTCTTGTGCTTGGGAGAAGTTTTGAATTCTAAGATGGCAGAAAAATGATTTGAAACCATCCACAATCAAATCATTTTCCAGAAGTATTGAAATGTGATAGACAGAACTTGAGAGCTTCCTGCTTTGAGCTTTACTGCCAAAATATCTGAACATGTTAACCCTTCGAATGCAAATATCTCAAAAATAAATGAACAGATTTATATCAGGAAGCAACATTTTCTATGAGAGCTAACATTGGAAAGTTTTAAACTGGGGACCTCTACACCTTATATCTTTGCAATGGCCTATACATGTGAATGGAATATCATAACTATGTATTCCCAATCATAAAATATGCTTCTTCAAACATTACAAGAAGATTTGCAACCTGCCTCATGACATAAAGGGCACTGAACGTAGGCAGCCCCCGAGCCCCACACACCCATAATCCAGGCATAGTAAACACTGGTTACCCTGTGTCCTACCTGTAACGCCAAGATTGGTGACAAACACTGCATCTTATGGCAGTCCTCCCGGCATCAAATTGGTATAATCCATGCCCTTATATATCATTCACCAATTCACTACCTGCTCTCTCATCATCAATAGGGCAGGCATCTAATGTATGACAGGACCTGTGGAACCTTGCTGACAACTGGATGGCACAAATACAGCCTATACCAGCCTGATTTCTGCCCACTCATTACTGACCAGAGAAGCCTGACAAGATCAAAGCGGTCTGCCACAAATTGCTGCTGAACTAAAGCGCAGGCTACCCTGTGAGTGCCAAAGAGTCACATACTCTAAAGACTGACAATCTCTAATGACACAAAGAGAGATATAATGCAGTGTATCTTAACAAATGTCTTCACTTGACATCCCATTAGGTGAATCATGTGAAGGAGGACTGTAACCCAGTCAATCCGGGAAATTTCTGAACCCCTCGCCCCCCTCCTTGAGATAGTTATTCAGAGCCAAACACTTTTTAGTCACTCATCACAAGGCTTACTATTTTTATATGGAACAGGAGTTTTAATATTTTTTACTCTCTATTCTGAACCATACAACGAAAAGATGGATTTCCTTGAAAATATGAATACATTGCAGGATGGGCCTGGTGGAGATTGTGCCCCATGTACGCTGTGGTGCACTTACTGCTTCCTCTCTGCACTTGGCTTAGGAAAATGCCCTGTGGCTGCTGACTTCTGGGCGAAGGACTTAGACAATATAGAAATGATTACCAAGTTTGCACCTGGTCAGACGCTGATGATTGCTCCAGTGTGCAATAAGGCTGGGTTGGAGAAACCTAAGTGCGCATGTCTGTTTTGTCAGCCTGAGACGGCCTACCAAATGGACATACACACTTAGCAGTGCACATCACTACACCCCATCTGCCATGACCTGTCCTGCCCCTCCTTTCACACGCTGGCTCTGCCAGCAGCTGAAATAAAAAAACGATGATAAAACATTGTTTTATTTTTCAGCTGCTGGCTCTGAGCCAGTGGGGCTACGCTCCTCCCCCACTGCGGAAGAGCCACTCCTGCATTGCTCTGCTCTGCTATGCTAAGGACGTTCCCTTAACATCCCGCAAACTCACCGTATTCTGCTCCTATTGGGCACACCGCACCCCGACACAGTCACTGGCGCGAGAGGCAGTGTACTGGCAAGAACAGTTGGAGTACTATTGTGATTTAATGCCTGTGAGTGCGAGGCTTAGAGACAGATAGGGCCCACTGGTGACCTTCCAGGCCACGAGAGGGGGCACGACATTACTGCATAGATGTACTGATCCCCATGCCGATGGCCCTGCCCCGGGTGCACCCCAGCAGGCTCGAGGCATTGACCAGAAAGATCGCACAACGAAATGGGGCAGAGGTGCTCAGATCTAGACCCCTAACTTATGCTAGCTAGTTGGAGGAGCGAGTTCACCTGTGAAATTGAATATGTGTCACACATGGGAGGATGTGGCGCAACGGCTAGAGCTGGGGATCCTGGTTCGTGTCCTCGCACCGGTTCAACATATTGTGATTCTGGACAAATCACTTTATCTCCCTGTGCCCATGGACAGCGCCTCACGGGTAAATAGGCCGTGCTAAATAAATCTACAAATTACATTATATTAATTAATTACCATGCTCCCGGTCGATATGGTTTGACCTCAGAACAACTTTTGGTGTAATGCCTATTGTGCATTGTTCTGCATAGTTCTAATAAACTATTAATATATATATTTTTAAAAAATGTCTGTACCTGCTGCCCCTTACACGAGAACTCTGTCGATTTCGGAGGTTGGGGAGATTACGGATTTTTGAAGCAAAAATAAAAATTGCATTACTTAAGATTTCTCTCGCTTAACTGTTCAGCCGCTTCAGCGCAGTCAATGGATAATTTCATTTCCTTGATACCTTTTTCTAAATCTCCCTTATCTGCTTCCAAATTGTCGGCGTCCATGATGTCCACACCTGTGCCTCTACAGGGATATGTTGTCCACATCAGGCTGCTTAAAGTGCGGAGCACAACACCCAGCTCGTCATTGTCTTATTCATTCGATACATTTTCCAAAAATAAGCAGAAAATGACTCCGACATTGAAATAAGCACATTATGATAAGAGCAGGTGGAAAGTCACTCGCCTGGCAAAAGCGCTACGAAGCCTTACCAGATCATTAACATGTGCTCTACAAATGGCTTAAGGCAGATTGACACAACGTGATATAATAAGAATATAAAGATCTATCGCGTCAGTTTCTCTACTGCCGGCGTAGAGACGAGAAAATTAAGTTCAGCCAGAAGAGGGCGCTTTAAGCTCAAGCAAACGCTTGTTTGGTGGGCATCTCGAGAAGTAAATGAGAATTTGCACTACAAAAGTGCCAAATATTTGTAAACATGAGGCGAGCTTGTCACGCTCCAAGAAACGACACCTCTGTCACGTGCACTGCACAGCAAAATGTATCCTTCTAATGTGTACCACGCACGCACTGGAGCGTTAGTTCACTCACGCGCGCTGCGCAGAAAACCAGTTGTGATTAAAATGTACCGCACAGAAAACCATAACTATCGAGGGCCCGATTCATCATTTATTCACGGAACGCAACAAGACCGCTTGCTGTGCTCCGTGACAGGGAGAGCGCAGAAATGCACCCTATCTATCAAGATATGCCGCATTCCTGTCCTCTGTTTCCGTTGGGGCACAATGTGAAGCCTAGGGCCAACACGTCACTATTACCTTTACTACCTCATGTATTTCACAGTTTTTACTACCTCATGTATTGTGTTTGCTCACAATTGTCACTATTACCTTATGTAAGTAACGTATGTTTTTGCAATCTGTTCTTTTGTAATGTTTCTCATTATGTTTCATCTCTGTTCCTAATGTGAAGCGCTCTGACGCCTGCGGGTAAAGTCCGCGCTATATAAAAATGCATAAATAAATAAATAAAATAAATAAACACGTGCACGCTTGCAAGGGCGTATGCGTCGTACCTGTAAAGATGGGGCCCTAGGCCCGCATGGTGAAATAAATGAGACACGGGACACCAGTTAGGGGATAGTAATTCTGGCCGCGAGCACGTGCGCTCGGGTTCTTTTATTAACAGAGTCACTTGACCCAGTGAAGTCTGTGGTGGGTGGGTGCTCAGTGTAGGGTTACACTTAGGAACAACTAGACACTGTCCTGGCAGGACACTACATCCCTCCCAAAATTTAATGAAAGGAAAAGCGAATGTCCAACCTGCAAGAAAAACAGAATACCAGAAATTTACAGCCCCCAACGGATTCTCTTCAGGCGGCCGGCTGGGAGATGTCAAAAGTTCTGAACTGCAAAGTCAATCAGATGAGCTTCACCTCAGTGGTGTTCTTCAGATCATCCTTGTCTTGCTGTGTTGACGCTTATATACAGTGTTCATCACTTGGAGCATCGGGAGCAGAATGGGTGTGACCCTTGAGGGGTCTCGCAGGTGTTCCTAGTCCAGTGGATGACAACGCTTGCTGGTTGTTGGAGACGACTGCGGCACGAGAGGTCTTTCTTTGGATTTGCTGATCTTGCTGCCTTCACACCTCCGTCCGGCCAAGTAACTTCCGACTTGCCTTTCTTGCCGGACTCCTCTCTCACTGGAGCCTCGAAGAGTGGCCTCTCCTGCTTGGACTCTTCTCTCACTAGAGACGCTGGGACGACCCTCTTGCCGGACACGATGGGACCGGGTGGACCGTGCGGGGCTTGAGCCGCGCAAAAGCGTCGCTGAGGAACTCCCAACGGACTCACCGCCAAGTCTCTCATGATGTCCTCGGGGGTGTTGATGTCATCCGCCAGGATGGTCTTGCCGTTAGGACATGGGTTCAGTGTCTTCACCGGACCGTTTCTCGGTGCCAGGTGTTCACCTGGGGCCTTCGTGCTTCCTGTAGCCTGTCGTGGAGCTGCCGCTGCTAAAACTCTCACATCCGGATTTCTCCCTCACAGGACATGCGGCCGAGGCCCTCGTCCTCTGGACTGCCACATGACCGTGTGGGCTGTGCGGATCGCTGCGGAACTTCGGACAGGGCCACAGTCGAGTTTTGTGTAGTCCACAAGGGTGGATTGTCTAGTGCTCAGGTATGCTCTGCTTCGGCAAGCTTCAGGTTCATGGGGCACCCATACGGTTCTTCAGTGGTTTGTGTCCTCGAATGCAGGTTGTAGGGATTACTGGGATCCACACGGATGTTGCGATGTTCCTTGGACAGCACAGATGTTCCTGTGTGCTGTGGTTCTCTCTCTCCCTCGGTGGAGTGATGTTGTGATACTCCATTCTTCCTTTTCGTTCTCTTCCTCGACGCGGTCCGGTCTTCTTTCTTGCTTACTCATGCTAACCAGGCTTCTCCATGTAGCGGGCCCTCTACATGTTTTCCCCTTGGTCTTGTCCATGTGGTAGGACACTGTCTTCCCCTGGCTTGTTGACTAGACCTGTCGTCGTATCTTCCTGTTACTTGATCACTTCTGTTGCCTTAATCAGGATACCCTTCCTTGGTCAATTCCATCGTGACTCTCCTGTCTCGTCGGGTTCCTTTGGCTCTACTGTTCCTCCTTCCTTTTCTTTATGGCATCGTGCCCTTCCTTTCCATGTTCCTTCTTGCGACGTGGTCTGGTCCTCTTGCTGTCGTTGGCCTTCCCAACCAGTCTTCCCCAGGCAGTGTGCACTCCACCTGTTTCTCTCTGGTCTGGGCATAGCTCTCTTCTTTGACTGGACCGTTTGTCGCGATCTTCTCTGTTGCTTCTTTTCTTTCCTTGCCGACCAGACTAGGTGGTCGGCTTTCATCTTCGGAATGAGTCGTCATGCTGTGCTATCTTCTTCGTGGTCGCTATTCACCATCACGGTGTTTTGGCGTTGGCGCGCTTTGTCTGCGCAGAGGAGGGTTGCGTCACCGCTCCTGGTGCATCTCTGGTGTATGCCGCCATGCGTGCTGACGATGGCGCTCTGGTTGCTGCGAGACGTCGCTGTCTCTCTTGGGGATCTTTGTGCGCTGTCCCGTGGCGTTGGCGTGTCGCTGTGCAGCATCACTCTGGCGCTCTTGATTCCTGGCGCTCCTGGCACGTTCCGGCGCAGTGCTGAATGGTCCTGTCGTGCGGGTGTGGAGTTCTTGCACTCCTGTCGCGTTCTTGCGCTTTGTGGTACAGTTCCGTGCTTCTGGCTCGTTCCTGCGCCTCGTGGCGTGTTCCTGCATTGCTGGCGCGTTCCTGCACTGTCTCCTGGTGTGTTCCTAGCGCTTCTGGTGCGTTCCTGCGCTTCTGGCGTTGCTGGCTCGCGTGGCTGTGCTCCTGTCCAGTGTTACCTTTCTGCTATCACACAGCGGCCATTTCCCTCTGTGCTGCTGTTATGACTATTTTGCTTGTCCAGGTTTGCAATCTGTAAGTGGTTGGCCCAAGGCTTGTTTGCTGCTCCCTCCTGTGCTCTTCTTACAGCCGGCCACTAGATAGCAGTGTGTAATGGTTAAAGGCCATCCACGTCGTTCTGTTTTCATTCCTACCGGGAGACTTCCCGCCAGTGGAGCTGCCGGTGTTGGGCTGTGAGCTGCTTGGCGTCCTGGGCCTCAGGCCAAGACTGGAGCTGGATTGCCTGGTTGGGGCTGCAGGTCGAGTGATGCACGGCGCCAGTGGGGTACCACCCGAGGATTCTTTGGTGCCAGGTGAGTCGCTTCCCTTTCTTTTAGCCTTAGGGGCAGTGGGGCACATGAGTGTTTATGGTGTGCGGGGGGGGGAACAGGGCCCACGCTGCTCGGCGGTGCTCCTTTCTTTTGCGCTGGGAGCTACCGGCAGCCACTCCTGCCTCGATCCTCTGCACCCACCCTTGCTGCCAGGACGGGGGTGCCTGGCCTCAGTTTATACCGGCCGCTCTGGACGGCCTTCTACTGCCTCTTGTCTCTTACCTCCCCACCGCAGCCTCGCACTCCACACGCGGCCCGGCGGGAGAGGGGTGTCAACCTTGATGTTTGCAGTGTCACGGCTGCGCCTGCCACTCTCTTTCAAGCGCTGTCACTGGAGTCACTGCCCCTCCAAGTTGTCCCACCTTACTCGTGCTGCGGGGTGAGCTCTGATGGGCCTGCTGGTAAGGCTGTGCAGAGGGGGGCTTGCGTTGCTCGTACCGGCTGCGGGCCGGGCGCTGTTCTTCTTGCTTCCCCACCCCGTCGCCTTCACATCACACGCGGTTCTGGGTGTGGAGAAGCTAGCGCTTTGCGGGTGGGCTTCGCTACTTGCTCAGTGTCCGCCCGGCAGCACTTCACCCACTGCGGGTGCTTCGCTCCTTGACGGGGCAGAAGTCCTCCTTTTCGCGATCGGGCTCCGCTTGGCTTCCCTATACTAGGGGCACAGTGTACAGTTTATAGCGGGTGGGCTAACCTTGCATTCAGTGTCCCGCTGCGGGGCTGCCGGGGACAGGAGGCGCTATAGGCAGGCCGCGGGTGGGCTACGCTGGTCCTGCTTCAGAGTATGTTTATTGTTGGCCATGCGGGTGGGCTCCGCTTGTGATAGCGGTCACATGGGGGGGGTCGCTTCTTGCATGCGCGGCCCCCCCAGGCTCGCCTCCGGCCTACGGGCCTTCTTCGCCTCGCGGGTGGGCTCCGCTTGCAGGGACAGTGCCTGGCATCTCTCCTCACGCTGCAGGCACCTCGCCTTTCGCTGCGGGCTAACCTCCTGCGTTGGACCCGCCACGGGTCGGCTCTTCAGCTGCGGGGTCGAGGTGGGCACTCGGCTTCATTGTCTTTTACTGGCGGCCTCTCCTGCCCCGTGGGTGGGCCCCGCGTGGGTTTGCTTTGTTTTGTGGGGGTGTCCAGTACTGGCTCGGTGGCGGCCGATGCGGGTGGGCTCCGCACGGCTTTCTCTTCGCCCCAGGCAGGGGGGCACACACGGTGGGCACGGGAGGTACGGGGTGAGCTCCCGGTCACCTCCTGCTTGCTGCAGGGGGAGTGCTCAAGGCACTCCCACTCAGCGTTCTCCTCCTTTTTCCCCCTTGTTTGTCTTTGAACTGTGACACGCGTGGCATCGCGTTACCGCCTCGTCGCCATTGTAAAGATGGGGCCCTAGGCCCGCATGGTGAAATAAATGAGACACGGGACACCAGTTAGGGGATAGTAGTTCTGGCCGCGAGCACGTGCGCTCGGGTTCTTTTATTAACAGAGTCACCTGACCCAGTGACGTCTGTGGTGGGTGGGTGTTCAGTGTAGGGTTACACTTAGGGACAACTAGACTGTGTCCTGGCAGGACACTACAGTACCCAGGATTGTTTTCGTGCAAGAACGGACGCCTTTCTGCACAAATAGCAATCTTTAGCATTTTCCTTTTTCTAAGTGTGCGCAGAATGCACCCCAATTAGTAAGAGAGGAGACATAATATTTCTGCTTGTTGTGCCTCCTGTGGGAAGTTGTACTCTTCCGGCGCATTCAGCCGTGGCCCGTGCAGGTAAGAGCGGTGGGGCGCTCACTCTATTAGATACTTACGTCCCTTTTCACCCCATATCTTTCTGAAATCCTCCATCTACATAGCCGACACTTTCCCACAATTACAATTTGTACATGTTAACCCTCACTCTGTGCACTCTGCAGAGAAGCCAAGGATTGGATGTGCATGATGTCTTTACACCTTTATGAGACAGTGACAGGCACTGTGAGGAACTCACACTGCCTTGAGCCTTAGCTTTAGTGCTCTGAGTCATGCACCATCCAAAACACCCACCCACAACCTGAATACAAGTAGACTCCTGCAGGCTACTCAGTTGAAGGCATGCACTATACAAGAGTCGTATGCTGCATCAAAAAAGTTCAGAACAACACATCATCCTGAAAAAAGCAAATGCTTTTAAGGATTGCAGATGAAGTAAAACATGTGAAATGTAAACTGAGATTACATTGCTGGCGTGGAATACTTTAAGATTTTACAGGCATTGATGAGAAGTCGATCAGTGTTGGCAAATCATGGATATGACTAAACAGCCCAATAAAGACCAGCTTTATTTACTTCTGGGGCTGAAAGCGAGCAGGCTCCACCTCCCTTAAAACCCTGGAAACTCTCTAACTCATACTGCATGTTATGTCAGAAATTCTCAAAAAAATTATGATTAAAGAAAGTATAAATAACCACTGCAATGATTGTATTTCCAGTACTCTGGGGGTAGGGGATGGCAGAGATGGTAGAGAATCTAGGTGATAGTTTAATATTTTTTTAACCAGTTATTAAAAATGCTTGCTGCAGAAAATACAAATAAAGACGAGAAAGACAAAGGCCGATGTCTGAATAAAACGGTTCCATGTTAAGTCGATAAAGTATAAATCCAACAGATTTCAAGAGGTACAAAACCATTTTGACTGTCAACTCTCTAACCCACACTGCACAAGAGACCGTCAAAACTATGACTCACACTGCACAAGAGACTGTCAACTCTCTAACTCATACGGCACAAGAGACGGTCAACTCTCTAACTCACACTGCACAAGAGACGATCAACTTTCTTAACTCACAAAGCACAGGAGGCCTTCCACGCTCTTAACTCACGCAGCACACAAGGCCTGCCGCTCTCTTAACTGACATTGCTCAAGAGGCCTGACGCTCTCTTAACTCCCATTACTCAAGAGGCCTGCCCCTCTCTTAACTCACACAGCATACGAGGCCTGCCGCTCTCTTAACTCACATTGCTCAAGAGGCCTGCCCATCTCTTAATTCACACAGCACACGAGGCCTGCCGCTCTCTTAACTCACATTGTTCAAGAGGCCTGCCCCCTCTTAACTCACATTGTTCAAGAGGCCTGCCCCTCTCTTAACTCACATTGCTCAAGAGGCCTGCCCCTTTCTTAACTCATACAGCACAAGAGGCCTGCCGCTCTCTTAACTCACATTGCTCAAGAGGCCTGCCGCTCTCTTAACTCACACAGCACAAGAGGCCTGCCGCTCTCTTAACTCACATTGCTCAAGAGGCCTGCCCCTTTCTTAACACACACAGCACAAGAGGCCGGCCGCTCTCTTAACTCACATTGCTCAAGAGGCCTGCCCCTTTCTTAACTCACACAGCACAAGAGGCCTGCCGCTCTCTTAACTCCCATTACTCAAGAGGCCTGCCCCTCTCTTAACTCACACAGCACAAGAGGCCTGCCGCTCTCTTAACTCCCATTACTCAAGAGGCCTGCCCCTCTCTTAACTCACACAGCATACGAGGCCTGCCGCTCTCTTAACTCACATTGCTCAAGAGGCCTGCCCATCTCTTAATTCACACAGCACACGAGGCCTGCCGCTCTCTTAACTCACATTGTTCAAGAGGCCTGCCCCCTCTTAACTCACATTGTTCAAGAGGCCTGCCCCTTTCTTAACTCACACAGCACAAGAGGCCTGCCGCTCTCTTAACTCACATTGCTCAAGAGGCCTGCCCCTTTCTTAACTCACACAGCACAAGAGGCCTGCTGCTCTCTTAACTCACATTGCTCAAGAGGCCTGCCCCTTTCTTAACTCACACAGCACAAGAGGCCTGCCGCTCTCTTAACTCACATTGCTCAAGAGGCCTGCCCCTTTCTTAACTCACACAGCACAAGAGGCCTGCCGCTCTCTTAACTCACATTGCTCAAGAGGCCTGCCCCTTTCTTAACTCACACAGCACAAGAGGCCTGCCGCTCTCTTAACTCACATTGCTCAAGAGGCCTGCCCCTCTCTTAACTCACACAGCACAAGAGGCCTGCCACTCTCTTAACTCACACAGCACACGAGGCTATCACATCTCTAACTGGTGCTACATTTCAACTCTTGAATCTCTTACTTGTACTACACTGGAGACCATCAACACTCTCTCGCACAGAACTGGAGACTGTCATCTCTCTAACTGATAGTGCACAGAGATCATGTATAGCAGACCGCCAACTATCTAACTCATACTGCACTAGAGACCAGCGCCTCTCTAAACCAGGGCCGGACTGGCCATAGCGGGCACCGGGCAATCCCCGGTGCGCCGCACGGGTGTGGGCCGGGTTGGGGGCTGCTGTGGCCCGTTTTTGTTACAGGGCCGTTTTTGCAGCATATCTGCAAAATCGTCCCTGTCCAAAATCAGCCGAAACCCGGCCCTGGCAAAGAGCTCGGTGGCACCTCCAACATCCCCCCCCGGAAGGGAGGCCGGCCGAGCCCTATGCCAGGGCCGGTTTTGGGTCCCAGTCCGGCCCTGCTCTAAACCATATTGCATACGAGACAATCCACGGAGGACTGTTAACTCTCTAGTGCAAACTGCATTGAAGACTGTGCTCAGGAGACCCAGCACACTCTAACACACACTGCACAGGAGATCATAGAGAACACAATATCAATTTTCTAAATGGTGCTTTTAGGACTTGGCCTTTTTGGCTAAAGTTCCCTAAACCTTTTGCTTCCCCCCTAGACCATTTTCCTGACAAAGAATAGCCAATTTGTATGCTTTGGGTACTTTGCCACTGCTGATCAATGTCAAAGTACAAGAGTTCCCTATGTAAAATGTAATGGTGATTGATTGGCCATGATTGGTATGTTGCCTTACTAGTAAAGTCCCTAGTGATGTGCACTGTGTGTGCCAAGGCTAGTAATGCAAGGTGTGCAGAGAAGGGAACCCAGGCCTTCAGTGTAGGACCTGCGCGAAGAATGCTAAGTTAGCATGTTGTCCTGACAAGTGCAACCACTTGTCAGGCATGACTTTCCCTTTTACATACATGGTGAGCACCCCTGTGGTAGATCCCAGGTAATCCCTGGGCAGGGTGCAGTGTAGGTAAAGGCAGAAAATATACTGAGGTGTATGCTATGTTCTGACAGTGAAAAACTTTCCATTTCGTTTTTCACTGCTGAAAGGCCATCCTGCCCATAGGACAGAATGGGGGAGGGTGGGTGATGTGTTTGTTAGCCTAGTTTCCTGTCAATTTATAATGGAGAGGTGAATGGAGAGGTGAAGTTTAGGATGTATGAACTCACAGTGTCATAACACATCTTTCTGTGAAGGTGGGTTTGCCACTGTGTGTTCAGAAACCACTCTTTTAGAAAGTGGCTGAGTTTTGTGCTATGAGCATTTATGTGTGTCTCTGAAATGTGGATTGTCTGTCTGGAACTGAAAGGTGAGAGGAGCTGGGAGAGGTCTTGACCGAGGCTCGGGTTGAGATGGCACCAGGCGGCTCTACATCTGGGGAGCAGGTGGAGGAGAAGCCCCGGAGGTGAAAAGGCCTGGGCTGGTGCTATAAACCAATTGACCCATCTTCTGCTGAGTGATTAAGGATCCAGACCCCCAGTATCAAAGGGAGAGAAGTGACACTGGGAGGGAGATATCCAGAACTGATTTAGGGAGGGGTCAGGGACCCCTGAGCACATACGAACTTCAAAGATATTATAGGGTATAACTAGGAGTGTTGAAACCCCTGAAAGGGGGAATGAAACAGATATGGATTAAGTCTGTAAAGAGGAACCTTTGCCAAAGAAGGAGCAACTGAAGAAACTGCTGTGGATAGATCAATCCTTGATTCGTGATCTGAGGCTGGTCTGCAGTTTGCTGCTCTAACTAAGGGAGTGGTTGTTGGGACTGTGCTTGGTGGCGCTGGGTCCCCCTGCTTGAAGAAGACTGTGCTTTGTGCTGTGGCGGGTAACCCCCAAGAGCCCGAATTGAGCTGGCTCCCTGGTTGGAAATACAGGATCATAAAAGTTCAGAAGTCCCAAGCAGTGTGGTGTGCGTGTGATTTTGCAGCTTGAGACCCTCAGAAGTTGTGCCATGTGATCGTGGTCTCGGACGCGCAGATTGCGTGTTGAAGTGCAGGCCAAGGTGTTGGTGAAGAGCACCTGGGCCTCGCGTGCACCAAACGAAGTAGCGAGACACGGACGCACTGGTTGCGTGTCATGGTGAAGCCAGGGCATTGGTGGGGTGCGCCTGGACATCGTGTGCACCAACGGAAGAAGTGAGTCTTGGACGCGCTGAGTGCATGTCGTTGTGCAGCCCGGGTGTTGGTGAAGAGCGGCTGGGCCTCGTAGGCACCAAAAGAAGAAGTGAATCTTGGATACGCTAGGTGCGTGTCGTGGTGCAGCCAGGGCATTGGTGAGGAGCACTTGAACATTGTGTGAACCTGTAGAAGAGGTGAGACTTGGACGCGCAGTGCATGTCGTGGTGCAGCCAGGGAGTTGGTGAAGAGCGCCTGGACATTGTGTGCACCGGGAGAAAAGGAGAGACGTGAACGCGCAGGGTGCGAGTTAAGGTGCAAGCGGAGCGTTGGTGAAAAGCGCCAGATTGTCGTGAGCACCAGAGAAGAGGCGAGTCTCAGACGAGAGGTGTGCGTGTTGAAGTGCAGCCTGAGTAGGTGGTGCACCAAATTGGAAGTAAAGTCTCCACAGTGCTGAGGGCGGATCTCGGGGTGGACTGACACCACCGGAAGGAGGGCCAAGTCATTGGGCCCTCGGAGTAATTCGCAGCGGCCCGGACCGGCTGCCACGGAAGAGCTGAATGCCTGCCCTAGCCCGGCACACCCCGTGACGGAGTTCTAGATCAAGGCCCAAGTCGCTGACGTCGGGGAGGAGAGTAGGGTCGCGCCCCCCAGGTAACGTGGATCAAAACCTTGGGTGGGGTGCGGGCCAGGAGGGACACTCTCTCGGCCTCCCGTTTCAGTCAGCTGTGCGAGCCATTGCTTCGGCTCGGATCCCGGCCCATGCTAACCCAAAGAGGGGCAGTACTGGGGCCAGAGTGGGAAGCAGTACTTTTGTGTCATCATTTGATCCATGATGGGGGCACTGTTAATGGAGCACGTAAAGCTTTCGTATTACACTTTGCATTATTGCTGCTAATGAACTATTGAGCTGTCGAATGAATACTGACCTCATTTAGACCTGACGAACCACATGCTTGGTGCGCTACGCCTTGCATTATTTTTCCCTTGCATATTACGTGATTGTAATGTGGCGCATCGCATTATTTCTTCAGTGCACAGTATCTGAGTATAACGTGGTGCAGTGTATTATTTCTTCAAGGCACTGTACAGGTTTGTAGCGTGACGCAGTGATTTGTTTCTTCCTGATACAGAGCATGCTGGTGGTGATACACATTGCATTATTTCTTCATTTGCAAAGTACATGACTGTGGCGCTACGTATGGCATTGTTTCTCTGTTGCACAGTATAAGTTAATGTCATTACGCATTGCAGTATTTGTTTCCTTTTGCAACATGTGTGATTCTAGCAATGCTACTGACCTAACCTTTTGGAAATAGTTAGAAGTGAGCTTAACTGTTGGTTAGGAGCGGTGGTTTGGATTAGAACTGACCAACCCACAGGAAAGAATGCTATCCATTCTTATATGTTGGTTTTGTATTGTGTGGTCATATCGTATAACCTCTTATATAAAGTTTATACTCATTTTATAAAAACTTGTGTGGAGTCTATTTGTGATGACATCATTGGGTTGCTGTGAGCGTGGTTGCACATACTGTACTCTCGTGCCTTGGAGATAAGTCTGGATGCTTGTGCCAAGCTACTAAGGGGGTGGGCAGGGCTATCCCAGATGGTGTCCTTACTTAGCCTAACATTGAAACGAGGGGTCTGGGACTCCCGCCTCCAATATTTGGTGGCGGCGGTAAGCGATAACGACCCCCACTTCCAACTGTGCCTCTCCCTCATACTGAACAGGAGAGCACCAACGGCCTCACTCGTACTGCACAGTAGACTGCCAACTCTCTCCTTCATACTGCACAGGAGCCTGCCAAATCTCTCCTTCATACTGCACAGGAGACTGACAACTCTCTCCCTCATACTGCACAGGAGACTGACAACTCTCTCTTTATACTGCACAGGAGACTGCCAACTCTCTCCTTCATACTGCACAGGAGACCATAAACTCCCTTCTACATACTACACAGGAGATGGCCAACTCTCTACTTCATATTGGATAGGAGACGGCCAACTCTGTCCTTCATACTACACAGAAGACAGCCAAATCTCTCCTTCATACTGAACAGGAGACTGACAACTCTCTCCTTCATACTGAACAGGAAATGGCCAACTCTCTCCTTCATACTGCACAGGAGACTGCCAACTCTCTCCTTCATACTGAACAGGAGACAGACATTTCTCTCCTTCATACCGAACAGGAGACCACAAACTCCCTCCAACATACTGCACAGGAGACTGCCAACTCTCTCATTCATACTGAACAGGAGACTGCCATCTCTCTCCTTCATACTGAACAGGAGACTGCCAACTCTCTCATTCATACTGCACAGGAGACAGACAAGTCTCTCCTTCATACTGAACAGGAGACCACAAACTCCCTCCAACATACTACACAGGAGACTACCAGATCTCTCCTTCATACTGCACAGGAGACAGACAAGTCTCTCCTTTATATTGAACAGGAGACGGCCATTTCTCTCCTTCATACTGAACAGGAGACCACAAACTCCCTCCTACATACTGAACAGGAAACTGCCAACTCCCTCCTACATACTGCACAGGTGACCACCAGCTCTCTCCTTCATACTGAAAAGGAGACTGCTAACTCTCTCCTTCATACTGAACATGAGGAGACAGCCATCTCTCCCCTTTTTTGTGTGTGTTTTTTTTTGCCGAGTTTTATATAGCACGAACTAGGCCCGAACCTAATCGGGTATCAGAGCGCTTTACATAGCACCAGTTACGTTACATGTTACGTTACATGAGGACACACATTTATTTTTAGGCACGGGGAGATTAAGTGATTTGCCCAGATTCACAGGAGATTTTGGCGTCGTTACCGAGACTCAAACCCAGTTCTCCAGGTCCGAGGTCGAGCGCCCTAGCCGTTAAGCCAACTCCGCTCCTTCATACTGAACAGGAGACGGCCAACTCTCTCCTTCATAGTGAACATGAGACTGCCAGCTCTCTCCTTCATACTGCACAGGAGACGGCCAATTCTCTTCATCATACTGAACAGGAGACAGCCAGCTCTCTCCCTCATATTGTACAGGAGACTGTTAACTCTTTCCTTCATACTGCACAGGAGACTGACAACTCTCTCCTTCATACTGCACAGGTGACCACCAGCTCTCTCCTTCATACTGCAGAGGAGAGTGCCTACTCTCTAACTCGTATTATGCTAAAGACCATCAAATCTCTAATGTGTACTCCACAGGAGACCACACACAGGAGACCGCTATCTCTTCATACTGCATAGGAGACTACCAACTCTCTCCCCCTGTACAGCACAGGAGACTGCCAACTCTGTTCTTCATACTGAACAGGAGACCACAAACTCCATCCTTCGTACTGCACAGGAAACAGCCAACTGACTCCTTCGTATGGCACAAGAGACCGCCAGTTCCCTCCTTCATACTGCACAGGAGAGCTCCAGCTCTCTCATTCATACTGCAGAGGAGAGTGCCTACTCTTTAAGTAATATAATGCTGAAGACCATCAAATCTCTAATACGTACACAGTAGGAGACCATGCACAGGAGACCGCCAACTCTTCATACTGCACAGGACACCAAAACTCTCTTCCTCATACTGCACAGGAGACCACTAGCTCTTTCCTTTATACTGCACAGGAGACCACCAACTCTCGCCCACATATTGCATAGGAGACTGCCAACTCGCTCCCTCGCACTGCACAGGAGACAGCCAACTGCACAGGAGGCCACCAACTTTCTTCCTCGTACTGCACAGGAGGCCACCAACTTTCTTCCTTGTACTGCACAGGAGGCCACCAACTCTCTCCCTCATCCAGAGCGGCTGACTCCAGAGCGCAGGGATCACAGCTTGATCCCTAGCATCGGTGGCAGCTCAACTCATCATCATGTGACTCGGGCAATAGCTCACTTAGGGCCAGATGTAGGTAGCCCAATACCGTTCGGTAACAGCCGAAATTACCGAATTTCGGCCGTTACAGATAGGGCATTTGAGATGTAGGAGACAGGTTTAAGGATTCGGTAATTTACCGAATGGTAATTTAAGGAATCGGAAAATTACCGAATTCTTAAATACCAATTCGATAAATTACCGAATCCTTAATGTAGGGATCAATCAAGTGAGTGCATTTTTCATTTGAGGATTCGGTATTTACCACCAACTACAAGTTGGTGGTAAGTATCAAAAACCATTGAAAAAGCAGATTTGTGCTTTTCCAAAAGTGCCATGTGGCAGACATACATGCCCCTAGGGCATGTATGTGTGCCACATGTGCACCCATGCACTATTCAGGGGTGCAACAGGGTGTCAATGTGATACCCTGCCACCCTTGTAAGTCTTCCCCCTATTACCGATTCGGTAATTCCCATTCATTCCTATGGGCCTCCAGGCCCATAGGAATGAATGGGAATTACCGAATCGGTAAATACCGAATCGGTAATTACCGAATTTTACCAATTCTGTAAAATTTACCAAATTTTTTCCTACATAGCATTTACAGATTCTAAAATACCAAATCGGTAAAATTCGGTATTTTTGAATCAGTAAATGTACATTACCTACATATGGCCCTTAATCTCCCCGATGGCACCGAGCACCTTTAAGCAGTAGTCTACAAACGTCTTACTGCCGCGCCCCCATAAAAAAAAAGTAATTGGGGCCCCCGCAATTTTAATACAATTATTCTGCTAAATTGCCAATGCTTAAATATCTCTAAATATATTTAAACATTGCAGTTCTGTTACCCCTTTTGCACATACTTCCAGTCAGAATATAAATGACAAAATATGTTAGCTATGGCCCGTTACAAAGTGGCTTACTGCTGCACATGTTTTTATCACTTAAAACAAATATTTCTCTTGGGCAGAGCCTGATGCACCCCCTGAGATCACTTAGGGCCCCCCCAGGGGAGAAGCCCCCCATTTTGAAAACCTCTGCCTTATGGGGTGATATGTGTGCCCTTTGCAAGTAAGGATTATTGATTTATTTAGTAATATACCCTACACAGAAGCACCAAGATGCCTAAACATGCACAAAGCTGAAGAGTAACTCCTTAACATTCACTGCTCAAGAGACCAGTTATTCGCTAAGGTGCACTGCCCACGAGAACAGGAATTCTAAGCCACTGCACAGGAGACCAGTTATTCCCTACCTCTGTCACTGCAGGGAGCAGTAACACCCTAATAGCCAGAGCACAGAGGACCATTCACCCTATAACCAGCAACTGCACAGCACAGGATAGCAGTAACTCTCTAACAAGCACTGCACAGGAAAGCAGTAACTTTCTAACAAGCACTGCACAGCACAGCAGTTACTATCTAACAAGCACTGCTTGGATTAGCAGTAACTACCTAACAAGCACTGCACAGCACAGCAGTGATTATCTAACACCCATTGCATGGGATAGCACTAACTCTTTAACAAGCACTGCACAGGACAGCTGTAACTATCTAACAAGCACCGCTTGGATTAGCAGTAACTACCTAACAAGCACTGCACAGGATAGCAGTAACTATCTAGCAAGCGCTACATAGGACAGCAGTTACTATCTAACAAGCACTTCATGGGCTAGCAGTAACAATCTAACAATCACGGCACGGGACAGCAGTAACTATCTAACAACCACAGCACAGGACAGCAGTAACTTTCTAACAAGCACTGCACAGGACAGCAGTAACTTTCTAACAAGCACTGCATGGGACAGCAATAACTATCTAAAAAACACAGCACAGGACAGCAGTAACTATCTAACAAGCACTGCACAGGACAGCAGTAACTTTCTAACAAGCACTGCACAGCGCAGCAGTTAACTAACAAGCACTGAAAAGGTTTGTCGTAACTTTCTAACAAGCACTGCACAGCACAGGATAGCAGGAACTCTCTACCAGGCACTGCACAGGACAGCTGTAACGATCTAACAAGCACAGCACAGGATATCAGTACTATCTAACAAGCACTGCACGGTATAGCAGTAACTATCTAACAAGCACTGCACAGTACAGCAGTTTTCTAACAAGCACTTCATGGGCTAGCAGTAACAATCTAACAAGCACTGCACAGGACAGCAGTTTTCTAACAAGCACTTCATGGGCTAGCAGTAACAATCTAACAAGCACTGCATGGGACAGCAATAACTATCTAAAAAAACACAGCACAGGACAGCAGTAACTTTCTGACAAGAACTGCAAAGCACAGCAGTTAACTAACAAGCACTGAACAGGATTGTCGTAACTACCTAAGAAGCACTGCACAGAACAGTATTAACTTTCTAACAAGCACTGCACAGCACAGGATAGCAGGAACTCTATTATCTGTTTCAGAGTATAGGAAACCACTACCCCTGCAGCACACAGGAGAGCAGTATGTCTCTCCAATGCGCTGCACATTGTCCTTGACTGATTAGATGGTCAGCCGGCCTTCAGATTTCTTTCCGGCCTCCCTCTTGGGTAGCTGCCTGAATGAAGACACTATTTATCAAACTCTGACTGACAGCTGAAGCTGTTTTTCTTTGTCAACTACCAGTTGATATTTCAAAAACATACAAAGAATTTTTTTTGCACATAATAAGCAGGCTCTTGAACACAAACGGACCATCAAAAAAAGATCTGATGGTGAGACATAATTAATTTAAAGGTCTTTTTTAAGATTCACCATAAAATTAATTTCACCTCATGGAGTCTATCATCTTACTTCATTATAGTTTTCTGTTCTCTTAAGAACTCTAATACACTGACAAAGCATTACTGTGTGTAAAAAATATCCTTTCCTGTCTTCTTCCAGTACTATATAATACATACTTTCCCTGTGACAATACATGTAACAAAGTTTGCCTCAATCCTTACCCAAGGATTTAACCTCAAATTCAAGGCACAGCCTCTCTTACCTTTCGCTTCAAATGTTCTCACTTTTGGTTATCTTTTTACATTAGGAGACCCACTGTCAGAACATCTTTCAGAGGGCCACGTGGGTTGAATGGGCTACTAGGCCCAACCGTGGTGGTTGAGACCTTTCACTCCTGATGTCCCAGGGCTCTTCTTCACTTAACTCTCAGAAGAGGAGTCAAAGGCTCCCTCTGGGGTTTGGGCAGGGGGTGGGGGTGTAGATACCAGTGAGTGAACACGACTCATAACTCAAGGTACTCACAGTACAAACAATAACTCAATGTTCCGTCCAAAACCTACTCTTTTAAGAAAATTAAGTATTTTATTTCTAACTCCACATATGCAAAGGAATAAAGATACTCATATTCAATAACATGCTACCCTTGAGGTCGGCACTCTAGTAGGCAAAACCTTGTCCCACTCTCTTCTGTGTAACGTGTTTGGGGTTATTCCCCATTCACTACTACCCTCATGTATTCTAGTAGGAGGTACTCACGGTTTCCCCTCTGACTCCTTAGTTATTAGTCAATAGTGTCTATGGTGCCGCATCACTGCTGGAAGTAAATCCCCCAGGGCTCCAGTAGTATGGAAGTGCTCAATGATGCAGCAAGTGCCTACTCTGTGGGCGCTCCTCAGTCAAGATCCTGTTCAGCGAAGACAGGATGTGCACAGTTCACACAGAAGCACCCGACAGGCGCAGGCTCTTGTCTTTGAGCAGTGCTGCTGACTCATCCTTCCACTCAGCAAACATGAGGTAAGTTTCTCCTCCCCTAACCGAAGGAGTTGGGGGAGAATTCTCCGGCTTCGACTGGAGTTTCAGTGAGGGGGCGACTTCTTTGGCTGGGTCCTTGTGCTCACCTGAGAATTAGTGAAGTGCAGTTTTATGTGGGGGTTCTGCTTCTTTTGAGGTGTCCACTTCTCTTTTACTTCTTTCCCCTGGAAAGGATGTTTGTCTCAGCAGGCACGACTCCGAAGCTGATTAACGAGCAACATAATTCATGGGAGTGAGCAGAGTGCACACCTGGCAGCCACAGTGGTATGAGCATCAAAGGGTTAATCCCAGGCTCCCAGCCCTACATTTTATGATTGCCTTATCAGCTTCATCTCCTTTCCTGAGATGTTTCCAGGCCTTTTAGTTGTGGTCTATCACGGAATCACAGAGCAACCTTTTGAAGAGTTAATTGAGGGTCCCTTCCTCCCTCCTTTCAGTGTGTACCACCCAGCTTGCAGGAATGCAACAACACACACGTCTATCTAGGGTGGATTCATCTACTCCTCATACCTTCACCAAGAAGGCCTGGACTTCCCAAAATGGAGCTAAGGTTCTCCATGTAATGAACCAATGCAGGCACACCCAATTAGTGTTCATTGACAGCACAATTATTGTCCAGTATTGTCACCTCCATGCATTTTACTACTATGGACACTCATGCATTCAGCACAAACATTCAGTCTGTGTGCACCGCTCAGTACTGTAGCCTTTTGGTATTATACCATGGTGTGCTATTTGCAAACACACTAGGCGGCAGCCTTCCACCACTATGAGAATAGCGCTTTGGGCGCCCCTTCCCGGACCAAGAAGACCGCAATCTCTTCAGCTGTAATTAACTGCCAAGTTTCACCCAGCATAAACCCATGCATCATAGTATTCTCACAGCATCCACAGTCAACATTTTGCAACATGTACACTCAGTCCAAGCATCACAGATATCACATCACTGAATCATTCACTATCGTTACACACAGGACAATAGAGTCACACCACATTACTACATCATGCCATTTCCAGGTCAAAAACAACAAAATAACTCTCACCTTCTCCCCCTTTCCCACAAGCAACACACATTTCAACAAGGACAGCCCGTTCTAACACACAGGTAAGGGCTTTCCAGCCGGATCACTGAAATAATTTTGAGGGACAGAATATCGACCAACAAAAATATCGTTGACAAAATATCGAGAGACAAAATATCGAGTTTCTATCTACAAACAGGTAAGTACAAAAATATCGAGTTAAAAATATCGTTTACAAAAATATAGTTGTAAAAAATATCGACTTTAATAAAAACAATGTTTAATTACATTAATATAAAAAATTAATTACTAAAATATACTTAACAATACTTAAAATAACTTTTAATAATGAAATAATTAATGAAAGTAAAAAAATAATATTTTTTTAATCATATTTCTTAAAACATATATATATATAGTAACAACATTTAATTAAATAATAGCCAATATTATTAACGTACAAATACAAAAGAGTAAAAATTACTATTCCCACTCCAGTGGGTGCAACAGTAGGGAAAGCGTTGGATAGCGTAGGGGTTAAAATTACTATTCCCACTCCAAAGAGTGCAACAGCGGATATATGACGTTACAACGCAACTTTTACAACGCACTACCATTACAACAAAATTTTTACAACGCAAAAACTATTACAACGCATGTTTTTACAACGCATGTTTTTACAACGCAGATACCTTTACAACACATACCATTACAACATAAGTATTGGTAAGTATATAATAATTTTTTTAATTTAAATTATTTAAAATTAATTTAATATAATTTAATTTAATTTCATTTCATTAAATTAATTTAATGTAAATTTAATTTTACTTTATTTTTACACTGTACCCCTGTACCCCAAAAACCCAAAACTGACCTGACGCCTAAAAAAAACCCTTTACCCAAAAACCCAAAACTGACCCTGAACCCTAAAAATACCCCTTTACCCAAAAACTAAAAACTGACCCTGAACCCTAAAAAAAACCCTTTACCCAAAAACCCAAAACTGACCCTGAAACCTAAAAATACCCCTTTACCCAAAAACTAAAAACTGACCCTGAACCCTAAAAATACCCCTTTACCCAAAAAACAAAAACTGGCCCTGAACCCTAAAAATACCCCTTTACCCAAAAACTAAAAACTGACCCTGAACCCTAAAAATACCCCTTTACCCAAAAACTAAAAACTGACCCTGAACCCTAAAAATACCCCTTTACCCAAAAACTAAAAACTGACCCTGAACCCTAAAAATACCCCTTTACCCAAAAACTAAAAACTGACCCTGAACCCTAAAATATTTCAATTAGTTACCTATTAATACTAATTTATAACTAATTACCAATTATTTATTTGATAATTAAAAATTAATTTACAATTATTTTATATTAAATACAATTAAATAAATGTTATTATTTCATTAATTATTATTAAATTACTTCCCACTCTATTCCCCTATAAACCCACAACACGCTACAGGAAATAAATCATTTAATTTAACATAATTAACAATTAATCAATTAAATTAAATTAATTACCAATTAAATTTTAATTAATTAACAAATATTTTTTAATTGACAATTAATTAAATATTACTACCAATTATTAAATTTACATATTTAATTAATTATAATTAAATTACTTCCCACCCTATTCCCCTATAAACCCACAACCCACTACAGGAAATAAATTATTTAAATTTACATAATTAGCAATTAATCAATTAAATTACATTAATTACCAATTAAATTTTAAATAATTAACAAATATTATTTAATTACCAATTAATTAAATATTACTACCAATTAATAAATTTACATATTTAATTAATTATAATTAAATACCTTCCCACCCTATTCCCCTATAAACCCACAACCCGCTACAGAATAAAATTACACAATAATTTAAAAAAAATCATTAATTAAAAATAATTATAACATAAAATGACACTTTTCACACATATTATAACATAAAAAATACTATAAATAATTAAATATTATTTAAAAAACGATATTTTTTACTATCTAGATTATATACTTGGATATTTTCACTTTCTATATTATTTACAGTCGATATTACTTCACTTACCTTAAAAACGATATTTTGGCTGTCTATATTCTGTCCTGTCGATATTTTGTCCAAACGATATTTCAAACTCGATATTCTGTCCAAACGATATTTTGGAGTCGATATTATGTCTGTGCACCTTTCCAGCCCTCCATTAGACCCAGCAATCAGTCACACTAGTTAGTGAAACCAACATGACCAAGTGCCAGATGAAAGAAAGCACCTAAAACTGCACTTAGCACCACTTCGTCTGGATGCTGAACAAGCATCAGATGGAATGTCTCCCGTACACAAGGCTGAGAGCCTCCAGCATTGCAAGCACTAATAAATAAAACATTCTAACAACTGTGCACTCAACTCCAAAAACCAGTCCAAGTCAGCACATCAACCAAAACTCTAAACTTCCAAGGTACGGACATATTCACATACCATGACCTACCTTTACTCCTTATAATGTCCAGAAATAGCATTCTTCAGATTTGCACATCCACATGTAACGATGACTAACTGTAGTCTGCGGAAACAGAAATACCAGCAAGCGAGACAATATCTAATCTACTCTGATTCCATTATCACATACCTGTCAGTCACATTCTGACCTTATCCATACTCCTTAGCAAACCTACTCAGCCCACGCATCAAAGAGACACCAGATCTCTATAGACCTCTTTAGCAAAACAATTGAAAATGGCTTTAAATACCCCCTTTGACTTTTCAATGGCACCATTATTATCCCCAACTTTATATTCTTCACTTAAAAGAACAATGGAGAAAACTACCCCCATCATCTGAACCTCAGCTGATTCTAAACTGAATTCCCCATAGCAAACTACCCTGAAACTTACTGGATGTTACCTGGTCAAAGTCCAAGTCAGACCTTGACTGATGAGCCAATTCAACTTGGGTATGCTACTAGAATAAGATGGACTAAATGGCATCTGACAAAATATTGTGTTCTAACTATCATTAGGAATAATAACACATCTACATCTAATGCAGAGATATTTTGCTAAAAACATATAGGCCACAATATTTATGGCAGTTTGTAAACAGTTAAAAACAGCCCACCTGGCCAGAAAACAGTCCCACGAACTGCTAGGAAAATGGCCTACACACTGATCTGTCAGACCAGCCCATTGGCCACTGCCTGATTGCTCTATTGGCCAGTCTGACCCTGCCCTCCCCAAACTGAAGTTCTGAGCCACAGCATCTGGCCTTAGCAAATATCATTGGCTTCCATCCCCACTGCCCTATCAACAAGTTACTTCCACTACCAGTCTAATGCCCCATTTCTAATAAACCAAATAGCAATCATGACCCCCCCTGCCATAAAATAGAATTTGCCTACATGGAAATAGCAGATTATGGTTCCAGTGGCGGCTCACCGAGGGAGTGCCGCGGGGTGGTGAGCAGAGCAGGGGAGGAGCAAGGTGGGGGGTAGTAAACTCCGGAAAATTGCGAAATGAACGCAAGTAAATAAATAAATATATAAAATAATTTACATTGCGTACGCTGCAACGCCAACTCGGCAATGGGCGCGCGCAATGTAAATTGTTTATTTTACTTATCTCCGTTCCGCCGTTTGCCAGAGTTTACTACCCCCCCACCCTACTCCTCGCCCACCCCGCCTCACCACCCGGCAGCACTCCCTTGGCGAGCCGCCACGGTATGGTTCGCCATCTCCGTATTTCCAAGATCCTGATGGAGGTTCCAAGAGACTCAGCCATCAGAGACCCTTTTAAATCCAACGACAATCCTAACATGACATATAAATAATATTAATATCAACCTTTTTAAACAGCATGTTACACAGATGTATGACGTTACAACGCATACATTTACTTTGCAGTACATTACATAGCGGTTTTTACAGCGCAAGTCGTTACAACGACTTGTGTTGGAGGGCGCTGCACTTAGAAGTAGTATAATTTACTATTCCAACTCCAGTCTACATACAGTAGGGAAGGTGTTGGATAGTAAATTATACTATTCCTTGTCCTAGAGCGCCGCGCAAGTCGTTGTAACGACTTGCGTTCTAAATACCGCGATGTAATAGGATTGCGATGTAATCTCTGCGTTGTAAATGATGTTTCCCTGTTACACCATTGTGATGCTGCTTATTAGAACAGAAAAATAATAGATGCTAGGATTAATTAGTTTATGGTGCTGAATTTAATAAACTATGAAGGAGGAAAGGATAAACCTGCCCTGCTGAAAGTCGAACTAGTGACCTTCAGATCAGTGCATTTGTCTGTACTGAACATTCCACACACTGAGCCATCCTGTCCATTAAAAACTACCATGTGAACCTTGACCCAGAGTTTAACGGCTCCCTATAAATTCTCATGTACCTTGCTCAATTTTTTACTTTTGGCACACTGACCCATCACATTCTTGCCACAAAGTTCTATTATCATTTGAATCTCTTTAGAACTGGATCTGTACATTCCGTGGAGTCCAAATACACTTATTCAAGATTGTCTCTTTCCTTTTTGATACTGAGTGGATATGCTCTGACACCTAAGCATGTAGAAATTTGCTAATCCCTGATCGGCTTATTTAACTTTTCTCTAAAGCTATAATATATAGTGTGGATATACACCAAAGCATGAAAAATTAATTTTCACCTGTGGAATGCAGCTGCTATTGTTCCACCTACTGTATAACAAAGGAAACATTTACTTCAGGACTACCATTGTAGCCTAAGCTCTGCACTATTTAGCCTAAGTGCTGCAATGTAAAACCTGCAGAGTGACCTGGTAAAATAATCTTTTTTAACAGGTAAAAATCTACCCTTTAAACATTAGTAAGTCAACCCTATGTGAACCTTGTAGCCCACTAGGTAGGGTGCATGGTATTTAAAAGTAGGCTATGTAGAACATTAATGTTATCATTTTCCCACAGTGACAAGGCCCTAAAAATAATTAGAGCAACATTTGTAATAGTTATTAAAAATTAAATTTAATTGTGAGGTCACATTTTTAATGCACATTAGGGAAACATAACTTTTAGAAAGTTACCCTTTACCCAACTGAAATGTCAAAAGGCTAATTAGCATACACACCTGCTAGCTCCCAGCCTGAGCTCTAGCCTGGGAATATGTGTGATGAGTTGTGAAATGCTCCCAGGAGGAATCAATAGTCTGACCTGAATGAGCAGAGATGATTCCTCTGAACTCCGCAGAAAATTCAGAGTGGGGGCTGTGGGCATCCTGCTGATACCATCCTGTCAAATCCTGCTTGACATTTCTGTATAGCCACATGTAACAATTGGTATGTGCTTGAAAGGGAGAGAACAGGACACCAAGACAACTCTTATGTATCCTATGTCTGGTTGCTGAAGGATCCTGCTTTGGTCCTACTAGACTTCGCTCTCTGGGTTTGTTGTGGGTACAGTGCCTACTTCAAACTGGAATTTAAGTGTTAGATGTGGGAAGACACTGGTGATTTCCCTCTGAGTCTCCCACACATAACCAAATCCTCAGAGCCTCAGTTAAGTGTGGCTGAAGATATTCACCATCTTGACAATACCCTTGAGCATGGCATTTTGGGCTTCTTAGCACTAGGGCAAAGAGGAACTACTAAGAATGGGGGTAGTACCACCCCTAGGAACTTCTACCTCATTGATAAGGGAGTTTCCTGGAATCATCACCACCTACTAGCTAGTGCCACACTTAAATGTGGCACCCCAAAGCACTGCATCAGAACTCTGGTGGATGTGTTGAACGAATACCAAAGAGACTGAACCTGCTGTACTTAGCCTCTCTGACCTGTAAGAAGGGTCTGAGGATATTGGACCCCCTTCCACTTGACATCCATGGATCACAAGGCTGATCCATGGATTTCATGGATCAGCCTTGTGATCCATGAAATCCATGGAGGTGTACTTTTGCGATTGTCGGGGCATCAAAAGAAGTATGGGAACTTTTTCAACATTTTTGCTCCAGAGCTTGAAGGGAACTGACTATTGTAAGTATGTGACCAGCAGTCCACAGCTTCGGATTAAATGTCGGGTTTGTCCTACGTGAAGAGTTTTTATCAGAAATGACATGACAAGGTCTGTTTTCAGATTGGGATTTAGAAATGTTTCTGAACTTTCCTACTTCCATACCTTAGCAGAGCTCATTTATTTGTTGTATTATGTGCTCCATCGAGGACTGCCTCAAATCATGACAACTACTATAAAAAAGACCCACACACTGATCTGTCAGACCAGCCCATCAGACACTGCCTGATTGCTTTATTGGCCAGTCCTACCATGCCTACACCCAAACTGAAGTTCTGAGCCACTGTATCTGGCCCTACCAATTGTCATTACCTTCCATCCCCACTGTCATATCAACAAACAACCTTAACAATCAACTACCATTGGTGCTGTGCGCTTTTTTGGTGCCATATTCACTTAAATCTTTAAAATATCATATTTCTGCTTCCCCTTATAGGGCTTTTGTTTTTTTGGTGTCAGTTTGTTTTTCAGATTTTTCTCTTTTTTTTAAAATTGAGTCTGATTTTTATTGTGTCTTCAACTTTTTATCTGTTTGGCACTCATAAATGCTTTACATATTTTCTCTAAATTAAGCCTGCTTGCTTTGTGCCATAGCTACCAGGGATTAAGCTCATGTTTAAATTATTAAACTTGTGAATAGACCTAACAAGATAGTGACATTTTTATTTGTGGTGAATACCAATCCATAGGTAAGGTAAAGCACACAAAAGCCCTTGTCTCATACCACATATCAAGTCAAAGATTCTTGGGTCCCCCACTGTTCAATTTCAAGCGAGGGAAAGGTCTAATATATACCTATAAACCCACCCATTATGTGTATTTTTAACAAAATTAAAAAACAGATCAGGTGCATCGTGGTGAATGCCCCATAAATGTGAAGAACAATGTGTGATTCTAGAAAGTGCCTCAGGGAAGCAAACACCAAAAAGCGATTGGCAGGTTTTCACCAAATTGCTCACTCTTTCATCATCTGCACTTTCCTATATTAGGGAGCGTAGCCTACACCCAGAACATGTGTGAGAATATCTTGTGTGAGTGCACCCTAGAAACTACTCTTTACGTGTGGAGAAACATCTAAAAAAATCCCTATGAGTATCCACAAAAGGAGGAGAATTTCTTTCTCACAAGCACAGAATAACAATGATGGCAACTAATACACCATGTTCTATCTATACTCCATTTAGTTAGAACCTCTAATTGCCTCTATTCTGCCACTCATCAAGTCATCTCTAGGTCTACTTCTACAACACCTCTGCGTCCCTTAACCGAGGGCACTTACACAAATTGAGACATTTTCTTACTAGGACCCCTCTAAAGTCTGCTGCACCTATCAACTGCAGAAACAGGTCTCTAGTACATACCAAAAACAACAATGCCAACCCCTGGTTGACTAAGACTAACAAGCAGTAGACCAGGCAGCAACAGCGCTAAAAGAAGTGCACTCTTTTGCATTAAGAAACATAATTTAATATAAAAAACTGCGGGGCAGATCTACAAGAAAGTGCCGCAGCGTGGCACCGCAAGTCCTTTGGCTGTGCCACGCTGCGGCACTTTAAGAACACAGGAATATGTCACATTCCTGTGCTCTCCCTTGCGCTGGCGCAGAAACAGCTGCCATGCACCGGCGCAGGCACCCTTGCACCATGGTGCAAGGATGCCTGCGCCATGGGGAGATTGCTTTTGTGAAGGAAGGAGCCGCTTCCTGCACAAAAGCAATCACTGCAGGCATTTTCCTCTTTCAATGTGTGCTTTAGAATGCATCACGCATTGAAAGAGGAAAAGACAAGAAGAAATGAAAACATTTCTCCTCGTTTCGCTTGGCTACGCCACCCCTATGGTGGCGCAGCAAACTGACGCATTTCCAGGTTTACAATTTCTTGTAAATCTGGAAATGCCTCCGTGGACATGGGTGTTGCGTGGGAACACCCCCGTGGGAACACCCACAGCAACACCCATGTCCTGCCCCTAACACGCAAAGTGTTGCGTGAACAGGGGCGATATTTACAAGCACAGATTAAGTTACGCAGGGTATCTTTACCTGTGCTTGTAAATATCCCTTAGCAGCCTGCGCCACCGGTGCGTCACACAATGTGATGCACCGGCGGCGCATGGGACTTGTAAATCTGCCCCTAATTGTATAGGCCTCCTAACTACCACAGTCCACCACGTCTTAAAATCAAATCTCAATTAAGATGATATCTCTTATTTCAGAGCCTTCATGGACTCTCCACCCTGTCTCACATATATAGAAGTAGAGTAGGCAACCACACATTTGCAAAAAAAAGAACCTACGGGCATATTATCAAGTAAGGGCGTTACATTATCGCCGCTTTTATCGGCAGGAAACTGCCGATAAAGCGGTGATAATGGGCTTGATAATATGCTCTATGAATTCCAATCGAAGCCCATGTTAGATGTGAAGACTTTTAACACGGGCTTCGATTGGAATTCATAGAGTATATTATCAAGCCCATTATCGCCGCTTTATCGGCAGTTTCCTGCCGATGAAAGCGGCGATAATGTAACGCCCTTACTTGATAATATGCCCCCATATTTCTTCCAAATACCAGATAGTTTAAAAATAGCTTCAAAATATGCTCCTGCCCCATCTGAACTCAGTATCTCACTAAACCATGCATCACACTAGCAGGTGCATCTGGATTTTCACTTTGAATAGCAAGCATTTAGGCTAAGTCTAGGGCCAGTCTTTCTATTCTGGTGAAGATTCACTTGACTGAATGTGTCCAAAGGATCAGCTGGAGGGGTTTCTGGCAGTATAACACATTATGGACCTTGTATTTCTATGAGAAGTTCAGGGGAGTTGAAGTGAAGAACGTGTGGGAAAGTGAAATGATAAATGACAAATTTCCACTGAAAAAGTAAACAAATGATCTGTCGAAGATTCTTTATTTGTAAAGGAAATATGGAGCAAATTATCAAGACAGGCGATACAATTATCGCCGTTTTAGCGGCAGAAAACTGCTGCTAAAACGGCGATAATGGGCTTGATAATATGCTCTATGGAATTGCAATTGAAGCCCATGTTAAATGTGAAGGACATCTAACATGGGCTTCAATTGGAATTCCATAGAGCATATTATCAAGCCCATTATCGGTGTTTTAGTGGCAGTTTTCTACCGCTAAAACAGCGATAATTTTATCGCCTGTCTTGATAATATGACCCCATATCTTTTGTCCTAGAGCACAAACAATTTACAGAGAACATAATACACAGGCAATAAGTCTCTACTTTTTTTTTTTTTTAGTTACGCATGTAGTGTACTCTCAGAAATTGTGCATGGGTCTGTATTTGAAATGTGCAAGACAATTATGCCATCATTACGAGTGGTCTGGGTATAATAAATAACTATTTTAAGAAATTGTGTTATTAGAAGAGATGGGTAGAAGCCCCACTTCCACAAAAAATGTAATCCTTGTCAGAGTGAACCAAAAAAAAAATCACTAAATTAACTCCTGCTCAACTCTGTGGTAGTTTAGAAAAAAAACTTAACTTTGAGGTAATGTGTAAAGTATTTATCCAGCACTAAAACTGCAATAAATACAACACAAAAAAAATCTTAAACCATAGAGTAAATTAAAAAAAATAAATGACAGCAAAACAAAAAAATACAATCATTATACCCAGAAATATTTTTTACATTTTAGCGAGAAAAGCACCAAAAGGCAGAAAGCATCACTCAAAGTGATTTGGTTGCGCTAGTCCTGGATAACATCATAAGCAACCACATTGGTCAAATATATTGATCTGGTTAGTCCGGCAGAAGAGTTACCTATTCAACTCCTGCTTTAAGGGTGCTGTTCGCGTTGGCAGAGAGGGGGAGGCTTTCAGTGTGAAGAGCATTGTAGACGGTCGTTCCTGTAGCATGAAGAGACAGTTGTCGCTGGAGCTTCTCCTTGGTTTAGCTTCACAGATGGTCACTGTCAGTTCTTGAAGATAGTTGCTGTTGGCGCAAAAGGCAGGTCTCATCAGAGCTCTGCATTGGCAGTCATCCTGGGCTGCAGAGGTTTGGCATGAATGGGCCTGTTCGAAATCGCAAAGAGCCCAAACATCAAGATTTCCACCTTTTTCTAGTGGAGGAGCTCTCACTGATGCCACCAAAGGTCTAGGACCTGGGGGTCACCTCACTTCAGCAGAGGCCAGCAGAACTCAGACAGGTAAGTTGGTACTGGTCAGCTGGGCAGCAGCAGGGAGGCATCAGGAATATTGTTGTGTCCCTGTAGCTGAAAGAGGAGGTCAGCCAACTGACCCTTGGAGTGTCTCTGGATAGCTTGGGATCAGGTCGAGCAGGTCCAATCTTCCTTCTTCCGACAGCAAGGCAGTCACCAAATATTAGGCAGTCCTTCTGGCAGCAGGGTAGTCCTTCTTAATCTTCCACAGGGTCAAGAGTGTTCTGATGAGTGTTTCGTAAGGTCCTATTTTTATACTTGGTGCACTCTTTGTGTGGGAGTAGGATGCCTAAACAACCTCCGAAAATGTTTTTCATCAGTTCTTCACCTTCCCCTGCTCCTCGCTGCATGCTGTCTAGGGTGATAAAAGGAGATGAAGACATGATGTCAGGTTCATTTGTGTGTGCTGTAGGCAGGGTCCTTTGAAATGTAATCAGAGTAGTAGTCAACTCCTCCCCAGCCATCCTGTCAGGCAGACTATCTCCCCTCACACTTAGGTTTCATTTGTTCCACCATCTGGAAGCAATATACAAAGCCCAACAGCAGAGCTGATTACAGTAATGTGACCTTGGACACTGGCAGAAATGCACAGTTGGTATGGGCAAGAAAATGTCAATTTTCTAAAATTACTTAAAATACCACGAGCTGCCCTTACACCAGCTAGAACCTGGGCTTTTAATGCATCAACAACCACAGTGGTTCACCTGGATATCATTCAGTCAATCCTCTTCTCAGAATACCAATCATGTGCAGTGGTAACAATTACTGCAAAATGATCTCATTCATGACTCAAAAGATGATTTAATTATAAAAATAAACAGATAGTGACAAAGCATATGTAACATGGCATGTACATAAATATATACAAGACAATAAAAGAAATTGTGTGTGGTGTCCCAAGTAAAAATAACACACAGAAGTGAGTCAATTATAAAAGGTATACAATAATACACTTTCATGTACGTTCTTGGTAGCGCACATATGATGGGCCTATATAGTCAAATTAATTCTTTGTATGCCAACATCTATTAGGTCCTAAAGTTTTTACGACATTTCCAACCCTGTTCCCGTAACAAGGTTTGAAATGTCGTAAACACTTTAGGACCTAATAGATTCTCTTCAGGATGGTCAAAGATTAAGGGACAGCTGAGACCCTCAGACATAAGTTAAAAGGTGTCTCAGATACCTACAGTGTAAGTGTCGCAATTGTCTGTGCAAGTGACCTACTCACAACTGTAGAACATGTTCTTATTTACTCAGGTGTTGTGGTAACAACCAGAGAGACAGGAAGAATATAGCAAATGGTGTGTGGGAAAAGATGCAGAAATCAATAATCAACAGCGCTCCTAATTAGTCCCAGGGGGAACAAAATGGCCGACACAGTCTGAGTTCATTGAACATTAGTGCAAATAAGAAAGGAACCAGCCCTCTCGAACTGTACCTCCTGGTGCAGGCAAAAGTGTACTCTCAGCGTACACATCTTTCTGCAGTGGCATTTCCAAAATTTAACTTAAAATCTAACACTAAAATTAAAGATTTTAAATTACAATTAATTTGAGTATGAACAGCATATCTCTATTTGAAATCTGAAGTCAGCACTTATTACATGTAGTCCAGTAACCAGTATTAGTATATGGGAGAGATAGGACTTACAACAGTGCAAAACGACTTTAGGAGTTTTTCTGTCAGGACAAGCTTAAACACATGTCTTACTGTTTAAATACCATGCGCTCTGCCCGATGAGTGGTTAGGGCCTACCTTATGGGTGACTTATAATAAGTACTAAAAGGGATGGTTTAGGCAAGGTAAAATATTTTGCTAGGTCAAAATGGCAGTTTGAAACAACTGTACTACAGGCTGTAGTCGCAGGCCTGAGACATGTTTTATACAGCTACTTTAGTGGGTGGCACAATGAGTGCTGCATGCCGGTAGTAGCATTTTATTTACAGGCCATGGGTACAAGCAGTATCATATACAAGGGACCTACAAGTACATTAAAGGTGCCAATCAAGTGTAGGCCAATTTTACCATGTTTTCAAGGAAGAGGACAAACACCTTAGTACTGGTTAGCAGGTAAAAACATAGAGTCCTAAAAGGTAACAAAAATGTGTTCAGCAAAGGAAGGCAACAATCTGGGGTGAACCTGCAGTGAGGGTTAGGTCCAACAAGCATCATTACAGTGGTGGTACTAGAGTAGACCAACACAAACAATCATATCTTTCAGCACTAAGCCTAATCTCTTGAGATAGCCAGACTAGGCTTTAAAACAAAAACTACCATCTACTGGAAGCTGGAACAAATAAGAGGAAATATGAATTGCATGTGTGCTGCAGTGCAACACATACATATAATGCATAGGATCCACCTCAGTTTATCTAGGTTTAGGACTGGTTCCTACTGGAAGAGTGTGCTTCTGCACTATGTTGAGAGGATGTGTATCATTCAAAGCAGCCTGTTTCTGCATCACACAGGGTTGACAGCAGCAGCAAGTTACTCTTGATAAATATGGCTCTGGGCGGTGTTATCCTCCTTGTGTTTGCTGCTCTGTGTTACATGAAATTTGGTAAATCTCTACAATGACTTTTGAACAGGGGATTGCTGATTAATCCTGAATACTGCCACTTGGTGGATGGCAGGGGAGTGTGGGCGAAGATTCTAGGAATGACCTGCTCTTTTTTCTGTGTCTCATTACTATATCAGAATTTACAATCGTCGCAGTTCACTATGTCCATGAATAGGATGCCCCACCGTGGAGTTAGCATCATCCCTACATTCTAGGAGAACTGTCATCTACCACGAAGGCCCTACCTTGAAAATGGCATTTAAAAGGGAGCTAGTTCAAACCAATTTTAGCACCTAAGTCAGTAGATTGACATAGTCTGTCTGTAAAGTGTATAAAAGTAGGATCAAAATGATCAGAGTTTGAACAAGTTTCAAGTTCCTTTATTGACTAATGAAGGAAATGTTCCCTAGAGTTATTAAAGAGGTGTTGTGAGATTTAGCCTGGTGTACATGACTGCCAGTCAACAGAGGAAAGAGGTCATCATTTGAACTCTGCACAACTTCCTGGAGAAGCTGAGGCCTTGCCTACCCCCGAGAAGTCTGAGAGTAGCAGGCCCTGCAGGAGCAGACACTGTTCCAGAGAATAATGCCAGCTATGATTTAGCTGTTTGGAGCACCCAGAAGAAGACATCTGACAATGGGAGCACAACTGATCCTAAGACATGAGTTGTCATACAGTCTCCCTGTACAAGTAATTTGGTGAAGAAAGCTGCAAAACCAACCAACAGACCCTTTTCTGGCACCACAGCATTGGATCTAGAAGGACGAGAACTTTCCCCCATATGTGGCACATCCAGCAAACATCACTGGTAACCTTCAGCAAAGAAACTGCCACCCCACCCAGAAGCACCAACTTCTGAAGACAACCTGGCTTGCCACACTGATTCAGCCAAGTGGCCCAAGTATGGAGCGAGGCTGCCATCTGTCATTGCACGCCTCTCCTGAAGATGTCATAAGCTAAAACTTCAAGCTTGCCACCCAGCACTGCATCGGGTTGTGTCCCTTGCAAATAGCTAAACATGGGGCCTGGAGTCATAAGACTGAAAGACAGTAGCTTGAACTGGAAAGAGAAGTATGCTATTGGGGAAGTAACACCACTGGCAAGGACCAGTGGTGTAACAATGTCTTAAAGGGCACCCCTGTAAGGTATAGTGAGGGGCCCTATACCCTCACTATACCATCAGCTGTTGGCCCACTTTAGTGATCCACTGAGCTAACCTCTATCAGGGGTGTTATGAAAAAAGTGAAAGAGAAAGCTTGGTACCTATTTCGTATGCACCAAGCTAGTGGGCTAGCTTCTATGCACCCCTCCTTTACCTTCTGTGCCGTGCCAGTGGGCCTCACCCTGCCAGAGGCCTCTGCTCTCTCAGCCATACCAGGCCCACCTTTCCTTACTGCAGGATGTATATGTCATATTCCAGTCTAATTCACTATTCACTAATGGGTTTCACACAGCACTAAAGGGAACCTTGCCCTCTATTCAAGGACTAGAAATGCAAGTTCTGCTGCAAATCCATTTTGTCTCAGTCAACTTTGGGAAGCCACAGCAACATAGGCTGTTAATTTTTTTAATTCAATTTCATGGCAAGTCAGCTAAGGCTAGGGGGCTCTCTTCTGAAATGTAAAGTGGCAGCCCCCCCACCCCCACCTACTGTGGTGTCTAAGGGGGATTTTTTTATGACCATAGCAAGAACTCGTTTTGCTCAAAATCAAGCTAACTGACTTACGGGTTGCTAATGTGGTGGTTCCTTAATGTAATCTCACCTGTGGCTATTGCTAACTATGAACTGCTTTTCCCACTAGATACCCCAGAACTTGGGGGCACTACAGGTACATGATTTGGACATTAAAGGTGGTGGGACATTAAGCTAGAACTCATAAATATTAATCCTGCATTAGTTAGAGTAGAAATATATTATGCTGTGATATTTAAGTACTTATCTTTTTTATAAAGACAAGCACTGGGTTGGACAGTGAATTATTGTGTATGTTTGACTGTTGAGTACTGAGTATTTGCTCCCCGTACTACTTATCCGAGAAGCTTTTGACCGCTTACCCTGAAAGTCAAGTACTGAAAGGGTGTATTTGGCCCAGTTTGCTAAGGCATAGTAGGAGAGACCCAAGGACACCAGAGGGAAATTATCCAGACTATCATGGTGGTAGCTCAGCAGCACCTGCCTGCCCTGTGACCACCACCCAAAATGGGGACTGACAGGTGTCATTTATGAATGAGTAGTATTTCCAGCCCAGGTCTTAGTCTTTGCCATCTGGTGCATGTAGCTTTGCTTTTGACATTATAAAACCATGACTAGAAGCCCCTGAATGCAAGTAATGTAGAGACCTCATTATTCTAAATGATAAACACGCAGGCGAAAAGAAAGTAAGGCAATACAGAAGTCCTATGTGCAGTATGATGTCGGTTGTCATATCTCCTTGAATACACTTTTGTGTTTCAGTGGCTAGTTCAAAGCCATGGCAATACAAATCTCTTGCACAATTTAGCTCACTGGGGCATTGCATCAGTAGTATAGTTTAGGTGATTTCTGAATGATCATGAGTACCTCCTATCCTAAGTAACTGATCCATGTTCATTGATATATCTCACTGCTTTAATAACTGTTTCATGCTTATGTCTATATTACATGTGACAGGTATAGAGTCATGACTACCATTTATGTGACTGTCATGGTCATGAAAGCATACAGTGCTTAAATTATGAGCATGGTTACGACATTGTTACAGGTGAAATATTGTTAAAAATGGGGTCTCTAGTTGGCAGAGGTATGCACCCTGTCCAAATAGGGTCCACCACTCTAGTCACGGTAAGTCAGATACACAACCTAGATTAAACAGTGCTCATCCTTTGGTAGCGTGGCACAGAACTGTCAGTCTTAACTTAAGAGGCAATTTGTAAAGCATTTGTGCAACACTTGAATTACAGTAACACAGTGAAACCCCACAAAAGACTCCACAATTTAGAAACATAGAGAATATTAACCTGAGCAAAACAAGACCAAAATTACAAAAATCTAACCATTAGAAGTCAAGATATGAATTTTTAAAGATTAAATCCCAAAACAGTGCTTAGAAGTCAATAGCACTAAAAGATTACTTAAGGTTGCACATTTGAGTTAGTTTTTGGGGGTGAGGGGGTTTGGGTTCGTTTTTAGGGGTGGGAGGGGTTTGAGTTAGATTTTAGGGGGTTAGGGGTTCGGGTTAGTTTTTAGGGGGTGGGGAGTGGGGGCTTTGTGTTAGTTTTACTTTGGGGTGGTTTTTAGAGGGTGGGAGGTTTTGTGTTTATTTTTAGAGGTTGGGAGGGGTTCGGGTTAGTTTTTAGGGGGACGGGGATTGGGTTAGTTTTTAGGGGGCAGGGGTCGGGTTCATTTTTATGGCGTGGAAGGGGTACAGATTAGTTTTTAGGGGGTGGGGGCTCAGGGTAGTAGAAGTAGGGGGTTGGTAAACTCAGCCATGGAGAGCTGTTTACAATGCATCCCTTTACCGCGAAAAATCATGGTAAAGGAATGTGTGATAAAGCTTGTAGTGGTTAAGACGGGGTCGTAGTATATACTGCGTTGTTCAGGTAGGAATTGTAAAGGAATTCGTTGTTACAGCATACAACAGACAAGTGCAAGTCCGAAGTCCAGGCCGACCATGATGAAGGGCAGGCTACAGAACCCACACAGGGTCTGCTGAAAAAAGTACCTTTGTATGGCGCAAGCATAAACGTCAAAGACTTGATGCATCAATTCTGATTCACGCAGTCAGATCGATGTGTCGGAGTCAAGCCTCGTAGGTGGTTTAGAAGAATCAGTGCTGTATCATCGCTGAGCTGCGCAGGGATGTCCCCTGATCGGCGCTGCATCGTCGTCATCAAATCAACAGTACATCGGAGGGCGCTGCACCAGTTCCAATCGGCGTAAAGGTGTCACTGAATTGATTTTTGCAGTAAACTGCTGCAGAAATCACTTCTGAGGCCGAGGACTGGAGGGGGCACCTCAGGCATGGGTGGGACCCACAGATGGCAGAGTCCAACAGCACTAGCAGTGTTGCAAGAAGTCTTTTGAGTCCCGTAGACTGCAGAAAACAGGAGGCAAGTCAGTAAACCCTTGGATAATCTTAGGTTCAAGGATGTTGAGAACAGGGCAATTCCTTCTCATTCCCAGGCAAGAAGCCGTAGGCCAACACAGCACAGCAGGTAGAAAAGTGGCAGTTTCTCGTACAGCACAGCAATCAGAAGGCAGCAGGCAAATGCAGCAATGCATTTATCAAAGTAGCAGTCCCATCTACAGCACAACAGCTCTTCCTCCAGACAGAATGTCCTTGGTTCCAGTAGAGGTCTGCTTTTGTGGTGTCAGGCGTCAAATATATATACCCAAATGTGCCTTTGAAGTGGGGGAGACGTCAAAGAAGCATTTGAAGATCACAAGGTCCCTGCCTTTCCTGCTCTGGCTCTAGACTCACTACAGGGGGGTATGAGGCTCTTTGTGTGGGGACAAGCATAGTCCTATTCAGGTGCAAGTGCCAGGTATTTCCTCCCAATCTACCACAGGAAGACCCATCAGCCTGGTGAGGGGCCATCAGGATGTGAATATCACCCCATCTCTCTTTGTGTGACTGCCTAGAGGGAATTCACAAAGCCCAGCTGTCACCCAACCCAGATGTTTATTCAGAGATAGGCAGGGGTTCAGAATGGTTAAAGAAAGAAAATGCCAACTTTCTAAAAGTGGTATTCCGACTTCACCATAAGTTGATTTTAAATTGTGAGTCCAGAGACACCACACTCTATATCTCTATCTTTTCTCAATTGGAAATTGCACTTAAAAGATGTTTTAAGGTAATTCCAGTGTTACCCTTTGGGAGAGATAGGCATTGCAGGAGTGAAAAACAAATTTAGCCATTTTTCACTATCAGGATATGTAAAATTCAAAAGTACATGTCCTACTTTTTAAATACACTGCATCCTTCCAATAGGGCTGCCTAGGGCCTACCTTTGGGGTGACTAATATGTAATAAAAGGTAAGGTTTGGGCATGTCAGATAGGTTAAATTGTCAGGTCAAAATGAAAGTTCAAACTGGACACACAGGTTCTGCAGTGGATGGCCCGAGCCATGTTTGCGGGGCTACTGAAGTGGGTGACTCATCAGTGCTGCAGGCCCACAGGTACCATTTAATGTATAGGCCCGGGGCAGATCTAGTACACTTTATGAGGAACTTATAAGTACATTAAATATGCCAATTATCGATAAGCCAATGTTACCATGCCTTACGTAGAGAGCGCATGCACGTTCACACAGGTTAGCACTGGTAAAGTGCCCAGAGTCCTAAAGCCAACAAAAACGAGGTCAGGAAAAAGGGAGGAGGAAGGCAAAAAGTTTTGGGGTGAACCTGCACCAAGGGCCAGGTCCAACAACTATACATTGCAGATAACTAAGGCATGGTCAAGATTATACTACATCATCATCCTTAAAATCCAATTTTCCATTCAAGACAGTGGATTTGAGCACTCTGCCATAAGAAGCAACATCAAGGTCTGTTGCACAATTTCTCATAATTGGAGACAATAAAGTACAGGAAACAGAAGACAAGACAAAAACCCTACTACTGTTGCTCACAAGAAATCTCAAGATCGATTCCCATTCAGAAACAACACACACCTTCCCTTGTCCCTTTCGTTCGCCTCTAGAAGGGATTGTGTTGAGTGGCATTTTAGATTCCGAATGGATTTTCCCGATTCATGCCCCTATATAGGTACAATTCACGTTGCCCTTATGTAGGCATAGAAATCAAGCCCTTATTTAGGCATAGCCCATGCAACCCAAATACAGGCATGGCTACTTCCATCCGTTCACCAAACGTCACAACGATTTCTTGGAAAACCAGCTTAAGCCGTTAGGGACTTACCCTTGCTTGAATATTGATTTCTCCAAGAACTCAGTTAGTTTTACAATTAACATCTCTTCCTTAGGGGTTCATTCATGACGTTCATATGCCCGACTTTACGTCAAACATGGCATTCCTAAACACCTTCAAGGTATAAATATACCTTTACTTGCTGTGGCAAAGCACGGGGGTTCGGTGCAGTTCGACAACCTATTTGCCTGACGCACCTCGCTACAGCAAGTGCTGAGGATGCCAACTCTCCAGCTGACGCACTGATCAGGAAGCTGCCCTCCTCTGCCGAGAAATCCAGCTCCAGTGTTTCTGAGTCCCCTTGCCGGGTGCTGGGAAATCGAGTCCTGGGACAGAGATACCAGACCTCTTTCATTCCAAGGTATGGAGCTGATTAGAACCTAGAGAAACCTTTGGTAGATTCTTGGCAAAACTAAACGTATGCTAAAGACCATACTTATTTCTTCCCTTGTACTAGACTTAGGTTAGGTATATTGGGGTAGGCGTATTTTAAATGTAAATGTAAATGCTATTACAGTATCATTTTATAATACTATTCTTGCTGTACGCATTATACTTTGCATTCTGCCTAACGATTGTAGCAGTTCACCTCTCTTGCATGAGAAAGAAGACTGTTCAATAAATCCTTTTATTGAAAACGCCCATCTCACTATTTCTCTGCAACTCTGTAGAAACGGAGCATGCACGATTGACTAGGGGGAAAACTTATCTATTGTTTCCATGACTCTGAATATAGTTATTCTAGTCCTAGGGAAATTAATTTGTCATGTTTATGCGGTTGTCAGAAACGTATCCCTTCTTGTGAATTCGAGAAAGTTTCTAGTGAGCTCTGAGCTAGCTCGCACTCACAATTAAGTTTATTATATTCGATAGAGACCTACTGACATATCTATAGGATATATTATTCCAATGCGCAGAGCCTATTGGGAATATAGGAACTACACTACAATGGAATTGTCATCACTTCAAACAAAAGTTCTCATTCTACTGTGATGACCTCACTAATATTGTAAGGTCACTCTGGTGACCCCACTAAGCCTTCAGCTCCTTTTTGGTGCTCCCAATATGTACTTTTCTTTTCTAGTACCATTTTTATTTTTCTCCATGCAATGCTCCATATCATTGACTTAAATGCTTCCATATCTTGTACAATTTATCTATATATTTTTCTTGTTGTCTTGTTGCCCATCTTGTATCCCACTGGTACGACTCCAATTTGTTCTTCTCCATTCTCACAGAAATCTCAGGCAGCCTATATCCTACATTACATCCTGCCTCACAAATCCCTTTTCAAGTGCATCCATCTACTATGCAGTGCTCCATTGCTTAGTAGTTAGGCCTGTTTTAAATAAGTACCAGCAGCTCAGAAACCTAAAGCATGTGTGCTGTTAAAACCACTGGTACATCCTCATGATTACCCATGACCATACATCCTTTTTAAATGAGCGATACACGACCATCGCTAACTGGTACAATGTTGTCAACTGCCGCATACCATGTTTACCTCACACAGACCATGGGGCATATTTACAAGACTGTTGCACCGCAGGTGCGTCACTTTTAATATGGGATAAAGTGGCATTGTGATAAGCCCTCAAATGTATTCAGCATGGTCAGGAATTAAAGGATTGCATCCTACCTGGCCTTAGTAGAGTACACTAGGATAGCCCCAAACTTCCAACACAAAATAAAATTGTATTTATTTGAAACAATTATAGCATGACACTGCTTGCAGAAGCGAGAAGCGTCAAAATAAATATACATAAAAAGGTATCATACGCCAACCAACATGAAGCATTGCAGGAAGCAGTTTAAGTGACAGCCCCATTTATTACTTGAGATTCGCGAAGATAAAAGTCTGGCTATTGAAGATGCAGGGGCATATTAGCAAGGGAAAGTATCGCCGCTTTTTCGGCGAATTGTGCCGAGAAAGCGGCGATACTTCTAGAACCCTATCCACAAGGGCATTTTAACGCCTGGCTCAAGCCCACTTTGCATGTCGGCGACAAACATCGCTAATGACATGCAAAGTGGGCGTTCCCACGTCCAACCACATGTAAAATGTGGTTGGAGGTAGGAAAACCCTATTACCAAGGCAGGCGTTGGGAGAGGCAGACCTGCGATAAACTCGTTTATCGCAGGTCTCCCAACGCCTTCTCTGACCAGGTGTTAGGGCATTGATAACATGGGGGTGTGGATCATAAAGCTGAATCCCCCCCCATATTATCAATGCACACATTATCGCATGAAAACAACATATGTTTTCATGCGCTAATGTGCCATATCGCCGACTATCGCCGGATTTCATTTCGCCTACGTGATGCACATTGATAATTGCGTGCTATCACGGCGAAAAAATCCGGCGATAGCCGGCGATAAGAAGATGTGCGATGTGCGTTTATTAACGCACTTCTAGGTAATATGCCCCGCAGTTTTATGGAGAAGAACAATTTACTTTTTACGTATGAGATCTAAGATTCTCACCATAGCAGCATGCATATCTAATTTCCAAACCCTAATACCAGGTTTACATATAAACCTGAAACTACTGACTTCATATTGTAAAAGCAGCTTTGTGCCAATGAGAAACGGTGTTACAAACCTGTTCTTGCTGCAAGAATAAATACCTTGTGATGCTGTGAGGAGAGTATTGGCAACAATATGACTGCAGAGGATAGTAACGAGTGGCAAATCCAGTGAAAAGCCTGGGTAGGAATTACTATGAAAAGTGCTTATACCTAACATTCATCTCACTGAGGAAAACAATGATGGATAGAATACCTAAATTCATCTCAGCCAATGGGATGTGTTCAACGCCATTGTTTTCTGCCCACCATTCTTCCTCAGACAGGAGCCTACCATATGCAAATCTGCCCTGGCCTTGCCCCAATAGGAACAGTCCGTCCATACAGCATGGCCGACTCCCCTCTGGGAACACAAACAACCCCCGATCGGTTCAGCTTCTTTGGGCTTCATCAGTAATGCGAAACTTAGTCAAATCAAGGGGCCCATGCCTAGGCACACCCATCACAATTATGGCATTGCACTGAGGGAAGCAAAAAAATGATGCGCTGAATGTTTAAAATAATCTCAGCAACTGGTAATTACTCTGGGCCCCAGTAGGGTCCATTGTGTTTTTTGCTCAACATGCCACCTCAGACAGTAACCAGCCATCCATTTCAGGCACTATTTTTCCGCACATTGTTTTCGGAGCTGGCTTTGATACTGATTAAAATAATCTCATCTATTTGAAAACTAGAAGAGAACTTAGTAAACAGCAATCATATAGTCATCCTGTCAAAAATATAAACTACAAAATAATGTGCATATATTTAAAAAAAAACTTACACTCACTCTGTCAGCTTGACAGCTATTTGTTTGATACCTGTTTTTTTTTCTCACCCATAGTTCTCGAACAAAATGCATTTAAAGCTCCATCTACCTTGACATATTCAATTGAATTGCTTTGCCTTTTTGAAGTAAAATTTATGTTTTTAAAGCAGGAGTTAGGGTTCAAATGTTTTAAAAGGAACAAATTAGCGCTTTGCCTAATTGTAGCAAAATAAATAATAGAAAAAATAAATGCCATGTTTTAGGCACTTGGCCTCTAATGGGGTGAAAAGCTCTTGCTGTGAAATGATTAGAAAAGCAGCATGTATTTTTGAGTTTTTAGGACTTCGTGCAAAATGTACCTTTTCACACATGAATACATCTCCAACTTGAAAGAGTAAGGTCAAATCATTGCCTCTCGATAAAATACTAAAACAGTAAATTGAAACATTTATTGAAGAATTGACATGGTAACTTGTACAGCGTACGTGTGGGAATTCCAAAGACTACTCCGATTCCATTACTTTTTGGTTGCAAGCTTTCAAACAGACTGGGAGAACTTTGAAGTGTTCTCAGTGCGGGGTGGCGGTTTAGTCCAACGCCGCACTGAACCTAAATGTACGCACTGGCGCATGATGTAATGCACTTATATAAATAAAGAGGTGGGGCCCGCGGCGGTAGTCGGGACCGCGTTAAACACTGTACCACTTGTGTCCCGTTTTTTATTAGCGCTCTCAGCACGCATGTGGTGCCCCCAGCCGAGCGTTATTACACTGGCGACGAGGCAGTAACGTTCACGTGCTATCGGGGAGTGAAGCGTGGATGCAAGGCCCCCCACAGAGGTGTTGCTGTGCCTGCAATCGGCATAGGGTTCTGCTACCCTGCCTCCAAGTGCCTTCTGGGGCCGGCCCTGAGATTCTGCTTCCCCCACTTCGCTCCACCAGTACCTGCTCAGCCCACGGTGAACCCCTGTCAAGTGGCTACTCAGCTCCAGCTGCTCCCTGCTAGACATCCACATCCTGCACTGAAAGGAATCACCTGAAAGGTCAGGCCAGTGTGCTACCTGGTCACATCTACCCTCGGTAAGGCGGCAGCAATTTCTGCTGTGGTGTGGCAGCGCTCGAGCCGCGAGGTGAACCCCAGCAACATCCTGATGGCGGCAATCCCAGTGATCGAGCCGTTTGTGGTAGATTGCGCACCCTCGTTGCTCGCCCCGAAATGGAAGGACTGGACGGAACGCCTTCAGTTCTACTTCGAAGAGGCATGCATCACCTGCGAATGGCGCATAGCTCTACTCCTACACCTAGGAGGTAGATTCATCGCATTTACAAGACTCTGGTGGAGGCCACGCCCAAGACATATGTGACGTTGTTGAATGCCCTAAACACACACTTGGAGCCCCTGGTGAACAGGGACTATGAGCGATTCATTTCTGCCAAGCTAAACAAGAAGCGGAGGAAGCGTTAGACACATTCCATGGTCGCCTGAGGGAACTGGCCAGCACGTGCGGTTTCCAGGATGAATAAGAGGACATTAGAGTCCAAATCTTACAGGGCTGCTATTCCTCGAAGCTAAGAGAAACCATCCTCTAGGAGTCCGGCAAATCGTTAGCTGACATTCTCACGCTGGGAAGATCGAAGGAGTTGTCAAAGGCCCTGGCATTGCACATGGAAGCTGTACTCCACCACCCCATAAAGGTCGAGCAAGCGAACATCATGAAGGCCAAATCCAGTAGATCACCTGGCAAATGCACACAAGGCAAAGGAAAGAAATGTGGATATTGCAAAAGAACGCCACACCGCATGCAGGACTGCCCAGCAAAAGGAAAAAAGTGTACAGCCTATGGCAGGGTAAACCACTTTGCAGCCGTATGCAGGTCATCAAAGCCACAGAAGGAAATGGCCCAAGCCGTAGGAGAATCATCTGACAGTGAGGACATGGACGATAACACTGTAGACTACCCAATACACTATGTACTCACCGTAGACCAACAGCCGAGGAAAAGGCGCAAACTTCTGAGGTGCCACATAATGATCCACGACCAAGAAGTGCGAGCCACCAAAGACACTGGTGCGTCAATAGAGCTAATGGGCGCCGACGTGTACAGGAGACTCAATCCACGCCCACAGCTACGAGAAGCGAAAATCTGCGTGTTTGCCTATGGGCAGAAGACGCATATCCCACTGGTGGGATCTTTCAAAACTGAACTTCAACATCAAGGTCTAAGCCTCCTTCCTCACCATAGTATACGTCACAGAAGAGGGAAGTGGCATGCTGGTCAGTGGCTAAGCAGCGGAAGAACTGCGACTAATCTCCTTCGCCCTCGCCGTCCAAGAAGAAGAATTGGCGGCCATCATGGATGAGTTTGATGGCGTCTTCCAAGGTATAGGGTGCCTCAAAAACAAAGAGGTCTCCCTCCACATCGACCAATCAGTTCAACTGGTGGCGCTGAGACACCGACGCATAGCTTTCCACCTAAGGCAGAAAGTAGAAGAAGAGCTAGAGGTGCTGGAACGACAAGGCATTATAGAAAAGGTCAACGGGCCCACTCCCTGGGTATCTCCAATCGCAGTGGCCAGAAAACCGAAGCAACCAGGCCAAGTGCGCATCTGCATAGACATGTGCCTTCCAAACGCGACCATCAAGAGGGAACGTCACTTAACCCCCACCATAGACAACATCCTCAGTGAGTTAAATGGTGCAGTCTGGTTCTTGAAAATGGACTTACACTCAGGATACCACCAGCTGCCCCTACATCCCGAATCCAGATACATAGCCACCTTTTCTACCCATGTAGGCCTGAGTAGATACAAAAGGCTGAACTTCGGGATTTCAAGTGTAGCTGAGGTGTTTCAGAACACCATTAGAGAGGTCCTGAGTGTGCTCCTAGGAGTCCTAAACGTCAGCGACGACCTCCTGGTCCATGCTACATCACTGGAAGATCACCATAGTAGGCTACGCAATGTGTTTCAATGGATCCGAGATGCCAGCCTCACCCTGCATAGGGAGAAGTGTCAATTCCTACAAAAGAAAATCAGCTTCTTTGGGTACGAGTTCTCGGACAAAAGAATAGCCCCGACCCGGACAAAGTCCGTGACATTCATGATGCCCCGGCTTCCACCAACATATCTGAAATGCAGAGTTTCTTGAGGATGGTCAATTTCTGTGGCCGCTTCATTCCCGATTTGACCAACGTCACAAAGCCATTCCAAGAACTGACGAAAGCTGCTACGGCATGGCAGTGAGGACCTGAACAAGAACAAGCCTTCAGGGACACCGAAGCAGCCCTCTCGGCAGACACCACGCTGTCATATTTCAACCCAGCATGGCCCACCAACATCGCTGTAGACACCAGCCCCTAAGGCCTAGGCTCTGTGCTCACCCAACAGCAACGCAATGAAGAATGGGCCCCAGTAGCATGTGCAAGCCGGGCCCCGACGGAAACCGAACAGCGCTACTCGCAGATTGAAAGGGAGGCGATATCCATCCATTGAGCCTGTTGGCACTTTCATATCTACGTATATGGCCACCCATTCACAGTGTGTACCGACCACAAGCCTCTCATCCCCCTCTTCCAAGGGTCAACCTCGAAGCCCCCACAGAGGAGAGAGAAATGGATACTCTAACTGCAACGCTATGACTACCGGATTGACTACAAACCTCGTTCTTCCAACCCCGCAGACTACCTCTCGAGACACCCGAGGGCAGGGACCAAAGCAGAAGAGGATGAGGCTGAGGAAACTAAGGTATACGTCCGTCTCGTAGCAGAACAATCCCGGCCGATGCCCATGACGATTGAAACGCTTGTTGAAGCCACGAGGAACGCTGAGTGTCTGCAGCTAGTGGTACAAAAGGGGGTGGTGATGGACGGAGCATATGAACCAATCAAACACTCACACCCAGTCAAAAGATCTGGGTTTGATCCATCACCATTCTTTAGCCCACTCTGCCACCCCAGTTCAGACATGGCTATATGCAAATCAGTCTGACCCTGTGCCTCATGGGAACAGTCCAGCCCGAACTGCCAAGCCATGCCTTCTCTGGACCGGAAACAAGCTTCCGAGGACCGGTATCTGGCTTTACAGCCGTCTTCAGCCCGGCTTGCTTGAATCCAGTGGCAAAGTGAGCAAGGGACTCACGTCTGAGCATACCCTGCCACACTTATGGCGGCCAAAGCGGTACAAAAGGGGGTGGTGATGGACGGAGCATATGAACCAATCAAACACTCACACCCAGTCAAAAGATCTGGATTTGATCCATCACCGTTCTTTAGCCCACTCTGCCATCCCAGTTCAGACATGGCTATATGCAAATCAGTCTGACCCTGTGCCTCATGGGAACGGTCCAGCCCGAACTGCCAAGCCATGCCTTCCCTGGACCGGAAACAAGCTTCCAAGGACCGGTTTCTGGCATTACAGCCGTCTTCAGCCCGGCTTGCTTGAATCCAGTGGCAGAGTGAGCAAGGGACTCACGTCTGAGCATACCCTGCCACACTTATGGCGGCCAAAGCGGTACAAAAGGGGGTGGTGATGGACGGAGCATCTGAACCAATCAAACACTCACACCCAGTCAAAAGATCTGGGTTTGATCACGTCTGAGTATACCCTGCCACACTTATGGGTGTCTGCAGCTAGCAATCACAGTCGTCCAAGCGAATGACTTGCGACCCATCCAGACCAGCATGGCCAGGCGGACAATCCCAGCGAAAGACATCTTGGAGTCACTGATGAGAGTCAAGGAAGAGCTGTCCACCGACAGCAGTGGATGCCTTTTGAGGGGTCCAAGACTAGTCCTTCCATCGAGCCTAACACAGCAGGCAGTGGACCTCGCACACCGAGGGCACCAAGGCGTGGTAAAAACTAAAAGTAGGCTAAGAGCGAAGGTGTGGTTCCCAGGAATGGACCCGATGGTAGAAAAGGCCGTCAAAACGTGCCAATGGTGCCAAGTATAAGGCCAGCCATAGCGACCCACGCCTGTCATCACCGAAGCCAACCCACAACGACCCAGGGAGTGTGTCAGCATGGATTTTGGACACTTGCCAGATGGACGCTATGCCCTGGTAGTCCTAGACGGCTACATCAAATATCCGGAGATCGAAATTGTGGGAAGCGAAACTGCAGGCAAAGTGATCACCAAGGTGGAAAAGATCATAGCCTGCAAATTGGATCTTTGAGATGGTAAAGACGGACAATGGCCCACCCTTTCAAGGACAGGAATTTGCGGACTACCTCGCATCCTGGGGCATCCATCAGAAAGTGACACCGCTTTGGCCTCAAGCACATGGGGAAGTTGAGCGGTTTATGCGCATCCTCAACAAGGTCATCCGCATTGCTCATGCCGAAGAAGCGCCCCTGGAACGAGCAATATACAGCTTCCTGAGGGAATACCATCTAACGCCCCATGTCACAACGGAGGGAGCACCCGGACCTCCTGCATGGGCCGGGTCGTAGGAGACACAATCCCCCATCACCCGACATGGGTCAATTCCCCCATTGATGGGGCTCGAGTCCTAGCGAAAAGAACCACCACAAATGTCCGGTCCAGCGTCAACAGAAAGGAAAAAGCGTCAAATATCCATGTAGGAGACAAAGTGTAAATCAGGGACAGACATCCGGGGAGTAAATTCCACCTCCAATTTGAGCAATCTCCATGGACAGTAACTCGCAGAAGAGGTACAATGGTAACCACCCGGAAAGGCACAGAAGAACTTACACAAAATGTGTCCTTTTTCAAGAAAGTACTTGTTAGGATCCCCAGTTTCACAGTTCGAGACAGTGGAGATGCAAGTCCAAACCGAAGATCATCGGAAAGAGGTGACCTCGGTGTGAGAATGTTCCCAGAGACAGCCCCGAGCACGCCAAGTCAAGAGTGCCCGTCTCCGCAAAGGAATTCAGAGAGTGAGCTAGCCTGCTCCCCGCCGGAGTCTCCCGGAGGCCGCACCGAGATAGAAGAGGCTCCGTCTCCGGTCCCATCCAGAGAAAATCAGTTACAGTACCGCCTTAGAAGTAATCTTGCCCCTTCATCCCGTCTGGCAGGGTTCTTTATGTGAGGGCCCCATCCAGGGGTTTGGCAGCGCAGACGGACGGTATCAGGTGGCTGAGTGGGACTTCTCCAGAACTGGTAACCGAGAATTAAAAAAATGTTGGTGTTGTGTTTAATTAAGGTGAAGAGGAATGTAGTGTTCTCAGTGTGGGGTGGCGGTCTAGTCCACCGCAGCACTGAGCCTAAACGTACGCACTGGCGCATGACGTAATGCGCTTATATAAATAAAGAGGCGGGGCCCAGCAGTGGAAGTCGGGACTGCGTTAAGCACTGTACCACTTGTGTCCCATATTTAATTAATGCTCTCAGCACGCACGCGATGCCCCCCAGCCAAGCGTTATTACACACTTCACCCATCCAGACATAGGGTCTCAGTAATTATGTCAAGGAACCTGGGGAAATCCAAAATGAAATGGAAGAATTATCTATCAATTTTATATCAACCAAACATGTACGACATCGGGGCAAATGAAAATAAAACCTTTGGGAGAAGTTGGGGTAATATGAAAAACAAGCTTCGCAGAAGTTTTGCAACTTCTTCCAACTTCTCTAATGTGAAGATTCTCTGCCTTTGGCCTGCAAAACTTGGCAAGTATGAAGTCCCAGAATCCCATACTTGTAAAAGAAAGGACATCCTATGGCTAGGGAATGTGGTGAGCGTCATGGTAAGTTGGGGAATGGGGAAGGCGATGAGGTGGGGTTGTGATGTGGTCTGGAGCCCTGGAAATAGTGCGCTGGGAGGTGGTGCAGAAAATGAACCTTTGGGGGAAGGGAGGGTGGATGGAGGCTCTGCTAGTGGATGGCTACCAGGCAAGCAAAAGTCTGCCATCTTTTTAGGTTACACCGGCACAGCACTTGAGCTGTGCTTCTGAAATCTACTGTAAATCTATTGTATGAAATATATCTTTAAAGGGACTTACATCAAGCCTTCACTTCGTATTGGTCCTTGTCACTTTACTTTTCTGCATTTCTATTGATTGTAGGCATTCTGTTTCATGTGTGTTTCTCTTTCCAGTTTCCCACGGGCTTTAGTGGAATCTCTTTGAAGGGTCTTGAGCAACAATTGGGAAAACATAAGCTTCACCTTTGCTTTAAAGTTACAGTGCAGCCCGAGAGCCGTGGGCTCAGTGCACTAAGGAGACCCCGTGAACTCAGTTCTGGCATGGCACTTACCAGCCCCCCCCACAAAATGGGGCAAAGCGCACTCACTAGGCCCCTCGGAGCCAAAGCAGGCTCTCACTCTAGTGCTCCCTTTTGTTGCTGAGGCCTGGGGCTTGTTTATAAATGGTATGCTGATATTGGTAATGTTAAGGGACATACAGAGTTCATTCAGGATACAAACAATATTCTCACTGGGCGACTTTTTTAAGGAGGGAGATTCATATGTCCCTCTAAAATGTAGTCAAGAGAGACAGAGACAGGGAAACTTTAATGCCGGGATTTACATTCTACATTTTCCGCATCCGCATTAACTGTATTATAAATATCCGTAGAAATATCGGCCAATTTACCATATAATTAGCTCTTTTCTGAATGTTCGATGAGCTGACAAACTCTTAAAATCTACTTGGGTTCATTACCCAATGTTTAGTGCACTACACGCCAATATGGCGATTATGATATGACTGAAGACGGTCTTGTTTTCTTACGGCACTGTATTTCAATTTCTTAAAAAACAAGTGGCTATCAGTGGGTACACATTTTCGAGCCATTAAAAACAACTGAAACAGTGTTTTTCCAGTGTTTATGTCATGTTTTACTTTTATTATTGCTTGCTTTCTGAACTGATATTGCATGGTATATACACAGTGTACTTAAAGTGTATATGAGGTCTAAATAGATTTTTGCAAATTAAACATTATAGTGCACCCAACAATACTTGTACAGTGAGTATTTGGTCATGCGCGCTTGCTCTTTCCTTCCATCTAAACTTCTGTGAAAAGGCCCTCTCAACATTGGCACTTAAGATGGGCAACACCAAAACAGCCAGTACACAATTTGTTTACTCTGGCCACTGACATAGCTTTCCTTGCCAATACTGGTGTACTTGAAGATTGCGATTCTCAGGGCAGTTTCTGCAACATTTGCATTTAGCTGGGTGCTTATGCCCTCAGAGTTATAGAAGCAGTCAAAAATGATGCAGCACTTTTGAAACTACAGAGGAAATTCCCCTTTATGGAAGGGATCTAGAACTTGTACAGAGTACCACAGTGAGGTTTCATTGACTTCAAATGCCATCGTTGGAAAAGAGACAATTCTATGCATCATTGCAAGCCATTTCTCATACTTGTAAAATAAAAGTTCCTGAATTGCTCTTCAAAATTGCTTTGCTTACCAAGTGGCAAGCACTCTAACATGGACAGCCGCAGTCTGTAGGGGAGTACCTGCCGGGGCGGTGACGTGGGGAGGGGAAGGGACAGGGTGGGGGTCAGTAATGTATGGATAATGGAGGTTTGCAGGTAAATAAATCAAACGAATTTCGTTGCGCGCACTGCATCCCCAAATGCAATGCAGTGCGCGCAACGAAATTCGTTTGATTTATTTAAATGTTTACTTACCTGCAAACCTCCATTATCCATACATTACTAACACCCCCTGCCCCTCCTCCTCCCCACGTCACCGCCCCGGCAGGTACTCCCCTACCGACCGCGGCTGAACATGGAACATGTTCTAGTGCCAAAGTCACTAAAGGTGTTGCCCAGCCTCAACAGCTTTCACATCTACACCAATTCTGCTGAACACTTGGCAGACCAGGGTGTTTTCAGACTCTTGTTTTTTATTATATGCACTACAGCAGTTATGTTTTCCTATATAAATCTAAGAATGCAATAGAGTGTACCTTTTTTCAAATCACTATCAATATGCGACCAAAGATCCTCACATTTCTTGCCTTTGCCATTATCACTCAGCAAAAATTCTGTAAACTGTTGCCACATGGATAATATAGCATTCATAGCCCCTTGGACTGAGAACCATCAGCTAAGGGACACAGTTGGGATGACTCTTTGATGCCACACAAAGCATGAAATGAGAAATATTTGCATTTTAGTTCATGTGCATAAGAAAACAGTGCACCAGAATGGACTAAAACATCAATAGCATTCCTTATTAACTCTGAAGATTGTAAAGATGCTTTCAGCATTCCATCTAGCCAGTGGCAAGGATCTCCTACAAGGAAGCTTTTCAGCTTAGGAATCAGTTTTGGCAGGTCATCACACAACTTTTTCATATACGTGGCTGAATCACTGCAAATACAAACAATATCACTCCAATCTTTGTTGAACTTGGAAAGAACCTTTTTGCAGAGCATTCCAAGTGACATTGCGTTCCATGTTTTCTAAACGTCTGGTGTCATGCTTTCACCACTATCCCAGATGCTTGGTGATAGCGCTCTTTTCACATATACTTGTCACTATACCTTGCATTGAATGTTTAAAGCCTGAGGTTTTGGGAATTCACCTACTATTAATACTGACTCACTAGAAACTACGGGCTGATGTATTAAGGGTTTTTACCCATTCTCAGTGAGTAAATGTGATGACACATATTAGGGAAGATTCTTATGAAACCAGCCATTTTACCTATCAGTTTATAAAATAATTAAACAAAATCTAAAACATGCTTCTAAACCTTGCATCCCCCTCTCACCTCCAGCCAAACAGCGTCAGGATGCTCCTTTCAGAGTGGCAGTCAGCGCTTTACAAACACCAAATTACATTACATTACATTTTAAGACCAACGACCACAGAATTGAAAAAAGCAAAAGGAAGCAGAAACACAATTTTAGTGGCATCCCTAAACAATAAAACTCTAGCAGAATAATGTTAGCCCAGACATTCTTACTGCTAGTTTGTATAACAAAGTTACGTTGTATTGGCCCCTTCAGGAAGAATAAAGATGACTCTGTCACTCTTTTTTCTTTTCTTTGAATGGCATTTAGTTTGTGGTTGTGGCGGTGTTTTTTCAGTGTTTATTTGTTTTCACTGGTGAGGGCTATTTCTCTTTCAGTGGGGTTTTATCAGTTATTATAGGTTTAAACCTAAAACTGGACAGCCTTCTTATATTGCACAACTATTCCACACGCTACAACTTACAACAAAAACAGCTTCTTATTAGCAACATAGGCTAAACCTAATGCATTTACCAATGCTTGTTTCACAAGCTTCTAAAACTTCACATTTCACGCTATGTAAAACAAAAATTGAAAGCTGTGAATCCCTTGGCTTTGCACACATCTAGAAAGAATAGGTGAATATTGGTAACCTCTCCAATTCTGTCTTTAAGTAGGAGATAAGTAAAACATAATACCCACTTAAAATACATATCCATTTGAGATCAGTGAAAGGGCATCAACAATTCAGGATTACACCTATGACACTGTCCTACTGAATGACATTCCGGTTAGATTTAAAAGCCTAAGGAAAATCCATATATGGACCTATCAATAAACAGGTTTAAGAATATTCTTTCACAGGCATTTTTTATTGGCCAACAAAGCAATGGACTAAACCTGTGGATGGGAGAAATAGGGGTACCAAGAGGAATTAATTGTATTTAAGGCTTCAGCTTTATATTAATTATTATGTGTATTTGACTATGTAGCTATGTAAGGCATAATAAATGGAAATTATGTGGGAGGACACAAATTGGCAGAAGAGACGAACTTTTTTAATGAGGTTGAAAACAGTGAGACAGTCAGTGGAAGCCCTAATAAAATTAAACATGACTGCATTCTTTTTCCAAAACTACCTGGCCATGAATTATCCATAAGAGACATTATGGTGATGATGAGTGCAGATTTCAGATAGAGTCAGAAAATCAAATATACTCCAGTATGAACATAAATGCCTTGGGGTATTAGGAAAGAATTACAGAATGATGCAAGATGTTATGTTGGTCGACCAACACTAGTTCACTCCATCTTCTTCTGTTCACTCCATTGACAAAAACATCTTTACTTCAACCTTAGCAGCTCTCAAGTTAATACATTTCAATAATATTGACAAATGATGGAAAGCTCAACCATTAGGAGCACCACATGATAGGGTTCCAGTGAAGATCATTTAAGAACATCTTTTCAAACATCAGCACTAGTAAGTAATCTCATTGATGCTTCCCTGGCCTGAGGTGAGATTCCAGTTGAAACATGCAATAGACACTTCTGTATTGAAATAATTGTCGCTGGAGGTTGAGACGTTAGAGAATCAACGCTTCTTTTTCTTCCCAAATATTTGGAGAAGTTGGCCTACATGCAATTGTAGGAATTCACTGCTCGAACTGGGTTGCATTCTAAACATATTGCAGAAAGGTTGGTGTTGCATCTTTGGATGAGCTTCAATGTTCTTTGATTTTTGGGGAGTATTGTTCTTGGTGTTACTACATTTGTCCACAGCTTTAGATGCTTTGTATTTAATGCCCTCTTGAACCATTTGTATTTAGCAAGACTCCAGGATCAGGCCCTGATGTATGTTTTTTGGCTAAATGTTCCTTTGAGGGGCTTGTATGTCAGAATATTGTTGTCAGAAATATCATTTGTTGTGAATGTTGTGCCTTAAATATCCTTTGTAAAAATGTTCTTTCTTTTGAGGTAAAGATCCCATAATTAACTTTAGTGCGATTATAGCTTTGTAGATTTGTAAATTACATTTAAGACACAATAATGAGGCCAGACGATACTCTGACAACAATAATCTGGTACCTTACCCTTTGAGGTGGCTTCAACTCCACTAAAATCTTGAAAAGACAAATGTTGAGTTGTGGAGTGCCGCTGGCTTCATACCTTTCCATGTGCTCTTTATTTTGTCTGTGAGTCTCATCCGAGTTGGTCATTAGGATTTACATATTCGTGCATACAGATGACATTTCGTTACAATATTTGTGCATGCAGGTGACATCAAGTTACCTGTAAAGGTTGATATCAAAGCAAAGTTCTTCTTTTCAATCTTCCAGGAATGTATGAAAGCAGTAACCAGCTTTCAGTGCTTTCATACCTAAAAACTGGAAGATAGGAAGATTAAGATTTTGTTTCCCTTTCAATTAGTTACCATCCTTTCTCGGAATGCTTGACCATCTCACCTGCGAGAAGCCTCCATTACTAAAAAGATGGTCAAATGTTTGGTGTAAAGTTTGGCCCTGATATTTTTTTATTGGCACAAATAAAATTGGTAACCAGTGCATTGTTTCCTCATCCTTACCTGTGCTGGCATTTTATTTCTCATTTTTAATTCCGCACCTAGTAGCAATAATGAACGTGTTCATTTAATTTCCTTTAGACTATTCTGACAGTCAATTTGGTATTACCAAAATATTATTTTCAAACTGCACTTGGTACAAAAAGCAGCTGTGCTTGCGCTTCTCAAATTAAAGAGGGCTAGACACGTTCTCCAGCTTGGCTTCCCTTCACTGGTTACCTGTTAACTTTCGGATCAAATTAAGATCTCTCTACCTTGTCCATGAAGTAATTTGCAAGACAGTTTCTCCACTGCCAGCACACTTTCAACTTTATAATTCCACAAGAAATATGTGATTGGGGGGCGCAATGTCCTTGAAATTCTGTATGTTAAAACATATGGGGCAGATTTTCAAAGAGTTTGCACTAGTGCTCGCATGACGCAACGCGGCGTAATATCTCACACACATTGTCAGATAAGTGCAAGTAAGTATTTGTGCCATATTTTAAAGTTAGCATGACACACAAGCAGTTTTGCGTCTCTCTGCGCCAAAGTTGATTTAATGTATGCAGAGTGGGTGTGTCAGGGCGTTACCAACGCAAAAAACTCCAAAACCCTGTAGGGACAGGTACTTACAAGAGTCACGCAAAGTGACGCGAAGCACAGGGCCAGACTGACTACCGGGCAGTTTGGAATGCTGCCGAGCCGGGGGCTGATTTCACTGCCGTGTGGGCTGATTTCGATTATCGAGACCTGCGTGTGCTTCGAAAAAATGAATGCAAAACAAATTTTGTTTAGCACAAGCAGGTCCCCATGAACGAATTCATCCCCCAGCTCAGCAGCATTCCAAACTGCCTGGTATGCCAGTCCGGCCCTGGCAAAGCAGCGTGAAAAATATGTGAGTGAAAAAAATAGCGCCAGTACAAAACAGGCACAAAAAGAGCTGGAGCCGTTTACTGGGAGATCTAACAGCAGAAACACAACAAATATCTACTGGCTGTGTCAACCATGGAGATTGTTATTGTCCGTCACCATCAGCGGATACTTGCCTTGGCGGAAAAGAAAACATAGAGGAAGGAAAGAATCTACAAGCGGAGAATATCACTCATCCACATGGAGCTATTGGTAGCTGGATTCTCTTCTGACTGATGCATTACAGGAATGGGTTGTGGGGCAAGATTCTCTGCCATTTCTTGTGTTTGGATTTCTACCAGAATACATCACATCCTTTTGCGGTGGTTTGCGATACGTGCATGACGCTCATATATTTTGCACTGCGACGCAAGACTATTTTTGCACATGCGCTAGTTCGTGATGCCTCGCGTTATATTATTATGATGCAGAGCTATTTACTTTCACGCACGCACTGACTCTTTGTGAGGGAGATGTCAGAGATATCTGAATTAATTCTGTTTTGGGGTATTCTAATTGCATGAAAAATGGTTTCCTTATTGATTCACAGGACCCGTATTTTCCTAAACTTGTTTTAATCAATTTAGAATTTGAGATGGTCTGATCCTACCATACATTCTAACGAACAATATAACACATAATGGAAAATAAAGGGACTTCTAAATATGAGTTCATCTTTTGAGCAAGCCCAAATTATGCTGCTTCATCTAATGCCGACCTTTATAAAGTCCTTAGGTATGGTCTATACAAAGAGTTTTCAAAATAAATTTAGATTTGCAAAATGTTTTGTGCAAGCGATCGCACAAAGCCCAGTAGCAGATAGGGTAGCTAATTAGAAATGCAAGCTATTGATGTAGGATTATTTTTACAATTATAATGTGACAACCACATTTTATTCGATATTCATAATTGAGAAATAGAAATAACTAGTTCAAGATGCTTATGGATTAACACAATATCTCCATAATAAATTATAGGGTGGTCATTAATAGTGAACCAATTTCGGTGCAGTCCTTTAATATGCTTCGACTATACAAAATCACTCTAATAATTGAAAAATTGACTTCAATCACGATTCTAGTTGTTCTGTCGTAGAGCATCCATCATTTTGATACATATTTTAGGGACGTACTTAAAACATATTCTATTGAGTTTTTCCCAAATGTTAAGTACTACGACCATAAATCCTGCCAGGCGTAGCAATTAAGTTATTTTATATTATTTTATATTCCTCTAAATTAAATGGCTGATCCCTGAGTCTGAAATTGTTTGAGACATCATTAATGCAAGACACATTTTCATGAAGAACTGGGGACTGAATAAACTATCGTATACTACTAGCTGAATATGGGAAACATTTTTTAAATCAATGAAATGTATTTGGCAATTAATTTGATTTTATTCAGGAAAACAGTAAGCTATTTAAAAAAATTGAAGGCCTAATTTCAAGAAAAAGAAATGCTAAAATCAAATTATGATTTAACCGGGAAGAAACGTCTATTACATTAAATATTCTAGGTTAAAGGTTAAAGTTAGACATAAACCACGTGGTTGTCTGTTTCTGCTTTTGCAATCAGTTCCCAGTAGTATGCATGATCCCCTGTTGAAGATGGAACCAATATTGATGGCGACAATGTACATAGAGAACACTTCAGTAACACGCGTTTGTTTAAGTTAAATAAATGTGCACAAATCAGGCAGCACTTCCTTTTAGTGTTCACAATAAATTCTCTTTATAGTTAGTAGTTATGAACATCTCAAGAAAACTCTCCAGTTGAAGGGTAGGATCACAACCTAAAACACACTAAAAATTCACTGGTTATGGCGAATTATGAGAACATGTCTCCAGCCCAATGCACTGAAATCACGTAATATAGTTCCAGAAATGTTATTATCACTAGATATTTAATAGACTTAAAACCTTGCAGTAAAACAAAATAGTTTTCAGAAAAAAAATATAAAATAAAAACAAATGTTGCAACACCTGGTGTAGCAACACCTGGTGTCCTCACAGATAAATTGGCAATTAAACGGTAAGAAATGGGGCTCCTGAAAGGTTATTTAGAGACATAGATGTTAGGGCCACTGGCCACTTCTGCATGTCGCCGTAGTTGATTTGTAAAGAGAGAGAAAAGACTGCAGTACAACTGACCGGTACAAGACGTCACAAGGCGTTTGTAAACAGAGAACCAGGCTACAGGAACAATGGTCATTTTAGAAGTCCCAGCAGGTGCTGATAAAGAAGAAAGGCCGCAATGCCATTATAATCCGTACTTGCATAATTTACTATGCAATGAAAGGCAATTGCATGATCTTAATGACACACTATGTTCCAAAATACATTTTTTTCTCCAAAAGTTGATTAACTACCCAAATTGTGCCACCTATGATATGCTGTCATAATTTTTTTTAAAGATCTAATATCTTTAAGTACAGTGCACCTATATTTTTAAAAAACCATTATGAACTTACGATATGCCATTTTGAGATAATTAATATAATGGTGCTCGGAATGTACCATTACATCATAATTAATATGACTAGAAATAAGTGGCCCCATCATTTAAAATGATAATTATATAGACAACGTTTTTACTGTACATCCATTTTCCTACATATCATTACTGGGATGACATTTATCACCACCCTTTGCTATCTGGCTGACAAGCTCACCATCTCCAGAAGCTCTCAGCACACTCAAAGTCAGGACACCATCTGACTGGAGACAAAGCATGCAAAAAAAGGAAAGAAATGCATCTATACACGTGCATCTGGAATGGCACCCCTGTGCGCATACAGACTGTGCAACCCTGTACCGATTTATGAAAGAGCCGAAGACACTCGGTAGGCGTTTACCGGCCGGTAACGGCCGAAAACCGGTAAAATCGGCCGTTACCGACCGGAATCCAGGAAATGAGATGTAGGAGGCCATTAATTACCGATTATTGAAAATCCGAGTCGGAAACATACCGACTCGGTAATAAAGACCCGGTAAAAATACCGTGTCGGAATTTACCGTATACATAAATACCGAGTTCGTATTTTCCGACTCGGAAATTAAGAAACGGTAATAATTGCCCATGGAGATGTAGGTAAGCCCAAAAATACCGAATCTGCAGAAAAACGGTATTTTTCAGTCGGTATTTACCATGGATTGAAAGCAGGTGGTAACCAAGGGAGGGCTATAAAAAAAGTCCCAAAATGCACCTCAGGACCCATGATGGCGGCTTTTTACATCATAGCAAGACGGCAGAGACTACAGGCAGCAGGAGAGAGAGAATGGCAAAGGGAGGAACAAGTGTACAGGCAGAGGATAACACTGTTGCAACTGACAGAGCCTGAAATACTGCAGAGGTACAGGCTACACCCAGACACCATCAAGCAATTGATCAGGGACCCACTCCTGGACCACCCAACACCCAGGGCCCATGCCATCCCACCTCATGTCCAGGTGCTATGTAGCTTACACCTGCTGGCCTCAGGGAGCTACCAGAGTGTGATAGCTGTAGTGGGTGGCGTGTCCCAGGGCTGCCTGTCCCGCTTCTTCAGGAGGTTTCTTGACGCCATGATGCAGAGGATGGGGCATTATATTTCATTCCCTGTTACACCAGCTGAATTAGCAAAAACCAAGACAGACTTTTATCAACTGGCACACTTCCCTCACGTGATAGGCTGCATCGATGGCACCCACGTCCCACTCTGTCCACCTGCAGCCACAGAGCACATATACAGGAATCGCAAATCGACGCACTCCATCAACGTCCAGGTCATATGTAATGCAGGGAACCTCATCACTGACATCGTAGCCAAGTTCCCCGGAAGTACCCATGATTTTTACATATTCCACAATAGTGGAATATACACACGCCTACTTGCCGGAGAATTTGGAAATGGATACCTGCTAGGTAAATCACAATGACACACCCTGACACTCACATCAGATGTACGTCTCATGTACTTGCAATTAATGTCTATCTTTCTCCCCCTAGGCGACAGTGCATATGCCCTGCGGTCCTTTTTGCTCACTCCCTACCTCAACCCATCCACCAGGAGTGAAAGGCGATACAACGTGGCTCACAGATCCACACGAAACGTAGTTGAGCGCACATTTGGACTCCTTAAGAGCAGGTTTCGCTGCCTCCACAAGAGTGGAGGTGCACGGCAGTACACCCCAATCATCTGCTGCAAAATAATAGCGACCTGTGCAATGTTGCATAATCTCGCCACCAAGCAAGGCACTGAGGTGGAGCTCACATATCATGAGGACATTGATGACGACCCAGAGGTGGCAGAGCCCCAAGCTACAGTGGCAGCAGCAGCTACAGATGGGAGACTGAGACGGGAAGAGGTTTCACAACAATATTTCTGAGTGAGTAAAGAGACACAGGCATGAATGTAACTTTGTGTAAGTAGTTTAATATTCACTACGCCACAGCATTGCTAGCTCACATTGGGCTCACTATATCAAACACTCCATGAGTGTGTTGTCACGGTTAACACCACCATGACTACAGCCTCGGGTGGAGGGCAAAGTCATTGTTTGTGGCCACGGGCCACAGGGCGGGGCTGCTGTGGCTGTGAATCAATGTTCTCACTCTGGCCTGTCACACTTCCCCGACGCCTGCCACTCCTCCGTAAGTCATGCACAGGAGTGCTTGCACCACTCCTGCTGGTGGACCCCTCGCTTTCGGCAGCACAAGTGTCGCCTCCAGTGCCAGTCTGATGCGCGAGCACGAGCTCCATAGCAGAGGTCATCCTGGCCATACCTTCAGTTAAATTGTTGCAGCACTGCACTATGGCATCCTGCATCGTCACTGACCGTCTGCACAGCACAGTGGTAGCAGTGGCAAACCTGTTCAGGGCCTTTGTTTGCTGTCGCACATCCACACGGGCCTTGCGTCTCTCTAAATGGTCCCTGTCCAACTTGTCACACAGGACAGTCATGCACTGTGTAATATCAGATATTCCTGACGCCATAGATTGCATGCTTTCTGCCATTTCCCCTATGCCCTTGCCTACTGCTTCCAGTTTTTTATTTGTTGTGCGTGCCTGCCTCTGAACCCCCATCATTGCTTTTGCCTGCAGGCGCTGCACCTTCACCATGGTGGCCTCCAGTCCGCAGAAGACACCCTGGACTTGACGCACATCCTCTACCTCCCGTGGCCGTCGCCCTCGGACACTGGCCCGCGTGACTCTGGGACCGGGCTGCTGCTCGGTGTTGCCTCTGTCCTGTGTGTCACCCTCCACCTCCTCCTCCGATGATGTTTGCAGTATTCTGCGAGGGGGCACATCATGGCACCTTACTCTTCCCAGCACTGGGGATGGTGATGTGGGGGTGGGTGATTGTTCTGCCGCTCCTGTGTCCTGACTACCGAATAGGAGAGGGGATTGTGGATTTTCTGCAGTTGCCTCCTCAGGTATCGGGGATGCCTGCTCTTGGTCCTTCCCTCCGTGAGATGTGCTAGGTCCGGCTCCTTCCCTCCTCTTCTCTCTGACCTCTGCTGTGCTGCGCTTTGACTCTCCTGTGGACAGACATGGACATTGTGTCAGTGATGTTGTTCACCTGTGTCATGAGATAAAATACACTTCTATTGCACTTTTGCCTGTCTCTCATTTGCCTATGCTAGTTGTCTGTTGCTCCCCTTGCTGCAATGCACGCTGACTGCTCTGAGGTATCTACACATGACTACATTTCCCAGGATGCATTGCAGGACATTAGTTAAACCTGTTGTGGAGTCTGATTTGTCCTGTGAGGGGAATAGGTAAATGGGTAAATGATAATGTTCTTGCATCTTACCTGGTTTCTTTGCTCCTCTTGCTGAGCTGTCAGCGTCTCCAATTCCGTGAATACATTCCTTCTCAAGGGTGGATGCCACCATCTCCTCGATGTCCGTGAGTCTGGGGGCTCTGTTTCTTCCTCCCCCTGTAGCAGCACTTTCCTTGCGGTGGGCAGCAAGTTTTTTCTTGGTGATTATGCGGATGTCATACCACCGTTTTTTTAGGTCTTCAAGGTCACGGTGGGTGACACCAATGGCATTTACCTTGCCTTGTATGTCCAACCAGGTGCTGCGTTTGATTGATTCTGCAACATGCAGAGTTTGCTTTCCAAAAATTCTGCCATAATGTCTGACAATCTCCGAAATTAGCACCTGCAGTTCCTCCTGGCTGAACTTCTGCTTCCTTTTGCGCTCTGCAGCATCTCTCTGTGCCTCCTGGCTCTCCATCTTGCAGTGTTGTTTGTCTCAGGAAAGGCTGCTCCACACTCTGTCCTCCTGCTCTCCTGACTGTTGGTTTCTGCACCTGCATGGGCGTGGCCTGTCCCAGGTACTGGGGTGTGGTGCTTGGATCTGATTGGTTAGATCCCCTGTGGCTTTGGATTTGGGTGTGGTTGGAGTACCTGATTGGTTCACAGGCACACATGTTTGTCAGTTTCAAAATCTTCGACGGATATTTCCGACACGGTAAATACCGGGTCGGTTTTTACCGACTCGGTATTTTCCGGGTCGGGAGTTGCCATTCATTCCTATGGGCCATTGCACCGGTGGATCAGTTTTGGTTTTTCCGTGTCGGATTTTACCGTGTAGGTATATTCCGAGTCGGTAAATACCGTTTCCGATTACCGACAGGTTCCGAGTCGGTATTTGTTACCGGCATTGTTACCTACATCTCATTTTCCTACTCGGTAATACCGAGTCGGTGTGAAACGGTATTTAAGAGGTGGTAAATATTTTATTACCTACATCTGGCCCTCGGTAATGAACACTACACCACAACGCAGTATCCGTCCTCTTCTACATTCAGAACCCTCGCTCCAAACCCAATATATTTGCATTTAACCCTTTACAGCACTTTTTGGCTAGGTTTACGCTATACGAAGAGCATCAGCATAAAACATGCATATGTTTTTGATATCACATGTGAAGCCACAAGCAGTGCATTCACTGTGGTTTTAGGGAAGCTTTGCTTAGAATAACTAGTGAATTTCTGTGTTTTTCTGGTGTCGGGTAGTAAATACTACCATTAATATTTCAGGTATATTCGCCACTAGAGTTATTTCATATATTGTTTTTCCAGGGGATTAATTTGCAATAATATACTGAATCAGCCCAATCCTCCGATACATAGTAAATACTAGAAACACATTTTAGTAATGTTTTAAAAACAATTGATTCATCAGCATTCCTTTCGCTTCTCCGCCCACACATTAGTAAGAGTAGTAATAACCTGCTCCTTGGTCAGTGCAGAGGACCAGGAAGCTAAAGCCTGCCAGTAACAGCCCCATCTTCCACACTCCAAGTCAGCACCGCAGCCTTGCCCAAGCACATGAAAATAACCCTTCATGACAAAGAGATTGTCAGTCCTTTGTTAGGTACCCATGCTTACCATTGAGACTGGAACCATAATATATATGGCCAAAAATCTCTCAGTTCCACACTAACTGAGAGCACCCCAACCTTGCACAAGGTCCAGAAAGCAAAGTTTGTGCTGTCACCCCCTCTCCACTTTGTACGCTCCTTGACAACTGAGAGATGAAAGGTTCTTTGACTCCCTACACCCCCCCCCCACCAGCCTGGAAGGGTGTGGTGATGTCATGACATGTCATACCATGACATATCAACATTCTGGTAAAGAATGTTGACTATTTGAGGAGGTTTGTTATCGGTGTGTTGGCAGTCACCCTGATGCTGCCAAGGGGTGTGGTGTTACCACTAAACCTCTTCCAAACACAACGATTTCATGGCCTTTATTGAAGAGGTTGCTACTGTTTTGGCAATGATCTGTTCACCACAACCCAAGAACCCACAGCAGTGTTGGAAGAAAGGAAAGTACACTGCATATGGAAAGCAGGCCATTGCGGAGTGCTTTAAAACCGAGGTATGTCTTACTTTAAAGGTGTGACTTCACACCCTGTGGGCCCTGGGTGTATTCACAGTGTGGTTTACTAAATTGGCATAGGCAAATACTAGGCGGCAGGCTTCCACATGTTCGGCCTCCAATGAGCGTGATGCATTAGAGAAACGCGTCTTCGTCAAAGTAGTTACAAGCATTACTGATTTTAAAAAATAAAAAATCATGCTTAGAAGTCACTCCTGTAGCTTTATTTTAACATAAAGTATCATGTTTTATGTGCTTTAGAAGCCACTCCTGTAGCTTGATTTTTACATAAAGTATCATGTTTTATGTGCTGACGACCTTGGTCTGCTGCGAATCTAGGGAACGGCCTGTGCAACTAATGAGCACTGCTCGGCTGAGGAAACATGTGGCGTGCATGGAGGAAACATGTGGCGTTCATCTGGGAAACTGTGGCGTGCATGGAGGAAACATGTGGCGTGCATCGAGGAAACATGTGGCGTTCATCTGGGAAACATGTGGCGTGCATTGAGGAAACATGTGGCGTGCATCGAGGAAACATGTGGCGTGCATTGAGGAAACATGTGGAGTTCATCTGGGAAACATGTGGTGAGGAAATATGTGGAGTGCATCGAGGACACGTAGAGTGCATCAAGAAAACGTGGCGTGTATCAAGGGAATATGTGGAGTGCATCAAGGAAACATATGGTGTGCATTGAGGAAACGTGGAATGCATCAAGAAAACATGTGAAGTGCATCGAGGAAACATGTGGAGTGCATCGAGGAAATATGTGGCGTGCATCAAGAAAACATGTGGAGTGCATCGAGGAAACATGTGGCATGCATCAAGAAAATATGTGGAGTGCATCGAAGGAAACGTGGTGTGCACCGAGAAAACATGTGGAGTGCATCGAAGAAACGTGGAGTGCATCGAGGAAACTTGTGGCGTGCCTCGAGGAAACATGTGGCGTGCCTCGAGGAAACATGTGGAGTGCATCAATGAAACATGTGAAGTGCATCGAGGAAACGTGTGGAGTGCATCGAGGAAACATGTGGCATGCATCGACGAAATATGTGGAGTGCCTCAAGGAAACATGTGGAGTGCAGCGAGGAAACATTTAGCATGCATCAAGGAAATATGTGGAGTGCATCGAAGGAAACATGTGGTGTGCACCGAGAAAACATGTGGAGTGCATCGAGGAAACGTGGAGTGCATCGAGGAAACATGTGGCGTGTATTTCGGAAATATGTGGAGTGCATCGAGGAAACGTGGAGTGCATCAAGAAAACATGTGGAGTGCATCAATGAAACGTGAAGTGCATCGAGGAAATGTGTGGAGTGCATCGAGGAAACATGGAGTGCATCGAGGAAACATGTGGCGTGCATCAATGAAACATGTGAAGTGCATCGAGGAAACGTGTGGAGTGCATCGAGGAAACGTGGAGTGCATCAAGGAAACATGTGGCGTGCCTCGAGGAAACATGTGGAGTGCATCAATGAAACATGTGAAGTGCATCGAGGAAACATGTGGAGTGCATCGAGGAAACGTGGAGTGCATCGAGGAAACATGTGGCGTGCCTCGAGGAAACATGTGGAGTGTATCAATGAAACATGTGAAGTTCATCGAGGAAACGCGTGGAGTGCATCGAGGAAATGTGGAGTGCATCGAGGAAACATGTGGCATGCCTCGAGGAAACATGTGGAGTACATCAATGAAACATGTGGAGTGCATCGAGGAAACGTGTGGAGTGCATCGAGGAAACATGAGGCGTGTATCGAGGAAATATGTGGAGTGCATCGAGGAAACATATGGTGTGCATCAAGGAAACGTGGAGTGCATCGAGGAAACATGTGGCATGCATCGAGGAAATATGTGGAGTGCCTCAAGGAAACATGTGGAGTGCATCGAGGAAACATTTAGCATGCATCAAGGAAATATGCGGAGTGCATTGAAGGAAAATGTGGTGTGCACCGAGGAAACATGTGGAGTGCATTGAGGAAACGTGTGGAATGCATCGAGGAAACGTGTGGAGTGCATCGAGGAAACATGAGGCGTGTATCGAGGAAATATTTGGAGTGCAACGAGGAAACATGTGGTGTGCATTGAGGAAACGTGGAGTGCATCAAGAAAACATGTGGAGTGCATCGAGGAAACATGTGGAGTGCATTGAGGAAATATGTGGCGTGCATCAAGAAAACATGTGGAGTGTATCGAGGAAACATGTGGCATGCATCGAGGAAATATGTGGAGTGCATCAAGGAAACATGTGGAGTGCATCGAGGAAATATTTACCATGCATCAAGGAAATATGTGGAGTGCATCGAAGGAAACATGTGGTGTGCGCCGAGGAAACATGTGGAGTGCATCGAGGAAACGTGGAGTGCATCGAGGAAACATGTGGCGTGCCTCGAGGAAACATGTGGAGTGCATCAATGAAACATGTGAAGTGCATCGAGGAAACGTGTGGAGTGCATCGAGGAAACGTGGAGTGCATCGAGGAAACATGTGGCGTGCCTCGAGGAAACATGTGGAGTGCATCAATGAAACATGTGGAGTGCATCGAGGAAACGTGTGGAGTGCATCGAGGAAACGTGGAGTGCATCAAGAAAACATGTGGAGTGCATCGAGGAAACATGTGGTGTGCATCGAGGAAATATGTGGCGTGCATCAAGAAAACATGTGGAGTGCATCGAGGAAACATGTGGCATGCATCAAGGAAATATGTGGAGTGCATCGAGGAAACATGTGGTGTGCATCGAGGAAACATGGAGTGCATCAAGGAAACATGTGGAGTGCATCGAGGAAACATGTGGCATGCATCGAGGAAATATGTGGCGTGCCTCAAGGAAACATGTGAGTGCATCGAGGAAACATTTAGCATGCATCAAGGAAATATGTGGAGTGCATCGAAGGAAACATGTGGTGTGCACCGAGGAAACATGTGGAGTGCATCGAGGAAACGTGTGGAGTGCATCGAGGAAACGTGGAGTGCATCGAGGAAACATGTGGCGTGCCTCGAGGAAACTTGTGGAGTGCATCAATGAAACATGTGAAGTGCATCGAGGAAACATGTGGAGTGCATCGAGGAAACGTGAAGTGCATTGAGGAAACATGTGGCGTGCCTCGAGGAAACATGTGGAGTGCATCAATGAAACATGTGGAGTGCATTGAGGAATGCTGTAAAACCGAGGTATGTCTTACTTTAAAGGTGTGACTTTACACCCTGTGGGCCCTGGGTGTATTCACAGTGTGGTTTACTAAATTGGCATAGGCAAATACTAGGCGGCAGGCTTCCACATGTTCGGCCTCCAATGAGCGTGATGCATTAGAGAAACGCGTCTTCGTCAAAGTAGTTACAAGCATTACTGATTTTAAAAAATCATGCTTAGAAGTCACTCCTGTAGCTTTATTTTAACATAAAGTATCATGTTTTATGTGCTTTAGAAGCCACTCCTGTAGCTTGATTTTTACATAAAGTATCATGTTTTATGTGCTGACGACCTTGGTCTGCTGCGAATCTAAGGAACGGCCTGTGCAACTAATGAGCACTGCTCGGCTGAGGAAACATGTGGCGTGCATGGAGGAAACATGTGGCGTTCATCTGGGAAACTGTGGCGTGCATGGAGGAAACATGTGGCGTGCATCGAGGAAACATGTGGCGTTCATCTGGGAAATATGTGGCGTGCATTGAGGAAACATGTGGCGTGCATCGAGGAAACATGTGGCGTGCATTGAGGAAACATGTGGAGTTCATCTGGGAAACATGTGGCGTGCATCGAGGAAATATGTGGAGTGCATCGAGGGCACGTAGAGTGCATCAAGAAAACGTGGCGTGTATCAAGGAAATATGTGGAGTGCATCAAGGAAACATATGGTGTGCATTGAGGAAACGTGGAATGCATCAAGAAAACATGTGAAGTGCATCGAGGAAACATGTGGAGTGCATCGAGGAAATATGTGGCGTGCATCAAGAAAACATGTGGAGTGCATCGAGGAAACATGTGGCATGCATCAAGAAAATATGTGGAGTGCATCGAAGGAAACGTGGTGTGCACCGAGAAAACATGTGGAGTGCATCAAAGAAACGTGGAGTGCATCGAGGAAACATGTGGCGTGCCTCGAGGAAACATGTGGCGTGCCTCAAGGAAACATGTGGAGTGCATCAATGAAACATGTGAAGTGCATCGAGGAAACGTGTGGAGTGCATCGAGGAAACATGTGGCATGCATCGAGGAAATATGTGGAGTGCCTCAAGGAAACATGTGGAGTGCAGCGAGGAAACATTTAGCATGCATCAAGGAAATATGTGGAGTGCATCGAAGGAAACATGTGGTGTGCACCGAGAAAACATGTGGAGTGCATCGAGGAAACGTGGAGTGCATCGAGGAAACATGTGGCGTGTATTTCGGAAATATGTGGAGTGCATCGAGGAAACATGCGGTGTGCATCGAGGAAACGTGGAGTGCATCAAGAAAACATGTGGAGTGCATCAATGAAACGTGAAGTGCATCGAGGAAATGTGTGGAGTGCATCGAGGAAACATGGAGTGCATCGAGGAAACATGTGGCGTGCATCAATGAAACATGTGAAGTGCATCAAGGAAACGTGTGGAGTGCATCGAGGAAACGTGGAGTGCATCCAGGAAACATGTGGCGTGCCTCGAGGAAACATGTGGAGTGCATCAATGAAACATGTGGAGTGCATCGAGGAAATATGTGGCGTGCATCAAGAAAACATGTGGAGTGCATCGAGTTAACATGTGGCATGCATCGAGGAAATATGTGGAGTGCCTCAAGGAAACGTGGAGTGCATCGAGGAAACATTTAGCATGCATCAAGGAAATATGTGGAGTGCATCGAAGGAAACATGTGGTGTGCACCGAGGAAACATGTGGAGTGCATCGAGGAAACGTGGAGTGCATCGAGGAAATATGTGGCGTGCCTCGAGGAAACATGTAGAGTGCATCAATGAAACATGTGGAGTGCATCGTGGAAACGTGTGGAGTGCATCGAGGAAACATGTGGCGTGCCTCGAGGAAACATGTGGCGTGCCTCGAGGAAACATGTGGAGTGCATCAATGAAACATGTGTTGTGCATCGAGGAAATGTGTGGAGTGCATCGAGGAAACATGAGGCGTGCCTCGAGAAAACATGTGTAGTGCATCGAGAAAACATGTGGAGTGCATCGAGGAAACATGTGGAGTGCATCGAGGAAATATCTGGCGTGCATCAAGAAAACATGTGGAGTGCATCGAGGAAACATGTGGCATGCATCGAGGAAATATGTAGAGTGCCTCAAGGAAACATGTGGAGTGCATCAAGGAAACATTTAGCATGCATCAAGGAAATATGTGGAGTGCATCGAAGGAAACATGTGGTGTGCACCGAGGAAACATGTGGAGTGCATCGAGGAAACGTGGAGTGCATCGAGAAAACATTTGGTGTGCCTCGAGGAAACATGCGGAGTGCATCAATGAAACATGTGGAGTGCATCGAGGAAACATGTGGAATGCATCGAGGAAACGTGGAGTGCTTCGAGGAAACATGTGGCGTGCCTCGAGGAAACATGTGGAGTGCATCACTGAAACATTTGTAGTGCATCAAGGAAACGTGTGTAGTGCATCGAGGAAACATGAGGCGTGCCTCGAGGAAACATGTGCAGTGCATCGAGGAAACGTGTGGAGAGCATCGTGCGGCCTACGCTCTGCAGGTGGCTTTGACAGTCAAACAGTTGCAAAGGGGAGAGCGCCATTCACTGAATGCTGATGAGAGGTCTCTTTGTACTCACGGACCAGTTTCGTGTGGGTTTGTGTGCCATGTGCTCATCGTACGGCGAGTGAGCACAAACAATCTCTAAACGAAGCCTCACCTTGGGGTGTGTCGGCTGTGTCACATTGTCGGAAGAGGTCGAGGTGAAGAGGTTGCTGGGAAACGTGTCTATTTTCGCTTAATGCAATGGTGTCCTGATTTTAAGGGCATGTTGTTGAAAGTAAAGTTTCCTCACATTCTACCCATCATGTTTCGGTGCAGCATTTTGGTTCAGTGCCAAAGCTCTTCAAATTGAAGCTTATCAACTGTGACACGCACATATCTAGTTTGTCACATTGAAATACCATCCATTAAAAAAAAATCATCGCTTTCTAGTGCAGCATCCTAGTGCAGCATTTCAAATGACAACTCATGTGCTGCTGGGCCCTGGAACCTTTAAAGTGCTATGTCTAGGGAAGGAGGTTTACACTGAAAATTGATCATTAGCCATTGGCCAACATCTTGAATGGTGATATTATAAAGGATGGTACCCCTAGAATAGCAAGATTGAGTTCTAATTACTAAAGTTTATTTTTCAAATTAAACATGTGCCTGGTAGGAAAAATATCAGAGCTGACTATTTGTCACATTCACCTGTTCCGGGAGAGAAAGATATATCCTGTGAAAATGAGGATGATGAAGAATGTTTAGAAGCCACAATTGATTGGTTAAATTAATGTGGTTTTACAGAGCAAGAATGTAAGATAGCATTCATTGAAGACGATGTGTTTAGTTAAAGGAAGTTTATAGTTTGGTTACCATATGAGTTGCTATTGAAAATGAGGCATGTTGATGCAGGGAGAAAAATTCATACCTCCGTGTGAGCTGCGAGAGAGAATAAGGATGAGTGCTAATGATGGTCATTTAGGTCAGATGTGTGTATGTATGTATACTTGTAAAGCGCACTATCACCTTTCAGGCATCCAGGCGCTGTATACCGCTGTGGAACCCTTCCTGGCTTTCCCTGTGAGATGCCCCCTACTGGGCACCCCCAAGGTGAAGCCAGGCATCCTAGCGCTTTCGAGGCCGTTGTGGAGATTAAGCAAGCTATTGCCCAAAGTTGCAGAGTGGGACCCATGATTAGAGTAGGCACCAAGGCGAGAATTATCGAGTCCGTGGACATTCAGCCCAAGACCCTGCTGCGTCGGGAATTGAACCCTGGTCCCAGGCCAGACCTCTGCCTCAGGGTCTGCCGCTCTAATCGGTGAGCCACACTTCTCCACCAGATAATTACCAAGAGAAAAGTAAGAGTGAACTATTGGTGGCAGAGTATGAATAATGATGTCATAAAATGGATGAAAGGTGTGTTATTTGTGCCAATAGTAACAAAGTTTTGAAGGCTAGTCCTATTCCTCTCCAACCTACTGAAATACCGGAGGGTCCTTCGTCTAAAGTTGCTATAGATTTTATTGGACCTTTTAATTCCCTGCCACAGAAGTTAAGGTTTGCCATGGTGCTAGTTGATTACTATAGCAAATGGTGGGTGATGGGGTTCATGGGAGAACCTAACACAAATGGGGTAATCAGTATCGTGAAGAAAGTATTTCTAAGGGAATGGTGTCCCAACAAAATTGATTCAGACAATGGTGTCCTATTTGAATCAAGGTCCATGAAGGATTTCTTAGGGAAAAAAATGCAATCAGACACCAGAGGATTGCTCTTTATCATCTACAAGCTAACAGACTTATGGAAAAGATGAACCGTAACATTGATGGATTGCATCCAGTGGTCCATCCAGAATAAAACTGAAATGTTGGAAGCAGTGGATTGCATGTTATGGGCACATCAGCCATGCCTGAATTGTGCCACTACTACAAGTACATTTGAAGTTATGAGAGGGTGTCCCCCACTGTCCAAAATGTGTCTGGGATGGCTACAAAAGTTTCAACTCAAAACTGTCCATTAAAACAAATTGATAGCATCATCCAACCAAAAATTGAGGCTTCCCAAGCTAAAATGAAGGGTTGATGTAAGGACAGGCACAAGGTTAGCAGTGATTTCCCGAGAATAAAAGTAGGAGACTGGGTGTGAATTATAAATCCTACTTATGTGGTCAAAGTATATCCATGTTCAGGACACCGGTTCAAGTGGAGGCTGTGTCTGGCAATGCAGTCTGGGTCAAGGGGACTGAATGGTGGAACTTGACAAGCGTTGTGGAAGTGAGTTATTATATGAAATATCTGGGGGGTCAGGATGTTTCCCTGAATTAGATCATAAAGAAACAGCCTTCTGAATTGGATATAGAGTTCAATGTTGCTATGCGCAGAAGTGCAAGGTCTGGTAAAAGACCACTACGATACCGGGATGTGAAATGTATAGTCGGCACTTTCTTAAAATTGCTTATTATTGCTTCTAAATGTTTCACAGTGTTTAAGCCATGCTGCATATAAAGCGTATGGTTTTGTACTTGTTTCTTTTGTATATAGTTTAGGATTTATTAGGGGAGATATTGTGGTGATGTCATCATATGTCACATCAACAAAAGACTGATATCCCAATATCTCCAAAAGACTCCTGATCATTTTGGGAGGCTCTGGGTAACGTCTTGGACCTATGCTGAAATTGCCATAGTGTCGCTCATTAAATATTCACCATCCCAGTATGTATCACTTTTTGGGAGAACTTACCCATGGGACAATTACGGAGATTAAGTAGGAACATCTTGAATTTGGAGTTCTTTGATGAGAAATCAAATACATTTAAACAAAAACTGATGGCAGAGGGATATCTGAAGAAAATTGTTGAAAGAGCCAAGAAAAGGGCTTGAAACAATAATAATAAATACATAAATTGGGCTTGGTCTAGCAATACCATGCTTTAAATCACCCTTGCCAATCTGTTGGCGAGAAACCTTGCAAATATTTTGCTAGCAACGTTCAGAAAGAAGAGTGATTGATAAGACTTAGTGAGTTGTGGGGTTTTACTTGCCTTTGATGGTGTTATGATTATAGCCTCACAAAGCATTGGAGCCTTGGCCAGGACTTCGGTCTATACTTGTAGGAGGTAGGGGCATAGGAAGTCACTAAATGTGTTATAAAAGTCTATGATAAAGCCATCAGATCTGGGGGCCCTACCAGTAGCCAGGTCAGAAATTGCTTAGAGATTTCTTCAACAGAAAGTGGTTTGTTTAACAGTAATCAGTCATTATATTTTAACCAGGCAATAGCGATATGCTCTAACTATTCAGCAATATGTGATACAGTTAAATGAAACTTGGTGGAGAACAAATCTGTATAGTATTACCTAAACAACTCTAAAATTTCACATGAGGTTATCTTAGTGTCCCCGTGCTCATCTGGTATGGTTCGGCTGATACCACTTTTAGCACAATCTGGGAGGAGCAATGTGAGTGATCTGCTTGGGCATTCTCCTGCTCTGCATTTTCTATACAAAAGGAAGGGGTCCCAGACAAGGAACAAATGATTCAAAATATATCTTGATTTGGAAAGTTATACAATTATTTCAAAAAGCAAAGCTATTGAATGCAAAAAAGTTTAATTCAGATTTGCATATAATGCCTTTCATTGGTTAGAACAAACATTTTTTTATATATAAATGACAAATTTTATTTATGTGTGCCCACATTCACAACGGGGAAAGGGGTGAAGTGAGGGAAGTGTCAGGGATAGAATAAGGTAAAGGGATAGTCTGATTCATTCAGTGACAGGTATTATTCTCAATTCAAAAAATGAGTACATGTGGTTCCTTTAGCCAAAGGCCACAACAAGAGGCTCATAGAGAGTCCAGAAAGCAACTGATGCAGACAGCCAGACTCCGCTTCAACCGCTAAGGGCTTGCTTGGGGTAGGAGTTGGTGGTTGTTGTGTAGTCTACGTTTCAACCCAGATTATCAGTAGGAAAGTGGTCCTTACAGAGCGGGTCTTCTTCAGGACAAAGGAGTTGTGGGTGGGCAACCTCCTATCGCGAAGGCGAGAGGGACAGGGTTACCAGGGGCTGAAAACTCCCGGGCCAGGTTATAGATTTTCAACTCTATTACTCAATTCAGTGGTGGACAGGGTGGGTCCTATGTATTCAACACACTTTCAGGTGCTTGGATAATTCGTATTATCAAATTGAAAGTATTCAAAATGTGCCTCTGAAATAAGGAGGGTTCTCGAGGCGTCAAACCGGTAAGAATTCTTTTAATTCTTATAACTTCTACCTCCAAGGCTCAATTACGTAGAAGGAAAATGGATCCTATGCAATCGGCAAATCTACCTTCAAAATGTGATGATTAGACCGGAATCTATCCCGTAAACCGACGTGCTACCAGCTCCGCCACATACACGGGGCCTCGAACTGCTGCATTTTCTAGGCTGCATCTCCCTCTGCCCATATTTGCATCTCTCCCTGCAGTTTCCTGAAATGCCAATCTGGCAATGTGCAGTTCCGCATGGTCCACTGTAGCAGGGTCTAGATGCGGATTGGTTCTCTAGCTCCTTAATTTAATATTCTACCATAGTGAGCTGTCTGTGTATAGATTTCAGTATATCAGCTAATTTTGATATACATGTGCCTCTAATCACAGCTTTGAAAGCATCCCATACCATAAAATAGGTTGAACCATTCCTACATTTAGTTTGAAGTATTTTTGTATAGTATTATTTATGACAGCCTTAATAGCAGAATCCAGCAAGGCCAAGGATGCCAATTGGCTAACAATGTTGGGAATATACAGACACAATAGCATTAGAGAGTGGTCCAATAGTGACCTATGAAGATACTTTAGCTCCACAATGCATTGTAATATTCCACATGAGCACAACCAATAGTCTATTTTGGAGAGTAAATAGGGAACAGAACAGTAATATGAATATGCATTCTCCACTACATATTTAGCATTCTCAGTCTTGTGTACCTCTAACAGCTGTAGTTTATATTTCAGAGCATCTGGGATAACCCTAGATGGGGATTTGCCATGCCTAGATCTAGTCTAACCTTAAATCTCCCTACCATTTAATAAGCCGGTCTGTATGCTGTCTGCATATATCTGTCAACACAAGAAACACATCAGTGTTGGTTGTCAACATTAGGGCTGTATGCATTTTTAATAATCACAGAGCGGTCACTCAGAGCACCCAGCATTAATATGTATTGACCCTCCAAGTCTCTAATCACACTCTGGTGTTTATAGTCAACAGTCTTATGAATCAATGTGGTGCCCCCCCCCCCAGCCCCGGGAGAATGAACTCTAGGAGCAAAACTAGCATTGTTCTCCCCTTGAGCTAAATAATCTGCCAGAATATGTATCCTTGAGATGTGTTTCCTGAAGTAAGCTTATAGATACATCATGTCTATGCAGGTATGCTTTGACCAGTCTAAATTATTTTGGATTCTTTAATCCTCAAAGATTCTAAATAACTTCGCCACAGAGAGTGTAAATTAGACTATGGTTATGTATTACGCTGGGTATGTGAGTGCTATATCAAATAATGTGTGTAATAGTAGTTTGTATTGGCTTCCTCAATATCATAGGCACTGGATGCTTATAGGTGTTGTGTCAAAACTATAACAAACCTACTAAACCATAACATAAGCAAATCACATCCTCCCCATCTCACCCTCGACCACACTGATCCTACGATATGCCAGTGTCTCACCCACACTGATCACCCCAACTTTCAATGAAATTGCTGATTCACACATCAAAAACAAATGGAACAGTACAGCAAAACGTGTTACACAAATTGGCGTAACTGGACACCGCAGGCTTCATAGAAGGGAAACTGCTGATTAACCAAACCAAACGTCTCTCGTCCAATCAGCACAGCAAATTAGCACAAAGGTGTATGATTCAGCAATAAACAGGTAGTATTCCTACAGTTGCCTGGTCATATTGACTACAACATAAAAACAAGCATTCACAATGCAATGGTCTTACCTTTGAAAAAGTTAGAGCTATTGGCATTGTAAATGACAACATTTTCATTTATGTATAGGTTTTGAAAATAGATAAATAAATGGCATTGTCATTTACAATGCCAATAGCTTAATCTCTCACAAATGCCACACACAAACACAGACCCACACCCACACACACACAGAGCCCCACACACACAGAGCCCCCACACACACAGAGCCACACACACACACAGCCACACACACACACACACAGAGCCACACACACACACACACAGCCACACACAGGGCTACACACTGAGCCACACACTCACACAGAGCCACACACACACAAACAGAGCCACACACACACACAGAGCCCCCCACACACAGCCCCTCACATACACACACAGAGCCCCACACATACACACAGGTGCTTGCTGTGTGCTTGTGTAGGGGCAGGCTCGTGCTGTGTGCTTGTGTAGGGTCAGGCTCTTGCTGTGTGGGTTGCCAGGCTCTTGCTGTGTGTTTGTGTAGGGACAGGCTCTTGGTGTGTGCTTGTGTAGGCTCTTGCTGTGTGCTTGTGCAGGGGCAGGCTCTTGCTGTGTGTTTGTGTAGGCTCTTGCTGTGTGCTTGTGCAGGGGCAGGCTCTTGCTGTTTTCATTGCCAGGGTGCTGCTTCTGCTGCTGTGTGCAGAGGCCCTGTGCTGATGTGCATCCTGGAGAGGCCGCGATGGTGCGAGGCAGGCTCCGAGTGGTTTTCACGCAGGGGGTGGGTAGGGGGAGGGCCTGTATGCTCCTCGTGCGGCCCAATTGAGCACGGAGAGGCGGTTCCTTCAAGGTGGGGGGGACGTCAATGCGTCAAATGACGGTCGGCCGCGCACGGGGGCTTAGCGCAGCTGTGTATTCGGGGTGTATGCGCAGTTTGAGGGGAGGGTCGGCGGGTCAGCTCCTGCTGTGCTGGAGCGATGGGGCGGGGGCGTGAAGGGCAGCGCGGGGGGCACATGCCACTGATGTCAGGCTCCGACTCCCCCTGCCCTATCCGTGAGAGAGCATGCTTTTTTTCAGCTGTCTCCTTTGTGTAGTTCACATTCCCTGCGCTTCTTGTTTCTCACTGTCACCCATTTGCTTTTTCTGCCCCCTCCATGTTGGGTAAAGTACTGTGCTGGTTGATTATGCATATACGAAGTGTATTGAGTGTTTGTGATGAAATCTGTCTGTTGTGTCCTGATTGGATGGTTTGCTGTGTGTGCTGGATTTGGGGGATCATGTTCATACCATGGTGAAAGATGACTATCTGGCAAAACATAGGAACCTAGTGGTCTGGACAGAAACATAGGTATAATGGAGACAGGCAGCACCTAATTTGAGCCTGTGGTTGCCAGTGGACGACAGCAGCACTTGTTTTTGGAGACCTGCCATCTTTAACAAGAAAAGCACGATGGACCGAAAGAAATGATGAAAAGAGGGTTGCACTGTTGGAGAAAGCGGCGGGGGAGAAGGGACTGAGCACACAGAGAGAGTGAAAGACAATGAGAGGAATGAGAGAAGGAAAACGATGGGACACAGAGAATTGGTGAGTAAACGGGGGGTAGAATTCTGGCCTGGATGGAAGCACGTCTGGCGTGAGATGACGCTCAGTGGAAACGACTAATCTGGAAAGCAGACGACCAGAGGGGGTTATCGGGGGAAGTTGTCAGAGGGCTAATGGGAAATTGAATCCAATTTCTCATGAGCTGCCCCAAATATGAATAAAGAAAGAGCCGCTAGCGCTAGGGACTCTCCAGAAAATCGGCAAGTCCCATCACTGGGAGATGAACAAAAGGCAGCCATTCAGTGTAAAGGGAACCAAGGAGAGGCGTACTTTTCAACATCATTTGGAATTATTAATTCATTTTGTACTTCTGACGCCGCCGGACGTTCGCGGGAGGTGGGGGGGGATGCATGAGATATATTTCCTATTTTTTGTGGAATGCCAGCCACATGCCAAGTAAGATTGGGGCGTGCTTCCCTGCCTGTGCTCCTCTTACCCCCACCCTTTCCAGCCTAGGTTCTGCTCGGGAGGGGCATTGACTAAGGCCCCCGGTCCAGCCACATCCCCCCCTTTGGGTTGGGGGGCCGAAGCAAGGGGCCTTTTGTTACGATACTATGAACAAATTAATAACTTATATTTCCCTACAGTAAACCACTTCTAATCCTAAACGTGCTGGCAGCAGAAAAGCATTTCGGCGCCTCATCAGGGGACGTGAGCACTATATAAATACAATGACAGTAACGCTGCAATATATATATTTTTTGTTGCATATTTATATAGCGCGAACGTGACCCGCAGGTATTGGAGCGCTTTACACAAGCACCGTATATACAATACACATTCAGGCATGGGGAGATTAAGCGATTTGCCCAGAATCACAGAATGTGGACGCGACCCTGAGGCTCGAACCCTGGTCTCCAGAACCAAAGTCGGCAGTCTAACCGACGGACCACATCCTCTCCCCCTCCTCTCGATGTCATTGCCAGTACTCTGGATGACACGTTGTCCAGAAACGCGCCAAATGCCTCCTTGCTTGTTCTGCAAAAACATGTACTACGGATGAAATCACAACTCATTAAAGCTGTGGTGCTGATGAAAGGCTGAGTAACTCTGCATCTTTGGATGGCGAGTGCGACCACCACCTCGAACCAGTAACAAATCATTGCTAATGTGCCTTTAACTGTCAGGACAGCCAGCGAAAAAACCCAAAATAACAGCCATGCAACATGAAGTGCATAAACACAAGTCTGTGAAGTGTGCACTTGGACCCTATTTAATATGCGCTTCCCTGTAGGAAAAGGGTCGGAGATGACCCTCGAGGTCGAAGGCTTTCAGCCAAACAACGAACACCACGTGACGAGGTCAGCATTTATTTTAAGCAAAGCGAAGCACAACCACCACCAATATGCAGACTGTTCATGGAGCTCTTGGGTCTGCTGCTGACTTATTTTCTATAACGCACACATACACCACGTGCCCCTCTCTGCTTCTATCTCCCAATAGAGAGGGATAAGTCCCGCACAGACTCAGGCGTGCTGTGGCTGCAATATCTTTCGCATGCTGGAGTTTTTTTATGTGTTGCGTCGGCGGAGCGAGATCTTTTGCTTCTCTTGCTGCTTGTTTTTCTAGGAAATGCCTTAGGCCCTGTCCCCGCGCCCACACACCGCCCACTCCACCACCTATCGACGCGTCTCTCCTCCTTGTTTCCATACCTCCTTGCATCTTCATCAGTGTGCACTTTGGTGCGGCCCCGACACCGGTCTCATAGGACTCATTTGAGGAATCAAAACGCAGACGGGTGCAAAAGTGCAGAGTGACGCGGAGGACACCAACCAATCACTGCCCGTGCCGCGAGGTCCAACTTCAGTATAAAGAACAGCAATCGCCTGACTTCCTGCTGGAGTAAAATCTGTTGGCCCCATAAAGAAGATAAGAAAGCTTTTATGCCAGCCAGAAGTCAAGGAGCCCACTCTGAAAAGGGCGGGGCTTAGCGAGAAAGGAGAACGTCACTAGGACCTCTTCTCCAATGGCTGGCCACCGTTTAGGAGGCCAGCCAATGGAGAAGAGGGGTGGGGCTTAACCCTCATTAGTGAAGTACTCCTAAAAACATAAAATCTCGTGAGCTCGACTGCACAAGTGCGCAGTCGCCATGCGAGACCTAAAAATGATGGATGAAAAGCTTGATTAAATCTCAGAAACTGGTAATAAGTCAGGCTGCATCCCAGTCCATTGTTACATTGCACACCATGCCAAATCTGTTCGGAACCAGCCATACACAAATCAGTCTTCTCTAAACTGGAACACAAGTAACCTGGGACCTGATTTCACATTGATTAGAGTTCATCAGCCGGGTATAGCTTGGTTCCAGTAACACAGTGTGCATGGGGCCCATGTCTTGGCATTCCCATCCCACTTAAGGTGAAACACTGAACTATACAAAAAGTGATGGATGGAATACTTCAAATAATCTTAGTCATTGCTAATTACTCGGGTCGCATCCCAGTCCATTGTTATTTTGCACAAAATGCCACCTCAGTTAGGACCCAATCATACACAAATCAGTCTTGATTCTGCTTCAATGGGAACAGTCCTGCCGGAACTGGCAAGCCAGGTTAACAGATAAGGAATCAAGTAAAAAAACATGTCTTCTGAGAGGTATGCTGGTATTATGTGGTCAATAGGATTTGGAGGTTTCAGGTTAGAATTGATACATAGAGGTTCAGGATGAAATCTTCACCTTTACTTTCTGAAATATCGATAGGTACAGAAACTGCAGGTTAATGTACAAATTAACAATCTCAAAGAGCTTTTTAGGCCGATTTTTAGCAGATCCAATTTGAGCTTTAATGGAAACAGATTTAGCTGCAAAGATTTGTTTTATAAGACAAGAGAGCCGCATTGAGGAGTTTCAGGTTGGCTAACGTTAGATTGGAACTCCAGGTTCATTTGGTCAATATAAGTATTTTATCCATCAGTTGGGTCTTTGTTGTACCGTAAGGTGACTTCTTGCATTTGAATCCTTTTTGTATTAATGGAAATATTTTTATACAATTTTAGAAAGACTCAGTTGCCACATTTACACAGAACTAATCGAGAAGGAAGGAATAGGTTGTGAATGTGTAGAAAGTTGGTGTAGAAAGTTGGGTAATATCAATGTTACCTATATCTCTCATCAGTCATTTTTTAATTTAGCTTGACCCATAATGGTAGATCTACTAAAAGACAACAAGAAAGGGATCAGAAAATTATTGATTTACAATAGCATCGTTCACAAAGATGGAGTAGCCTTTAGAGGTGAGAAAGTCCAAAGTGGCTCTTTTGGATGAAGAGATTTCAAGCAGTGTTGAATTGCATCATTTGCAAGTAGAATGACTAGAATGGCTGTACTGCAGTGGATGGTAAAGTCATCAATGTATATGTGTTCCTTATTGGATAGTATGAGTCAAAATGTCACAAGCACTATGAGGTTTTGAGTGGTTATCACCAGTAGGGTGGTATATGATATGAATTATGATGTTTTTGGGAGTGATGGACTTACGGTCAACTTTTTTTTAATAGTATATGACAGAAGCTACATGGTATGGGGTTTCTGTGAATCAAGGCCACTCAACCTCCAGTCTCATTTTCTCTACATAGTCAGAGAATGCAGATGTCATTGGTAAGAAAAGACCCCAAATCACCTGTGAATTTTTGATTAACAAGTTTCAGTCAACATTAACCGGTCTAACTTCAAGTTAATTAAGGTGTCCACCATGTGAATATGGTGATTGATGGAAGAGTGACAATTGCCAGCATAATATAGAGAAGAGTATATCAGGATTTCATTCAGATTATGAGGCTCACATTTTCATTTTAGGAGGCGCTTATGAGGTTTACCTGCCTGTTTAGGAATATTATAGAAATTGGAGGTATGCTGTTGGTCAGGGATAATTAGTCAGATAGGGGCAGATTTACTAACCTTTTGCATTGAGGATGCCCCATCTCCTTGGCGCAGCCATGACACAAGCTACTATTTGTGAATTACAAAGCAACACAAATCAGATTTGCATGGATTTGGATGGGATTTTTCCCAAAATAAATGCAAGGCAGTGTGCAGCTCTAGAGTGACAGCAAGACCAATCCTGCTTCAGATATCTGGCCTTTTGGTTTCATGGTGGCAGCTATAGTTTCAGCAGCGACCCACTCATGGAGAATTCTCCTTCCAAAAAATGTAAAAGGTCCTATTCTGTGTTGGGATTGAGAAGAAATGTAAAAAAAAAACTCTTTAAGAAAGTAACAAAGTCATTTTCTGAAGTTTTTTCCAACGTTTGGATTTCCAGACCTTGGCCAAGACTAATCCACTTAGTGTATCATGGGCTCCATCGCAGTTGGTCTGAAATTGCCCCTTGGTCTAGGTCTACCACAACTATTGACATACACTGGGTGCTTTATTTTTCTTGGTGCTTTTTCCACTTGGCTCTTTACAAGTTAATATCTAGTGTTTCCCTTATTGTATTTTTGTCATCTTGGCATAATTTTCATATAATGTTAAATTATTTTACATTTTGTTCTATTTTTATAAATTAGAGTTTTATTTTTATTGTTTTGTGTCTTTGGCTTTTTAACTGTTTTGGTATGTCTAAATGCTTTTCCCATTTTCTCTAAGTTAAGGTTCTCTGCTCTGTATTATAGCTACCATGGGTTGTACTCAAGTTTGAGTTATTGAAACGTTGACTGGACCTAACATGTCAGTGACTTTATTACTTGTAGTGAACTATCATTCACCCCAACCATAATTCACCTTCTTATAGTTTATTTTGTTGAACAAGGTTGTGATATCAATATATGTTTGGTAGTCAGTAATAAGATTTTCTACAGTTTTCCATAATATGACCTGCCAGAATATTTATTAAAGATACTATATCCTTTCCTTTACAGTTAGGAAGATTAAAATGTCCCAAATAAAGGTATAGCAATTAGCAAACCCCTGATGTTGGGTTAACGTCTATCTTAGCCACTGTATAATAAGTTTGAAGAAATAAACACAGTCATAATGAAGGTTGCCATGTTTATATTACATAAAAACTAGGAAAATCGAAAACACAACAGCTTAATCAATAAAGAAGCCATTGGAACAGTACGGACAAGAGGGATATGAACCTTTCTCCACAAGATACAGTTCAGCAAAGTTCAAAAGAGAGGCAGAACTAGCAGATATTTTTCACGGGGACTCACAGAATCACCTGATGATTCAGAATCAAAGTTGACAAAAAGAGTTTTTCTGAATTTGAATATATCAGTAACCTGTATAATTATATCGCAAAAAAGCACTGATTACCAACGTTGTTTCATGCATTTTGGGAAACTGGAAATGAAGTGTCAATGAGGTGTGCCTACTACTATAACTGCTAAATGAAAACAATAGCTTGAGATCAGAAAATTCTTTCAATTCATGAGATTATGGTCCTTCTTTAGGAATATTTTGGAAGTGGCAGCTGGTGACATTTGACAGTGGGAAGGCGTAAAAGTGGGAAATAACTTTTATGTAGTGAGTGAAGTGAGTGAGCTCGTTGGACAAATTTGGGGTTTAGAGGGGGCTTCTGCCAAGGAATATTTGAAAAATAGATTGGCAAATGGTGCATTTGAAACTTTTACAGCAGTTTTTTGTTTTATAACACTGTTCATTGAGTTTTGCATGAGAGAAAATATATAAAATGTGAACAATACAGTATGAGCTCTGTACTCTTGTCCCTCCCACGACTCCTGCCCTCTCTCCCAGTCTTTACATGCAAATAGGTTCATCCTGTCTAGGTTGCAGCACCAATCCTGTGCACATCTGGATTTCATTGTCTAAGTTTAGAATTGTAGAATGTCTCCTTGTGATAGTGATGCCTCTGCAGTCTGCCCATGTGCCACACACTTTTGCTTGCTTCCAAGGGAACCCTCTGGCTTCTTAGACCGGCTGCTCTCTGATCATGCACTAATCCATGCCCCTTTTCCACTCCGGGTTGAAGATGATGCCTACGCCTTCCAATGGTGTCATCAGATTACTCCTTGCCCATGGAGCAATGGTGGCCCTGATCCTCCTCAACCTCTCTGCAGCATTCAACACAGTCTCTCACAACACCCTCATCAACAGACTCCGCAACATAGGCATACACCAAGACCCCCTCAAGTGGATCACCACCTTCCTCACAGGACGCACAACGAGCATCCAACTGTCCCACCCTTTTCAACATCTACATGACCCCCATCGCAGACATTGTCAAATCCCACGGACTAAACATGATCTCCTACACAGATGACACTCAACTAATCCTCTCGCTCACTGAGAACCCCACCAACACCAAACCGAATTTCTTCAACAACATGACCAACATAGTCAAATGGATGAGAGACAACTGCCTCCAATTCAGCTCTGAACACTTCCGCAGGAGACCACAGCTGGTGGCCTGCAGAACTATGACCCACACCAACCGACCACGTACGCAACCTCTGCATCATCCTCAACAGCCAACTGGCCATGAAACAACAAGTTAACGCAGTCGCCTCCTCCTGCTTCAACACACTTCAAATGCTCCATAGAATATTCAGATGGATCCCAACCAACACCAGAAAGACCATCACTCATGCCCTTATCACCAGCTGTCTTGACTATGGCAACACCCTGTACACTGGCTTCTCCGTCCAGCTCCTCAAAAGACTCCAGACCATAGAGAACACTACAGCCAGACTCATCTTGGACCTTTCCAAACGAACCACATCGCCCCCACCTGAGAGACCCCCACTTACTGGCGATCCAGAAAAGATGGCAGTTCAAGATCCTTGTACACGCCTAAAAAGACCTCATGACCTAGGACCTTCCTACCTCAACAATGGACTGGACTTCCGCCAACCCACCAGACACCTTCGCTCCTCTTCACTGGCCCTTGCACACACTCCCCACATCCGCCGCCTATTTTCCTACATCACAGCAAGACCTGGAACGACCTTCAGCTCTGTACGGCTCCCTTGGTGGCAGACTTCAAAAAGAGAATGAGACACAGTGCCCAGATACCCCTAGGGGTGACAGAGTTGTGCTTCATAAATGGGGAGTGAATGTCTTGCAATATTTTGCCACCATGAGGCCCTTCCAGAGCAGCGCCAGTCTGTAGCGGTTCATATTAAGATCATTGGTTAAATGGAGGAGGGTCTGTTTAGGGTTGTGCATTGTCTGTTGAGCCAGTATATGATCTAAGCAAGATAAAACACATCCCCAAAAGAGGTGTAATTTTTTGCATCCCCATGTGATGTACAAAGTACCCAACTCATGTTTTATGTCGGAGACCGAGGGAGTAGGTGACCGCACCCTTCGCTCTAAGTCTATGATGTGTGAGGTAGGTTCTTAAATCTTTCCTCTCTCGACGTACGCAGAGGGTGGGGCTTCAACCCCATCAGTCCAAATGCAAGCCCCTATGGTGCGGGGTCCCTCAAGGGGCAGACTTGAGCCCATTCCTCTTTAACATTTATTTGGCGCCTTTATTTTCAGCGATTGCCAACTGGCAGTGAAGGCGATCTCATACGCCGACGATACCCAGCTGGTATTTCCTTTTAAAGATTTGTCAAGTGCCTCTTTCTTGAATTTTAAGAGCTGCTTAAAAGACATAGCACAATGGATGAATAACAACAAACTCAAGTTAAATGCCAAAAAAACAGAGGTGTTGTTCTTCGGCATCAACCAACCCCCCTCCGCGGATCTTTGGTGGCCGGAGGAAATGGGATGCCCACCCGTCCCCACAGGCTGTGCAAAAAACCTAGGTGTAAAGTGGCAGACGGATCTATCTCTCTCGAGCCAAATTCAACAGGTGACATGTGTTTGCTTTGGTAATTTGAAGAATCTGCGCAAAATCCTGCACCTTTTCCCAGAAAACTGTTGTCGCTCTATAGTTCATGCCACAGTAACTTCCCGCCTAGACTATGCGAATGCCCTTTATCTAGGACTTCCTGCGTACCAGATAAAGAAACTGCAGCTGGCCCAAAACGCGGCTGCTAGATTGCTTAAACATGTCTCATTCAAGCAACATATTTTTCCGCACCTCAAAGGTTGCCGGTTACCAACAGAATAAAATTCAAAGCCCTCACCTTAGCCTTCCAGGCATTCCATGGAACCTGCTCCAATTATCTGAAGCAGAGGCTTGGAGCATACAAACAGCCTCGCCTACTGAGATCTAGCTCCCAAAACCTGCTATGCATCCGCCGAGTTAGGAAAGCTCGACTGGGTGGCAGATCCTTTACGGTTAGGGCTGCCATGCTATGGAATTCCCTGCCCAATGCCATACGACAAATCACCTCTGAAACTATTTTCAGGAAGTCAATTAAAACTTGACTTTTTAATCTGGACTAACCGGCTGTAATTCCTGCGGCTAGTTAGTTATCCTGCAGGCCACCTGTAGCTGCAGTGCCTCCTAGGAGGTAGCTGTTCGCGCTTTATAAATCACAGTATTATTATTATATTATTCTATGTGGATATATTAACTGGATGAGATGAAAGCGTGTGGTTATCGCTACGTGTCTCAGGAACAACTTAGCTTCTGCCCAGTCCTCGGTGGTCAGGGTACCTAGGTGGGTCCCATTCTCATTAGGCCAGTAACATTGCAAAAGTGTCTAGTGTTTTATATATCAGGGAGTGATAGACTTGGGATATTTTATGGTCGCCTAGTTCTCTCAAGAGCGGTTTGGCCTCTGTGGGGTTGAACTGTGGAAGATCGTCCAAATCTGCAATGTAGGGTGTGAGGACGTGCGTACTTGCAAGTAAGGGTAGAATTGGCAATGATGTAGTGCATATTCGCTTTGTAAAGTCTGATATGATTTAAGTTATATACCATCCATCAAGTCTCCCAAGGTGGAGATCCCAATGGTGTCCCAATTTATGAAAACCTACTAAAGCTGCCACTTGAGGTAGTACTGTTACCTCCCGCAGTGGCATCTGGTCTGTGAGTCTTTTGTCCCAGCCTACGATTTTTAAGGCACTTCTCTACATCTGGAGAACAACTACTGTAGCAGAAGGGAGCGCTGGTGGAGTTTTCCCTACATAAAGTAATTGTTGCAAGGATGTGTCTTGGAGGGCCCATTTCTCAGAGGCATAAGCTGGTTCACCCTGAATGTCACCCTTCCTTAATGACTACAAGTTGAGAGGTTCTATAGTACATTTGTACATCCTCAACTGCCATAACTCCTTCATACACAGGCATAAAATATGTTTGCGAGGGCTATGCAGCATATTCCCTGATTCTATAAGAAGCTCCTGAGCATAGAATTCAATTTTAGAAAGTAGGATTAGGCAGTGCGTGGGTGTAGTTATGTAAGAGGGGGATGACCCATTTTAAAGAAAGCTGATATCCCCATAAGTGATAATGGCAGCATGGACCAGGTTTTAATGACTGCTGCTAGCCTATCTAGTAGGGGTTGAATGTTCATTGTCCAAGTGAGCGCAGTATTGTATATTCGTAGGAACTTATAACCTTGGAAGATTATTCATATTTCAGATACCCATCGTACATGTTGTGCTTGAGTAGAGACCGGGAAGATGGCAGATTTGATCAGGTTGATTTATAGGCCAGACATTTCACCAAGTATTCAAATGATCTGGAGCACCCAGGGGTCTGAAATCTCGGGGTCTGCTAAGACGTTCAAACTGTCGCCCACATAAAGGGTAATTTTGTTGGAGAGTCCAGGTCCCCATTTGAACCCATTCATTTGTGCATCAATTCTGAGCCATTCTGCTAAAAGTTCTATAGGAATGGCATACAACAAGAGAGGCAATGGGCATCCCTGTTGTGTGCCCCTTGCCATGTGCTGTCAGGTCTGTATATAAATGCGTAACAAACGTTATGAATTTTGGCCCAAAGTTTAGGTGCTGTAGGAAGTGGAATAAGTATGTCCAGCTGACAGAGTCAAATGCTCTCTCAAAGTCTGCCAGCAGTATTGCTGTAGGTCAGTTTAGCCTGTCTGCAAGGGATATGGCATTATTTATTTCCATAATGTTCTGGAGAGGAATTCACCTGGGAATAAATTCTACTTTGTATAGGTAAGTAAATGAAGAGACAACTTTGACTAATCTGACCGCCAATGCCTTGACCATAATCTTAACGTCTGCACTCAGAAGGGGAGAGCTGGGGCAGTAGGAAGAGCATATGTTTGGGAGGTTTTCTGGCTTGGGAATTACCACAGTTTAGGCCCTACAGAAGTTAGGGGGATGTTTGCCATGTTTGGTCAAGTCTTTGATGACATACACTAAGGGTTTGCTCAGTTTGTGTATAAATGATTTAAAAAACTCACTAGGAAATCTGTTGGGACCTGGTGTTTTACTGGGTTGAAGCTGGCTTAAGGCACAGGGAGCTCTCCGCCCAACATATCTTCTTCCAATGAATGTCTTTCAGAGTCAGAGAGTAATCGAAGGGGTAAATCAGTTAAGAAGCTTTAAATGAATATTTCAGGTACAGTATCGCTGTGTACCTATACTCCCTTGTAGTATTGTGCAAAGTGGCGGGCCGAGGCTGCATCCCAAGTGATTCTTTGGCCATTCAAGTTAAGAATATATTTGATAGGGCCATGGTGCATGGTATTAGAACAGAGATAGTGCAACAGTTTACTGGATTTGTCTCCCCATTGGTAGATGCATGATTGTGAGGCTAGCCATACCATTATAGCCTCATCAAGTAGCGTACTGCGCTATTGCGCTTGGGCTAGGTCAATGTTGCTATGCAGCCCTTGGTTGTGATTTGGGTTGGGGATTCTGTCTTTCCAGTTGTTGAATCTGCATTTCTAGTTCCAATTTTTTGCTGTCAAGTAACTAGTAATCTCCTTTCTGAGGGTCGCTAGTAGGGCTTCTCATGGGTACTGGGGGATTCTACGGTGCCTCGGCTGTGCATGAATTTTTGATATATTTTTTCTCGTTTGTGTGAGGTAAGCTCAGTGTGGTGGCAGAACCAAGCCAACAATCACCACCATAGGGGGACTTTGTGTCGACCTACTCATAAGTTAAGTATAATGGGGAAGTGGTCGGAGAGGCTCTGAGAAAGGGTTTGTGTGCCAAGCACTTTATGCATTACTGGTTTAAGAATAAAGATGTAATTGAGGTGAGAGGACATGATCTGTGTCCCGGAATGAAAGGTGTAGCCTCTCTCACTTGTTGGTGAAAGAGGTGACAAACATCCAAGAGGCCTAATGCCTCTAGAAATGGCTGTAACAAGGAGCGACTGCTACCTGCTCACCGGTGGATCCGAAGTCTGTTCACCTCATTGTACACTACTCTGTTCCAATCCCCTCTCACTTTTAAGAGACCCAGTAGATGTGTCTCATGGAGAAAAAGGATGTCTGCCTTTAGTTACTTGACCGTGCAGAGAACTGCAGTTCTCTTAATCTTGTCCAATTGACCATTGACATTCCAGGACATAAGGCATATCTCAGTGTCTAGGGCTGCGTTCTCGCTTGTGGTCATTGAGCACGGATAAGTGTGTCGGAAAGTTAGGTGCAGCACTGACCACTGAGTTTATTGTGCCACTCTCAGAAGAACAGACAGAGATGAAAACCAGCAACATTCCTCCTTCCCTCCTTATACTTCAGAATAATGAGGCATCTGTCAATGGGCAGAGTGAACCACAAAGCCAACGGGGTGCTGCTGGCATCATGCCATATGTTATACCACCCAACAAAAACTAATGTCAGTGACTGCGTTGCAATGCGGTCCTTTTGGTGGTGCAAGAACTGAGGGTCTCCGGCATTGAGGAGGAGCGTGCTATCAAGTCGTTACTTGCATGCCATCCTGTTTCTTTTCCAGGGTGTAGACAAATCTATTTGCGCCTATTTATTTAGTTCGGTATTGACATGCCGGGGAAGGCTTCAAGAAATCTGGATTGTGCACCACTGTGCCCAGGCGGGTGATGAATGCAAGGTCGTTCTCATTCTTTCTGCTGTGCGAGTGAGGTGGGAGCCTTGGTGGACTTCCCAATGCTCCAGCAAAAGCCTTGCCAGGTCATGCCCTCGTCCACCTTTTCCCCAGGCCGCAGAAGGCCAAGCAGATGACTACTGCACCCTCCGGATGGAGGAGGTCGTATCCCCCTCTGGCAGTGCAAGTGGGCGGGGCTGTATCTTCCTCCGTGTGTCAATAAAAATGCCCTTGTCTTGGTAGATAACCTTGAGTTTGGCCAGGTATAACAACATGCAACGGATGCTCAAATCCCGTAGTATTTCCTGGGCGCAATGAAGGATTTCTGTTGGTCATGGACCAGTTTAGTTATGGGATATGGAAGATGCGAGCATGACAAAGGATCATATCTCTGTCCACATAGTTTAGTATGCAAGCAATCATAGGGTAAGCAGGCGCTCCAGGGGGCAGCTTTTGGACCATGGCTCGATGAATCCTTTCAATAATGAAGCAAGGTAAAAGGATTTTTGTCGGTAACAAGGAGTGTAGCCACTCGTCAAGGAATTTTTCAGGGGAAGGCCACTCGCGGCCTTCAGGGAATCGCACAAAATGGAAACTATTTCTGCAGGCCCTCCCCTCTGCTTCTTCCATGCACACAGCAAGTTCCCTGGTCATTGAAGTAAGTCTTGAGATTGTCCTCTGCATGTCGGTCATAGTATCTTCCAGATTCCAAACACAAACCTTAGCTTCTGCTATTCTATCCATAGCCCTGTGTAAGTCTTGTCTGATTAGTGTGACATCAGTACAGACAACTCCAATTTTGGCATCTAGAGCGCCTTGCGTTTGCGCAATGGCAGCAAGTATCATGGTGGTATCAGGTACAGTGAAGTGCGATCCACCTCCGTGTTAAAGTTGGCCATCTGCTATTTTCTTGGATGCCTGGGTGAACTTCTCTAGTGTGCCTTGTTTTGTGGCATGCCATAATGAGTGGGGCGTCTGAAGTTCTCAGCAGCCACAGCAACCCGGACCCGTCAACCTTCAGGGTCACCCAAGTAGGCACGAGCAGTCCGGCGAGTTCCACAGTGGTCACAGATGCAGTGAGCAGGTAGGTCTCTTGGGTCTCCAGGTGGGAAGCAGAAAAAAGAGCTCCCAGTCCCCACTAACCAGGTGCCGAAGGGTAAACATTCAATGCCTCATGCTCTTATAAGCCCAGTGCCACTGGAAGGAGCCAGAAAGTTGCCCGGCAGGCCAGGGCCACACAGAGTATTTTGCCCTTATGTTAGTGAAGGCACCTCACCTGTGGTCCATGTGGCAGCAGTATTATCATCCCGGGAACCTGGAAGTCCACAGCCCCAAGTCAGGACCCTGGACACCAATATTGAGTGGCACTCTGGTGTCACCGAGGCTTTACGACTACCTTGTCTTGGTCATGCCCGCACTGTTGCTTGTGGTCTGGGCCGTGACCATGGATAACCAGATGTCCGAGATCCAGGCAGCACGAGCCTCTCATCTCTGTCACATGCAGTTGCTCTAGTTCTCTCCTGCGGAGCAGCATCTTCAGTCTCTGCACCGGGCCACACTGCCAAAGTACAGGCTATTAAAGTTGCACTCCAGCTGGCACCTGTGGCTCTCTAGGCCCCGCAGCGACAGCACCAGCCCAGGCGGACACCAGGCCTTACACCTCTGACTTCACAGTCTCTAACGCAGCCCGCCACCCAGCCTCAGGGTCAACTGCTGGTCTCGCTGCTCCCCGTAGGGGCTGCAGGAGTCATTTAGTCATGCAAATAGGCAGGATGCAGACGTATTAGTGGCAGGCAGCACAGAGCCAAGTCAACTTAAGACCAGTATCTTAGGTGGCCAGGGCACGACCCCCAAATTGTAAAGCAAATTTTAATAAATAATTTAGTGAGAAAGCAAGAAGGTGAATAAAGCAGTTCTGAACATGTAGTCTTCAAACATTTTAACACATTAAAATTTGTCCCATATGCATTATTATGTTCAACAGTTACTCTAGGTTGCAAATTGCACAGTGCAACAGCTTCAGACCCTTTAAAGTGTGTGCTTGCTCAGTGTTGACTTTCAAAGAAAATACTTTAACTAGGCTTTGGAAAGCACCCACAGCTACTGGCTGCAATCAGTCAGAAAGACATATGTTCAGCCAGGATTTTAAAAGAGGTGAGAAAAATGGGCGTCTCTTAGAGAGATGTTGGCTTAAACACATGTAAACTGCATTTCTCTTATTACCATGCATAGTGTGCCACCTGACTGTTGTTTAGGTTTCCGTCTGAGCTTTTTGTTATTGCATCCAGATACATAACACAACACCTGACATTCACCTAAAACCTTCCAGGACTATTAGCTCTGCCAATGGTTGATCGCTGTTTAAGATAAATGAATAACAAAAATGATTTTGTTGTAAATAATCAATATTAGATTTTTTTCAATTCTGAAATTCTGAGACTGAAATACATATTGTTGAGGTTTGTGGAATATGTATTGGTCTTCAGATATGTGCACTTTGTGTTAGATATGTATGACATGTATGGCCTTTTTCTCTCCACAAATGCCTATCTGCCTATCTTAAGCCTCATCTCTTTCCTCTTCAGCATCCTTTTTTCACACTCTCCTGAATGCACTTCCTCGAATCTCCTTCATTTCACTGCCATCAACATACACTGCGCTCACTTACATGTAAGCACTTTGTTTTCTTTGACTTTTGGATTGTCAATATTTTGAAGGATGTATGACGTTACAACGCAGGCTATTACAACGCCTGCCTTTACAACGCGGTTTTTACATCGTAATCCATTACAACGCATAGTGCTTTTGGGTGTTGGATAGTGAATAGTTTAATTTACTATTCCAACTCCAGTCCCCGTGGACACTAGGGAAGGTTATTGGATAGTAAATTAACCTATTCCCTATCCTAGAGCGCCCCCCAGCGCAATGCGTTGTAATAGTTTGCGTTGTAATGACCACGTTGTAATGGTAGTGCGTTGTAAAAGTTTTGTTGTAAAGGTTGTTTACCTATTTTGACAACTGCGTACCCCCTACACACACATTTATAAAGAATTTCAATAGCACCTGGAATACATGACAATTGCTCTGAATGTTCTGCAGAGAGACCAACCCACTGACAGGTACTGTAAGAAACTGTCACTGCCTTCAGCCTCGGCGCCAGAGCTCAGTTGCGGCCCATCAAAAACACCTGGCAGTTCAAGGTTTACAGTCTACAAAAGTGTTAAAATGCACACAAAAAAAGAGAAACACAACGTGATGGAAATACCTAACAATCTTAGGGAATGCAAGAGTAAGTAAAATGTGAAATAGAAAGAGGAACTAAATCACTGACATACATTACCTTCTTGTTTTGAAAAATTCCTTCTTTGGAAATATATCAGTGTTTTTGGCATTAATGTTGAGGCATGAATACAGGGCCAGACACAGACCCGATTCAATGTCTGTTTTAACGCTATATAACAGTTCCCTCAAATTCTAGGGGTTTGCCCTATTAATCGATCCACATCTGGGCAATGATAAAACTTGTATAAACAAAAATACTGTGTAGGAACTAATTCAGAAAAAAACTGTTTATAATAGAGAAAACATTAATTAGTCTGAATTACTGGGTATTGATGTCCCAACCAACCTACATTGGTTTAATTTCAAACTCCTGAGCAGACACCAATTCCAAGTATCCAAAAGTATTTAGCGGGCAAACAAACATTTAATTACATAAACAAAATAACACAACAAATATAATGTGCAAAAAGATTTTCTCTTCCCATATGCAATCACTTTTTAAATATATATGTGGCTGAAATCTTCAATAGTCTATGACAGTCCACACGGAAGGTAGCCCAATATCGATACACACCTGAGAAAACAACAGGGCCTTCAAACCTATATGGTGTGTATTAAAATCCTATCTACAAATTTAATCCTTAGTTGGACTCCTCCATTCCAAATGGTCAACACGTTGTGGCCAAACTTTTCAGGCCTCCTCAGGACTAAGGAAGAGAAAAAAACAAAATTGTCATCATTACATAAAGCTCCTGCCGGGTGGGGAATGGCAGACGGTGACCCTTTAAACAACTGGCGTCCCAGATGTACAACTTCGCCAGGGAGCAAAAACCCTGCATGACTGTTTGACCAACTTTAATGGGGAACAAATACAGCAGCTCCACTTCTAAAGGGGCCAGCGAACTACAGCCACGGCCTGGGGTGTCATTGTGGGGGAGGGCAGGTTGACCAGGTATTTCAGCACAATATACCTAAAGCAAGGTTAGCATTAACACTTACCATTACAGAGAACAAGGTGCCAAATCTCACTTACCGCGCTTGTATTCAATCCTACCATGTGACAAATGGAAAAGGGTGCCATCTATGCCTGTGATTGACATCTGGCTTCATGTAGGGCTGAAGCCGGCAACCCCTGAAACTGTGACTCCAGCAGCATCACTGGCAGACACTCCCACTTCACTGAAGGTCTTTAGAAAGGTAAGGCTGATTACACATTACAGAAGCTGATTTCCTGTCTGGCTTCTGGCTACTTTTTCAGAGCGAGTTGGGGCACTCAGCCTGAGACAGGCAGCTCAGACTTAAATACATCAATTTATTTAGGGATATAATATTTAATATTTTTTGCAGAAAGTTGTAGGTATTTCTAGGGGGCGTTGCCCCAGACCACCAAAGCAGAAACCACCCCACAAGAATCCACAGCTGACACTACAGGTCTTCATAGACCAAGGACACTGTCTCGTTTAGTGGCTGAAAATAATAAATGCCCTTGAAAATGTAGTGACAGACTTGGTATTTTCTTGGAAGTACTTTGTGGTGTTGCTGGAGAGCCTCCTTCTATGTCTGTCTTTCTCTTCATTTAGGGCCCAAAGTAGGTGGCTCATTACCGGTCTGTAAACCCAAAATTCGGTAAATTTCAGGCTTACCGACCGGTATTGAGCCATTTCCAATGTAGGTGATGATTCAGTAAATACAGAATCTGTATTTACTGATTCTGTGTTTACCGAATCATTATTTACCGAATCGGGTATGTAGGAAGCACATTTAAGAGTGCTTATGTGCTTTAAGGATTTGTTATTTACCACCAAGTACAAGTTGGTGGTAAATATCAAAAACCTTTGAAAAAGCAATTTTGTGCTTTTTCAACAGTGCCATGTGGCAGACATACATGCCCCGAGGGCATGTATGTCTGCCACATGTGCACACATGCACGATTCAGGGGTGCAACAGGGTTTCAATGTGACACCCTGCCACCCTTTTACCGAATCGGTAATAGTGAATAGCTTCCCATTCATTCCTATGGGCCTCCTGGCCCATAGGAATGAATGGGAATTACCGAATCGGTAAATACCGAATATTACCGAATCAGTAATATTTACCGAATTTTTAGCTACATACCATTTACCGATTCTGAAATACCGAATCGGTAAAATTCAGTATTTTAGAATCGGTAAATAGTATTTACCTACATATGGCCCATAGCTCGCACTCACTCTCACGTTTCTTGCCTCCTTCTCTTACCTCTTTTTCTAGGAGCTCTGATATAGGATGTGGACAGCTTTGCGTGCTCAAGACACCAGGAAGTTGTGGTGATAGTTGTGTGTGCAGCGGCAGCTACATAAGGGCGCAGGGCATCTGTGATACAGCCTGGGCAGTTTATTAACTCTAACCACATTTGAAGCCGTGTGTATTTTAAAACTTAATAACTTTACCAGGACTTTTAAAAAGAAAACCGTCTCGTTTTTAAAGTGATCTGAAACCACTTACAGAATAAAGCATCTGTTGCTTTCATGGTTAGAAATAGAGATAACTCAGATCAAGCATTAAAAGTCAGGCAACTGGCACGTGGGTGAAAATGTTCTGCACAGCTGTGGAGTCATTTTGGTAGCCTATAAAACTATTGAGTTGCCCAATATCAGGCATGTGTGTTTAGGATACATTTCAGGCAGGGGGCGACTGGAGAGCTTGCGGTTGGAGGCAAGACTGAGGGCCCCATTTACAAACTTTTGATGCACTGCAGCGCAGCAAGCCTTCCAGCTGCTCTGCCGTGCTTCAAAGGAAAAGGGTAGAAATGCACCATATCTACAAGCTACGGCGCATTCCTGTCCTTCTCTCCTGGGCACAAACAGCAGCTGTGCGCCAACGCAGACACCCTTGCATCATGCTGCAAGGGTGTCTGCATTGCAGGGATGATTGCTTTTTGTGAAGGAAGGAACACCTTCCTGCACAAAAACAATAATTGTGAATTCTTCATTTTCCATGGATGTTGCATGGGAACACCCACAGCAACACCCATGGAATGCCTATTTCAAAGGGGCACATATTTACAAGGCCATGAAAAGCCATGCAAAGTGGCCTTACGTGGTCTTGTAATTATGCTGCAGCACACTGCACCACCGGAGCATCAAAAACATGATGGTCCAGCCCCACAAAAGTGCAGCTAGGGCCTCATAAAGGAGGCCCTGAGAGTGCATCCTAAGGATGTCTGATTAAACTTGTCCCACTGTCTGGGGACTGTGATAGCAGTTGTTAAATATGCTCCTTTTCTAAGGCAAAGATGTGATCCTTTCGGTCAACTTTTTCTCTTCAATCCGTCTATTCACCCAGTTCATCTGGTCATCATTTATACACCCATTCCACACATTCTTCCACCTTTTACCTTCCACCTTTTACCTTCCACCTTTTACATTCTCTCATCCACCCACAACTCACATACAAACACACATGCGCACACACACACTAATGCAAGTGTACGTAGACAATCAACGGTCGATGAAGAAACACTTTCCTTTAAAATAAAGCAATACGGACCTATTGGCTTTGTCAATGATTGTTTTGATATGTGAACACGTCTTGTTAATCTATAGTTGCATTATAGATTAGTGCACGATCTAACAGTGAATGTCAAACAATAACATTTGCACTGTTGTATTATTTTGGATCTCTCTCTGTCTTTCTGTATAAAACAATCAAAATATTCCTATGCATACCCTTGCCTCTTTACAAAGCCGCTTAAAATCAACACATTCCCTGGCCCCTGCACTGAAATCAGCCTCTCCATCTAAATCCTTCCAAGCAACGCTATAATTAGTGTTAACCTTGCTGCCCTCGAACATTGGCTGACAAATTGGTAATGTCCTTCAGTGTGTCAGCGTTGCCCTTTCCTTGCTCTTAAATTTAGCAAGTACCTCTGATAAGAGTTTGACATTTGCCAAGCAATCTTCTGAACTTTCGGACTAATAAACTGTGATGGTGCTTGGAACATCAGAGGGCTGAACTATCAGTCTAAAATGCTCTTTTTATATCAAAGTCTTTCCATGTCAAAGCAAATGCAAGAACATGTACAAGCGAATTGCATCGAATTGTAAGACCTTAAAGCCACCTCTTCTATAGGGGCTTTACTTGATTATCCTCATAATGCGATAATCTCTCCTGTGCTCAGCTTATCTCCTGTGGTCCCTCAGAGAGATTAAAATTTGCACCTCAGGGACCCTCACTGTTCTAACTGAATTCCTTAAGGTTGTGTGATAACAGGAATGACAACATTTTTTATCAAACTCTTCAAAAACACATTGTTAATTGTGTATTTGCCGTTGCACGGTCGAGCAAGTTCACAGCTTCATTCCCTCTAGCCTGATGTTGCAAGGGCAGAAAGATTACAGTTGTGTGTTTCTGGTGTTAGCGTCTTTCAACAGGATTCCTCTAAGCCGTCCGCTTTGCCATGGAGTTGGGCGGGCACAACGGGATGAGTTAGGAATCCAGAGTCCCACAGGGTGAGAAAAGAACTTCTGAGCTGGTCTTTCTGAGATGACAGTTTCTGGAAGCTTTAGTCATCTTGGGTCCTATACAAGTGAGACTTAAGGTTTCTGAGAAACAAAGTTGGTGACTTCCGGAAAGCCATCCTAGTGAGTGACAATAGGGATAAATATTTACATCTTCAAAGTCTTCAACATGAATATTTTGGCCAGGGGTTGAGCTTCCGAGTAGACCACGGCCAGAGCAACCGTTAAAGGAATATGAGCAAACTGTTTCTTATTCATAAAGAGGCACTCTGTAGTGTTTTTACTATTACATAACTCTGTGAATTAGCCCAAAAACATCTTACATGGGAATAAACCCTTTTTCAGTCTGATGTTGGTCAGAGGCCTCTATGATAGACCAATGGCAGAGGCGAATTGCAATGCCTTCCTCTCGGACACAACACTGATTCAGAGGGTAACCAGACAATGATGCCTACTATTGCTGTTGGTCATTGAAACCTTGGCGACAGCCATTATCGACAAGTGTTACATGGATTTGCAGAGTGGCAGGTGAGTTAATGCTTTACGCTAATGATATTCTACTTACCCTGTCTCCAATACATCGGTGCCCCTGAAAAATATTGACCCTTCCAATAAGCAATATATCTGGAGAGGCTTCTGGGATAAAATAGTGTCATCTAAGCTCTATGCAGCAACAAGTACAACAGGGGTTCTGCGATTACTGAATCTAGAACTTTACTGTATAGCACATTAACTCTCCCAGATCCCGTACTACTTCACGATGGAAATAGAAAAGCCTGTTTAGATTCCAATCAAAGAGCATATTAACAAAACTCCTGAACCTCAAATGCACTATATATATCAAAAGGATACAAGAGACCCACACAATCAAATCATACATGGATCAATGTATGTCTGCAGACATATTCTTATGGACATGGGCTACAAGGATTTTTTACATACCCAGGCCCCCCTATGGAATAATGACGCCCTACTTATTGTCAATAAACCATTCAACCAGTCGTACTAGGACTCCTAAGATATCAAAGTATTTGATTAGCTATTCCCTGAAGGCTGTCATAAAACATTTCAATGACTGTGGATTGAATTTGTCTTGAACTGGAAGCAGTAATGGAGATAACAGTATATGAAGCATTGTGTCATTAAAAGGCTGGAAAAACAACCCTACAACCTCCCTGTCTTCATGCTAAATATCTGCATAGTTAAATGGAGTAGCTACAATAGATGAATAACAGGCCTCAATGAAACCCCGATCGGGGAACTTTATTCAAAACCAAAAAGCACATACCTAATAGTTGAGTGGGAACATTGTCTGAAAAAAGACTATTCAGTCGGTGAATGTCAGGTCTATTGCAATCCCATGATAAAAGCATCAGAGAGGCCAGGCTGAATCTCAACATTTTCATAAGCTACCCCAACTGCCACTGATCACCTAGTAAACTCCAGAAAGCAAACCTTCCTCCCACCTCTAATTGCTGGCCATGCAATCAACTCTGAGGGGACATGCTCCATATTCCATGGTCCTCCCCAATTATACAACCGTTCTGAAAAGTTTATTGAATACCAGTAATGTCTCATGAAATACATCCCTATACCTATCACTGGGGATGTATTGAACCTACGTATAATATGACGCTGGTTGTAATATTAACTTCAAACTCATGATTCATCACTTACGCATGTGTCACCAACAACATATAGGAAGGATATTATTATTATTATTATTATTATTATTATTATTATTATTATTATTAATAATTAAATTTGTAAGGCGCAACAAGTACCCAAAAAGGGTTTCCCGGCGCCAGCCAGACCAAGGAATAGATGACAGCTTTATGATTATTGGTTAAAAAGCCAGGTTTTTAAGGATTTGTGGAATTGGACATACACTGTTTCATTCCGAAATGAAGTAGGGAGAGAGTTCTATAGGGAGGGATCGAGGAGTGCAAAAGATCAACCACCCATCCGGGATCGTTTGACTCTGGACACAGAGAATTTCCCTTGGCTAGATGAGCGAAGGCAACAAGGAAGCACGTAGGGACAGACAAGAGACTGCAGATACTGAGGGGCCACACCTATTTTGATTTTAAACATGTAGCTCAGTGCTTTTGAACTTAATACAGTTCTCAATCCTGAGCCAGTGCAGATCTTGCAGGTGACCCGCAACAGAGATAGCTCTAGGAACCAGGCAAAGTAATCTTGCAGCAGAGTTCTGAACCATCTGCAGCCTACGAGTCACCTTGTACTGCTCATTATTTCTAAAATGTTCATCTTCCCCCTATTCTGCCCCTTCCCACCCCTCCCATCTTTGTCGCTAAAAATTACTCTTGCTAAATCAGTGTGCACTATAATAGGGGGCAATGCACAGTGACTGCTGCCATGCATCACTCATTTGCTTATTGCTGTTATAGGAGTTCTAATTTTAAGATTCTTTTCACTGTCTCTGCCCATCTACTAACATCCCATGTACTTGCTTAAATCCAATAAAATTATGCAAACCTAAAAGTGAAATAAAATAAGAATATTCAGTGAGTATTCATATACAGTTAGTGCAAGTAGAATGGACTGTGCCCTATTCTTAGCAACTTTACTAATAGGGAGTTAGGTGTTTCAGGCAGTGACGGCCGTGCAGGTGCAGGTAGGAGCAGTGGGAGGGGGGGTGAGGGGAGGAGAGTTGACAGACGATGACGAGGGAAAATTTAATTTAAAAAAAGAAAAACACTTACCTTGTACTCGTTGGCATCGCCGACTCGGCGATGTGGCAAGCACAAGGTAAGTGTTTTTCTTTTTTTTACATTTTATTTTCCCTCGTCGTCTGTCGACTCCCCTATCCCATCCCGCCCCACAGCTCTTACCTGCTTGAGCCGTCACTGGTTTCAGGGCAGATTCCCAAAGGCATGTAAGAGTAGGTAAAATGAACCCCTGTAGTATTACTTACAGTACTCATAAATGTTTTTGTGAATTGGTCCCCTAGCTTTTAGAATGTACATATAATTCGAAAGATCCTGCTCTGCGGTCCTGGTGCTTTGAAGATAACTGTGTTTCAATACCCACTCAGCTGTGACTTTCTTACAACCACTTATGTGTAGCCTTTTCCTTAATGTGCCAGGACATCTGGAACTCCTAGTGCAATGCTGTACAATGGACACCAACATTAGGAGTAGGCTCACATCACGAGCATTGAAAGTGTCACCCATCAATCCACCTCACAACCATCAGATCGAAGAGAAACCTGGATATCTCTGCTATTAACTCTTCTGCCTACACCACGAGCACAACAACAACTGTTCAACATTTCTATGGTACTCAGACAATAATTTTTTGGGATTAAAAAGTTAGGTATATCTGGGCTGTTAGTGTCTAGAAAGGTTCTGATTGCCAATTTAATGAACAATAGTGTGTGACAATCATTACATGTGACCTGCTCCCTGAGAGCTGAAAAAAAATTACAAAGAATATAGGGCTGCAGGCTGAGCAGAGTCACAACTAATTGCAGCCATTACAGGAATCAGGACATGGGCCCCATTGAAATGCATTGTAGTGAATGTCATGTTTTGAGGGTCAATAATGAGCAAATAAAAAGTCACAATCTAAATTATTTGTTTTTGGTGTTATTCACATTTTAGGAATTTAGGTGATTTCTCAGGCTATTTTCCGCGTGAAAATCGCTGACCCACTGCATGGATCTGATTAACCATGTTGGAAAGAAACCTGTTTCATCAAGGCTATATGAAAGGTGATGCAGAAGCGAAAATGAGAGCATATTTCTTACTAAGTTCACATTATCTTCCTTTTGCATGTGGAAATTCAGTCTAAGTTTCAGAGTAAACGTACCTTCTACAGGTTCATTTATAGAATATCGATGTTAAAAATATCGATATTCAAAACATCGAAAAAAATATAGACTACAAAAAATTTGACTCCCATACCTACAAAGGTAAGTACAAAAATATTGAATCAAAAAAATAGTTGTAATAAATATAGATGTAACAAATATCAATTTAGGTATATATATAAAATAAAACAATATAACTATATTAAATATTAATATTAATTTTAACAAAATAAACTACATTTATTATACATTTTTACAACATATTAGAAATAAACGTAATTAAAAAATAAACACACAAACATAATTTATACATATATATATATATATATTTACTTTAAAATAAATAATAAACTATTATCTTTAATTTATTTTAAAAATGTAAAATTATATAAAATGTATATATATTTAAATAATTTAAAATATATTAAAAAAATCTAGAATAAATTGAAAAATTAAACTATGAAAAAATATTGAAACTTAAATTGCCCAATACTTTCAGTGCAACAGTAGGAAAATGTTGGATAGCAAAATAACTACATTTACTATTCCAACTCCAGTGAGTGCAACAGTAGGGAAAGTGTTGGATAGCGGAGGGGTAAAAATTACTATTCCCACTCCAAACAGTGCAACAGTAAGGAAAGTGTTTGATAGCGGAGGGGTAAAAATTACTATCCCACTCCAGTGAGAGCAACAGTAGGGAAAGTGATGGATAGCAGAGGAGAAAAAATTACTATTCCCACTCCAGTGAGTGAAACAGTAGGGAAAGTATCGGATAGCGGAGGGGTAAAAATTACTATTCTCACTCCATAGAGTGCAACAGTAGGATAAGTGTTGGAATAGCAGAGAGGTAAAAATTACAATTCCCACTCCAGTGAGTGCAACAGTAGAAAAAGTGGTGGATAGCAGAGGGGTAGAAATTACTATTCCAACTCCGGTGAGTGCAACAGTAGAAAAAGTGGTGGATAGCGGAGGGGTAAAATTTGCTATTCCCACTCCGGTGAGATCAACAGTAAGGAAAGTGTTGTATAGCAGACTACAAAATAACGACTCCCATTCCTACACAGGTAAGTACAAAAATATTGAATCAAAAATATCGATGTAAAAAACTATAGATGTAAAAAATATTGATTTAAATACATATATAAAACAAAATTATATATATTAAATATTAATAATAATTAGTTTTTTTGTAAATTTAATACAGATTTTTACAAAATATTACAAATAACTGTAATAAAATAAATAAACACACAAACATAATTTAAAATATATATATTTACTTTAAAATAATTAATAAACGTTTATCTTTAATTTATTTTAAATCTTTAAAATGATATAATATATATATATATAAATAATTTAAAATATAAAAAAACATTCTAGAATTAATTAAAACAATAAACTATGAAAACATATTTAAACTTAAATTGCCCAATACAATCAGTTCAAGAGTAGGATAACCATTGGATAGCAAAATAACTAAATTTACTATTCCAACTCCAGTGAGTGCAACAGTAGAGAAAGTGTTGGATAGCGGAGGGGAAAACATTACTATTCCCACTCTAGTGAGTCCAACTGTAGGATAAGTATTGGACAGCGTAGAGTTAAAAATTGCTATTCCCACTCCAGTAAGACCAAAGATAGGGAAAGTGTTGGTTAGCGAAGGGGTAAAAAGTACTATTCCCACTTCAGTGAGTGCAACAGTAGGATAAGTATTGGTTAGCAGAGAGGTAAAAATTACTATTCCCACTTCAGTGAGTGAAAAGTGGGAAAAGTGTTGGATAGCGGAGGGGGGGGGGGAAATTATATTGCAATCCACACTTGGTATGCCCCGCCTCCTCTCTGCCCTCCACCCCAGTGGTACATACCAGACAAGAATGTGTGAATATTCCACAGCTGACGCCATCTGACTGGAACCTGTGATGGTGTTAAGGCGTAATAAAGAAGACTCCAATCACCATGTACGTCTCTTCATTGTAACACTGGTGCCGAGGTGATTAGTGGGATTTTCCACATGAGCTAGAACCGCAACACTTGAAGTGATACACACTTCAGTTACATAGGAAAAGTCCAGCCTCATTTGAAACATTGGGGAAGTATTCAACATCCAAGGTCCCGTTGTTAAGCAAGGACAGGTCAGCGCTGCGGAGAGAAGCTGCTGTCGATGTGTGGTGTTGCCATCTAATGCCGCTGTGAGGGAAAGGGGCCACTGTCGCAGGGGTCCGGGCCTTTGGCAGACGGTGACGGGGGTAAGGCTGACCCTGTCAGACGCCGCAGCCTTGAGGGGATCGGCACGTGTGGTGATGGTGCCGGCGTCGGGAGGCTGCGTGAAGGTGAAAGGCGGCTCAGGGCATCCTACAGAGAAGCAGGCCACCGCAGTGAGCGTTGCCTTCCCTCATGCAGCAGGCCCTACAGTTCAGCTGTTTCTGCGTCTGCTCGTTGACTTCCTGAGACAAAGGAGAGGGTGATTTTCATGTGGAGGCGTCTCTAGACGTGGTGTTCATCAGCGAGGAGGTCTGCAGGTTAACCCTTTCCTCACCCCTAGATCTCTCCAAGCCTGTTTTGCTTTCTCACGCTGACATGCTCAGCTGACAACGAGTTTTGCTTGAGGCAATTTTCTTTTTTCTGCTGGGCATACGTTTTCCATGCGCCTGTCACCTCTTAACACACGCTGACAGGCACAGCTGGGCTTTCAGGCTCATTGGTACAAGACCTAATAAACAACCACACTGACTGGCTCACACTGACGGGCACAGATGTGTTTTTGCACATTACTGGATGGGTACCTACCTAGAAGTTAGCATCTAGAGTGTGGGGGTTTACATAGAGTAGCTTTTCGTCACAGTACATTACGAGTATGGCCATCAAAACATGGCCAGTACAAATATGTCGCAACCACCCCCGTTCCTCAATGAAGTGGGGGAGCCACAGTTACTGTGGAAGCAATAGTTTGGACTGCTGGAGTCCTATCTCATAGCAATTGGTGGGGAACAATTCTCAGCCCTACGGAAACTACATACTCTGCCTTATAACCTAGGGATCGGAGAGCATAAGACATATGACAGCATCTCAGGATCGGCAGAGGCAGATGACCATAGCGACGACGATGAGAATGTGTACTTAGCTGCAGTTATTAGATTCGGAAAGCATTTTGGTAACACTATCAATGTTGTGTTAGAAAGGCACAAGTTATTTTCAAGGGTACAGGGAAAGTATGAGAAAGTCAAAACTTACATTGCAGTCCTTAAAGGCCTGGCTAATACATGTGAATTTGAAGCTTTGCAAGATCTCCTCATTAGAGATCAGTTGGAAAGGTGCACCAATAACACCAAAATCCAAGAAAGGCTCTTAGTTGCTAATCCAGATCTTAAGCAAGCTATAGACATAGCTGTGGGTATTGAGCACACTGTGGATTGTATGGTAGCAATGAAGGGGGATGCGGACAAAAACACAGAGGTACATACTATAAGCAAACAAGAGGTCACCAAGGAGAGCAAGAATAAAGGACTCAGCATTCTCCCGCAGGAACCAAACGCAAATGTTATAGATGTGGTAGCCCTACTCAACTGGCTAATTATATAGGGTGTCAAGCCAGATCAGTTACCTGTCATAATTGCAGAAGGAGGGGTCATTTGGCCAGGGTATGTAGAAATCAACAATCCAGAGCCTTACTGGCTATTGAACAAGAACCTCCCCAAGAAGCCAAACTGGTGTTCCAACTTCAAAGCGGCGACAAGACAAAAGATTTCCCGTCTTGTACCATCAACTTGGACAAAAGAGAGGTGATGGTTTTTGCTGATTCTTGCCCACCCTATACCTTTGTGGAAGCTGAGGCGTTTACTAAATTGTTTCCTTCATAGCAACAGGGCATGCAGCCTCCTGACATCCATCCGGGGGGTTACAATGGGGACCTCATACCCTCGATAGGCATGACAACCATGAACATAGGGTTTAAAGGGAGAAGTATTGTGGAAAAAATTACATCTCACAGAAGGGATCTTACTTGTTGGGGTGGAAATACCAAAGGGAACTGGGCATCAAATTAGATCCCAATAGTCCTGACCAAGTTCTCCAAGTGGACCTGTCTGTGGAGGGCACAGAGGTTTGCAATGACTTTACTGAGGTCTTTACGGAAAAGCTAGGACTACTAAAAAAACTACCAACACTCCATTAAGCTTAAAGCTAATGCTAGACCAGTGGCTCACAAGGTCAGGCCCATATCACATATGTTGCAAACACCCCTCCAAGCAGAATTAGACAAACTCCTGTCACAAGGGGTTATTGAACCCATAGAAAACTCGCAGTGGTTGGCCCCCATTGTCCTGACAACCAAGACGTCCAGCAAAGAGATCCGGTTATGTTCGGACCTGACGGACCTAAACAATAACATATGGGTGGATAGGCATCCTTTGCCACGTATACATGAGGTCCTTACCCTAATCAAAGGTGCAAGTTGTTTCAGTGTGTTAGACCTCTCGTCCGCCTACCACCAGATAGAGCTACATCCTGACTCTCGCCACTTAACCTCATTCATAACTCCGCTTGGAGCGCTCCAGTACATTTGCTTGCCCTTTGGGTTGGCCTCAGCTGCCGCCGACTTCCAGAGGATCATGTAACACGTACTGAAGGACCTCCCATGTACCATGTGCTTCCAGGATGATATCCTCATTTATGGGAAAGATCTTGACGAACAAAACACCATTTTGAGGAGTGTGTTGACCAAACTGGAGGCACCGGGCCTGACCTTAAAGAAGGACAAGTGTTGTATAGGGGTAGGATCTGTAGAGTACCTAGGCCATACTATTTCTCAGGATGGAATAAAATCAAAGGTTGACCTAGTGGAAGCCATTCAGGAACAGCCGCTCCAGCGTGTGTTGAAGACTTAGGGGCCTATTTGGATGGCGGGCAGACTTTTGTCCGCCGGCCACCCTAGCGGTGCTGGGACCGGCCGCCAGTGGTGTGGCTTTCCCACACTGGCAAATAGGATGCCACCGTGGCGTGGCATCTTCCATTCCCAGGATTGTGGCCGGCGGTGCTCACAGCATAGGTACCCCCCAGGTGCATCCCCCACCTCCCAATACCCTGGGGGCCTGCAACGGGCCCCCGAAAGCAAGATCTGCATGCCTTTCCATGGCAGCAACGCCGCCACGGAAAGGCAGCTTCCCGCTCCCATGCTAATATGGATGGTGGTGACAAGCAGACACCGCCACCCTACATTGCCCCTTTTCCACCCGGTCGACTGGTTGACAGCCGGAAAACCGGCGGACGGTCTTCCCATCCGCCAGGGCCCCCTCGCCATACTAATATGGCAGGGAGAATGGGTGGCGGGCGGGGTAGGATGTAGGGGGCGGATCGCTACTGCCATGCGGGTGGTAGTGTTCCGCCCTACATCCTAATCGACCCCTTAAAATCGTTCTTGGGGTTATCTGAGTACTACGCAAAGTTTGTCAGAAATTACGCGAGTATTGTGGAGCCATTGAGGGAATTACTTAAAGCAGGGCCCCTTCTGTGTGGAACAAGGATTGTCAAGTGGCGTTCATCACAGTGAAGGAGAGCATTGCCTCCGCCCCATCGTTGGGCAGATTCAGTCCCACTAAACCCACTGTCCTGTGCACTGACACAAGTATTGAAAGGTTGGGTGCTAATCTCACCCAGGTCGTCAACAGCAAGGACAAAGTGGTTGCATTTGCTTCTCGCACCCTGGAAGGAGCAGAAGTAAATGACTTCGTGGTTGAAAAAGAAGCGCTTACATGTGATTGGGCCATCAAACATTTCCGCTTCTTTCTTTGGAGTATTCCCTTCACTGTGAAGACCGACCACAAACCCCTATATATAAATTCCTCATGTATGCATTCACAACTAAGGGGTCTGAAAAAAACACACCAAGGATAGCAAGATGGATTTTGAGAGTGGAAGGGTACAATTTCAATGTAAAGTATACACCAGGTTAAAAAATTTGGTAGCGGATTTCCTTTCTCGCTCACCTACTGATGTTGAAGACAGTGCAACCTTAGTTGAAGCTGATGATATGATTCTTAAATTGTCTTGCCTAAGCAAAGAGGAATTGGAGGATGGCTTACGAAATGACGAGGAAATTAAGGTTCTTTAAAAGCCTTATTGTTAAGGGGTGGCCTAATGAGAAGTGTAAGGGCGCCACTCCATTGAGTGGTTTATGGGACGTAAAACTGGAATTGAACATTCAAGAAGGGACGGTTTGCAGCGGAGAGAAAATTGTTCCACCTCTAGCACTTAGACAAAAAATTGTGGATCTTGCCCATATTGGTCACTTGAGGAATAACCTTACTAAAAAAATAAAATTGGATTACTGGTGGCCGGGGATGGATACCATGGCTGAACACACAGTGAGGGACTGTCCTGAGTGCAGCTGATCGGACAAAATACAACAGGCAAGGAAACCACCCCTATCCCCTGTTACTGTGCCAGATAATCCATGGTCCGAACTAGCCCTTGACATAATCAGTCCCCTCAACCTCAAGTCCTTGAAGGAACGATTCATACTGGTCAAGGTGGATTACCACACTCAGTGGGTGGTCTATAAGTGTGTGCACCAGATAGACACGAAGGTACTGATAGGCTTCCTGAGGGATGTATTCTTTGAGGAAGGGATCCCGGACATCCTGGTAACCGATAATGGGGTGCAGTTTACATCGGAAAACATGACTGAATTCCTATCAGAAATGGGCATCACCCATCACAAAACTGCCCTATATTGTCCCTGTGCCAACGGGTTGGTGGAACGCATGAACCGCCTAGTAAAAGAGGGTCTACAGCATGCAGAGATCTTAGGCATCTTGCGGAAGACACTTTGCAAGACACATTTTGGGCCTATCGTACAACCCCTAACTTGGTCACAGGGGTGCCCCCCTTGAGTTCATTGAAGGGTAGGGTTCTCAAAACCAGACTCTCACCTCCTCTAAAAAGACAGAGCACCTGTGCTGTGAATCATGACGAGATTAGTAACTGAGTGGCCGATCACCATGCCAAGTATAAGGTCAGGTATGATGTAACTAAACATGTAAAATCTCGCAGGGTCAGAAAATATGATTGGGTCAGTGTAGACCCGTCCTAAATGACGCAGAACAGAGGCTACAAGATTCTCAGAACCCATGAAGGTAATCAAGGTGGGAAGAAATATAGTTCAGCTTGAATATGGGCAAACCTGGAGCATGGACAGAATTGTTCCTCATAGGGAAGTATCGGTCTCTCAAGTCGGTGCTCAAAGGGGTGGAAATGCAAACGTTGCTCCTAGGAGATCCTTAAGGCCTACTTCTGCGCCTACGTGGACTAAAGATTATTGTCTCACATGAGAACCTCTAAAGTTTATGGTACAGCATTAAAACGTGTTATATGTTCCTCTGGTTACTTAACAAGGTCCTTATGACCACATTGTGTGTAATCTCATCCTCGAGCTTGTAGGTAGTACTTTTTATTTACCCTCTTTTGGCGAGGAAATTGTTCCTGCAATGGAGGTTTGGTACGCTCCCTACTAAAGTCTTCACCTACAAATGGTCGCTAGGGGGCGACAAGCTTTGCCCATGCTGTAAAGTCAAGGATGAAGACGAGCTGCACATAATGTTCTGTTGCCATGCTTATCGGAGCCCGAGGAGACGCTGGCTAGCCCCTCTATGCCGGAATCTGGGGTTCAGCAACTATTTACAAGCCTACAGGGTGCTGAAAACTAATACCCTGGGCCACATTGTGTTCGCGGTTTCTAAATTCCTAATGGCAGCATGGACAATAAGGAAGAAAATGTCTGGCTAATCCATTTTACCATGTTTTTCTAAACATTGCAGGTCCAGTTGGTTTTTATTGTATATATTGTCTTTTATCTGTATGTATTTTTACTGCTTCTTTTATGGCCTATGTGGCCGAAATAAAGAATTTTTGGATTGGATTGGTAGTACTTTCACTGCCTTGTAACCCCCGCATCACCCCACCTCCTTTCCATTCCCTCCTTTCCTTCCCTGTATAAGGAGATGTGTTGTAATCCACACTTGGTATGCCCCGCCTCCCCTCTGCCCTCCACTCCCGTGGTACATACCTGGCAAGAATGTGTGAACATTTCACAGCTGATGCCAACTGACTGGAACCTGTGATGGTGTTGACATAATAAAGAAGACTCTTCAACAGCGGAGAACAAAAATTACTATTTACACTCAAACACTTAGTATAAAATATGTATATTAAAAATATTAGAAAATATTAATAAACAACATTAAAAAAATAATATTAAACATATAAAGAGAACACATATTATAATACTAATTACATATAACAAAAACCGACAAATAATATATAAATTAAAATAATAGATACATTTAGAAAAAAATGATTCTTTTAAACTAGAAAATATTTACAAACAAAAAAATGTATTAAAACATAAATGTATTTATTTTATATATCCTATATTACCATACCGATAACAAAACACTTCGACATTTTTAATTACATGTATTTACACAATTAACATATTTATTATTTAAATATGATTAATTAAAAAACGAACATTAATTTACTACTCACACTTTAACACTATAATATCCACAAAACACACTTAATTAAACTATAAAATCTTCAAACACAATTAAAACGTATTTTAAAATTAAGAACTATTCCTATTAACAACTAATACTTACATTTTTAAAATGTATTTAATACCCACCCCTTACCACTTTAAAAGTAAAAACACAGCCAAAAATAAACAATTACCCAAAATAAATATCAAATAATTAACATTAATTAACAATTATATATAATTAAACACAAATTACTTCCCATCCTATACTCCTATAAACACCACAACACACACCTAAAATTAATTGCACAATTACCATAATTAATTACCAATTAATGTATTAAAATTAACAACTAATTATTAGTTGATCAATTAAAAATACATTGCATCCCACCCTTTACACTTATAAAAACCACAACACACACCTAAAATTTATAACACAATTACTTTACACATTTAACAGTATAACATCTCAATTAAACAAATATAAATAAATAAAAATTAATCAATACATTTAATATAATTACATTACTTTCCACTCTATTCCCCATTACACCTAAAACCCACTACGGAACAAAATGCGCAAAATTCAAATAAAAAAAGATAATAATTACAAAATAAGTTACAGATATATTAAAAATACAAACAATTCTTATACAAACAAATACATCACACACGTATGAAATATATACTAACATACATAATAATAAAAACCGATATTTTTAAAAAGTATATTTTTGCAAACGATATTGAACACTTCGATAGTTTTTAAATAGATATTACTTACCTTAATCCGATATTGTTGACCACGATATTCTTGCTGTCGATATTTATGACCCACAATATTAATGACTCGATATTTGTGCAACTAGATATTTTGTACTCAATATTCTGTCTCTGCACCCTTTCAACAGCAGCTACAGACTGTCAGTTGATTCCCCAGTGGTCAACTGCATGTTCCCACAGTGTTCTTATGAACAACTAGAACTACAATTCTGTATTTGGGACAAAAGTGTGGCACATCTAAACACCACCTTAATAGAATCAAAGCTGTGAATGTCTAACTATTCCATTAGAAATGGAACAAAATGAGGGGACATTTGTTAAGAATTCTCAAATCTCTTTCTTGTCCACATCAGTAAAATATTTTGACACACATAATAAAACATGTACAATCAACAGCAGCAGACTATTCATTAAGTCCAGAGTGATTGACTCCAGCATCGCCGCAGAGTTCTAATGAACATCTGGAATGGTAACGTTATGAATTAATAACAAAAAGTGTGGAGCACCTGAACTCCATCTTGATGGAATCAAAGCTCAAACTGAGAGCATTTCCTACAGAGTAGACTGCAGCATGCGTACAAAATGAGGGGTTTATTTTTATCATAGAAATTCTGTTTAATGCTTTAGAAAGTTAAAGTAGGGACACATGTTATTCTATGAGTTTTTAAACATCTTCACCATCCGTTTCAGGAAAACGTTCTGCAATGCAGACTCAAAAGTACTCTTAACACCAGCAGATATCTGAGTTAAAGAAAGTGGTCTGCATAAGTACAGCATCCCCTTTCCATATCTGTCAATTCAGCCTACCCATCTTCTAAGTCGCACATTAGCTCACTAACTTTAAAATATTAACAGTGTAGTAGATAGATATATATATATATTCACTGAAAAAACCATAGGTTATAGACCATATATAGTTAGGAATTAGCATTTAAAAAACCTTATTTTACTCACACAAAACCATTGAAATTCCATATATAGTTAGTTGCACTAACTATATATCGCGCACCCGCAATCCACTGCTGATGATGTCACATATTACATCATTCATGACATGGTCAGTGACATCACTGATGACATCACTGATGACATCTCAAATGACATCACTGATGACATCACTGATGACATCTCATTTGACATCAATGACCACATCACTGATGATATCATTCATGTGACAATACAATGCATCTCCTCACATTTTAATATAACCTCTGTTTCACCCAGTGTTAAATACAGAGTATAATTTTTGAAACCATTGACACACCAATACTAGTTACTACATACGCACTCACTGATTCCTATGTCTACACACACATTCACTCATTCACCCATACAATCATTCATACATACAATCACTCATCTTTACAACACTATCATATGCACTCATACACCTATACAGACACTCACAGTCTGCCACTCATCCATGGAGTTACTCACACACCTAGTCAGTCCTGTAAAGAATCAATGACACTTCCATTTTCTTGTCTATACAGTTAAACATAGAGCACCTTACATTTTCAAACATATACTAACACATACTTACCTTCTTATACAATCATTGATACAAGTACACATTGATCTGCACAGAGTCACACACCTCCCAGCCAGCCACACACACACTCAGTCTCCCATACAAATACTTGGACAATCAATCAGTAACCCATATAGTTAATCATATAGCTACTGATCAACACATGCAGCAGTTTACAGAACAACAGACATAATGATGCACAAATTAAGACAGTTTAGTCACTAACCCATGCACTCAGTGAGACACATTTAATCACTCACTCATACATTCAGTCATGCACCTACTAAATCCTTTGTCCAGACACTTATACTTCCACTCATTCTTCAATATGTAAGACACATTTTAACTTTACAGAAACATACATTCACTGGATGTTGTCATCAGTGATGTCATCAGTGATGTCATCAGTGATGTCATTTGAGATGTCATCAGTGATGTCATCAGTGATGTCACTGACCATGTCATGAATGATGTAATATGTGACATCATCAGCAGTGGATTGCGGGTGCGCGATATATAGTTAGTGCAACTAACTATATATGGAATTTCAATGGTTTTGTGTGAGTAAAATAAGGTTTTTTAAATGCTAATTCCTAACTATATATGGTCTATAACCTATGGTTTTTTCAGTGAATTTTCAAGGTTTTGTAAATGCTAATTCCTAACTATATATGGTCTATAACCTATCGTTTTTTCAGTGAATTTCATTGGTTTTTTAACAGCTAATATCTGTAGCTGTAAAATGTATTCTTCTTTAAATCCAAAAATATATTTTATATGTTTATGAATAATTTCTTTTTAAAATATTTTTTTTTCTTCGTTCCCGCTTCGCGAATCGGGAAGCTTCCCGTTAGCTGACCTTGATGCCGCGAAATAGACCGCGAGCCGGTAAACGTTTCTTTACCGCAACTGCCGCGTTAGAAAACAACATCGTGACGACTCCCGTCTGCATGACGTTTCACGTTGTCGCGTGATACGTCATATGACGTGCTACGTTAGCGAACTGGTACGCGAAGCGAGTCGCAAAGCGCAGGTTTCTGGAAGCAAACCGGGGGGCCCTGCAAAGCGCTTAACGTAAACACAGCAGGTCATGTGACTTGGTAATAACACTTTTCATTGGTTCATTTCACTTTTGGTTTCCTAATGATGTAGGACTAGGTCATATAATCTAAAATGAACACTTTTCATTGGTTGAGAACTCTTGTTTTTCCCAAATGATGAAAATCCCTCCTTCTTTCCTCACTCTGACTTTCATCATTGTGAGAGAAAGAACCTTTGTTACCAGTGAGCAATGGCTTCTTTAGTAGCTTCAGCTGGTGCTTCCCCACCACCTCCACCACATCCAAGGAAGAGTGGACCACCTGCTCAAGTTATAATTCAACAAGAAGAGGAAGAAGAGGAACAGGACGACGAGCACGAAGAGAGGCAGTTTTTGCCTGAGGAGCCCAGGACGTCTCACCGGAAAGAAAACTTCATTTGGCAATTTTTTTAAATTCCCATAGGTCAGAAAAAAGTAAATGCAAGATACGTAACTTGCCTTATATGTCAAGATAGACTGTCCAGAGGGACCGAGAAAAAATACAGTTTCGGAAACTACACAATGCATCGCCATATGACTAGGTGGCATCCTAACAACTACAGTGCTGCACAGTTTCGGAACGACCTAGATAATCTCCCTATTATGGCCAGAAGATCTGTTGTACCGGAAGTAACGGGACCAGAGGGCAGGGAGATGGTGCCAAATATACAAATGAGATTTGGTGAAGTAAAACAAGTCTGCGTACATTGCAATGGATTCATTTGCTACAGAGAAAGTAGCATCACTCTGATCAACAGAGCTATTGACAATCATATGCAAGTTTGTACGAAACGCCCCAAATAATAAATACTTTTTTTTTATTTTGTTGCTCCTGTTGAGCCCTTTACAATGAATCGTTTTCATTGCCCCCTCCAAGAAAAACCCAAAAAAATATAAAACTGTTCAGAAAAATTCAAAAAAAGTAAAAAAATGTTCAGAAAAATAATAAAAAAAATATAAAACAACAAAAACAATAAAAAAAAAGTTCTTTTCAGAACTACCTCCCCGTTATTAAAAAATTGGTACAATATTTGGAACTGTGCCAACCTCTATTTCTCGTAGTTCGCTTCCCAGTTCGCTCGCCGGTACGCGAACCGGAAGTGAACCAAAATTTTTTTTTTTTAAAAAGAACAGTAAGTATAAGGGAAGGAAACAGACACTTATGTTAAAAGAAAGACAGCTATAGGGGAGTAAACTAGAGATACTATTACCCGTAATCCACTGCTGATGATGTCACATATTACATCATTCATGACATGCTCAGTGACATCATCAGCAGAGGATTGCGGGTTTTTTGGCAACGTGCCTTATCCACGGTTTAATAACGCTGCCTTTTGCTTTATATAAGTTTTCAAATTGTATGAAATATATACCAATAGGTTGTTATGAACCTTTAGGTAGTGCTTTTCTTCATGAGGTCTGGTCGCTTCCATACACATACAGATGTTTCAAAGATGATCAAGAAGTTTATCTGAATGGAGAGGAATGCACTGAGACGCCAGATCATTCACTAATGTGTAGGCACATACAGTTACACGGTTCATGCAACAAACACCGACCAAATATGGCTTGCGTGTTGCAAGGCACGCCAGTTCCTGCTATCATCCCCACGTTCAAGTTGTTGGAAAATGGTAGTTATTTGATGCTCAATAATGAAGATTGTTCTGGGTTAATTAAAAGTATTCCTTTTATCGTAACAGTAAGTGAACGGGTTATTTGCTGCAGAAATGTTCTATTTCCTCCCACACATGAACATAGGGAGTTTTCAATCTCGCCACAAATACCAACCTTGGGAGCACATTTCAACGGCATGGCAAGAATAAGAGCTCTTTTGTCTCAGAGAGAGGTGGCCTTGAGTTCGGCCCGTGAAACTTTCGTGCTTCACATAGCGAACACCCGTACAGAGGTGCAGACCCTTTTCAATACAGATTTGCCTTTCCATTTCAGCAAGATGGTTCGGACTATCTTTAACGCGTCCTCCACAAAGGCCCTGGCGCACTTTTTTAAAGTTGTTACCAGTGGTCTCGTGACTTCATTTGAGAAAATCTTTGGAGTCATCCCTGCTTTCTTTCATTCTATTTTTTCCACTCTGCTTCGTGGATTCCCATTTTTACTTGCATTACCAGCGGACGCTCTTGTGCTTTTTTACATTTTTAAATATGGATGTCCCTCCTGTGCAAGCTCCCGCCCTGCAGCTGCTGACACTGTTCCGCAATCGCATGCTAGAATATTATGGCACAATGCCGTTGGCGATATTAAGCACGGCATATGGATTATCTTTTCGATTCTCCTACTTCACCTGTGTCCAGCCTGTATTTCACTGCCTGACCTGTGATTTCGATTGGGCCATTGATTTGTGTCTCTGCGGACCGGTTTCTCCTGACGTCGACTTTAATCAGCTGATGACTCCTATCATTACTCACGAGTTGGTTTGTCCTGGCGAAAGGATTATGGCTGTGGCATTGATGCATGGACTAATTGGTCCCTGGAATTTACTGGCGGCAACACAGTCTTTCTTGGAACAGAGCTTTCTTGAAAACCCACCGAGCTGTCCTCTGATGGTGATAGAGGATCCGGTGCTGGGAGAGCACGTATGTTCTTTTCCGCTTTTAAATTGGATGGCTGAACTCTTTTCGGATGAAGACGGTGACTTCCTATTGGAGGCTGTTGCAGCTTATTTTGCATACACAGTTATGTCATAGACCTTTTTCATGTTTGATATGCTGAGTACTAGCATTTCATTGACAATTCATTGACTTATTTGTCAAGTTTTTATTATTTAGCTTGCCTATTGGCTTAAGACTCGATAAAGTACTTGGCTGTTTTATTTTTCTTTAGCATTAAATTTTCCTAGTTTTTAATGCTTTACCTTGCGGACCGTCCACATATAAACTTGCAATCTGCTCTCATGAGATGGCACTTCTATTATCTTATTCAGTTCGTTTCCGGATCATGGGGAGGTGTCATCTAGGTCCTGGATATCTTTACACCGTGTTAAGTTAGCATGGGCTCATTACCGGTTTAAACGCCATTTTTCCTTTTTTGCAACTTCTGCACACGACACTTAGTTGTTGCTTTAGCTTTCAACCTAGTAGTTCATCGTGGTTTACATGAGAATAATATGTTATTACTCTACTATCTGCTTTGCTTGTTAAACTATATCTGTACAGCGAGTGCTGAAGTTTCAAGAACAACACGATACAGAATTGTTATGAGGTCTGATCTCCACGACTTCATACTCATAACATAAGTGCAACTTCTGCCAATTCTGGGCATGAGGCGGGTTTTATATTGCTTTGCCGAACACACATACACAACAGTTGATGCGGTTCACATGAAGAGAGAGCTGGTGTATGCTGATGTGATTCCTTCAAATCTAAGACACTAAAGTATGGGCACGCCCTAAACCAACACAAAGAGACCTTCTTAGCAAATAATATAATATGTGTATTAGGGAGGGTGAGATATAAGCAGCCGCGGGCCGTGGAGGGAGTTACGGTGGGGCAGGGAGGCGGGGAGGAAGAGGGGCAGGGTGGAACCCTCTCCACCCTGCCCCTCCCCCTCCCCGCCTCCCTGCCCCACCGTAACTCCCTCCACGGCCCGCGGCTGCTTATAAGTGTTGCTAACTCTTATTCATTTACAGCATGTTAACATACTGTCACCATTCGCTTTTTATGTACTAGTAACTATGCTGGTAATTTTGCTACTGATAATATGTGTACTTGTATTATCTAAGATACTACGCCTGAGAAGACGGCATTAGTAAATAAACATTTCAAATACACATGTGTTCTTCTTAACTCCATGTTCTGGTTTCTAAGAAATATATAACGACCGACTGTTCATGAGTTCCACGTATCCTGAGGTACTATAAGTTCATATTCTGGATTGTCTAAACATTGAGAGTTTGTTATATCCAATGTGACACTGTACCTAGCTTGCTAAGGGGTTTTGATTACTAAGGTGAGTTTTGGGACACCCTAATTCGCCGAGGTTCCAATCCTCTGTCCACAGTTCTGTGTGAGAACAGAAACCCTGCAACAGGGGCACCCCTGAGCCTTGCTGGAGCTTCATCACACTTGCGATACAACTCCAGCAATGCGCCACCTTTACGGCACAGATACGTCACGCATCTGTGCTGTTTTTGCCCCATGATGCGCCGCATTGTAAATGCAGCACACCATAGGTGACGGAACAGCGGCACAGAATGACTAACACATCCCTGGTGATGCGCCAGTCATCATAAATCTATCCCTATGCTTCTTATCTTGTTAGAGATGAACCGCCATATGTATCATCAAAGTTTTTTGCATTTCCTAAATAGCGAACTTTAAGGAATAAATAGCGATTCTTTACCATTCCTAGTTTGCGATGACCTATTTGCTAATTACAAATTACCCATTCATTTCCATGCAGCAGGAGGCCCATAGGAATGAAGGTGCAATTTGCGATTAGCAATTACCTCATCGCAAATTACGAATTTTTCCGAGGGTGCAGGGGTGTCTCAAGAACACCCTGCTGCACCCCTGAAAAAGAAATTTGGGGGCATATGGCGCACATAAATTTTGAAAACATTCCTTTACCTCAAAAACGATTTTCAACTCATAATTTGGAGACGGAGAAACAGCGGCCCTCATCCTCCTGGACCTCTCCGTGGCCTTCGACACTGTCTGCCACCGCACCCTAGTACAGCGCCTTGGCAACATCGGAATCCAGGACAAGGCACTGGAATGGATCACCTCCTTCCTCGACGGAAGAACACAGAGAGTCCGCCTACCACCGTACAAGTCAGAGGCCACCGAAGTCATCTGCGGCGTCCCTCAAGGATCCTCACTGAGCCCCACCCTCTTCAACGTCTACATGAGCCCCCTCGCGGCCATCGCACGCCAACACAACCTCAACATAATCTCCTACGCCGACGACACCCAGCTGATCCTCTCCCTGACCAACGACCCCGCCACCGCCAGAGCCAACCTGCACGAAGGGATGAGAGAGGTAGCCGAATGGATGACGACCAGCCGCCTGAAACTGAACTCGGACAAGACGGAGGTCCTCATCCTGGGCTCCTCGCCCTCCGCCTGGGACGACTCCTGGTGGCCCCCCGCCCTGGGCACCGCACCCAAACCGACGGACCACGCACGTAACCTGGGCTTCATCCTGGACTCCTCCCTCTCCATGACCAGACAAGTAAACGCCGTCTCCTCGTCCTGCTTCAACATCCTGCGCATGCTACGCAAGATCTTCCGGTGGATCCCCACCGAGACGAGGAAGACGGTCACCCAGGCCCTCGTCACCAGCCGACTGGACTACGGCAACGCCCTTTACGCCGGAACCACCGCCAAGCTCCAGAAGAGACTCCAGCGGATCCAGAACGCCTCGGCCAGACTCATCCTCGACATCCCCCGACGCAGCCACATCTCCGGACACCTGAGAGATCTGCATTGGCACCCGGTCAACAAGAGAATCACCTTCCGTCTCCTCACCCACGCACACAAAGCCCTACACGACCAAGGCCCGAGCTACCTCAACAACCGGATCAACTTCTACACTCCCAACCGCCTCCTCAGATCAACCAGCCACGCCCTCGCCGCCGTCCCCCGCATCCGAAGAGCGACAACAGGAGGAAGGTCCTTCTCCTACCTGGCCGCCAAGACCTGGAACTCACTCCCGACCGACCTACGCCTGACCCAAGACCACCTCTCCTTCAGGAAGAAGCTCAAGACCTGGCTGTTCGAGCAGTAACGGCACCCCCCCCCCCAACCCAGCGCCTTGAGACCCTACGGGTGAGTAGTGCGCTCTACAAATTACCTGATTGATTGATTGATTGAAAACACTGCACATGGGGAAATGACTTAAAATGTCCTTAAGACACATAAAAGCGTTTTTTGATTGCCTTTGCAGCATGTTTCAGTCACCTTTAACATGCCTATGTAACGCAAACATTCAAAATCTAAATTTGCCATGCACAGGTGGGAGCATATTTACAAGCAATTTGCTCCACAGACAAACTTCTTACATTGAAATGGGAAAAATAACATCAGAGACTCTCAATTACCTTATAAAGAAGCAGACACCATTATGTCCTTCTCATCAATATTAAAACCATTGCTTTTTCTCAAAAACGATTTACAAGTCATAATTTGAAAACACTCCACAGCTCCTATGCACATAAAAGCCCTGTCAGTACTAATACTTCACATTTTCTCCAATTACAATTTCTCAAAGAAACAAAATCTATTTGTAAAACACTTGAGACAAAGCAACATTTGAAAAACACAACTTTCTTCATAATTTTCTCCTTAAAGCACACTATTTTCTATCTAAATTAAAGAAATCTTTTCTCACCTTAGCAAATACTTTGAGTTTCAAAACAGTCTCAGAAACACACCAATTTGTCTTCAGCAGAGCAAAAGGTATGCACTCCAGAGTCTGCAGCTATCAAAAGCACAGAAATGCTGTAATTCCTCACACATATCTCTCATGTCACCCAATCAAAACTCTTCCCTCACTTTTTTTCAAAGCAAAACCCTTCCCCCCTCTGCCCCCTCTCTGCTTTTTCTGCATAGCAACCACCTCTTGCAAGACCTCTGGTGTTTCCAAGTTCACACAACAATGTTGCAATTGAACTCTGAACTCTCAGTGCACCTGCATATCCAGAGCATTCTTTCATTTAATGATTTTTTCTTCGCCACTCAAAATACATCTTTCAACGAACTCATCCATGCACACTAACTTTCTGTTTTCAGCAATCAAAATCCACCAATCACTCTTACTGCTTCATTAACACAGAAACTCCTCAGTTTTTTTCATTTTACACTCTCATTTTTTCAACTGCCATTTCATTGCCACACTTCATCTGACTGCAGGAGAACCTTCTCTCGCCATGTTTTCTGTCTGGATTGTTGGACATAGTTATATCTATTGGGCTCAAAGGTACGCTGAAAACAGGAATTTACCTAACCTCAATTTACAAGATGTGGAAATTAAGTGGTTTGGCCACAGAGGATTAAAATGTCACCAATTGATACCATTGGTGAAAACCTTTATGCATTTGCCAAAACCTGACCTGTTAATTGTGCACTGTGGAGGTAATGATTTGGGCACTTTGACTGGGGTAGGTCTGGAAATGCTTTTAAAGGACACCTTTGAGCAATTGATGGCACTTTTTCCTCAGACTGCCTTGGTATATTCAAATATATGCCAAAGACAAAAATGGAGGTGGTCGAACCAATTTTGTCCACAAATTGAGAAATCGAGGAAGCATGTAAACAAATCTGTTTCAGCTTACATGAGAGACCATGGAATGGGCTCCCTGTACAACAATAACTTGCGTTACTACATGCAAGATATCTACAGAGGAGATGGAGTTCACTTCTCAGATGAGGGCAACAGAATTTTCACTCTGAATTTAAGACTGTGCATTGGTACCTACTTATAAGTACCTAAATGTACCATAAACCCAAAAGCTCTTCTCAGAGCTACCCTACATCTGATCACTCACAATTATTACTTTACTCTAACTTTTTTCACTAATTTTCAAGAAAGTACGCTCCCCAGAACGCTTCCCGGTTCGCGAACCGGGCGCACTTCACGCAAAAAAACTAAAAAACGGTTTCTTTTTTTTTTGCCCTGCGAGACCCTTTCAAAGCCTCCACATCAAACCTAGGGGGTCAGGGACGATCTACTATGCCCCCTTATGGTCATTTGCCCCTTCGCTTTGGCCTCCTCTTGTCTCTCGATCCTACCGAGAGACAAGATGGCGGCCGCTACGGACTGTTTGGAATGTTTACAGACGCCGAAGAACCAATCAGCTTCGCAAACCTCCGTAACGCGAAAAGTACGCGAAGCGGAGCGCTGTTACAGATATATATCTTTTTTTGAACGTTAATTTCTCAAAATCCACTGGAGCACATATATTGAGACCTAGCAAAGGCACATCGGGCTACCAGTCCCTAATATTTTACCAAGTTTCGTGCAAATCCATTCAGCCGTTCGATTATTATTATTATTTTTCTTTTTGCCCCGCGGGGCCCTTTTAAAACCTCCACATCAAACCTAGGGGGTCAGCGAGGATCTACTATGCCCCCTTATGGTCATTTGCCCCTTCGCTTTGGACTCCTCTTGTCTCTCGATCCTACCGAGAGACAAGATGGCGGCCGCTACGGACTGTTTGGAATGTTGACAGACGCCGGAGAACCAATCAGCTTCGCTTCACAAAGCTCCGTTGCGCGCAAAGTACGCGAACTGGAGCGCTGCCCGGTCCGCTGTTACAGATATATATCTTTTTTTAAACGTTAATTTCTCAAAATCCACTGTAGCACATATATTGAGACCTACAAAAGGCACATCGGGCTACCAGTCCCTACAATTTTGCCAAGTTTCGTGCAAATCCATTCAGCCGTTCGGGCTAAAAGTGAGGCCAACCGCCCTATGGAAAACTCAATGTTAAAAACACGTTTTGGGACCCCCCTTTTTTCTCGGCCCCCCCTTGACGAACCCCCCCCCCCAAATTTTCAAAGGCTGCTCAGAAACAAAATGTGCCATTTTCCTGAAAAATTCAGCCAATTCCGTCCACAAACGCCAAAGTTATTAGACATAGAATTTTCAAAAATCCCATAGAGAAAAAATCCTAACTATATATACCTACTGGCGACCGCCAGTAGGTAATACATATATTTCCTAAGTATATGCATATAGCTTGTAGCTTGAGGTACAAATATTGATCCCATCTCAATACCTGCATTTCTAAACTATACAGAAACATTTAACAAACATGGGGCCCGATTCACAGAACTAGCTTAAGACAAAATCCTAAACTTACTACCATTTTGGTATTCACAGAAGGCACTTACTCATTTTGGTATTCACAGAAGGCACTTACTCATTTCGGTATTCACAGAAGTTAGGAGTCCTACCTTTAGGACTACCTTAAGTGACAGTTATTTTAAATGTAAAATATGAAACCATTTATGCACTTCTTTGAAATTCAATAGTGTCTACCATAATTAAGCATGGCCATAACCCTCTCCAAGTAGAATGAGACATTCGGGCACTGGTACTTTTGTTTTTATCCTAGTAAACAGAAGTGTAGATTCACTGCTTCACAAATATTGGGATAGAATGCTGACAGAATTATCAGCTGGCGGAATCCAAACCTGTGCACAGCTGCTACATCTGGATTATAAGTCCTTAGTATGACTTGGAGTACCCTATCAATGCTCCTGTTAATGATCATTCAAATGGTATTAGTAGTATTTAGTAGTAGAAAATCAATTTCTAGTTGGATATTCTATTTTCCTAGCACCCTAACTATGCAGACAAAGCTGCCACAGGAGTGTCCAAGCTCCTGCATGCAATAACAATTCTCAAAAGGATCCCACTTTCTGAATACTCTATTTATATCCACAGCCATTACCCTAGAATATTATATAAATCATGAACAAATAAACATCAGTAAATCTACAAAGACAGATCACACAGTACATAAGCTCATGCAAACGTAAACTAGCAACACACATGACTTAAACATCATAGGTCAGGAAAATGACAGAAGGAGCTCAGCAGAACGACTAGAAAGTTAGTATATGAAAAGCTGCCGAACGCTACCCACATTCCTAACCAAAATCCCATACAATTGCACAAAAATACTATACAGTTCTTGTGATCCTTCTTATTTGTACAATATAGTTATATATAAACACCGAACAGAATTACTACATGCATACGTTGGGCTGGTGCAGTCTTGTAAAAACTTAGAGGTAGGGAAAACGCTAGATAAAGAACACCTGTAAGATATGCCTGTATCATATGAATGGCAGGTATTCCTTTCTAGGTAACTTTGAATATTTTTAAATAAAACCATATTAAAGCATGAAATAGCATGCTAAGAATTGCTGTAAAAGATCTGCTATTTCCTGTTTAAAATCTGTATACATTCATGCATTCATATTGCATGTGCATGAAATTTGCTTAGGAATAACCCCTTTATTCATTTTTATTGATACATACAAACAAATATTCACCTAATTAGCATTGTTTTTTTGCTCTCTAACTCAGATTCCGAAGCACAAAGTGACTTTATTTTAGAAGTTTATCGTATATCACCAAATGCAGAATTTATGGGAGTCCATATATGCCCTGACCGTTGGAAGCGGCAATACGATGCAGTGATATTTCTCGTTGTAAATTGAGTGGTGCCTAATGAGATTGAAGCCCTTTAATAAAGTTTTAGCTGTGAATTGGGCATTTGAATAGTGGAATGCAGAGATGTAGCAGATACGCATTTAACAGTACTTTTCTAATTCAGATTCATCACTGCAAAGATCAATATTTGTTGTGATAGGCTGAGAGGGAAAAAGAACACATCACAATTCCATGACTATACCACTGGGGACGACAAACCACACGGCAGCTCATTAGTAATCAATGCCTGGATTTAATGTCACACAAGCGCCTCACTGTATAAATAACAACTTTCATTGTCTTACTCCCTGAACGTTTAGTGCTACTACCAATTGCCTTATTCAACTACAATCAGCTGTGAAGGCTTTAAAGATCCCCATGAGGAAAAAAACACCCTCAGTCCCACGGAAACCAGAGGAAAATAATAGAATAATCTTGCCGGTGATAGTCAACAAATGTATATGCAGCATGTATCCATAAGGGTAAGGTTAATTCACCACATAATCTTTGTTTGAGTTGTACTACAAACCCTTAATCCATTTGCTACAATCTTGCAACCATTTTGAAAATGACTTCCAATAGTAGCATTATTCTGAGTAAGTCCCATTTTTTTCTCAAGGAACTATAAAATAATAAAAGAATAGCCTGGCACCATTGTAGTCTGCTATAGATCAATGTACAATTAAGAACAAATATGTGTACTCATTCCACTGACCATGGTAAAGTCGAATTGCTGCAAAATTGATTTAATCATTTATAATAATTTATAATCAATCTTTGAATGTGACCTCACACATTACATTTACTGTTCCTCCCATTATGGATCCTGCACACTTATTCTCCTTCCTCCACCTTTGCTCAGCGGTTACATATGAAGCTGACTGAGCAACACATCCCTAAACCATATAACCTGATGAAAATAGAGCCATATTCTTCTATGTAGCTCTGGTAAGAATACAACAGTGAAAGCTTAATCCAAATTAAAGCAATACATTTATAGTACACAATTTCCTTTCAAGACAGAGGTTTAAAATGTATGCTAAGCAACCCACTTAGCGCAAGTCACTGACCTTGTAAAAGTACATGACCTAGTATACAAACTACATGGCCTCATACAACTAACATAACACCATTTGTATAATAGGTTACTTTTTTAAACTAAAAAAAACATTCGTTATACTAAACTGATCAGTGCAATAGCCTGTTTGTTCTAGTAACACAGTAGAACCCAATGTATTGAATTATCTCACTTTCAATGCACAGAACATCAGACGACTGATATATGTATAAAAATAGAACCATAAAACAGCTATTAATAGACCTGAGATTTGTAAAGAATGTAAATAATGTAACTAAACTCATTCACCATTATCTTTCACTTGAAGTAAGATTTGAAAGCTCCTGAAATGTGTCTGAACCTATTGGCAAACTGGATGAAACATTGTTATTCTATAATGTGGATTCTGTACAGTTTAACTATTTACCTCCGTATTTCTGAGAGGGCTACTAAGAAATCTATAGCATGGGATCTAGAGCATGTACTCAGTCAATATTATTTTGCTTCTTGCATAAATCCCTATTTTAGTGCCAATCCTAAATGTGTTAAGTATGACCTGTCTTCCATTTAGTTGGTCCAATAATCCTGAGGGAGGTCACAATTTGTTTAGCTTGAGGCCAAAACCCTGTTGTGGTGTTGATGTTTTGTATTGTTTTATCTGTTTTGTTGGTGCTGTGTAGTGGAATCGCTATGCAGTTAATAAATGGTTGCTTCCTTGCCTTCTGCCTTTTTGGTCCATAGGCACTACTGAATATGCTATCAATCAATCAATCAATCAATCACAGGATTTGTAAAGCGCACTATATACCCGTGAGTATGTTGAGGCGCTGGGGGTGAGGGGTGCTGCTACTGCTCGAAGAGCCAGGTCTTGAGAAGCCTTTTGAATGTGAGCAGGTCTTGGGTCAACGTAGGTGGGTGGGGAGGGTGTTCCAGGTCTTGGCAGCGAGGAAAGAGAAGAATCTGCAGCCGGAGGTCGCTCGTTGGATGCAGGGGACCATGTCGAGAGCGAGGCCAGCGGAGCGGAGCTGGCGGGTGGGGGTGTAGAAGGTGAGTCGTCTGTTGAGGTATGCTGGTCCGCTGTTGTGGAGTGCCTTGTGTGCGTGGGTGAGGAGTTTGAAGGTGATCCTCTTGCTGATGGGGAGCCAATGCAGGTGTCTCAGATGGGGAGTGATGTGACTGCGTTGGGGGGTGTTGAGAATCAGACATGCCGAGGAGTTCTGGATGCGTTGAAGCCGCTTCAGGAGTTTGGCCGGGATTCCTGCGTAGAGTGCGTTACCGTAGTCCAACCTGCTACTGACGAGGGCCCGGGTGACCGTTCTTCTCCTTTCGGTGGGGCTCCACTTGTAGATGCTGCGGAGCATGCGGAGGGTGTTGAAGCAGGAGCAGGAGACGGCGTTGACCAGCTTAGTCACGGAGACGGTGGAGTCGAGGATGATTCCTAGGTTGCGTGCATGGTCGGTAGGTGTTGGTGCTGTTCCCAGTGTGGTCGGCTACCATTTGTCTTTCCAGGCTGAAGGTGTGGATCCGAGGATGAGGACCTCCGTCTTGTCCGAGTTCAGCTTCAGTCAGCTGTTCCTCATCCATTCTGCGACGGCCTTCATTCCTTCACGGAGGTTGGTCTTGGCAGTCTGAGGGTCTTTGGTGAGGGAGAGGATCAGCTGGGTGTTATCAGTGTAGGAGATGATGTTGCGGTCGTGTTGTCGGGTGACGTGGGCAAGAGGGGCCATGTAGATGTTAAACAGCGTCGGGCTGAGGGATGAGCCCAGGGGTACGCCGCAGGTGATCTCGGTGGCTTCGGAGCGGAAGGGGGGAGGCGGACGCTCTGTGATCTGCCGGAGAGGAAGGAAGTGGTCCAGTCCAGGGCCGTCTCTTGAATCCCGGCTTCGTGGAGGCGTATTTGTAGTGTGCGGTGGCAGACCGTGTCGTAGGCGGCTGATAGGTCTAGGAGGATGAGGGCTGCTATTTCTCCGTTGTCTTGCAGGGTCCTGATGTCGTCGGTGGTGGCGATGAGAGCGGTCTCAGTGCTGTGGTTGCTTCGGAACCCGGATTGGGACGGGTCCAGGATGTTGTTCTCCTCAAGGTAGTGGGTCAGTTGTTTGTTGACGATTTTCTCTATGACCTTCGCCGGGAACGGGAGCAGGGAGATGGGCCGGAAGTTCTTGAGGTCCTTGGGGTCAGCCTTGGGCTTTTTGAGCAGGGCGTTGATCTTGGCCTGCTTCCAGCTTTCCGGGAAGGTTGCTGTCTCGAAGGAGATGTTGATCACTTTCCGGAGTTGGGGTGCGATGGCTATGTCGGCTTTGTTGAAGATGTGGTGTGGGCATGGGTCTGACAGTGATCCTGAGTGGATGGAGTTCATGATCATGCGGGTGTTGTCGTCGCTGATGTTGGTCCAGGAGAGCAGGCGGTTGGTGAGGGTTGTGGTTACGGGGGAGATGGAAACTGTTATTGTCGGGGTGGTCGTGACGTTGAAGCTGTCGTGGATGTCGGTGATCTTGCGGTGGAAGAAGGTGGCCAGCGAGTCGCACAGGTCTTGTGAGGGTGGGATGTCATTGGTGTTGGAACTAGGGTTGGAGAGTTTCTTTATGATGTTGAAGAGCTCTTTGCTGTCGTGTGCGTTGTTGTGTAGGCAGTCTTTGAATAAGGATCTTTTGGCTGATCTGATGAGGTGGTGGTGTTGGTGGGTGGTGGTCTTGTGGGTCGTGTAGCTGTCCGGTGTTCGTTCGCGGAGCAATTTCTTCTCCAGTTTCTGGCATGCTCGTTTGGAGGCCTGGAGTTCTTCAGTGAACCAGTTGGCTTTCTTGCTGGTGCGCCTGTTGGAGGGTTTCTTGAGCGGGGCGAAGGTCTTGACGCAGTCGCCGATCCATTGTCTGAGGTTGCGTGCGACGGTGTCGGGGTCGGTGGGTTGGTTCCGTGCAAGGGTTGTGGTTAGCTGGTCTTTTGTGACTTTGCTCCAGCAGCGGCGGGGCATCTGTTGGGTGCGGTGGTGCATGGTGGGCTTCCTGTAGGTAGTGGTTGCAGTGGTGGTCAGTCCAGTGGAGTTCGGTGGTGTGGTCGAAGGAGACGTGGGGGCTGGCACAGAAGAATGGGACAAGCGTGTGGCCGGTGGCGTGGGTGGGTGCAGAAACAAGTTGTCTGAGGCCGAGGTTGACGAGGTTGTCGATCAGGGTGGTGGAGTTGGTGTCGATGTTGTTCTCGAGGTGGAAGGTGCTACGTTACAGAAAGCAACTTAAAATTGTACATATTGAAACCACAGACAATAACAAATACTACTTGAAGTGTTCCAACTTGAAGAACTCAGTGAGTTATCACTGGTAATTTAAAAAAAAGGTGACAAAAAGTTGTCTTCCTGCCTTAAGCATTTGCTAACACTTTTCCTTCAAAACTGGTTCCGGAGAACATGGCGGCCGTGAGCTGAGCGGTCATTTGCCAATGCCGGCAGCTCTCTTGCTCTAGCTACATGCAGCACGCTGTAGTTAATTTACGGGGGTCCTGGTAAGCTTTTTTTATAAACCCTGTTTAAAACCTTTTAAAGTTCTTTTGATAATTCTATAAACTTTTTACCTGGGGATGGGTATAGAATCCCCGCTGGATCTCCCGCGCTGTTTCTCGGCTGCCCTGGAACTGAGGAGAGGCTGGGGGATTGCGGCACGCCGTCTCCTTCGAGACGGTCTCTCCCGAAGTGCATCCGGGAGAGTGGCAGGCAGGGACAGCACAAGGAGAGCTTCCGCGGTGTTCACGCTAGAGAGGGGGGCTGAAGGCGAGGAAACGAAGGCTACAAGAGAAGAATTCCCCACAGTGAAAGGCGGATGGAGCTCGACTGGTAACAGAGAGGAGCACCAAGTTTGTGAGGTATTGGGGTCCCGGGACATTCCTAAGTTCAGCAAGTCATCTCCACCGTACTGTTTGAGGCATGCAAATCGGAGGGGAGACTCCTTAATAGCTAAGTCTATATTTTCTACGCCGCCCACCCCTCCCACTAAAGATATACAGGAGGTCAAAATTAAAGAAATAGGGAAAATAATTAAAACTCCTAAAAACATCAAAAATAAATCAGTTAAAAAGGGCAGGAAATGTGGGGTAGTGCGAGATCTTGGAGCGGTACAAGAACCCAAAGTTCAGGAGTTTAGAGCAGGGAATACAGATACATACAAAGTACCCCTGGACATAAAAGATATATCAGTTAAAGGTTCAGAGGGCGGCATTGGAAAACACTCCTCTCCCTATCAGGAGTACAAAGCAAAGAGTGCTAAAAGTTCCAGAAAGAGAGGTTACCTGCAGATGTCAAAGTTAGAGTACCCCCTCTTTGAGATCATATTTTAAAGATCTCCCTCAGGTATTAGATGTAGTAAGATGTAGTAAAACAGGGAGAAGCCCTTAGGGAAGTCTCAGAGCAGGCAGGGTTAGTAAAGCAGCCTCCTTTTAATTTTGGTATGGATTCAGGAGTCCCTTCGCCTTTCACCTTTCATACTGCCACAAAAACACATAAAAATAACTACACAAACGTGTAACTGTTGAGATTGGTAAAAGTAGGTTCATACTCTATTCAGAGCCATTACACAAACTTATTCTATCATTCTAATTGTGTATTCCCAGGATACTGAGGCAGGATCCTGATGGCAGCAAATTTCATGAGCACAAGATCGAGGGATAAAATATCAAAAGGTAAGTCCGTATAGATTTTCTATACACACCTCCACATACATGTACCTTGGCAATATACACCTCTACAAGGTGCATAGATGTAGAGTTGAGAATAGTAAATCAATACTTCCTCTATCTGCACGTACCTTTTGATATGTTGTCCCCTGATGTTCTGTCCACAATATTAGTGTACCTCAAATGTGCTAGCCTCGATATTCTAAAGTTCAATCCATTCCTATGAATCTTATGAAATTCGTTGTTCAGCAAAGCACAACCCCTGCCTACGAGCGAGGCTGAGCCTGATAAGAGTGTTTCTATTAGTGTTAATCTCTCTGTAGTAAACGAGACATAAGACACTGCCATGACAATTAAATTAAGCTAGTCTTACAGCATATGCAACAATAGACATGTTGTACAAACTTGCCATTTAAAAAAACTCCTTTTATATGATGTGCCTTTTTCAATGTAACAATTGTTTCGATAAAGTAAGATTAGTCTATTGCATACTTCACATATCCACTTCAGATTCCTTACCGACAACTGGAAATAGTAGGGTTGTAAAGGATACAAGCTTCTTCTGTGTAAGGGATAGCAGTGTTTGTTCCACCCATCACAAAACTGTAGAAAGAGACTTCGAGGGTGTAGCAGTATGACGAGTCATCCAACAGTCCCCCAAGGAAGCGCCTCCCGGTGCCAGCCTTTACGTTGTCTCGGTTGAATGATGTCCTGGACTGCAAAAAGACGTCAAAAGCGAATCAGCAAATTCTATTTTGTAATTTGAAATATTGTTTTGTAAAAAAAATTGATGGCAATAAAAGAGCATTGAGAGATATGCCCTATTTGAAAAAGACAGCATTGTTTGGTTCTGTAGCTTGGGAATGGAGTATTTTCTAAGATGACACAGGTACTGCCTTGAACTGCATGCATCTAAGATGTTGATATGACAGCATGATCATGGTAAATGGCGGGAGGTATATCACGCTGCGTGAGATTACCAAGTATACGCCCTATACAGTTAGAATCATCTTACTTAAAGCCACAGTTAAATCCCAAGTCTCATCCTTCAACGGTCCATGTAAGCGATATTGTCCTGCCTCCAACAATTTGCAAATCATTCTGTTTTGTGTGCCTCCATTCTGAGACACCAAGACTAAAGCTGCCTATTATTGGTGTCTTGACTATCCCGTGGCCCAAATACCTTTGATTTTTTATAAGTCTCAGCTTTGTTTGATGATGTTGCAGGGATAATTCCTTCTTGCTCTTTGCATCCCTGAAACAGCATGGGTACATGGGAGAACAGGTCCATATGTGTAGGCATCTCCAGGCAAGCAGGCCCAGAAACAGCATTTTCCTCTTCTGTGCTTTCCAAGTGTAGTTATGCTCCGAAGTGCTAGTGTAGGGAAGCTTTTCTTACAGAGAATACAAACCAGTGTGCTATCAACCATGAAAAACATCCACAATAAAACCAGTCTTCTTTTGTAGAAGGTCTTGTTGCGGTGGTGCAAGCAAACCCAGAAATCCCTGCTTCTGGGTATTGTTCAAGATAGCAGGGTCCCAGTGTCAGTGTGTGGAGCCCTGATTTCCCACACTATTAAAATGTGGTAACTGATCTAGAAAACCAACCCAGACTTGTGATGAGGACAAGCTCCCTTCTGTTATTTATAAGTGGAGTCACTTAGGCTGGGAACAGGCTACCTTCAAAGGCCTTCCTCATATCAAGTTATATTTACCATGAACCAGTTTTATATAGCGCGAACTTGACCCGGTACCGGGTATCGGAGCGCCTTACATAGCACCAGTTGCGTTACATGAGGACACATTAATTTTTTATTAGGCACTGGGAGATTAAGTGATTTGCCCAGAATCACAGGATATTCAGAGTCACTGCTGAGGCTTGAACCGGGTTCCCCAGATTCGAGGTCCACCACCCTAGCCGTTAGGCCAACTTCCTCTCCCCACTTGCTGTCCTATTTCCTTATAGACATTCCACGAATCAGGGTAAAGACCCACAATTATCTTGTCTCTACATTCCTGCTCAAGGACTGCTGGTTTCCAAGTTACTACTTAGGTTTGACTTAGCTATAAAAATTAGATTACATGTTCCGACTGTCATTTTTGCTATTGGGTCTTCCAAGCATACATTGGGAGTCCTGAAGCTATAGTCTTAAAGGCATAGATGTGAATTGTATAAGATCTAATTGCAGCACCATGTGACAAGTTTCTTTTATCTTACTTTGATAAGTTCCGTGCTGCTGAAGGTGGAGCCACTTAAACGCAGTGTAACAGAAAATGACCTCGAATCACCATGAATCACATACATTTATTTTATTTTATTTTTATTTTAGCGATTTCTAAAGCGCCTGGTGACCCAAGGGCATCCCCGCGCTATGTAACTTGAATCCCATTGAGAGGGTAGGTAACCGAGGGGTATTATTTGGGGAACAGATGGGTCTTTAGTTTTTTTCGGAACGCAAGGAAGTTGGATTCCAGTCTGAGGGCGCGAGGGAGTGCGTTCCAGCCCTTGGCCGCCTGAACTGAGAATTGACGACCTCCTGTTCGGGCTTTTTTGAATCTGGGGATGCAGACAAGATTCTCATTTTGAGATCGTAGCGATCTGGTTGCTGTATAAGGAGTGATCATTTCACTAAGGATCGCAGGGCCAGATCCGTTGTAGAGCTTGTGTGTGATACACATTGCTTTAAAGTGCACCCTTTGGCGCACAGGCAGCCAATGCAGGGCTTTAAGGGCTGGCTTGGCAGATAACCTGGAGGGGGTGTTGGTAATCATGCGTGCTGCCGCATTCTGTGTCCGCTGGAGTTTCGTGAAGGTAGCCTCTGGGGCTCCCAAATAGACCAGATTACTGTAGTCCAGACGGGACAACACTAGGCCCTGGATGAGGAGCTTTCTGGACATGGGTGGGAGTAAGGGCAGAATTTTACGGGTTTTACGCATTAGCCCAAAGCATGTGCCCGAAGTTTTGGTTGCCTGGGTCTTCATTGTAAGCTGTGGCTCTAGCCATACCCCGAGTGTCTTGATTTCCGATTTGGGGGGGGGGATTTCACCGAATACATCGGGCCATATCGTGGGAGGGATGGTTGTCCATTGTTTGCCGAGTAACATTACCTCTGTCTTAGTCCCGTTCAGTTTCAATGATGATTCGTTCATCCAGTTGTGGATGTTTATGAGGCAGTTGGTAAGATTTTCAGGATGGTCAATCAGCTGGGACAGGGAGACGACTAGTTGGGTGTCGTCAGCGTAACTCACCATTTTGATGTTAAAAGGTGTTACCACGTCCTCGAGGGGGGCCATATAAACGTTAAAAAGCGTCGGGCTTAGGGAGGAGCCCTGGGGGACGCCGCTAGTGAGTGGGAGGGTGGATGAGTGGTGGCTGTCATCCCATACTTGAAAGGTGCGTCCTGTAAGATAGGATTCGATCCATTTGATAGCTGTCCCAGTAAGTCCTGCATTTGTCAATCTACTCAGAAGGACACGGTGGTTGACCGTGTCGAAGGCTGCACTTATACATACATCAATAATACATACATCAATAATTAAGAAATACCAACACTTTCTTGTGTCTGATTAATGCTTTACAATAAGTTCATCTTCTTTGTACAGCCGAACATAACCTATTTAACTCTGATTTGAAACAATTTATGTGCAAAGTATTCCACAATTTTACAACTCAACATCAAGTGCGACTATTTAAGGAAATGTCTCAAAATTGATTAATTCATACACTTACTATGGCAAATGAACATATAAAGTATGCAATGGATCTACTAAAGTTTGAGTGTTCCCCATTCTTGATTCTTTAGAGTTTATATCATAGTGCCATTGATATTCCTCTAACCTTAGATGTGTGTAGATCATATAATCTTAAAATATTAGCAGTGCATAAACAATATGAGAGGTTTAAAATATTTAGAATGAAATTTGACACACTAAGCGAGGATAAAATATATTTTCTACCACAACAATTACAGTTGAAATTGTTTTAAAATACAAGTTGAATTAATTTGAGTGTAATGGCTTACAATCCACACTACTGTGAGTGTGAGAAAATGTGGCTCATGTGTTTTGATTAAACCTACCCCATGTTTCCTTTAATAATTTTTGATTTTCTCATCACAATTATCATTGTTCGTTATTGTTAAGCCTCGCAGGTATGTTCTTGAATCACAATTACGTTGGTGTCAAAGGGCACAGCTGCAGAACGCACCACTGAGGCTCATGTCTGGACGGGCACCTTAGGCACAGATGGCAGAGCCCAGCAGCTGAAGCAGAGTTGAAGGAAGTTTTCAATGACTCAGACTTCAAGAACAGGGGCAAGCCAGCAAGCCATGGGTTCAAGGATGTACTCATTCCCAAGCAAGAAGCAGCATGCAGCAGGACAAGACAGTAGATCAGGTAGCAAAGTGACAATCCCTCCTGAAGCACAACTGCTCTTCTTCCGGGCAGAATATTCTTGGTTCCAGCAAAGATCTGAGTTGGTGGTGTCAGGGGTCCAGTACTTATACCCAAATGTGCCTTTGAAGTGGGGGGATTTCAAAGAGGCCTTTGAAGATCGCAAGGTCCCTGCCTTTCTTGCGCAAGACCCATTACAGGGGGGTATGCAGCTCTTTGCGTGGGGACAGGCACAGCCGTACTCAGGGGCAAGTGTCAGCTCCTCCCTCCCAATCTACCTCAGCATGGTGATGGATCATTCAGATGCAAATGCCACATCCCAGCTCCCTTTGTGTGACTGTCTATAGGGAATGCACAAAGCCCAGCTGCCACCCAAACCAGACGTGTATTCAGAGACAGGCAGAGGCACAGAATGGTTAAAGTAAAATATGCCAACTTTCTAAAAGTGTAGTTTTCAGACTTACAATTTAAAATCCAGCTTCACCATAAGTTATGATTTTAAATTGTGAGTCCACAGACACCAAACTCAAAATCTCTATCTTTTCCCAATTGGAAATTACGTTTAAATTATGTTTAAGACAATCCCAATGTTAATTTATGGGAGAGATAGGCCTTGCAGTAGTGAAAAATGAAGCAAGCAACTTTTCACGACCACAAGATGTAAAACTCAAAAGTACATGTCCTACCTTTTAAATACCCTGCACCCGGCCCATAGGGCTGCCTAGTACCAAAGTTAGGGGTGACTTATCTCTAATAAAAGACAAGGTTTTGACCTGGAAGTAGGCTAACTGGCCAGGCCGAAATAGCAGTTTAAAACTGCACACACAGTCTCTGCAGTGGAAGGACTGAGCCGTGTTTGGAGGACTACTGAGTGAGTGGTACAATCAGTGCTGTTAGCATTTAATTTACAGGACCTGTGCACTTATAGTGCACTTTAATAGGGACTTATAATTAAATTAAATGTGCCAATTGTGGATAAGCACATGCACGTTAGCAGTGGAAAAATGACCAGAATCCTAAAGCCAGCAAAAATGAAGTCAGCAAGACAGGAGATCAGAAGGCAAAAAGTCAGAAACCAGGCCAAGGATTCCAGGTCTAACACTAACCATGAACAACACATTCTCTTTATACATACTTATGTATCAGGCTAAATTTATGTTACCTACAATCTTATATGTAAAATATTAATTTCCTAGAGTGGACCTTTTCAGATTCCAGTCTCAAAACACACAATTCACCCACTGAATCGCTGTTTACATCTATCTTTTTTCATTTCTCCAACAAGTGGTAGTTAGCATCCCTTATTAATTTATGGATTGATGATGTAGAGAGTATTGAAATATTACACCAATTTATCAAGAGTGTGGTGGAAATTAAAACAGTCATGCTTAGATGTAAAGATTTTGATAACTTCTGGCCTATCATTTATTTGAAAATATAGAAAACATAATCTTACAATAACTTCATTAAAATGTTACCTAACAAACCTTCACTGAGTGCTTTTACCGGTTTATGAATCTTAGGAGAACATTCTCACAACAGTAATGAGATTAGTTCATATCAGAGGATCTAGCTTTTTGTCTGAGTTAATATCTGACATCATAAGGTTGTTTTAAAGAGGTTCAGTAACTCATTGACTTACATTTAAAATCTGCCACTTGATTGGTTTAGGTCCATATTCAAAACAGACTAAAGAGAGTCATGGGGAGTCACAATAATGACTTACTCTTTCTTTAACTCGAAGAATTTGTGAATTAGGGGACTCCACACTGCTAGTCCCCAAACTTCAAAGGTTGACTGTATCATTTGACAAAAGCTTGCAAGCCACAATATTATAAAACATTATTCCAGGTGTATATAGGGCATATAAATTTATACCTTGGGTGCGTTCTTATGTACAGAGGCCATCTATAAACCCTCAATAGATGGTGTCTCACTCCGGCAAGAAGCCAAAGATTACCTTCACCCCTCTTTAGCAAATTGAACTAAGTACAGAAACGATTCATAATATGTGATCTTGCACAGCTACACACGTAAACAGATAGATCTTTCCTAGACCTGTTATCAGAATCCATACATTATAGCTGAGCTAGATCATAGACAGGGCGAGATTTGATGGATACAACAATTTACTGCTATTACAGTGTTGTTTGAAAACCTTGCATTCTACTCAACCTTAATTGCAAAATTGATGGTAAGGAGCGACATATCATTTTGATGTATGTTAGTAATGAGAGATGATGCGGCCTCTTGATTTAGAGGCGGAAGGTGAGTTTAAATTGAGTAGTTTCCAGGGAACGTGGTGAATCTTCTAACACAGCATCCACTTGTAACACATTAAATGTGGATGGGAATACATGCAAATGTATACATGTTTATCGTTTAGAGTAATCCCGGTCTTCAAAGGCAGAATATGAAGTAAAGATGATTTCGAGCAACTTCACATTTCTTCTCTTATCTCTGGAGTGCAAGGTTTCCATCTGGCAGCCACCACAGGCATTGTTTTGTGTAGGCCCTGACCACTGTTAGTCCTTCATTTCTGTGGGGACATGCAAATATTCTGGCTTACAAATGGTAGTTCGGTGTCGCAACTCGAAGTTATCTTTGGCGATTTATTCTGGTTAATCAAAGGAGGACCCCGTCGGACTTCTTTCATCCTCCTGACTGGTTACATGTTCTGATGAATCAAAGGTGGGGATCTTATGACGACTTCTGTTCTCATGATTGGCTACCATTTGACAAACATCTATTCGAATTCATAAAATTGTATTTGATTAAACACATTTTTTTCTAGTGTTTACATAAACTGCAAGTCTTTATACTTGATAGAAAACCTGGATGACATTTAGGCATTGACTACAAGTAGGGCTCCCAGTTTTATGGTATTTATTTTTTAACATTTACGTCTTTACATATACATATTTATTTTGTGCTTTCTGAAAAAAAGGTAGCTGTAAAACTGTATATTTCCATATTTATTTAACTGATAGACCCACACTCATACTTCGATGTCTGTCGTGTTTTAGCTCTTTAAACTGGCAAATATTACATAAGAATACTTGTCACCACTGCTTTTCGCTCTTGCCCTTGAGCCGCTGGCTGCCTGGTTGCCCTGGGAGCCCTCGATTAAGGGGATCCAGTTGTCCCCGGACTTCGAGGATCGCGTCTCGCTCTACGCGGACGATATCTTGTTGTACCTTACGTCCCCATGAAAATCTCTGAATGTTTTGTTCGACGTGCTTACCTCGTTTGGGAGGAACTCGGGCCTTGTGATCAACTGGGCTAAATCCTGTGTATACGTGCTCTTGGGCGGTCCCCCTCCCTTGCCTCGCAGGTGCCCCATTCAGGTCTCTCAGACGGGCTTAAGTACTTGGGGATTTTTATATCTTTAGACCCCGTGGCTCGATATGAACGTAATCTGCTCCCTCCTCTTCAGAGATTGAAACTTGATGTTGTGCGCTGGCGTGGGTTGCCTTTATCACCACTCGGGCGCGCAGCCCTTTTTAAAATGATGTGTCTGCCGCGGTTTTTGTACGCGCTTCAGAATACGTTCGATATTGTTCCGGCGAGCTACTTTCGAGAGGTTGAAAGCCTGCAGAGACGGTTAATTTGGGATGGACGTTCACGTATCGCCCTCGCTAAACTCACACTTCCCTGGTATGACGGGGGTATACCGCTGCCGGATATTAGGCGATATTATTGGGCCTCGCAGTTAATTGCGATCAATCATGCAACGTATACTCCAGCTCCTAACCCGGCATTCGAGATGGATAAATATTTGCTACCGGGTGGGGACTACAGAATGGCGCTCTATTCCAAGGTGGCGGGAAAGAATGTATCTGGACCCACCAGGATTGCTGTATGAGAGTGGCATGATGCGAATGCGTCTACGGGATGGAGAGATCGCTTGACTCGTGCGACCCCGTTGTTTGCGTCTGAAAGGTTGGGATGTCTCTGGGAAACTAAAGGGTTTGAAAAATGGGACATGATTGCTATCAGCACCGTGGGTGATCTTTGGGTCAAGGGCAAAATCAAGACCTTTGCCGTATTAAAGACAGAATATACCTTAAGCGACAGGGAATTCTTCCGGTATGCACAGATTCACCATGCTTTAAATTCGGCTCTCCCTGCGGGTACTGTCCAACCCGAGTCCTCCCCATTCGAAGATAGGGTCCTTGACGGCCACGTGCCCGACAGTACCATTTCTTTGATGTATAAGAAGTTGATTAATGCCCGGGTGGATCTGCTAGTGCGTCTCAGGGAGGTTTGGACCGGCAATGGTTTGGAGCTGGACGACGAGGATTGGCAGGCTGCATTATCCTCGCCTAAAGAAGTTGCGATTCCTGCCCATCTCCGACTCGTTCAGCTCAAAATCTTACATCGTGTATATGTTACTGGTCCGCACTTGATTCGTATGGGTTATTCCTCAGATGGGTTATGTAAGCGTGGTTGTGGAATGCTTGGAACTTTCCTGCATATAATTTGGGAGTATCCGGAGGTGGCTACGTTCTGGAATCGTGTGCATGCCGTGATGGGAAGGGTCACTGGAGTGGTGTTGTTGCCCGAGGCCAGACGCTGTCTGTTGAATGTGTGGGAGCCAAATGATTATGGTGTGGCACATACGTTGTGGGCGACCCTTGGGAATATGATCGCTAAGAGAGCTATTGCGCAGTTGTGGGGCTCCCAGCGGCCGCCCACGGTATCGGTATGGAAGGAGAATATGGATTGGTGTATGTTCAGAGAGAAAACTGTGTACGTGGCGCGGGGCAAACCTAAGAAATGGAACAACATCTGGTGCCAATGGAACGCATACCGTGGCAATATATGTACGCCTCCATTCGCGGAGAACCCCGATGTCCCCCTGTCCCCCTCATCCGACATTCCATATATTGTGTTCTTTATGTTATCTCAAATTTGTTTCCCCGCTGACCCCCTCCACACTCCATGTGCTATTGATCTACTGTGTAACATCGTGCTTAGGTGTCCCCCTATGTGAACACAGGTCCATGTACATTGTATTTTGCCTTGTATGTTGTTTTTTCTTCTTTCTAATAAAAAAAAAATACTTCCACTGGTAAATACATGCATTATAGCATAAATGTATGTTGACATATGCCATTATTTGAAGAAATGTCATCCTGTTTTTTAATTTACATGCTGTCCATCTGCTCAGCTGTTGACCTATAATTCATGAAAGACAGCACCGAGAGTCACTTAGAAGGAGCACAATTTTCTGTATTTATCCACTTTTAAAAATAAATACAGACAGAAAAAACCTTGTTTTCTGTCTGTATTTATCTGTAAAAATCTGTAAAAATGGAAAACATAATTTACAAGTCATAAATAACTGCATATTTATTTATCACATCTGATATCACATCTGATAAATAACAGTACCCTGGGGATCATTAATTATCAAATACATCACATAACAGCAATGTGTTTAACATACCAAAAGCTGCAACTCCCGGTATGTACTAGCCATTTTGCACCCAATAAATTTGAGTTGATGTGACCTGACGAAATGTATAGGGTGGGAATTTGGTCTGTCGGATTTTAACTGTGGTTGGTAAAAGTTATGGGCATTTTAAGTGGCACTCATATATACTTGAGGAATCAGTTTGTGCTCAGCAACACGTGGCGTTACCTCCAAGGAAAATTAAGAAGTACTCTACCTGCAGTCTTGTAGCACTGTGGGTGAGGGCTATCACTTCTGAGCATGTGCCAAGGCCGTTCTGTTTTTCTTAATTAAAATGATCTGGAATTTTGAAGATAGTTGGAAGGGTCGGAAGGTTAAAGGAATGGGTATTATTTTGGTGTTTAGGTAGACAGATTATTTTCACTGAAAAGGAAGGTTATGATTTGTGGAAGTTTGGATTCGACTTCAAAATGTGCTTTTAAAAAGCAATTTTCTAGACGGTTTGACTATAAGTCCACCATTGCATATTGTAGCATTAGTTGTAATTGATACTAATTAATGTGTATAAATCTTTATTCGGTAAAATTGATCACCATAAAAGACAACATATACATTTTAAAATACATTTCATCAAGATGTACTAGCAACAACAAAGGTTGACCATAATTAAATACGACTGAACACTATCACAATTAATAAGACCACGGGCAAAAATACTCCAGGCACTCAAGGTAGGCGGCTTCAAATAGCTCCACTGAGGGTGGATAGTGGCCTTGCAATCATTCCCAGGGATCTTGATCTAATAATCCAGGCACTACTTAAAAACTTTGCCACCCCGCATATCAATGAGGTAGATGATAGATCCGTTGTAATCACTCGTAGGGCCGAGCGATGGCATCTCATCCCCAGTCCTTTACAAACTGGTTTCAGCCAGTTTTTCCGAGCCACTTTATACGCAGGGCAGGCAAAAAGAAGATGGGCCACAGACTCTTTAGGGGCCACACAGCCGGGGCAAGATCGTGAGGGGCCATCCTGATTGGACCATTTTGAAGTAAATTCATGTACCGGGAGAGTGCCGTACCTTAATTTTAAATAAAGGGCCCTGTCTAGCGGCTTGGTTATCAAGTCAAGAAAGGGTTCAAGTTTCCTTACCCACTTACACTCAAGAAAATACTCTGTAAGTGAACCCCCTGAAATGCTGCGTGATGCTTCGGCCTGAACCCAATCCCAATATAGTTTCTTGATCACCATTTTGGGCGGGGGCGCTTGGGACTCCCATACATCTCTCAAACCCAATTGGGAGACTAATAGCCTCAGATTTTTCAGCCAGCCAATTTTGAACCCAGAATCTAATAAAATTAGCTCGTCCAGACCTTCGGCGTATTTGGCCAGCTCCTTAGTCCTTCTCAGGCGGACCCAAAAGAGCAGTGGGCGCAGCCTCACTATATCCTTTAAGGCACGTCTACCAAGGTCTAACCGCAGGGGGATCAGCGGGGTGGAAACAGGGAGGGCCACCACATCTCTAAAAAACTTATTTTCTGCTATGGTTAGCTCATTAACATTGTCGAACCCCCATAATTCGGAGCCGTACAATGCAGCCGGGAGTATCTGGCCATCGTAGATGGCCATTACCGGGGACACTGGTTTACTAATTGATGCCCGGTACTCTCGTAAGGTCACCCCCGACACTCTTTTGTGGCCCAATAGCATTTTGGCCAAGTGATCCTTCCAGGTCATTCCGCTATTTATCCGGACCCCTAAATAGTCGAATGCCTCGACCAACTCCAGGGGAGTCCCGTTAAGCAGAAAATTATTTTTAAAATTTTTGGCGGGCGAAAAGGCCATCAGTTTGGTTTTGGTGGTATTGATGGTTAGGCCTCTCTCTGTACAAAAGGAGGTGAATCGCTGCAGAAGTTTTTGCAGGCCTATCGGGGATTTAGCTATCAGTAAGGTATCGTCCGCAAAGAGCAGAGTCTGAATCTTTTCCCCCGCCAGGGTTGGGGCATCCGTCTCTTCTCCTCTCAGATGGTCCACCACTCCATTCACAAACAAGGAGAAGAGAGTCGGAGCCATGACACACCCTTGACGGACTCCACTCCTCACAGGTACCCTGTCTGTCAGTTGGCCCTGTGTACCCCATCTGATCCTAGCGTATGTCCCCTCATGGAGTCTTACAATTAATCTCAAGAGTGAGCCAGGAAAGCCCATACTTTTCAGAATCTCCCACAGTTTAGCACGGGGGACCAGGTCAAAGGCCGTCTTGAGATCTATGAAGGCCATATATAGGCTGCCCTTCTTGATGGTAACTGCCTTCCAATAGATCCCAAACAGCCGAAAGACCTGGTCCATGGTGCCCACCCTCTGGCGAAATCCGGCCTGCAGATGAGAGAGAATACATTCCTCCTCCATCCAGTCGCCCACCCTGGCGATAATGACCCTGCCAACCACTTTCTGGATTATGTCTATCAGACTGATCGGTCTGTAGTTGGCAGGGTCATCTCTTGCCCCCTTCTTGTACACTGTGACCACCTCGGCACCCTTCCATGAATCTGGCACGGGGTGTCCCTTTACTAACAAATTCATTATGGTGGCTATTAGATTTGCCCAGGCAAGGGGTTCAGCGATCAAGAGGTCCCCAGGGATCCCATCCGGCCCAGCTGCCTTCTTAGGGGTCAAATGTTTAATTGCTGCCACTACTTCAGAGGCCGTAAATAAGCACTCAGTCTCCCCGCCAGGATCCCTTCCCTCCCCACAAGCAACCAAGGGGCCAGTTGTATCTTCACTACCGCCATACAGGGATGAGAAGTGATTGAACCATTGCAGGCTGGTTATATGGGATGCTAAAGGCCGGGTTTTACCCTGTCTAGCTCTATTGATTAAATCCCAAAATAACGTCGAATCCCTCCTGCTGAGGGCGTCTGTTATTTCCCTCCAGTGCTCCTCCTCCCAATCGCGCTTTGCCAGTGCAATTGCTCTCAAGTACTCCCTCCTGGCCGCTCTAACCAGAGTAGGATTCCTTGCGAGCAAGGCAACTGACAAACTTTTCCTCTTCCCCTTGCAGTCCGCTGAATACCATGGATTGCTGGAAATGGGGGGGGTCCTATTTAGTCTAGGGGTTTTCCCTTTAGAGGTGAAATAAAGACTCACTTGGTCTATCGTGCCTTTGTATGCAGAATCGAGTTTTGAGGAAAGGCACGGAGAGCTAGCAACCACCCGGTCCATTGCCTCCAAGTCCCTATACAGGTCTTCGATGGTAGATTTAATGGTCCCTAGTTGGTCTATATTTAACTGAGCCTTATCCCACTTCAATCTACGATTGTTTTCGTAAGGGATGACCTCTTTGGTTAATTTCAACGGCACACTCATCCCTTTCACTTTAATTTTGCCCCATTTAAACTTGCAACAAAGCGGATTATGGTCGCTATCCTGGGTGGGTACCACCTCCATATCAATGAGGTCAAGCCACATACTAACGCTCATTAAAATGTAGTCAATTCTGGACGGGCCGCTAACCTGTTAAAAGTCATTGCGCCTGATATATCAGACCGGGTCCTGCCATTAAGGGCTCTTAATTTGTGCTCCCTAGTAAGGGCATTCAGTTGGATTGCCCTAGCAGACCATTTCCGAATGGGGGGTACCGTCAAGGGGGGGATAGACCACCTGGAGTCGTCCTCCTCAGTACCTAGTGGATCATCACCAAGAAGGGGTTCGAACATACAATTAAAATCGCCACCCGCCATAATTCTGGCTGAGGGAGGGCAATTAGCTAGAGCAGAATCAAGGCTCGATATGGTTGCTGAAGTATTATCCCCCGCAGCCCCTCTAGCGTACACATTAAAAAGTTCAAGCCTAATCCCCTCGATGTGACCCCTAGAAGAAAGGTGCATTAAGTCATTACACTGAGTGTCATTGGAAACCATGTCCCAATCTAGGTCAATTCTTAACCAGACTAAAAGACCTCCTGCTGGTCTACCCTTCCCTTTACTTATCGCTGGGGAAAAGAAGGTAGTATAGCCAGATTTATCAATTGGTAACAGGCACCAAGTTTCCTGAAACAGGCAGACATCGAACTTCTCGATGAATGCATGCCATTCAGGAATGTCTAACTTCCTTTTTAGCCCAGCTACATTCCAGGAAATCAGGTTTATTACCCTAGGACCCTTGTGCACTAAGGAGGACCCATCCGTAGTCACCCCCCCTAGCTCCAATCCCACACATCTAAATTGGTGGCTATTACTCACACAACAAGATTGCCTGTCAGGTTCAGAACAATCAACAGCAATAGACATACCCGGAGCAGCAAAAAGAGGCATATTCGGGTGGATGACATTAGAGACATCTGTGGTTACCTCCTGGGAATTGTCACAAATAATTCCTCCTTGCTGGGGATCCACTCCTTGTCGACCGCATCCCTCCTCCTTAGGCTGTAAACATCAATCGCAGTCCTCCATACCAGTAAGCTGCGAAAACCTATTGAAGGTATCTAAGGGGGTGAAGGGTCTAAGATGCTCCATTGCACTATTGTGACTTAGGTGATGTCTCTGTGGAATCGTGGACCAACCAGACTGACCATTAGGCTGAAACTGATGCTGGCCACTTACCTGATAAGTACTATTGTAGCCAAACTGCTTGGGCCATGGGGCATAAGACTCTTCCCAATATTTGGGGGGGTAAGGAACCGGCCTCGGGTAAAAATAGGTTAAGGGCCTAGGTGTAATAGAGTTTCCTCCTCCTGCATATGGCCAATTTAAAATATAGTCTACTGCCCGAGGATCTCTAAAATTGACCACCACTAGATCCCCTTCAATATCTTTCCTTGTGTTACCCAACCAAGGGATCCGTCTGACATGTACTATATCTCCATCCACATTTGGGGCTATGGGCCTGAATGTCCTCAACCAATGAATTATTTTATTTTTCAATTGGACGTAACCTTCCTTCTTGTTGTCTGCTAATGGGGGAACCCCGGTCATGACTACTACATAGGGCACCGCCTGAGGTGGAATTTCCACTTGTGGTACCCTAGTTAAGGGACCTCTGGTGCGTCCCCCTTCCCCCTGTCTCTCACTTCTGTTAACTGGGGGAGCCTTTGTCGTTGGCCTATGAGGGCCACCTTCTGTCCCAGATACAGACATATTCGGGTTCTTTGTGGGGTTTTCTTTATGAATAGCAGGCACCACATTTCCCTGATGCTGAGACGACTGTTTAGACATCTGGAGCGGAGCAGAGGGGGTAGCTACTGGGGATTTTACAATCTGGTTAGACGAAACCCCGGTACAAGGTGTTAGTTGTATTCCCCCACTCCCCTGGGCCTTGGTCACCGTGGCCATACTATTTATGGCAGCCTCTACTAAGGTCAATCTATTTTCAACTTTCCTAAGACTCTCAATCACGGGTAGCAACAGAGACCTCAGTAAAAGTTCGAAATCCCCTACAGATGGAAAAGGGGTCGATGTGTTTGTAGATAAGGGCCCCTGACTGTTATCTAATACTGCTATATTGGGGACCTCGACGAGCGGAGTAGCCACCAATGGTGATGCCTCAGGTGTTACTGTAGTTGCAACTACCATGGTAGCCCTTACATGTGGTGAGGATAGTTTAGGGCCTTTGCCAAAGTCTAGATGGGAAATTTTAACTTTGCCTTGTCCCACCCTTGATTTCCTCCTTTTTTTATTTGGTGGTGGACCATGTATCTGTGCAACCACTAGTTGCTTAGATTTCATAGATTTAAGCTTCGGGGGAGCAGCAGTGTGGCATGGAATCTGGGAAGGGGGGTCAATCACAATAGAATCAAGGGGCATACCAGGGGAAGAGGTGCAGTCACGCAGTAAAAGTGGGAAACCTTCTTGACTAACGGTTTCCCTCCCAAGGTCAATTAGGTCCCCCTCAGCGAACAAAGAAGCAGGCGCAGAGTCAATAAAAGATCTGTTTTTCAAACTTTCGATTGAACGCCGCCGCTCAGCCCTGCGTTCGGCCATGATCAATTCCTTCTCCCCATCGGACAGTACCTTGGGGAAGTAATTGTCTAGTGACCCATTGCGAAGTTTGCCCTTCTTCCCAGGTGACCCCCCATCAGGTAGGGTAGCCATTAACTAACCTGTAACACGAGCCCACGAAGTAAATTTTAGAGAATAGGCCCAGCACAGCCTTCTTCAGCCTCTGAGGGCCTCAGAGGGCCCGCCCTTTGCCCGGGCTTCGCCCCGGGCGCTCCCGCGCAGCGTGATTCGATGGATTATATGGGCCCAAGACTGGAATAAGCTGGGCGGGGCGGTCAGGGAGAGCGGGCCAGGTGACAGGCCGGAGGATTGCCGGGACTCCTGGGAAAGCGAGTCCCGGTTCCTTCGCTCGCAGCCCTGTCTCTCGCTCTCACGCCCAGCTGGCTCCTGTGACTCCTGGGCTCCGGTGGCGGCAACAGCGCAGCGGGACCCGCGAAGCGGGTTCCGCAAGTAGTAAAAATGACCTCCCAGCGGCAACAGGAACAAAGTACAGCAAAACGACCCCAATGTCAATGGACGGCGGAGATTTCTAAATAGGTGAGCTGGGCGGGGCGGTCAGGGAGAGCGGGCCAGGTGACAGGCCGGAGGATTGCCGGGACTCCTGGGAAAGCGAGTCCCGGTTCCTTCGCTCGCAGCCCTGTCTCTCGCTCTCACGCCCAGCTGGCTCCTGTGACTCCTGGGCTCCGGTGGCGGCAACAGCGCAGCGGGACCCGCGAAGCGGGTTCCGCAAGTAGTAAAAATGACCTCCCAGCGGCAACAGGAACAAAGTACAGCAAAACGACCCCAATGTCAATGGAGGGCGGAGATTTCTAAATAGGTGAGCTGGGCGGGGCGGTCAGGGAGAGCGGGCCAGGTGACAGGCCGGAGGATTGCCGGGACTCCTGGGAAAGCGAGTCCCGGTTCCTTCGCTCGCAGCCCTGTCTCTCGCTCTCACGCCCAGCTGGCTCCTGTGACTCCTGGGCTCCGGTGGCGGCAACAGCGCAGCGGGACCCGCGAAGCGGGTTCCGCAAGTAGTAAAAATGACCTCCCAGCGGCAACAGGAACAAAGTACAGCAAAACGACCCCAATGTCAATGGAGGGCGGAGATTTCTAAATAGGTGAGCTGGGCGGGGCGGTCAGGGAGAGCGGGCCAGGTGACAGGCCGGAGGATTGCCGGGACTCCTGGGAAAGCGAGTCCCGGTTCCTTCGCTCGCAGCCCTGTCTCTCGCTCTCACGCCCAGCTGGCTCCTGTGACTCCTGGGCTCTGGTGGCGGCAACAGCGCAGCGGGACCCGCGAAGCGGGTTCCGCAAGTAGTAAAAATGACCTCCCAGCGGCAACAGGAACAAAGTACAGCAAAACGACCCCCTATGTATGTAAAGTATGTACTAGCCACAACCTTATTAATAGGAGTAGATGGTAACGAGGAAGTAAGCTGAACGTGACTAACATTAGGCAGGTGTGTTTACTCTCCCACCTATACAATAACACATTATAGCCCTCTGTTCAGGGATGTTATCAGGGTTTAATGCCACCTCTGCAGAGGCTTCTAACTGTTAATTATCACACCTGCAGCGTTTCACTCTTGTCTCTGTAATGTCATCCCACCAGGCCTTGAATGGCCATTTACTCCTGCGGGGGCAACACGAGACAGAGGGAGAGGAGAGGATCTGAATGAGAATAGAAAGAAAGAGGCAGGAAAGAAGGTAAGAAGGGAGTGAGGAAAGGTTTGAATATGTGTTCAAGAGCTGTTTTGGTTCTCTCTCTGAACCTCCATTCAACACAGGCATAAAAACACACTGACAATCTATTTCTGCTTCATGCTCCTGCCCTTGACCTGTAGTGAATGCTAGAACTCCCATGGGTAGATTTAATAAGAGTTTATGCAGTGTTTGCATCACAAAAGTGACACAAATCGGCACAGAATATTTTTTTCCAATTGACTTTCCAGAGCTAAACTTGTTTTGCCCTGGAAATAACGTAAAAGTAACACAAAGCAGTGCATAGCGCTGCTTTGCATTACTTAGTGCTAATGGGGCATACCATGGGTGGGGAAAGGGTGTTCCCATACAACACATTTTCCCATAGACACAGAATGGGTAAAACCTGTTGATACATCTAGCCCCTGGTTACGTTTCCAAAAATAGTAGCACGTCTAGCCTGGATAGTGCAATATGGAAGAACCAGGCTATACAATACATCTTTAACAAGGCCAGGTTAGCAGTTCCTGCTCATTTCAAGTCCAAAGGCCTCTCTCTTACATCTAACTTTATAAATTAGTTTTAATAAGTAGTACATACTTTCAGACCATGCGCAGTTTTAGCGCCGTCCTTAGATATAATCAGTACTGCAATGCACAGTAGCTGCTTTGTAAGCCTGTCTTCTGCAGAAACAAATGACCTTACCTGTTTCATTAACATCTGTGTTTTAAAATATCTTAAATCAATTGCATTGTAGGAAGGGTGCAGTGGGTGTTGGAGGTTAATTAAACAAAGATTGCATCGTAATAGCTTTTTTTAAAGCTTCCGAAGAGGACAAAGTGGAACCTTCGCTGCAATGTGATGCTCCCTCGGCTTTTGTGCTAATGCAATGTGGTTGTCTCCTGTGTGATTTATACTGGCTTTGTAGCAAGAACGCGAGACTGAGTGCTTGTGGGCACCGCACAGTGATAGAAGAAAGAATCCACAAACACCCATTGCTTTTAACTACAAGCTTTGTCCTTGCATTAAATGTCTGGATGTGGGTTAACTAAATGATTCGACTGCTCAAGTGCACTCTTCTACATAAAATGTGTGAATAGATATTCACCATTTTCTTTTGGGGTGGTATGTTTTTTAATCATTCTACATGAAGCCTCACAGTGTTGTTTTGAGTACTAAGGGCGCAATTTAAAATTTGGGTGGTTAGCGCAACAACTTCCCAGGGTGGTTGAGATCCTGGCCTCCACCACTTTGGTGAAAGTCCGTCCGTCACATTCAGAGACCTCCGTCTGCCTGGAGGTAATCTCTCAGCTGCGAAGGAAACCACCAGTGCTCCCTTCACAGCATGGAAAGTTGGTGCCATGTTCAAAGAGTCTTTTTAGCAAACTTTTTGTATTGAGAAAATAAACTTCCAAAGCTGAAGCTGGTTCTCTCAATACAAGCACAAATGGCACTGACAGGCATGGATTTTTCGTCCTCTGTTTGGGGGCTTTTCTACATTTTACCTCCCTAAGTGTTCCATGCCTTGCACTGTGGCGACATGCAGGGAAATGAGCACTGGTATCCCCATACTAAACAGGGGTATACAGGGGCGGCTCCTCCGTTTGAGCGAAAGAGCGTCGCCCCACTTAAAATTCTCCCAAAGTCCCAGAGATGAAAAACAAAATGGTAATTAATTAGTATTTTATTTTTCATCCCGCAGGCCGAGCATCAGGACGAGCGCGGGCCGCTGCTAAGTGACAGCAGATGGGTGGAGGGTGGGGTGGTGTTGCACATCTTTTTGGCAAGACGTCTTGCGATGGCCAGACACACATGCGCACTTTAAACATCTCTAACTCAGCTGTCATAGATCAAGCCAAAGCCTCCATAGCACAGTGAAGCATCGAGTGAGGCTGCTCCCACCAATCCTAGCGCTGCTCTGATGCTGGTGAGAGGAGCCAAGATTGGCAAAGGGAGTTCCAGCATCCAGTTACCCATGTCAGCAAAAGAAGAGGTCCGGTGCGAGGATGTCGCAGAGTTTGGAAAGTTCTATTTAATTTTTTAAATATTATTTTACATGCGGGCACGCTCACGACCTCCCCGTAGATTCCAGCCACCACTGGTGGTATGACTATTACTGTTACCTGCAGACCCTTTGGAAGGCAATCCCCTAGATGAAAGTTTTACACGGGGGAAGCCAGCACTCATTTGGTCTAAACCTGATACTTTCCCTGATTTAAAATTGCAATGGGTGACCCAAGCCTGGGATGAATATGATGGGGAGGGAGGGCCACCAATTTCCAGAGGTCATCCCACTCCACCAAATTATAAATCATACCTAAGATATTTCCTCCTACAACTGCAGATAGTTTCTTACAGTTATACAATGGGCAGGGCAAGAGCACGTCATCATCTTACCTAGGGTTTTGTAATACTACTATGTGAACACACATCAGCTAGGGATTCTTAAATTCGTGTGGGGCAGTGCACCAAGGAAAAACACATAACACTCTAATTTGGACATGCACCTATTCCAGGAGAGGGCCAGAGTTCTACATTATAAAAGAGGTTAGTCTGCCTCTTGTGAAATACCAAATTGCACCCACCACACCAGAGAAAATAGCCAAGCTAGCCATTATTGTAGAGAATGCTATTCTGGTAACCTGGCCCTATCTGGAAAACACATTAAACAAAGTATAGAACCAATACAATGTTGACAAAATCTATACAATAACTCCCCTTCTTTTTGTAACTGACGTTCCTTGTATGGAGACCAGACAATTTCTGCAGGGTATCTGAAAAACCTGTGCAGCCCCCTTGCTAGAAAAGAGGCCGGTAAAGACTTTCAGTATCTGCTCGAAATTTGTTATTTAGCATGGTAAAATAAATAGGTAATAAATATCTGCAAAGCCAAAACACTTTTTAAAATTACACATGACAGATTTCAGATATAGGTAATGCCATTACCAATGGAAAATAGCAACACCACCACTTTATGACAGTTGAAACCTTGATTGCTCTTACAATCTAGAGCTGTGAGGCACTTGCCCACTCTCTGTAGATTGTGTGTGATCTGAATTAGCCCTCGTGGTCCCAGCCATTTCCTCACAAACCCAGCAATTGTTCCTTTGTGATGGAAGTGGGGTCTTCCTCTTCATCTCTTCCCACCTGCCCTCACGTTCCTGTATGGCAGAGGAGTGCACAGAAGTAGGGCAGGAAGGAGTATGCCTGTTTGCTGGATGCCAGGTGTCACCCGCTCTTCATGGGCCCCTTTAGTCAGGCTCAAGGGCTCACAGGCGAACAGGATGATTGGCACCCAGCTACTTCTTCTAATGGGGGTGGTATGCTGTGTGACTATGCTCTGATTCTCCAGGCCTCCTTGGGGAACCACAGTGTCATGGGTTCCTAAAGAGCATTAAAGAAGCCTGGGTTCCAACAAGATCCCCAGGAAACTCACTACCCTCACAGACAGCACAACACATAAGCAGCACAAATAAAAGCAAATATCTGCAGCCCAGTTTGACCTATTTGGTCTAGTTTTGTTTACTTATGTTCCTGGCAGCTCACTACAGCTACCAGGAGCCTTACTGAAGAGGATCTTGGCCTCTACATTTTTGTTTGTTTCTCTTGCTAATATTAAATACTTTTCAGCCCCTAGACACTGCTGCTTCCTTTTAGCTGCAGTGGGCTGCAAAGAGCTTTGGGGATCTTTCCTCCTGTTCCAATTCTCGGTAGTGTTCTGACCTGGGATCTACATGCAGGAGCACCCCACAGCCCTCCTGGTAGAGGCACCTAGGCCTCCTATCCACTTCCAGGGCACCTGTGTGGTCTGATAAAGATTAGCCCTTCCCTTCAGGGTCCCCAGCAAGACCCGTCCAGAGGGACTGGAAAAGCCAGTGCACCTGGCCCTGGAGACAAAGTCCAATAGAGGTCACACATGGTAAATTCAGAGTAGTCCCACTGCAGAAAGGGGTTCTTCAGAAAGCTGGTCTTGCTTCTCTTTATTCATTCTTCATTCAATCTCTTCCCTGTGTAACATTTTCAAAATGGCAGTGGAGAGTTCCAACTCAATCAAGAGACAATACATGGACCCTCAATTCTTAACTAATATTTCACAATCCACAGGTAGGCCATCCTCCCTGGCAGCATTTTGGGAATTTAAAGATGGAGGTATCAACCAAGGTTGAAAAAGTTCTCAATTCTGAGCCTGACTCTACTCATCCACAACTATTTTTTCCTTCAAAGACTTCGAAGTGATCCCTTGAATGTTATGATGGCTGTCTCAGGCAAATATAGCCAAGTTACAAGTCATTAGCAATTGCATATAGTTTCAATTAGATACTCAGGGGCCTATTTATACTGAAATGACTCGCTGAGCGCCGCACTCCGCCACTTCAGAAATGCAGAGCTGCACCATATTTACAAAAATATGGTGCAGCCCTGTGTTTCCCCCTGCGCTGGCGCTAAACTTAGCAGCCTAGCGCCAGAAGCAGGCACCCTTGCACCATAATGCAAGGGTGCCTGTGTTGAGGGGTAGATTGTTTATGTGCAGGAAGGTCCCCCTTCCTGCACATAAACAATCTTATTCATGCCGTTTTGTAACTTATGTGTGTGCTGATTAATGCAGCACACATAGAAGTATTGTTAATTACTTATCTGCTTTATTTATGTCTTTTCAGTTTTATAAGTACAAACTCGACCCGAAGGTATGGGAGCGCTTTACCTGAGCACAAGCTACATTACACAATGTCACATTCATTTTTTAAGGCACAGATGATTAAATGACTTTCCCAGAATCACAAGAGACTGATTTGACACTGAGACACAAACCTGGCTCCCCCAGTCCCAATATCTGCAGCTCTGGTCCTAATGCCACATCCTCTCCCTTATACCAACCAAAATGTGCATATTAAGCACTGTTAAACTTGCCATCCATGGTGCTGTCTTCTCTCCCAAACATTTTGCCTTCACCCCTTCTGTTTTCTGAATCTGTTCTTGTTGGTATTAGGCCTCTGTGCACTTTACCTTTACTAATCAGTACTAAAATGTTTGCGCTCACTCCCTTAAACATGGTCAAATTGGCGTACACCTGATTGCCACATTTAATATACTCTTACATCCCTAGGAATGCGCTTACAGGGCCTGTAAGTTAAATGCTACTACTGGGCCTGCAGAACCTGTAGAACCCACTAAAGTAGCACTCTAAATCATGTCATAGGCCTGCCATTGCAATTTCACTTGGCAAAATAAATCATTTGCTAGGCCCAAACCCTCCTTTCTAGTACATAAAAGTAACCCCTAAGGTAACCACTAAATTTCCCATAAGGGTGTGGCACATTGTATTTAAAATGTTTGGCATATGTTTTTAAGTTTTACATGTCCGGGCAATGAAATACTCCTAACTGCATTTTTCACTACGGTGAGGCCTAACTTTACCAAAGAATATTATTGTGTTACCTTATGACATTTAATAATTGCTAGCATTTGACCGGGAACAGGTAGGTTTATCCTATTTGCACTCAAATAAATTGTAATCTAAAATCCTCTTTAATGGTGAAGCAGGATTTGAAGTCTCCATTCTGAAAATGCCATCAGTTTAAAAGTTGTTAAGGATAGCAAGTGCACTCCATCCCTTAATTGATCGTAAGATTTTGCTTAGACTGCTGGATAAATGCGTGTAAATGCAGCGCTGTGGTTTTCCCCTCCACAGCTTGTCAATGACACTGCCAAAAGGTACAAAGCTTGCGCACCTAGCTGCTGAACTGCGAAAATAATCAGTTTAAAAGTTGGCATTTTCTTGTCCTAACCATTTGTGCCTTCTGCCAGTATCCTTGGCCACATTAGTAGTACTAGCTTAGTTGTTGGCCTTTGTGTATTCCTCCCAGATAGTGAGACAAAGGAGGACTGGATGTTGGCAGGATGGGCCATCCTGCCAAGTGGTTGGGGTGGATTTTTCTCTGCCACACTTACATTTTAAAGGGATGCCTCGAGCACACACATACACAAAGCAACCTGACACCAGGCCTATTGTCACCCCAGACTCCTGGAGCCTTGGAAGGAGAGAGTAAGACCTTTTCACAACCAGTGAGGATAACCTTGAACCCAATACAAAGGCTGGCATCAGGTGCACATATTGTACCCTTAGAGCACATTTTCAGTACACTCCTGTCCCTGTGGATAGTCAAAAGGACCGTCTAAACCCCCAGAAGACTGCCCTGCTGTTTGAGGCCTGCCTTGCTCCACAGGGGACTGCCCTGCTCTTGAAGTCAGCCTTGCTGCTTGAACTTAGGACTACCAGAGTAACTCTAAGGGATAGTTGGCTGTCCTCCTGTGTGTGCAACAGGGACATAACAAACTCCAGACACCTTGAACGCTGTTCCTGGCCGCTGCTGAAGTGAGTCCTAATCCCCCAAGGGGTGCCCTTCCGCAAGGTCATGGACACATGGTACTGGTGTGAGAAATACGTCTATGACTGTTGGGACTTCGAATTTCTTTTACCAAAAAGTGCCAGGAGAACCGACAGATGACCAGGATCTACCTGCCAATTAATTTGCCAAGGTGTATTGCTGATAGGCCTAATTTTGCAGTACCTCCTGAAATATTATTCTCCACAGCAGCAAATCCTGTTCAGCGTAACCGTGGTGTGACGGTATCCAACCTTGTGGAGCACTCTTTGGCTACAGCTTGCAACTTCGTTCCACTGGAGGCTATCGACTTCCAAAATGTTGTCTGAATTTGGAGGTAAAAATCTTCACTGGACTGAAAGGTTCCTTGTCATTGTCGACAGCTTGTCCAAGACCTCATCCAGTGATCCCAGAAAAGATGACTCCTCCAAAGACACAGCCTTCTGCATTGCCTCGCTGAACTCTACCTTCTCCTGGACTTTTCTACAAAATGTCTTCTATGTTTGCTGATAAGCTGAGTCCAGGCCCAGTCCACTCTGGGTGTTTTACCAAAGCTCTACCTTTATTGGCCTTAACTTTTGACTTTGCTCCGGTCTCACGCGACCAGATATGGGCAGTTGATGCTTTGATCTGTTAGGCACTAGATTTCACTAAAAACTTTTAAAAATCATAACTCTGGTTCTACTGATTGGATTTACTTCAAATGTGTGTTATTTTATTTATTAAATTTTCCTCTATGTTTCTAAACTGGTGTGGAATCTTTCTCGTATTGTAGTTTTACTTTATTACTGTCTGTCTGCTGCAAAAACGCTTTACACATTGCCTTTAAGTTAAGCCTGACTGCTTTTGTGCCAGGCCACCAGAGGTTTAAGCAAAAGTTAATATAGTGACTTTTCTGGTTCATCCTGACAAGGATTGTGGTTTTGCTTGAGCAGGTCCAACACCCCCCATCCCCCCAATGAATAATCCGATTTCCTGAATGCACCCTTTGCCCAATGAGTAATAACAATCAAGCACAACATATTCTACAGCAGCATAAATAAAAGGAATATCTCATTTTGAATTATAAGGCCAAGGCAGGTCACAACTACATTATTCTGGGACCCATTTGCAGCAGGGCTAACTGCGCAGCTACCTGGCTGTGTAAGACAATAGTCATCTTCACTGAGCCTCCACACATGTGTACATGTGTTCACATATAACCAGCGCAAAGCCTCTTAAACCATCTGAGCAGCAGTAGACCTTATTTTGAAAGGTGAGTAGTGGTAGTTACATCTCAAATCTCTTAACAAAAGCTTAAAATGAGAGAGACTCTATTAGGGAGACTTACTCACAGCAAAGGTTCAAAACCAGGAGCTCCAAAAGGAAAAAAAAGAATGGTTTCATAAAGTCAGAACCAACTCTCTTACAGCAAGGGACAATTTTAAAGGAAAGATTCGTGAGCGAATGTCCTCATTTTCTTCTTTGAACCACAAAGCTTTACAGTAATGCTTCCCCACTCAGTGTAATCTGAGCCAGGTAGTAAAACGGGTTGCCATGCTGCATTCAGCTCTCACTCAGCCAAGGTGATCCCATAAATATACATAATGGAATATATTACTAAACTGAGATTTAGCGCTTTCACTTAAGATCATCTTCTTCCTTTTTCATTGCTTGTTGTTGTTTTGGAGTTTGTTACTAGAGATGGATAGAAGAATCACTGAACTCCTAAAGAAGCCTCTACACTTAAAAGAAATAATTATTTTTATTATGTGGTATGTTCTGTCAATAATTTTGTTGTATTCTTATACATTTTGCTCCATCACGTAAGCCTACTAAACAATAGAGGTGAATATGGAGCAAATGCCAGTTGAATGAATAAGATAAAGAAAGATGTTTACAAAGTGTTAGAAATGAAAAGCAATAAAACAATAGAAAGAAAAACAAAATATGGGTCATAATTATATGGCAAATGCAACTAAGCATTAACAAATGGGTCACATATCCAGTTTCAACATACTACAATGTGTAGACCCCTGAGGCGGCATTCAGAAAATGTCACATGAAAGGCAGCTTACTCAAAATGCAATTTTAGACTAGTTATGGTATGTGGGTACCAAATTGTCAGTAAAGGTACTAAATTCAAGATAAAATGTTACAGGATGCTTTGTGGAGTAGAGCATGGAAATGGGTAAAGGCACAATGAAATATGCACGTGCCACTCTGATTGCACTGAACTGGTCTTTGGAAAAATAAATAAATCAATCAATCGATGTAAGCTTTATTTCGACAACTCGTCATAAAAGCTAAAAAAAACACAGCTTAAGATACAATTAAAAAAGATAAAAATGAACAGTTTATACAGCACATGACACAGTAAGCGTGCAAGTTCTTCCTTGCACTAAAACATGCTGACAGTTGCATGGTGATACAAAAGGGGATGATGGACGGAGCGTTTGAGCAAATCAAACACTCACCTCCAGTCAACTGATCTGGGTTTAATCCATCACCATTCTTTAGCCCACTCAGCCACCCCATTTCAGACAGTTGCATGGTAACATAATCAAATCCGGCATACATTAACTACTTGAGGTACTCAATACGGTTATATACAACAAATGGGAATAAGTGCAATCCACTTTGTAGACCACAAAAAGCTACAATGCCCATCCAGTGTGAACTAGATGAGTACAATTCATCATATAAACTCATTCTTAAAATAAAGAAAACAATTCATTGAATTTAAGACTATACCAAAAAAGAAGAAAAAAAACAAAAGGGATATTTCAAAAAGGGAATGACAAAGAAGAACTATCAAAATATTTCGGTGATTAAAATATGCTAAAATGATCAGCATACCCCAAATCATGTTTTTTGCCGTTGAACCGTTCTCATTTTAAAACTGATGTGATGTTTATTAATCGAAAAAAGTGCTTATGCTATGCATCTAATGGATAACAGATTTTTACAAGTGTGAGTGCTAGAAACCCTAGACCAGCTAAGAATAACGACCAGCCTACTGCTTACTATGATCCTCTCGCTCGAGCCTTCCTTCTTATTCCCCACATGTGGCTTAAAAACTTGGCCACTGCACAGGCAAAGAGGGGTCTAGTGTCCACTTTAAGGATACGCTGGGCCTCCTGATGACTCTGTGTACCCAATTGCAGGCAAATCGGCTTTAACCATCTAGGGCTGCACATAAGCAGAACATTCGAACAGCAAATGAGCAACAGACTCCACTGGTACTTTGCATCCTGGGCAGTCATTTGGACTTAGATCATTGGTATGCCACTTAGCTGGTACCTCGCCAACCGGGAGGGTGCCAAACCTAAATTGAAGGGGTGTAAGCGGAGTACTTTGGGGCAGCGTCACGAGGTTCCTTAGGAATTTATGCTCTGATCTACTGAGCTCCGGTGTTTTGTTGAATCCCCATAACTCTGCCCCATACAGGGATGTGCTGACTGCTTTCGAATCATAAACCTGCAGAGCAGCAGCAATGGGTCTGCTATGTGAGGACCAATGTTCTTTTCCAAGGGCCCCTGTGACACGCTTGTGGCCCACAAGCATCTTTTTCAGGAGGGGGTCCAGGTCATTTTATCAGAAAGAGGGATGCCTAGATAATCAAAAGTGCTGTCTCTTTCCAAGGAGATCCCTCCTAATGTTATGTGACATTTTTTGGACGTATAGGGGTTGAAGGCCATACATTTTGTTTTAGCAGCGTTGATCACCAAGCCCCTTGTATCGTAGAAGAGATGAAGTAGTAGCTGTACCTCCGCCAGTGTTTTTTAAACCAGCAGGGTGTCCTCTGCAAATAAGAGGTTTGCTACCTTCTCCCATCCCAGGGTTGGCAGGTCGGCAGATTCTTGGAGCAAAAAACTAACCACTCCGTTCAAATACAATGACAATAGAGTGGGTGCCAAGATGCAACCTTGACGGACTCCCCTGCTAACTGGGATGCGCTCTGTAAATTGCCCCTGTGATCCCCATCTGATCTGGGCATAGTTGCCATCATGCAATCGAACTACCAGGCTGAGGATGGCTGGCGGGCTGCCCATACCTTTAATCACATACCATAATTTGTGCCTGGGGACTAAATCGAAGGCAGTCTTTAAATTGATGAAGGCTAAATATAGACTGCCCTGGCCAATCACTACTACTTTCCAGTAAAGAAGCAGGAGGCGGAATACCTGGTTGATTGTCCCCGTCTTTTCCCTAAATCCGGCTTGGTATTGAGATCAAATTGCCTTATCCTCAGCCCATGTCTGGATCTTCGACAAAATTGCTCTACAGAAAACCTTTTGGAGGGCATCAATCAGGCTGCAAGGCCGGGAGTTGGAAGGCTAGTCGCTGTCCTCTTTTTTATAGATGGGAACCACCTCTACCCCCTTCCACGACCCTGGGACTGGGGGATTCACTTGCTATAGCGTTTGACAAAAGTTAGATATATCGAGCCCAGTTTTTAATATCTGATAAAAATAGATGCCCGGGATGCCATCGGCCCTGTGGCTTTTGACTGCACTATCCGACCGAGGGAAGCCTCAATCTCACCCAGAGTGAAAAATGTATTGTTCGATGGCTGGCTGGTAAAAACGGGAAACACTCATTACAACTATGTCATTTTCACGTGCTGCCATCGCAACGCGACTTTAACATCGCAGGAGTCTTTACATCGCATGCTTTTAGAACGCATGCTACAACTGCGCATTGACTTTTACATCGCTAGCAATGTCAACGCGTGTGAAAAGGTGGGTGAATGAATGATGTGTGGATGGATGGATAAAAGGTTGAATGGATGAATGATGGATGGATGTGTGAAAAGGTTGGTGAATGAATGATGGGTGGATGGATGGATAAAAGGTTGAATGGATGAATGATGGATGGATGTGTGAAAAGGTGGGTGGATGAATGAAGGGTGGATGGATGATGAATGGGTGAAGGGTGGATGATATCTGGATGGATAAAAGGTTGCATGGATGTATGGATGGATGTGTAAAAAGGTGGGTGGATGAATGATGGGTGGATGGATGGAAGGGTGGATGGGTGTAGGATGGATGTATGGGTGGAAGGATGAAAGGGTGGATGGATGAATGATGGATGGATGGATGGATGTGTGAAAAGGTGGGTGGACGAATGATGGGTGGATGGATGGAAGGATGAAAGGGTGGATGGATGAAGGATGTATGTATGGATGGAAGGATGAAAGGGTGGGTTGATGAATGATGGGTGGATGGATGGATGTGTGAAAAGGTGGGTGGATGAATGATGGGTGGATGGATGGATGAAAGGGTGGATGTTTGAAGGATGGTCGGATGGACAGATGAAAGAGTGTGTGGATGAATGATGGATGGATGGATGGATGGATAGATGGATGTATGGAAGGGTGGATGGATGAAAGATGGATGTATTGATGGACAAAAGGTGGATGGATGAATTATGGATGGATGGATGGAAGGGTGGGCGGCTGAAGGATGGATGTATGGATGGAAGGATGAAAGGGTGGGTGAATGGATGGATGAAAGGGTGGGTGGATGAATTATGGGTGGATGGATGGATGAAAGAGTGGGTGGATATGGATTAAAGGGTAGATGGATGAAGGATGGATGGATGAAAGAGTGGGTGGATGAATGATGGGTGGATGGATGGATGAAAGGGTGGGTGGATGAATGGTGGATGGATGGATGGATGGATGTGTGAAAAGGTGGGAGGATAAATGATGGCTGGAAGGATGGATGAAAGGGTGGGTGGATGAATGATGGGTGGGTGGATGGATGAAAGGGTGGATGAATGAAGGATGTACGGATGGATGGATGAAAGGGTGGGTGGATGAATGATGGGTGGATGGATGGATGGATGTGTGAAAAGGTGGGTGGATGAATGATGGCTGGATGGATGGATGAAAGGGTGGGTGCATGAATCATGGGCGGGTGGATGGATGAAAGGGTGGATGAATGAAGGATGTACGGATAGATGGGTGAAAGGGTGGGTGGATGAATGATTAGTGTTTTTTAAGACTTGAGACACGGCTACTTGTGGCTTCAAGCCTAAGTTCGGCTATTTAAGTTTTCCAGTTTGTAAACAGATTCACTTGACGTGCTTTGATGGGAAATAAAAACACTCGTTTCTATTGCAATGCATGCTGTGGGTCTTTGGCATGAAATCGCAACTGTTAGAACAATTCCGGTAGGCAGAATGTTTTTATGCAATTGAGCGCAGGAATCGTTAATACACCAAGCGAGATGGTGCGTAAAACCATCCTGAAGCAGAGTTAATGCTGCGTTTGGATATTTTGTGCCAGTGGTGTCATCCAACCCCAGCAGCACGCATGCATTACAACCCACTGTTTGTGCGCATGCATTAAAACCCACTGTTTGTGCGCATGCATTACAACCCACTGTTTGTGCGCATGCATTACAACCCACTGTTTGTGCGCATGCATTAAAACCCACTGTTTGTGCGCATGCATTACAACCCACTGTTTGTGCGCATGCATTAAAACCCACTGTTTGTGCGCATGCATTACAACCCACTGTTTGCGCGCATGCATTACAACGCACTGTTTGTGCGCATGCATTACAACCCACTGTTTGTGCGCATGCATTACAACCCACAGTTTGTGACCCTACTTGCCACAGGTTAGGTTTGACTACGTCTCCCACCTTGGAAACGCACGTCCTGAAAAGCGCATGCTATAATGAAGCGCGCCCATGGTGTAGCAAGGAAGATTTACTTAGCCTCTGGGTGAGGGCAATATGGCCCAGTCCACCCCTTACCACCACAGACCACACCCCAAGTTCTCCCCATGATATATCTAAATAAACGCTCCTGTGCGTCTCAGAACCACATTGATCCGGTTGTCTACCGACCCTCTTTCAGACTGGAAGAAACACAACCTCCCCCCCTCTCCACCCCCTTAGTCAACGCATGTATCACAATTTGCGCCTGCTCAGGCCAAGCGCTGGGGACAGAGAAAGGCAGAATCATAAACAAAGAAAGGCAGACTCCTAGCCCACAACAGAGAAACCTGGTGCAATATCGGAATGAATGTGATCAGCTTATAACGAACGTTGGTTTGACTGACACTAAAAACACCAGCGAATTATTTCGGATGGCTCTTTAATACTCTAACACATGATGACCTCATGAGAGGAGGCCAGTCGGGCTATGACTGTATCCTTGAACAACTTCAAGCTAGCGGGTGGCAATTCAGTGTACAATTCTGCAGTAACAGGTCACCACTGAGCCCCGCAGGCACCTCCCACCCATGCTGGTGACTTATCTTATCTTTGTTACTCTGAATTCATGTTTGTCGATTCTCGGAGGAAAATGCAGGGGGGGGGGGCGGCGGGGGGTATTTGCACCCGGACCTATTCTTACCGAAGCTCCTTGCTGCTAAAAGCCAGTGGCGGGTGTTGTTATGACATGCGATTTGGCAGTCTGCGATGTTATGTACTTGCCAATAGTAAACAACGCATTGGCGTTGCAACAACGTGCAATGTGAAAATTGCCGATGTCGTGGTTTGTGCGATGTATTATACGCGTGGTAAAAGCACGCGGTTGAATGGTGCGCGGTGTAAGAACATACATCCCAGTATGGTGAACAAGATCCTCCAATGGAGGCGTATCAACAGTGTCTGCATAAAGCTTCCCAAAATGGTCATACCACATTTGGCCTGTGATTGAGGGGGGGGGGGGCAGGGGGTGGTTGGGCCACTGATTTGTCACCCCAAGTAAATAAGGACCAGAAAGATTTGGAGAATTTCGCAGCACATGCACGTTGCTGCCAACGTAATTCGTCCCATGCCTTTTTTGTGTGGTGCAAGGCTGCCTTATAGGACTTCCTAGCTGCTTTGATTAGGTTGCTGTCTTTTGCTTTGATGGCAGAGGCTAAGGTTAGACGCTTGGATCTACAGTCACTTGTTTACGATGAGGATGTTCCCCCTATCATTGGATGGAAGTACCTCCTTAGCTCTAGTTGGATGTAAGCTTCCCGTAAAATTAGAATAAAAATCCCACAGAGGCTTCAAGATTAAGCTGAGGGGACTGTGGTCACTGTCGGTTGTGGCACCCACATTCATATCAACTACTCCTCTCCAGAGTCTCACGTCGAGTAAGATGTAGTCAATGCAGGATGGATCGCTGTTCCTCTTGAAGGTGTTCATACCCAATCTATCAGAGGTAGTTCTTTCATTCACAGCCCTTAAACCAAATTCAATGATTAGAGCATTAACTTGGAGTGCCAGCTGCGTCCATTTTTTGACTGGGGTAAGAACTAAAGAAGGGGCAGTCCACTTGAGGTCATCTTCATACATGCCCGTTGGATCTTCTTTGTCGAGGGACTCGAAGGTTATATTAAAGTCGCCTGCTACTATTAGCCTCGAGTGTGTTAGATACCAGGCCAGAATCTCCTACAGTTGCAGGATTATTAGCGAGGGTCGCCCCTCTTTGGTCCCGTTCACATATATATCAAACAGATCGATAGACTCTCCCCTGTGGAGCCCTTAATACGGATCCCTAGAATATCAGGGCTAGATCCAGGGAGAAGGGTAATCTGACATCCCAGTGCGATCCCAACCCAAATTATAAGTCCCCCTGCCGGACGCCCAGTCCCTTTAGTAGTTGCAGGTAAGCAATAACATGCATACCCAGATTTGATAAGGGAACCAAGCTCCAGGTCTACTGAAATATACAAATGTTGTATCCTTCTAATAAGTTATTCCAATGGGGAAGTGACATTTTGCTGTTTAGCCCCGCCACATTCCAAGATATTATTCTGAGTTGGTGGCTGGATTGTCTGCTAGAGTGCAGTACAGTGCTTGGGCTGGCAAGGCAATGTGTAATGGGAGCCTTAGTCTGTGCTTGTTGATTGATGTTCATACTGGAATCGTACCCTCTAGATTTGGTCAGTAAGCCACCCCCAACCATTTCTTGCAGCTTTCTGTCACCCCTCATGTGAATCGAACTCTGGGATCCTGCTAAGATGGTACTGGCAGTTATGTTCACATTATGTGGGCAGAAGCCTAATATGCTGATAATCCTCCCCCAAGAGTCACTCATTGGTCTCTAATTGGGAGCTTCTGGTTAGCCCACCCAGAGAGGAAAGGGAATTAGGAAGTATCTGTATTTGTGGAATGTAACGTTTGAATTGAATTGAAGAAGTATCAGGGGAGCAGGTTCGATATTCTAGGGCAAGGAGATTTTTTTGCCAGTTCTATCCCTTTGAGCGTTAATTCGATACAATCAAAGTGCTGGTTAGGAAGTATACATCTTCTTGCCCTTACGTCACGGATCACAGAACGACATCCCCAGGCATGGCAAATCCAATGGATCGCCTTGTCAGTCAATTCAACTTACCCCTCGTACCCCGTCCGTCCTCAGAGTTTGGGAACATTAACCATATATGTATATTCACTGAAAAAACCATAGGTTTCACATACGTTATAGTTAGGAATTAGCATTTAAAAAACCTTGCAAATTCATTGAAAAAACCATAGGTTTCAGGCACGTTATAGTTAGGAATTAGCATTTAAAAAAGCTTAGAAATTCATTGAAAAAAACATAGGTTTCACACGTGATGTCATCAGGGATGTCATTTGAGATGTCATCAGTGATGTCATGAGTGATGTCACTGACCATGTCATGAGTGATGTAATATGTGACGTCATCAGCAGTGCATTGCGGGCGCACAAGTTATAGTTAGCTGAGCTAACTATAACGGAGGAATTTCAAAGGTTTTGTACGAGAGAAATGTTTAGCTAACTATAACGTGTGAAACCTATGGTTTTTTCAATGAATTTCTAAGCTTTTTTAAATGCTAATTCCTAACTATAACGTGTGTGAAACCTATGGTTTTTTCAATGAATTTGCAAGGTTTTTTAAATGCTAATTCCTAACTATAACATGTGTGAAACCTATGGTTTTTTCAGTGAATTTCAAAGGTTTTGTAAATGATAATTTATAAATGTATTCATTATTATGTGTTTCTCTTTATACTAATTTCTTATATTTTTAATATAAATATTTATATTTATTTTATTTTTTAGATTATATTTCATATTCTTATTATAAATAATAACAAAACTAAATTGCAAAGGAATTTTTGGATTCATAATTTCTTGACCTCGATTGTAAGTATAACACAGCTCCACCAATGCTCTTGGGGCCCTATGCTCACAATGCTGTATCAATCCTTACACCTCCTTCAAGCATGTGCAAGGTTTTGACGCAGCATAAGCTCAAAAGTGACTGAATGAAATGTTATACATTTCACTCAGTCACTTTTAGGAGTCGTTGCTGCACCCCCTTCTACACAAGAAAGCCTCTTCTGGCGCAGCACTTTACAATGTAATACACCCTCCAGATGCGTCACATTGTTAGTAGCACACACCATGGTATATCTATTGCACCACCGCTGTGTCACAAAAGTGATGCAACGGCTGTGTAAAAGAGGCACAAGGGGATTGTAAATCCGCCCCTAACACATACATATTCACCCAGGCAGTTTCACCAACAGCACAAATTAAAGCATAGACTTGTAACATATTTATGTACATATGTTACATTCAAGTGCTTCGGACATACTACAGTATACTATAGATAAATACCTTATAGATTTATGCTGTAGCCCTTCCTTATAGTTCTGCACTTTCACATTCTCCATACACTAGTAAGATATTCATTCATTCATTTATGAACTACACATTCATTCTGACAAACTTTTACACACTAACATAGAAATATAGGGGCATATTAGGGGCATATTACCAAGCAATAGCGATAATTATCGCTATTGCTTGGTTAGAGACAAAAATTTATCGCCGACCTGCGGTGATGTTTATCGCAGATAAACCTTGGTATTACCAAGGTTTATCGCAAATGCGATAAAAATCGTCCGCAATGCATGAATATCGCTGAAAAGTCAGCGATATTCATGCATTACCGAGCTAATGCTCTTAGCCATGTTATCCACCTCCCATTGGATAACATGGCTAAGAACTGCTCAGGGATAATGCTCTTAGCCATGTTATCCACCTCCTATTGGATAACATGGCTAAGAACTGCTCAGGGCAGGTGTTAGCTTTTGGAGATATTCGCGCTTAGCGCGAATATCTCCAAAAGTTGGTAATAGGAGATAGCGATGTTAGCGACTGTATCCAGTCGCTAACATCTTGGCACGCCCACTTTGCATGTCATTAGTGATAAATTTCTCTGACATGCAAAGTGGGGCCCAAGACGGTCGCTATCTCCTACTAGATGTCGCTAACTGGTATTAGCGACAGCTAGGTAATAGGGAGATAATTTTATCTCTGCTTTCTTGGCTTTTAAAGCCAAAAAAGCAGAGATAAACCCCCTTGATAATATGCCCCATTGTTCTTTCTTTGACCAGTGAAGGTAGTTCTAAAAAGAACTGGTTTTTTTTGTTTTGTAGTTTTTTTTGTGTTTTCTCAACAAATTCCAAGTGGAACAAAGGAATGAAAAAAAAAAAAACTAATGTCGAGGACAGCAATGATCTTGCATCCTGCGTTTTATCAGGTCTATAGACTGTTCCCCATAACACAAAAGTTTCTCGCAATAAATGCATAGGATTTTATATTTAGAAAAGTCAGAATCAATTTGTGGGTGTGGGCTGCTTGCTGAAAATGCTGTTGCCGCAGTTGATGTGCTTGGTGCAGTAGCAGGTGGATTCTCGTGCAACCTCCGTCTTGCAGCTCGAGCAAAGTTCTTGGGGTGCAAGTTCTTCACGTGTCGTACCATATTTGCTGTGCCAAAGGAGTATTTTTTAGATGGATCACCCCTTGAAAGAGTTGTTTGGCAAATTTTACAGGTAACTTTTGGAGCATTAACCTTTTTTTGTCTTTCTGGAAAAGTAAAAAACTTCCAAATTAGAGCTTCTTTCCTCTTCTTTGGACGTTCTTCAGGAATGAAATCTCCCTCTGAAGAACTGCTGGAAGTTGACTCCATTGCTCTTATTATTGTGATCTTCCTCCTATTTCAGAAGATTCCCAGAAGAAATGCTTCTTCTTAGAAACTCAAAGTCGAATAATTATAATGGGACGGAACTTTCAACAGTTCCGTCCCATTTTCAACAGTTTCAATAGCAAAAGTTATGAACCAATCAAATCTCTACTTTTAAAGTCACATGCCTTTGCGTACGCTTATGATGCACTTACACAGCTATTTCGATACCAGAACGCATGATGTTCTACCACGATTTGTGTAATTGTTTTTAAAAGTAATATATGATTATTACAAGTATTAAAAAAAATTCATAGTTATCTCAAATGTCTGCCCTTAGTATGTACATTAAATACATAAATAAATGTTTTAAACCAAGTAGAAACATTGCCCCCTTTCGCATACAGAACGCCGTACATGACGTCACACGAAAGATTTAACGTCAAAGCATATTCGTATCGTATGCACGGGGACACGCTCAGTATGATAAGCAGTACAAACTATGGTGTGATCACCCTCTCAGTGACAAATCAGAGCTCAGGGCGCGCTAAGGAGAATGATTAGAAGTGTTCACTCATTGCAGATCCGATTCTGGGCCTGCCTCTGCGTACATTTTAACGCCGCCCCATCTCTCTCTGTTGTTAATTGTTAGTGCACACACTCATACTTGCACATGTGCGGTGCATGCCCGCCCACACTACCCACATGCCACCACCAAGCATGCTTGCTATCACTAAGCCTGGAAACCAATACATTACCCAATGGGATGTCCCCCAGGGCCGTCATTCTTGCAGACCGCGAAAACGCTACCAATGACGGCCCCGGGCTTGGTTTGGTCAGCCCCCGCGATTCCCATATAATGCGGGCACTCACGTGAGCACGCTCTCTTTTGCCTTCCTGTGCTGCGGTGACAGACAGACTGTCGAAAACACCCCAGACTCAGCGAAACCGCAGCCTTTGAAGACACGACAAAAGACGACAGAAGCAAAGGTAAGAGAAGACGTCACAACATCAGCCTCCACTGTAAATTGTATATGCATAATGCTATTTTTTTCTCCTTCATATGGCTTGCATACCCCTCAATGGTTTTAAATTGTGCTTACGTAATTGAAATATTTCTTTATAAGTCACAATGTCCTATACACCTCTAATTTTAAAAATTGTGCGTGCATACATTTTTGTGTCGTATTTCTGTACTACGCCACGTGCTTAGGCCTCTATTATTATTAATTGTGCGTCCATGATAGTATTTTTTTTTCTGCGTCACGAGGCCGTCCCAGGCCTGTATTAAGTTATTGATCTTCCTTTGTTTGCTGAAGCTGCAACAGTCTAACTACGGAATATTAAGAACACACATAAAAATTCTCTTTTGATAGTAGTTACGCAACTCAGTTTACGATGACTAATCAAAATGTCCTTTTGTTTCCTTCAGCAAACATCCTTCAGAAGCAACCACGGCCTATCGAGCAACAGCAATGGAATTGTCTCCAACTTATTGAATATACTTTGACGTATAGAAGCAGAGTTCAAGTCGAGTGGTGAACTCCGGTGGCCGCACTGTTTATACAAGGTAAGCACAGCAGCCTAGATCTACAAAGCCTTCATAGCAATGCATTAGAAATAAGTCAGCATAACGGGCGTCAGTAACGCAGTAGGCACTTCCATATAGACACCACTTGAACGCGGCACTATAACAAGTGAAATGTAACAGGTACACTGCACTCGTAAAACTGTAGTGTAACCTTTATTTGTGAAAGCAGAGAGAGGGCCATGTTATCAAGCCTTGGCAACAAAATTATCGCCACTTCATCGGTAGCAAAGTGCCACTAAACTGGCGAAAATGAGTTTGATAATATGCTCTATGGAATTCCAATCGAAGCTCATGTTAGATGTGAAGGACATCTAACATGAGCTTCGATTGGAATTCCATAGAGCATATTATCAAACCCATTATCGCCACTTTAGCGACACTTTCCTGCCGATCAAGTGGCGATAATTTTGTCGCCCAGGTTTGATATTATGGCCCAGACTGTGTAGTGTACAGCAGCTTCTCTGTAAAATCTGTAATTACCTCCGAGCAGTGACAACAGATAGGATACAACAGTCTGACAAACAGATCCACAACCTTATTACGCCACTTTTGAGTCACTTTTAACATGGGTAAAGTGATGCAAGAAGCTAGTAAATCTACGTCTGACATTTCAAGAAAAAATCTCAACTCCAGACTCTGCGACACAGTTTTTTTTTTTTGTCAAAGGTATTTTTATTGATAGATTGTAGAACAGAAGAAAAGAAAACATGCGACAATCCCGCACATCTTCCCACGCAGGGGGCATATATTAAGTCAGGCGGAAGAGATGGCATGGATCAAAGGCAGTTCGTGCATCCAGGTCTCAGAAGGGCACAAAACAAAGGGAAGTATGTGCAGCACAGTCCAAATGAGAGATAAGGCAGTACAGAGTCAGGGCTATTAGCTAGAGTAGGTGTCACTGCATATTCAAAATAATGAAAGAGGCCTGCACTCTCCCAAGCTTGTCCATCTCTCCGCCTCCTCCATGTGGCGGGACGTCACAAGAACATGAACCTAAACCACCCACACCCTCCCCCCGTCCCTCCCCCCCCCCAGTGGTGGAAGTCAGAGTCATACATACACAGTCAACTGGGCAAATACCTCTTACACTTGAAATAGATGAAGGGCTCGCACCGTAGGCGGGCAAACAGCAGATGGCAAGCCTTTAGAGAGAAATCGAACTAGAAGGCCCCATCGAAACGTAAAGTTCCGAAAGTCATTGAGGAAGATATCAGCATACGTTCCATGCACAACAATTTCCATAATCTTGCATGTCACAGGGAAAGCGCAGGGGCCTCCTTCTTTTTCCAGGCCGCTGCTAGGGTCAGTTTGGCCACGCCAATACAAAGCCAAAGAATCTTTTTGTCTGCTCTGGTTTGGTGTTCAAGATCCGTATCCCGAAGGCCCAGTAAAATATGAGCCATAGAATCTGCAATCGGGTAGCCCAGAATCTCCTTTATGTGGGATAGAATTTCCTCCCAAAAGGGATGTATGACAGGGCAGTCCCACCATATGTGCCTGAAATCACCCAGGAGGCCACAGCCCCTCCAACATCTATCCGAGGAGCCTGGAAAAATCCAGCTCAATTTAGCCGGATATAAGTATCAGTCCATCATTGTTTTAAAATGGGCCTCCCTAAGTTCCAATGAATGATTGTGTTTAGCTATATCATGCCACAGGTGGGACCATTCCCCATCCGAGACACTACGACCGAGGAGATCTTCCCAAAGGGCCATGTAACGCGGTCTAGGGGAAATGGTCGTGGACAGCAAAAGGCCATAAAGAAAGGAAATGGTACCCCGCATGGTGGATGTCTTAGTAAGGAAGGTTTCGAAGGGGGTAAGCGGTCTGGTGGCCGCGTCTCTGACCGAAGTGGACAATGCCCAATGGAGTAACAGGGTATGGCGGAACCGCTCCGGCCGCTGGACCCCGAAGTCCCGCATACAGTTTTCAAAAGTGAGCGGGGCGTAGCCATGGAATAGATGCGTGAGAGCTAGGCAGCCCCCCTCCCTCCAGGCATCAAAGGGACCCTCACGTGCAGCAGGGGGAAAGGCAGCATTAAAGTGTATAGGCGTAAAGGGGGACGGTAATGGCGTCCATCGTTCATCACCAGAGATAGAGTCCCATACCTTCAGAGTAGTGCCGGTGGGGGTACTAATGTAAGCGTTCAGGGGCCTATCACCTTTGGGCTTCCACACCAAGTCCCAGATCGTTCTCCCCGTGACACTCCTGTTCATGTGCAACCAATGCTTCTCCTAAGTAGGCTGGGACCACTCCACCAGGACCCGCCTTGTAGTATAAATGCATATCGGGAATGCCTACCCCTCCTTCCTTCCACGGTCGTCGGAGAATGTTAAACAAAAAACGAGCGCGACCCCCCTGCCAGATAAAGCAAAGCATCAGTTTTTTGATACGGCGGAAGAAGTCCCTCTCAAGTACAATAGGGAGCGCCTGGAAGAGGTATAAGAAGTTAGGGAGAAGGGTCATTTTGAGAGCATGAATCTGCCCTAGCCAAGATATGAACAACGGCCGCCAACGCGCCAGTTCACCCCGCATTTTCTCCACTAGGGGAGGAAAATTGGCAGAGTATAGTCTCCCAATCGTGGGAGTCAGGTGAATCCCCAGATACAGTAAGGATGAGCGGGACCACGGCAAGGGCGTGAGTGGCCGGAGGTGATCCTCCTCTGCCGAAGAGAGCGTGAGATTAAGAATATAGGACTTATTGAGGTTGATTTTAAATCCCGCCACTTCCTCAAAGCGCGATAGGGCATCCTGGATGTGGGGAAGGGAGCGAGCGGGGTCCGAAAGGGAAAGCAGGACGTCGTCGGCGAACAGGGTGATCTTGTGTTGTTCCCCAGAGAAGGGCAGTCCCCGAATATCCGGGTTCTCCCTCACAGCGAGCGCCAGAGGCTCGATGCTTAAAGCAAAGAGCAGGGGTGAAAGGGGGCAGCCCTGTCTAGTACCTCGTGAATGTGGAAAAAATGCCAAAAGATGCCCGTTAACCGTTACTCTAGACCGGGGGCTGCTGTAGTTTGCTCTGAGCATTGTCAAGAATGTGTCGGAGATGCCAAACGCCGTCAAGGTTTGGAAAAGAAGCTCCAGTCCACTCGGTCAAAGGCCTTCTCGGTGTCGAGGCCCACCAGAACCGCCGGGATCTTGAACTTGTTGGCCTTCTCCATTAGATGGATCACTCTCCTGGTGTTATCGTGAGTTTGGCGCCCTTTAATGAACCCCGATTGGTCCGGGTGGATGAGTGCCGGCATCAGGTCCTGTAGCCTGTTAGCGATAATGGAAGAGTATAACTTAGCATCCACGTTAAGTAGGGCTATGGTCTATATGCAGAGCACTTGGAGGGGTCCTTCCCTGGCTTGGGGATGACCGAAATGATAGCCTCCGCCATGGATCCCGAAGTCATGCCCATCTCCGCCATGGTATGAAAAAGTTGCACCAAAAAGTCAACCACCTCAGAGGCAAAGGTCTGATAGAAGAGCCATAAAGCCATCCGCTCCCGGAGCCTTATGGGGCTTCAGTGCTTTAATGGCAGATATGACCTCTTCCCTGGTGAAGGGAGCAGTGAGCAGCGCATCCCATTCCGCGGATACCCGAGGGAGCGGGAGCCCAGCTAGATAATCTCTTTGCCTCTCGGGGTCAAGGGTATCCCCCGAGTAAAGTGCTGCGTAGAAATCGCTGAAGAGGCCAGGTTTGGACTCATCATTGTGTACTAAGATCCCTGCCGCATCGCGGATCCCACCCTATGTATTCTCTCTCTCTCTTGTCCCGGAGTTAGCGGGCCAGGTGCTTCCCCACTTTGTTCCCCTGAGAGTAGGAAAGGCGACGCAATTTCAGCAGGGTAAATTCCGCTCTGTTATTCTAATGAGCTCTTAGTTTGCCCCTGACAGCCGTCAATGGTCTAAGTGTCTGTCTGGAGGGGTTTTGTTTATGCGCCAGTTTAAGAGCGGAGAGCTCCCTCTCTAGCTCTTCCCGCTCCGTCCTTCTCAGCCAGTTAAGGGCGGCATTAAGCGCTAAACAACTGCCCCGCATCGATGCTTTGAAGGCGTCCCACCTAAAAAAGATAGAGGTGTCGTTCTCGCGGTTAAATTAAAAAAAATCGCGGATAGCCTTCCGTATCGCCTTACAGGATGGGTCATCCCGGACCAGGGAGGCCGGAAAGTACCACTTGCGTTGGACATTGCCACCCGCCGCCCAGTGTAAGCAAAGTGTAAGCAAACTGTGATCAGAGACAGACAAGGGAAATATCCTGGTATCGCGCAGGTTCCCCCGAAGGGATTGGCTCAAGAAAATGTGGTCTAAGCGAGAATAAGAGTGGTGTACGTGGGAGAAGAAAGTAAAATCCCTAGCCTGGGGGTGAAGAAAGCGCCAACCGTCTATAAGACACATGTCTCCCAACCTCTGTTGTGTCTCGGCGGAGAAAAGGCCGGTGTCGGATCTCTGGTGATGAGAGCTGTCCAGTTCCCTATGCCACACCAGGTTAAAATCCCCCATTACAATCAGGGTCCCCTCGACGAAGTCCTCAACAATCCGCAGCAGGTCCCGAATAAACCCATTTTGACCTACATTGGGGGCATACAGAACCAAAAACGTGCTCAGCTTGCCGAGGAGCATACCCTTAACCATAAGCCAGCGACCCTCCCTGTCGTTACTCACACCCATGGGCTGGAAGTGAAAGGCTGAGCGGAAAAGAAGGGCCACTCCCCTGTGTTTCGTGGGGGCTGAGGACCTGTATATTAAGTGAAATTGCTTATGCTTAAGGCGGGTTTCATCCTTCCGCGCCAAGTGGGTTTCAAGTGGGTTTCCTGAAGGCCCACCACGTCTAATTGGTGGTCAAGGATATATTTCCACACCTTTTGGAATTTCTGAGGGGAGTTCAAACCCTTCACATTTCAAGTACCTAAGGTGAGAGGCAAAACATAAGTAGAACCTTACCCCGCTCAACAAACAGAGTCAGTCTGGCAAATCCCCCCCTCCCCAGCCAGGGCCAATGCCTCTTCACAATCCCTCCACCACAAGTGCAAGCTGTGCATAGTGCATAGTAGCTCAGGCCCACGTCCGCACCCCGCACCGCAATGCCCGAACCCCCCTCCCCCCCAGGCCACCCAGCACAACACACCCAACACCTTCCATCCACCACAAAACCCGAAAACAAGGCTCCCCGCTACCACCACTACCCTCCCACCCTGTCCCCACCCTCCCACCAGTCCCCCTTCCCCCCCCAACCTTTAGAAAAGAAACAAGTCCGAAAAAAGCCATGTAACAGAAACAATGCAAGACCCCGCAAGGGGGCCTCCCAACAATGACCGCGAGGGTCTGGGCGGCGAGACCAGGCAGTGTCCACCCAAAACACAGTTCCGGGAAGACGCACCAGTGAGTTCAGTGATCATACTTGGTACCTGATGGAAACGTCTGAGGCATCACGCTGCCGATGAGCTGTCCGTACGCGCCGCCTCCGTCACCAGCGCAACCGAGGCAACCGCCGTTCCTCTCTCGTGCAGGCGAGCCGATAGGTCCGTCCCCCCCACTGCTGCAGTACTACCCACTCTACGCCAGGCCGGGGAGCGCGATCGATGTCTTGCTGGGGAGGCCCCTTCCCCGGGGGGCGTAGTGGTGTCATCCAGGCCAAGGAGCTCCCTGGCTGCCTATAGCGACCTGATCTGAACAAGTCTGTTTTGTCAGCGAAAAATAAGGCGAAAAGGGTGACCCCAGGAGTAGGCCACATTCTGCTCACGTAGGAATGCGGTCACTGGACGGAAGTCTCTCCGCTTCTGCAGCGTGGAGGCAGCCAGATCTTGAAAGAGCTGAGGACGGTGGTCTCGAAATTGCAGGGGGTTGATTCCTCGTGCTTTCCTAAGTATGCGCTCCTTCAGCTGGAAGTCATGGACACAGACCAATATGTCAGGGGAAGGTGCTCTCTGGCCCCGGGGCAAGCCCACCCGGTGAACCCTGTCCATACGAATTTCCTTGAGGTCATCTTCCGCCAAGATCTGTAGGAAAAGGACTTCCACATAGCCTCGCAAATCCCCCCCTTCTCCTTCCCAGGGCACCGCTCGTATCCTAATATTGTTCCGGCGTGACCTGTTTTCTAGGTCCTCGGCATGGGCTTGGAGGTCCGGATTCTGGTCCGATAACCGAAGCACTTCCTGCTGGAGCTGGTGCACATCCCCCGCTAGCCCCAGGTCGTGTTCCTCCAAGGTCGCCACCCTCTCTCCGATGCTGTCTACATCCCTCCTCACCTCACGCAGGTCCGAAGCCAGCTGGGAGCGCAGCTCCGAGACGTCATCCTTGATGGCTGTAAAGAGTGCCACCATAAAGGCCTTGGTGGCGGGCGCGTCGTCGTCTCCACGTGGGGGCGATTTGCTGGGGCCCGGGGACGAGGCAGGCGGCGGGCCCTTCGGCGCTCCATCTTTGCCCGGTTTGTCCTTACGTGGTCTGGTCGTCATATCTCTAGGCCAGCGGACCACCCGGATACAGGGAAAGCCGCCTGAACCCCTCCTACACAACGCACTCCGAGAGTGTAAAACCGGTGTCTGCAGTCAAGTCACTGTTGCAATGCTCGTCCCCCTATAGCTCCACAACGGGGCTCTCGTGGCGGGTACTCACTCTGGTGTACTCTCCGTCAGGGCCTGGGATCCAAGGCTCCCCAGACCGCCTCGACCAGGAGGCCCAGAAGCGCAGGCCCGGCAGGCTGCCGAGTCCGGCTGCTACTGATCACCACCTCGAACCACACTGCTGGTAACTCCGTGGAGAGCTCCCCAGCGAGACTCCAGACTGGCACCGTCCACACCAGCCGTCGCTCCTTCCCTCGGGCAGACAGTGGTAGGGCCAGGTCCCCCGAAACAGTCCAGGCCCCGGCACCAGGGCAGCCCCACTCCAGGCACAGGCTGCTCTGCTCCCCCGATAGTGGCCGAACCCCCACTGGCTGCCCCGCTTTCAGTCAGGAAAGACCCTGTGGGCCTCCCGCCAGTCCGCTGTGCCCCGCTGTACCTCCTCCGGCCGGCTCTGGCGCCATACGTGCTCGAGGTCTCCCGATCCAATTGGGGATCCCACGCAGCTCCTGATGTTCCTCCAGCCACAGGGCCTCTGCAAGGCTGGACCCGCCACACCCGGGCCCGGGCTCGGGGGCGCGGAAGGACCACAAGTCACAGTAGGTCGCCCGGTCCGGCAAGGCCCAAAAGCACCGGCCTCGATTAGTGGCTCCGGCTCCCGGAAGTGGACTGATCACCGGGCTCCGCACCACTCCAGAGTCCCTGCAAGCTCCGGACCCCGCCGAAGCACGAATCCTCTTCGTAGCCAGGGGCCCCGAGCGGACCCTGCGCAGTCTCCGGCTGTCCGATCTCGGCGCCGCAGCCCAGTCGGACGCGGGGGCAGAGGCGGCCCGACAGGCCAAGGCAACAGCGGCCGCCGAGTCAGGCCTCTTCTTGCTCTTCTGCGGATCGCCTGTTCTCCCATCCCGGGAGGTCGAAAGTACACACCACTCGCTCCCGTTAAGCAACGGGCTTCGGCAGGCGCAGGAGCGATCTAGAAGTCGGCCCCAGGAAGCAGCTTCTCAATGCTGGGCAAGTCATGGTGCCGGAGGGACACAAAGGTAAGTCTCACTCCGTCGCCATCTTGGCCATGCCCCCGGGACACAGTTTTAATGTTGTTTTCTCTCTCTTTCTCTCTCTCTCTCTCACTCTCTGTGACATAATTTCTCTTTCTCTCTTAAACTTATAGACACTGCTGTCTGCTTGGACGTGTAGAAGAATTGTTGAAAATAAGTTGTGAATACAACTGCCTGAAGGGTTTGGCCCGCAAGGTTTATACAATGGTAAGCACAGAGGCCTAGATCTACAAAGCCTTCACAGCAATGCATTAAGTCGGCTTAACGGGCGTCAGTAACGCAGTAGGCACTTCCATATAGACACCACTTGAACACAACACTATAACAAGTGAAATGTACCAGGTACACTGCACTCACAAAACTGTAGTGTAACCTTTATTTGTGAAAAGAGAGGGGGACATATTATCAATCCTTGGCAACAAAATGATCGCCACTTGATCGGCAGGAAAATGTCGCTGAAGTGGCGAAAATGAGTTTGATAATATGCTCTATGGAATTCCAATCGAAGCTCATGTTAGATGTGAAGGACATCTAACATGAGCTTCGATTGGAATTCCATAGAGCATATTATCAAACCCATTATCGCCACTTTAGCGACACTTTCCTGCCAATCAAGTGGCGATAATTTTGTCGCCCAGGCTTGATATTATAGCCCAGAGTGCGTAGTATACAGCAGCTTCTCTGTAAAATCTATAATTACCTCCGAGCAGTGACAACAGATAGGTTACAACAGTCTGAAAAACAGATCCACAACCTTATTACGCCACTTTTGAGTCACTTTTAACATGGGTAAAGTGATGCAAGGAGCTAGTAAATATACGTTTGACATTTCAAGAAAAAATCTCAACTCCAGACTCTGCAACACAGTTTTAATGTTGTTTTCTCTCTCTTTCTCTCTATCTCTCTCTCTGTGACATCATTTCTCTTTCTCTCTTAAACTTATAGACACTGAATTCTCCTTGGACGTGTAGAAGATTTGTTCGAATGAACTTGTGAACTCCACTTTCTTATGTGTTTGGCCGCAAGGTTTATACAATGGTAAGCACAGAGGCCTAGATCTACAAATCCTTCATAGCAATGCATTAGAAATAAGTCGGCGTAACAGGCGTCAGTAACGCAGTATGCACTTCCATATAGACACCCCTTGAACGCAGCACTATAGCAAGTGAAATGTACCAGGTACACTACACTCGCAAAACTGTAGTGTAACCTTTATTTCTGATAAGAGAGAGGGCCATATTATCAAGCCACTGGCAACAAAATTATCGCCACTTTATCAGCAGCAAAGTGCCGCTAAAGTGGCGATAATGAGTTTGATAATATGCTCTATGGAATTCCAATCGAAGCTCATGTTAGATGTGAAGGACATCTAACATGAGCTTCGATTGGAATTCCATAGAGCATATTATCAAACCCATTATTGCCACTTTAGCGACTCTTTCCTTCCGATAAAGTGGCGATAATTTTGTCGCCCAGGCTTGATTTTATGGCCCAGAGTGCGTAGTGTACAGCAGCTTCTCTGTAAAATCTCTAATTACCTCCGAGCAGTGACAAAAGATAGATTACAACAGTCTGACAAACAGATCCACAACCTTATTACGCCCCTTTTGAGTCACTTTTAACATGGGTAAAGTAATGCAAGCAGCTAGTAAATCTACGTCTAACTTTTCAAGAAAAAATCTCAAGTCCAGACTCTGCGGCACAGTTTTAATGTTGTTTTATCTCTCTTTCTCTCTCTCACTCTCTGTGACAACATTTATCTTTCTCTCTTAAACTTATAGAAACTGCTGTCTGCTTGGACGTGTAGAAGAATTGTTCAAAACAAGTTGTGAACTCTACTTTCTTATGTGTTTGGCCGCAAGGTTTATACAACGGTAAGCACAGAGGCCTAGATCTACAAAGCCTTCATAGCAAGGCATTAGAAATAAGTCGACATAACGGGCGTCAGTAACGCAATAGGCACTTCCATATAGACACCACTTGAACGCGGCACTATATCAGAACTGGAATGTATAAGTCACACTGCACACGTAAAACCATAGAGTTACCAAAACTTGTATGGGCATATTATCAAGAACGGCGATAAAATTATCGCCGTTTCAGTGGCAGGAAACTGCAGCTAAAGCAGCGATAATTGGCTTGATAATATGCCCTTGTGAATTCCCATAATAGCCCAGGTTAACACCAGAACCTGGGCTGCTATGGGAATTCACAAGAGCATATTATCAAGCCCATTATCGCTGCTTTAGCTGCAGTTTCCTACCGCTAAAACGGCGATAATTTTATCGCCGTTCTTGATAATATGCCCCGTAATGCTTCAGCTCATTTACTCACATCTACATAATTCTAAACTCTAATTTTCTTTTTTCTTTTGCAGATTACCAATCGGACACCTTTTGGAATTCATTTCACAATTTGTTTATAACATTGTTTGTTAAAGTTATTTTTCTAGTTCTAATATAGTTATAATTCAGTTTCGTTTATATTTATTGTTTAATAAAAGTTAATAAAAAAACTACATACATCTTTTATTTTGTGGGGGAGGGGTATGACGGTCCACAATAAAAATAATGTTGAAATACTATAGTAAGATATTCAAGACTAGGATTGAAAACTACTGAGTTCTAACTAACAGATATAATAAAAATAACGTTGAAAAACTACTAAAATGGCGGTGGACGGAGTACGTAATCAACGTTTGGCGCCTCGGCACTACCTTTCAAATAAATATAGAAAAAATATGATTATTAATACTGTACAAAAGTACAGCAGCGGATGACACACATGAACCGGGAAAAGAAAGCAACAGATTTACTACCGGAAATAAAGAAAGGTTTTGAAGAAAAAGAAAACGTGGGCTTCGAAACAACGCTGCACATGCGTAGAGAGTACAACTGCTACACAAAAAAAAGGAAAGCTTTACATACTATCATACAAATGAAGGAGCATATTATCAACAAAAGGCAATACATTATCGCCGCTTTTATTGTCAGGAAACTGCCGATAAAGCTGCGATAATGTGCTTGATAATAGGCCCTTGTAACTTCCCATACAAGCCCAGGTTCTGGTGTTAACCTGGGCTGCTATGGTTATTCACAAGGGCATATTATCAAGCCCATTATCGCCGGTTTATCGCCAGTTTCCTGTCGATAAAAGCGACGATAATGAATCACCTTTTGTTGATAATATGGCCCATTGCTCTTTGTTTGACCAGTAAACTTAGGTGCATATTATCAAGGACCGGTGTTAAAATTATTGCTGTTTTATTGGCAGGAAACTGCCGATAAAACAGCAATAATGAGCTTGATAATACGGCCTTTGGTATTTCCCATAGAAGCCCATGGTAACATCAGAACATAGGCTTCTATGGGAATTAACAAGGACGTATTATCAAGCCCACCCTCCCAACATTAATAAAAATCTCCAGACAATGCAGGTACCCGGAGCTGGAAGGTCATTTTACAAATCACTACCCCAGAAAGGTGCCGTTCCCCGCGACATGTACGGGGAGAGAGAGAGCTCAAAACATATTTTTTTTAAAAAGACCCGAGGGGTGCCGCTCACCGAGACTGCGGGGAGTAGGACCGTAACACCCCCCGCATACTAAAAAATAAAACCAGAGGGTTGCCGTTCCCCAGTGCTCGGGGCACCTTACAAGCCCCCATTATGCAAACAAAATCCCCCCGTAATTTGCCCCCCCAGAACATAATGAATAAAACAAACTACTAGGTTTTTTTTCCACCTTTTCCACCGTGTACAAGTACTGCACAAGTACCCCGCCATTTTTTATTTTAAAAAAAATAAACATTGAGCCTAAAGATCCATGCACCACCCCCTGACCAAGACTATATGGTCAGAATGTGTCTACCCTGCCCCCTTTCCTTATTTCTCAACTATGTTTTACTGTTTACTTGTGACTCTGCTCTCCCGACAAACAAGATGGCTGCCAACACTTCCTGGTTTGGAGTATTGACAGCCAATCAGCATGCAGTTCTTGCTCGTAATTGTAAGTATTTCCATACGAGTACGCCGCGATTTTCCTGTTTTTTTGTGACTCGGTTCTAGTGAGGCACAAGATGGCCGCCAACACTTCCTGGTTTCGAGTGTTGACAGACAGTTCACAGCCAATCAGCATGCAGCTTGCGCTCGTAATTGAACAGATTTCCGTACGCGTGCTGAACTCCGTCTCCAGATATCGCTATGATTTTACTTGCAATTTTCTCAGAAACTACTGAACGGATTTACACCATTTAACAAAAAGCACAATCTTTCGAACAGAACTCTACCTCTCTGCCAAATTTTGTGTAATTCCGTTCAGCCGTTTGGGCTGTAGCCCTGGCTAAAGGTCCCTATGGAAAATTGCATGGGGAAAACATGTTTTGGGACCCCCTTTTTTCTCGGCCCCCACTTGACGAATCACCCCCAAACTTTCACGGAAGGTGCGGAACCGAACAGGCCATTTTCTTGGAGAAATTCAAGAAGATTTGTGCACCGGCGCCAAATTTATTCCAAATAGAATGTTGTGGATTTCCTATGGAAACTAGGTCCTAACTATAACTACCTACTGGCGACCGCCAGTAGGTAATTCGGGGCAGGCGACAAACGGGGGAACTGGTGCTGTCGTATGCATCCTACTTTGTTTTTGCAGTACTGGCCCCTGTTGCATAGTTTTGCTTCTAACCCCAGAGTGTTTAGAGGGGCTATATTCTGCCATTTCATCAGGAAAATGTTTTGTTTGAATAGCATTAGGTCAGAATAATATGGATGGAGTGACACTAGATTGAGGTTGAAAGCGTCTGTCGGAGGGGAAATCCCTTTTTGGAATACTGGGCGGATGTAAATTAAGTCTGGCGTAAATGGGTTGGGAAACTGTTCCCAGGGTAGACTCAATGGGCAAAAGGGGGCAAGGTTCGTTCAGCAGTAATTTCCTAACTTACCTTGTAGCGCCATCGAGCATAGATCGCATGAACCCTACTTCTGCCTTGAGATCATTGATAAGCTGGTAAGTGCACTGGTTCTGGCAATGGTAATTAGGTGCAAGTATTGGTTTGCCTGGCACATCAGGGGACTGTACGGTGGTATCACCCTTTAGGTCTTCAAGTAAGTCTAAGAGTGGTGTAAACCTGTTGGAGCATTGAAGAACAGAATATGGCAGGCTTGGGGAATGGCTAGTGGTGTTTGTGGGGGGTGGATGAACCCTCACGATGTGAGGTACCACCCCCTGGTCACTCAAAGGAGCCCCCATGTTAATGGTCTTCTTAAAAGATCAGGAATAACTGGTGGGGCACTGGGGCTAATAATGCTAGTAGGAGACTGTCTAACAGCGGGGCATGGGGTGGTTACTAGTTCTGTGTCTAACGTGCCTTCGCAGTCATTTAGCAGGTAGCCTGAGTGTTTTGACATTTTTTTAAAACTTTTTTCCCCTTCCCCGCTGCCCCACCTCCAGTGCCCTCCACAGCTTTCCTTTTCCCCATCCCTTAATAGCAGCAGCAGAAAATTCAAAAACCGTCCGCAAAACAAAAGCAATGGGGGTGGCCCTGCCCTGCCTCTTCCGGGCACTGACGGGCAACGGCGGGCCTGCTCTTGACCCAGGCTTTGCCCAGGCACGGCACACCCAGCGGGATCTCTCAGCTGCCCTTATGTGCCTTCAAGTGCCGACCGGTGATGCAGGAAGGAGGATTAGGTGCAAGGGAGCCTAGGAACTGAGGTTCGTGTCCTCGGCTCTCAAAAATTACTTTCATGCCACAGATCAGGACAACTTGAAAGTCTCAGATAGACCCTCCTGCACTTGAGTCCATTATCAGTCAGTCTCCTGATCTTCTTGGAGGTATTTACATGGTCACATTTTGTGGATGGCTGGTTCTGAGGAATCACGTGCTGTATGCCCCCAACAACTTTGAGTTAGACACTGTAACCACATCATTACAATAAATTGCATTGCATGTCTTTCATCCCAACTAGGGCCTACTGGGAATAGTGGTTTCTTCACTACATTTTTGCTTACAGGTGTAGGGTAGGCCCTTCTACAGTTACATCACCCCTAGCAAGAGTGTGCAAATCCTTCTCTTCATCTTTTGCAGAAACATTACATCGTTTTCCTGATGTGCACTGACTATGAGGCCTCATTGGCGCCAAGAACCTCCCTCAGTTACTACCAAACGGAGCTGACGGCTGCTGCCAGTTCGATTTCAGATTCATCGCATGCTGGCCCTTATCAAGGAGGCCCACGCAGCCTTACTGTACAGGTCGAATTTCTCTCCCCGGACCGTACATCACTCTACGCCCTGAAGAAGTTTGTTGTATATGAACGAAACACGTTTACTGGCAATTTTTTGTATGCAAATAAAGGAATCACTAAGACTTTAAGTAGACTATATGACTTATTGACAAACTACCTTCTCTATCGAGTGGTGCACCACTCCAAATTTTGGGTTTGTTCATTATCTGCATCGCAGTTGGCACCCAACGACGGCAGGTGCTGGAGTAGCTTGTGCACACTCAGCCTGATTTATTGTTGAAACAAACACAAAGAGAACACAGCAGGGGAGTGCGGTCACAGTGTCCGCCGTTGCCCGTAACCGTACTCCGTTTCCTTCCTCAGCTCTGCATGTTGTGGTATCCTGTTGGAAGAGAGCCTGCTGGGACTTCACATGCACTGTTTTTTTTCAGGGGGGTGAGTTCATCAGCTATGGCAACAGTGTGGCTGCCTCCTCCACCACGATCTGTGATGGTCACCCTTTCAACATGAATATGTCCACTGAATCCTCCATGTGCAATGGAACCGGTGGAGCTAAGGCTTGTGTTCTCCAAAGATGGAAGTGCATCTTACTCCTCAGCTAACCTGGCAATCCGTTCCTCGTGAAATGCACACACACCCTTCTTTTAAGTCAGACTCTGCATACAGGCTGAGCATTGCCTTGCTTGAGGTCATGCTACCTCTCATAGACTGTTCATTCTCGTTTAAAAAAGAGAGCACAACAGCAAATGGCATTGCATATATGTTGTGGTGGGGTTTTCTAAAGCAGTGTGTTCTTCTTGGTATTGATTTGACTGCTAAGAAGCGGTGATAGCGCTCTCACACTAGGTTATTAGTTGGTACAACCAGATTCTTATATTTTGTCCAACTGTAAGAAATGTGAAGTCTTCCAAAAAAAAGAAAGATTCCAAAGCTGGGAGCCAGCACAGAAAACAGTGTTCAGCTTATATGCTTCTGCCAGAGCATCCTTCATTTTCTGGGAACGTGACCACATTAAAATGAGGAGATGCCTTTACTCCTGTGGCCATCCATATTATCATCATCAAAAAATCGTCATTCGGTGGAAATCAAAACCATAAAAACACACTTAAGGAAATGCAAACATTATTAAGATGTAGCATGCAATTGAAAAGTACCCATAAAATGTATCAGTTATATGCATCAACAAACATCCTAGAAAACGTATATAGTGTTAGGAATTCAATGTCTCTTCCTCACAGACGGACAATATCTAATGTATACCCTCAACACACAGTTATCTGCAATAAACCTGAAACAGTTCAATTAAAAAGCAAATCATCAAATGTTCATAGAGACCATTTGTACGCAGCTAAGATTCTAAGACAACACAATTCATATATCGCCTACTGCTCTACTATCTTCGATTGCGCCTGCAAGGAAACTAGCGACAGAATGACAAATCTTCACCTAGAGTAGGAGCTGCAAATACAAAAGCGCCAGTCTGACCTGTTTAAAATATGACATCTCCAAAATAGGAAGAATATAAACCTTCCTTGAGGCACTGTACATAGGGCAAAGCATAATAAAGTACAAGGGGGCAAATTTACAAGGACTGGCACATCCCTGCATATTAGCAGGGATGTGCCAGTGAAGATGCGACAGACAGGAATACCCTTGCCCCACCATGGTGGCGTCACATTTACAATGTGACGCACCATGGGGCAAGTATATTCAGATGCGTGTCGCATCTTCTGGCGTAAGGGTAGCACATTGCTGGAGTCGTGTCCCAAGCGTGGCGCAACTCCAGCAATGCTCATGGGCGCCCTATACCTAACATGCTGCGTCACTCCTTACGCCTTCTTCAAGCAGGTGTAAGGTTTTCACGCAGCATGGACGTAAAAGTGACTCAGTGAAATCTTATAGATTTCACTGCATCACTTTTACGGGGCTTCCTTGCGACGGAACACCCACCCTGCCTACATTATACCTGATGCAGGTAAAATGTAGCGCAGGGCTTTACAAAGTGACGCATCTCACTAGATGCGTCACATTGCAAATTTGCCGCATTTTTTACGACACCGCAACGGAGTCGTAAAGATGACGCAAGAGGCTTGTAAATCTGCTCCAATGTGTCCTGTCGAGAGACAGCGTAACACCATCATGGACCACTAACAGCGTTTTTTGTCCATTCGTTCGGTATTTTCAGTAAAAAGTTAAACAAATTCAACCTGAACCTAGTCAAGAGGTATCTATGGTCGTTAGACAACACAAAAAAAAGATAATCCATATAATTAACGTGGGCGCCCGAGAAAACAGTCTCTTTGGCCACACATTAAATGTTGCACAGTTAATGCATCTCCTGAGAGTGTCATTTGGGAGGGGCAGAGGTCTCCTGGAAGCCAAAGGAAATTGTCTCATAAGCTTGTAAAGTGTCACATGGAACCTGCTTGTTAGGGGATTCCCTGACCCTCTTTAAAATCAGACCAATTCCTCTGCATTGAAAGACAGATCAGCAGTTTGAAACCACCTCTTACACTGCTGCACTGCCCTATTGTGCCCATGCTGGAGGGAGAATCTGATTTTGCTAACAGGCTACATGCCCTGATCTGTAACACGAATACCAAACGAGTTACCCCCAATATTGACTGCCACTGTGCAGTCAGACCACCAAACTCACTGCTATGCTGAGACTGAAAACTGAAAACAGACTGAAAACAGCGCCCTACAAATCATGAATGAAGGGCATTCATGCCTGACTGCTCTTCTGAACTTTCTAAGCACTTCCGCATCTTGAAGTGGCATAGGACAGACTGCCATATGTTAGTTCAACAGTTTACCCACATAAATTCCTTCCGGTTCTGACCACTTTCCATGACGTGTAATGTACCTCAGAGATGCCAGTTAGAGTGTTTTTATTGATTAAAACAATAAGGAGTAAATTCAAATAAGTTTATGTTAGCATGAATAGACTACAGCCAGCTTGCATTTGCATCTGTTTATATTTGCAGGAAGTAGTGTGTAATGTACATTTACATAAATAGGCTTTTCCAGGTGTATGTGTTTCTTTGAGTGCATTTCCATTTAAGACAATAAGCAACATACAAGCCTTATCCATTGTTTCGTTATGAATATATTCTATTAATTTGGATTCCTCTCTAGGAAGCCTTGTCCAGGATGTTGCTGTCTTTGTAACTTTCAAGATCCTTTGCTGAAGACTTCCCTATGGACCATTCATTGAACTATTTATTGTATTTCTGTATTTCATAAATATCGTGTCATTTCCTTCATTTGCAATGCACACCCTATTTATTAACATGTAGAAGGAGGTGTTCATAAATGTCTTTTATTGACTGTAGCTTATATAAAAGAATATGCATTGACTTAATGGAATGATACATTGCTTTTTCAACTCTAAATGTGTGTGGCTTTTCTGTCCAAGACTTTGTAAAAGATTATTTTTTGGGGATATATGCCAGACTTTCTTTGCCTTTCTTACTCTACAGACTTTACACGTGTTTGCCATTTGTTTTATGCAAAGTCTTTTCTGGCTTTATTTTGGAGAAATACTTTATGTTAGTCTTCATGCTGAACTAGACTTAGTTCTGGCTGCTTTCAAGATATACCTCATGCTGATCCTCTCACACGATTTGATTTTAATTTACTATTGAAATATTGATTGCTATTGATTACCAAACCACTTTTTGTCATCTGTAATGATTAAAATTGTGAATAAACCTAAACAGGTTGAACTTTGAACTCAGACAGCCTTTATCTTATGTATGACCCTCTTAAGTATTATAATTAGAGCATCAGTATTATTCCATTGATATACTTTAATGGAGGCATAGTGTTCATTGTTTTATGGGACAGAATCTGATTAATGAAATATTTCATCATTTCCCCTTCAGTTCTGACTGAAAATAATAGATCTTTAAGCATAACATATTTAAACATATTTAAAAAAATGTAATTCAAAATGTAGATTTCATCTCTATTTTTCCAAAGATCTTACTTCTTGCATTTACTTGCTCTGTGCACTTTGGATTTGTTATTAATATTTCTGCTAGAGCTGCTTTTAATTTACAGCCTGGTCAAGACACGGCTAAGGGGCTCATTATGATGCCGGGTGGACATCGGTCTGCCCGCCACCATAACAGTGATGGGACCGACCACCAGACATGCGGCGGCCCAGTATGAAATGAAATGAAATGGAATAAGTATTTATAAAGCACGATTGCTGCCCAGGGGCGTCCAAGCGCTAATGTAAGGTGTAATTAATGAACAAAAGAGGGTTAGGCCAAGAAAATTAATGATAAGTATTAAACAAAAAAGTCTTCAGCTGTTTCCGAACCAAAAGAAGGTTGGGAGTGGACCTGAACGGGAGGGAAAGGGAGTTCCACATTTTGGCGGCGATGAAGGAAAACATTCTTCCTCCAGTTCTTGCCCTTTTTATTCTAGGTACTGAGGCCATAAAAGCCTGACTTGATCTAAGATTTCTGTTAGGATGATACTGAGTTAATAGCTGGTGACCAATTTCTGGGCCTATTTGCCAGAAAGCCTGGTGGGAAATGCACATCGCCTTAAAGGCGATTCTTTGCCGTACAGGTAACCAGTGTAACTTATTCAGTCCCGGTTTGGCTGAATGTCTGCGAGGCAGTTGGAGCAGTGTGTGGGCTGCACAGTTCTGCACTATCTGCAGCTTTCGCAGTGTGTATTCTGGGGCACCTAAGTACAGGGCGTTATTAAAATCCAACCGTGATTGGATCAGGCCCTGTACGGCTACCTGTTTGGCCTCCATAGGCAGGAGAGGTAGGACTTTCCTCAGCATCCTAAGGAGAACAAAACATGTTGCAGATAGTTTTGTGGCCTGAGTATTAAAGGAGAGAGCTTTGTCCAGCCAAACCCCCAAGCTCTTTATGTTGTCTTTGGGGACTGGAGGGTTGCCTAAGCAGGGGGGCCAAAGGGAATTGAAGTGTACCGGGGGTGTAGGTCCCAGAAGCATCAGCTCCGTTTTATCCCCATTGAGTTTAAGGGAGGATGTCGTCATCCATCTCTTAACTTCCTCCAGGCATTTCATTAGTCTCGATGAAGATGCTTGACCGTCCTCCTGCGCCAACGAAACCACTAGCTGAGTGTCATCTGCGTATGAAATGATTTTAATACCAAACGGATGAACAACCTCAGCTAGTGGTTTCATATAGACATTTAAAAGCGCAGGGCTTAAAGAAGAGCCCTGCGGGACTCCGTAACTCAGTGGCCTGCTGGTTGAGACGGTGTCCCCGTCAAAGATCTGAAAAGACCTGGTGTTCAAAAACGATTCCAGCCACTGCAGTGCCCTGTCCGCTATTCCAACGTCCGATAGACGGCTCAGCAAGGTGGCATGGCTGACCGTATCGAAAGCAGCACTCAGATCAAGGAGGACCACTGCCACTGATCCCCCTTGATCTAGAATCTTTCGGGTTTCCTCAGTGACTGCTAACAATGCTGTTTCTGTTCCGTGCTTCGGACGGAAGCCCGTCTGCGTGGCATCTAGCAGTTGGTTATTCTCGAGAAAATGCACAATATAGGTGTTGACATATTTCTCGAGAATTTTGCTCACCCAAGGGAGCAAGGAGATCGGTCGATAGCTGCCGGGATCCTCAGGATCGAGATTCGGTTTTTTAAGCAGAGCCCGAACCCTAGCCTTCTTCCAGGCAGGCAGGACGGTGCAGGCAGTGATGGAGGCATTCCGGAGGTTCATTATGGTAGGCAGCACGGCTTGACTTGCTAGCATCATTATCTCCGGCGGGGCTGGATCGCATGGCGATCCCGATTTTACTTGATGAGCTAGAAGGTCCAGGGATTCAAGATCTAGCAGAGGAAAATGATCTAATGTCGCCAGAGGATGAAGGGAGATCCCCCCAGAGTTCCCCTGTCTCTGAGCTCTAGGGTCTATTACTACGGCCGGGAAGGAGGAATAAATTTGGTTGACCTTCCGGTGAAAAAAATCTGCTAGGTCATTGCAGTGAGCTGAGGTTTTAGCAGGAAGCAAAGCCGAAGTGGAAATTTTGGTGAGACTTTTCACTATATGAAAAATTTCCCTAGGTTTGGGCTTAGCTTCCATGATCTTACCTGAAAAAATGGCGGGGGCATTCTGCCCTTTTACCATTGCGGATGGTGCTGCTGGCTGCAGCACCGTCCGTAACGGTAAAAGGGCATGCATAGCATTTCCCTGCACCACAACTCGGTGCAGGGAACTGCAGGGGGTACCATGGGTACCCCCCAAGTGCATCCCACCACCTCCCCACCCCCCAGGGGTCCGCAACGGGCCCCCAAAGACAATCCTCACCAGCCTTTCCATGGTGGCATCGCAGCCATGGAAAACCCTGTAACAACCCATATCAAAATATGGCTGGCGTTGCCTGCTAGGCACCGCCACCATATTACCGGCCAGCTCCGCTCGACCGGCAATCGTAACAATTGCTGACCAGCGAAAAAGTGGCGGACGGACTTTCCATCCGCTGGGATACCCACAGCCATCGTAATCTGGTGGTGGGAAAAATATATTTGATGGCGGAAGGACCGCCACCGCAGGTCTTTTTGCCATCATAATCACCCCCATAGGGCTGTGGGCACATATCAATGAAAGAACAGTGGCCTGGGCTTTATAGTTTGTAATTTCTCGTCAAAAGCATGGCAGCATGTCTGGATATTAGTTGTGTTGTCATCCAAGGCTATACTAGGCCTGCTTCAAAGTGCAGATGCTAACATGGTGATGGCATGGTGGGCTCCTGAAATACATTTCACATGAGCAGGCTATCAGATGCATGAAACCTTGAACTCTCACCAAGTACCTGGAAACCGAAAAAAACTCTTCAATCCATCATGGTGAATTCTCATAATACATCTCTCCAGTTTTGTGCACAGCGGGTCCCCAAGTTTCCATAGTCACACAAGGAAAGAAGACCTTCTTCAATCAAGCCCAGTGTATGCCTGTCTGACATCGAAGGCTAGGCAACTCCTAAGAAGGGTGAAGTGATCACACTTAAGACCTGCTTCAAGCAGATTAGATGTGTTCTACTTTGCCTGGGCCACTACATCCTCTTCACCATGTAATAACACCCATAGAGACAACTGCAGAGAGAGAAAAGTGGAGGTAAAAAGAGAGAGAGAAAGAGAGGGATAACGAGGAAAAGCACAGATGAAGATAACGTGATAAAGAAAGAAAGAGAGAAAGTGAGAAAGAGAAACAAGCACAGACAATGAACCAAGATCCAACATGTGGTCTATGGCTCCCTGTCATAGCCTCAGGAACGTGGTAACGGCATAGAGATGACCAGTTCTTGATCCTGTAACAGTTGATGGAGAAAGAGACAATGTCCCAAGTAAGGCCATACACCGCTTCTGGCTCATGCATGTACTGCATCGTATGGTCTATGCCATGTATGCATACCCGTTTTTCTACCGATGAAAGTCTGCTCAATACTGCTCATGCAGTGCTATCTGTCTATTTATAGTGGGTGAACACTCTTGTCTGTGCACCTTATGTGTCTCTTCAGTCTTTCTTTGTGCTTGTACAACCAGTTTATATTGACTTTTTCAATCAAATGTCCTTCAGTGAACCATTTGTGAATTTTTTTTCAAATATCCCTCTGACACATGCATTACATCCATGTCAATGTGAATTCGAATTTTATCTAGCTTTGAACAATGTACCAAAATTCATAATGGAGAGCCCCTATTCCCAACTGTGAAAGAGTGCTTACATTTTATTTGTTTCCACCAATGTCACATGCTTGGTGTGATTTGAGGAAAGCTATTGGGCACATTTTCCTGCAACTTTTCTCACTATACCTTGATGCCAAATGGATTTTTTTTTTTTTAGTTACTGTGCACTCATTCCCCTAAAACATGCATGGCACTTCGATATTACAGATGGGGCCAAAGGAGTTTGTGCAGCCCCTTCTACGATATAAATCATGCTGGCACACATATAACACTGGTGCAATTTTAAGATAGTATTTTCCATTAGAATGGGGATGTGGACTCATGATACTAAGGAAAATACTTTGGGGCTCATAAGGATGGTGGGCGGATTTTGTCCGCCCGCCATCCCGACGTGAAGAGGGACCGCGACGCCATAAGGGCGGGGGTGCCGTGGGGGCAATTAGGATGCGCTCGTCACAGTGGCGGGCATATCCCGCATATTTAACATTGCAGCGGGCGGTGCTGAAAGCACTGCCCGCCGCAATGCTAAAAATGCATGTCGTGCATTCCAATGCACAACGTGACGGGCACCACACGGTGCCTGCCACGTTGTCTATTGAAATGCAGGGGGTACCATAGGTCACCCCCCCCACCTCCCAGAGTCCCTGGGGGCCCACAACAGGCCCCGCAAGCAATTCCCGCATGCCTTTCTGTGGCGTTTCCGCCCCCATAGTAATATGGCTGGCGGTGTCTAACAGACACGCTACATTATTAAGCTCTTTTCCGCCCGGTCGACTTGTTGACCGGGTGGAAAAGCGGCAGACGGTCTTTCCGTCTGCCGCGGTTCCCCTGCCATAGTAATATGGTGGGGGAAATGCGTGGCAGGCGGGGTAATTTCTCGGGCGGATCACAACCGCCATGCGGGCGGTGGCGATCCGACCGAGATCCTAATGACCCACTTTGCCTTGGCACCTACGCTGTATTATGACGTGTGTGAAAAGATAAAGAGAACTCAGCGGTGCACTGATTGTGCATGCATCAAAGATGTGGCCTTGTCAGGCTGCTCCTCGAGAGAGATTACTGCACGGGGGAGGAGGACCAATGTACCCCCCCTGACATCCCCCTTTATAAATCAGGATGAGTGCCACCTGCTCTGTGAAAGATGGACCTGCTGATTCATACATCTGGTGCGTCTTTCACTAATGCTTTGTTCTCAGAACAGAAAGCGATGTTGTGGCTTTCCTGAGGGTAGCACATTATTTGTAATAGGACGTACTGTTCCTTTTCATCCCAGGACACATAGTGAAAGGTGCACAACAGAGCACTAGAGAACAGTGCCCCAGTTAAAATGCAACTCCAGTTGTACACTCCCAGAGGCACCTCATGCAGCACTTCCCTAAGGCGCATTGTCCTATGCACCCTCATCAACTTGTACTCCCCTGGTGCACACCACTCTATGCATCCACACTGCACAAGGGCTACATATATATGGTCTGCACACAGGAGAGCTTGTACATCGGCTTCCCTGTATGCTTGATTGCAGTGTGCCTATGTCTGATTTTTTATCAGTGTGAAAGGGTATTGTTATGTTTGTCTTTGTCCATTAGTGGCTTTTTATTGATTGGCCTATTTATATATTTGTTTATTTTGCAGATTTCTGTAGCGCTTGCTCACCCAAGGTATAGATGTGTTTTACGGTTAAACAATAAAAGTGACACAAGGTCCTATAAAGACAAAGAACTAGTACATTCTGAAGCCATAACTATGAACATGGTTTAACATAACTGTTTCTGAAAGATAGGGAGGAGGAAGAACAGGGGTGAGGGAGTGAAGGGAGTAGAGTTAGAAGAAGAGTAAGAAGAGAGGAAGATTTGTGGAGAAAGTATTAGCAAAGGTGGGGTAGAGGTAGAAGGGAGAGGTGAAGTAAGGATTATCCTAAAGGATAGAGAATAGGAGGGAAGAGGAAAGTGGCGACAAGTACGAGGACAGAGTAAGGCTGAGGATAACTGTTTGAAATAAGGGTATCTAGTTGGCAGAGGTAGGTACCTTTGTCCAAATAGAGACCCTTACTTCTAGTCAGGGTAAGGGGAATACAGACTCTAGATAACCCCTGCTCACCCCCTTAGTAGCATGGCACGATCAGACAGGCTTATCCCAAAGGCAATGTGTAAAGTGTTTGTACCAACCCTCACAGTAACACAATAAAAACACCACAAAAGGACACCACACCAGTTTAGAAAAATAAAGTTTCTTTATCTACACTAAATAAGACCAAAACGACAAAAATCCAACATACACAGTTAAAAATATGACTTTCAATAGGTTTCAAGAACTTGTACCATAGAAGACTATGGATGTGTTACTTTTCACAAAGGTATCTGTAGATGCGTCAAAGTTCAAAGCCAAACAGCTGCAGAGTTGGAAAACAAAGAGATGCAACTCTCCTGAGACCATGGGGAGGTGATGCAACAGTTCTGCGACACGCAGAGAGCGAGAAGCGTTGAATCCGGTGTTCGGGCAGAGATTCGGCGATTCTTCGTGATAGTTCCAGTTCGCAGGCGATGTGTCAGAAGAGCGTGCCGCAGAGGTACGATGCGTGGAAATTCGGGATGCGTCGGCGTCAAGCGGCGCTGCGTCCGCCCTCTTCAGCCCCGATTCCTTGATGCGTCGATCATAGCAGTTCTTCACATTTCTTCTTTCTTCCAGCCTCCAAACAGCCGCAACAACCTCCAGAGACCCAAAACTGGCACAGGCACCTCTTGGCTGGCTAGAATGCACAGCAGCAGAGTTTAGGGGAGCTGGGGGTGAAGTCTTTGTGTCCCTGAGGCTTCAGAACAGGAGACCAGCTCATTTCAGGCCCTTGGAGATCTCCTTCAAGCAGGGGACACAGCACACAGCAAAGTCCTTCTCCTTTCCTTGGCAGAAACAGCAACTGCAGGCCAAACCCAGACACACAGCAAGGGCAGTACTTCTCCTCAGTCTCGCCAGCTCTTCTCCTTGGCAAAGGTTTCTCTTGAATTACAGGAATGACCTAAAGTCTGAGGTTTTAGGTCTGATACTTATACCACAAAATGTCTTTGTTCTCTATGTGCAAGGGGCTCTGAGCCCAGTTCAAACCAGTTCTGGGGGGCACTCTGCAAGTGCACAACAACATCCATTGTCAGTGTGAGCCTTGGCTACAGACACACCACAGGGGGAGGGGGCAGAGCCAGCATTGTGGAAGGCAGGCACAGCCCTATTCAGGTACATGTGATACTCCTCCTACCACTCCAAATGCAGATCAGGCCTATTCAGCCTAGTGATGACTCATCCAGACTCCTGGAGACACTGCATCATCCCAGCCCCTTTCACTCCGAAAGTCAGACAGTCAATCCACAAACAGGCAAAGGCACAAAGGATGGTTGAACAAGAAACTAGTCACAAACTCCATTTTTTCTATCTTATCCCTATGGGAAGATATGCTTGTAAAATGTTAATAAGCATTCCCCATTCTGCCCTATGGGGCAAGATAGCCTTTTAATAGTCAAAAACAAAATTGGCCGTATTTCACTATCAGGACATGTTACACACACCAGTACATGTCCTACAGTTCACATACACTACACCCTGGCCAGGGGGGTACCTTGGGTCCACCATAGGGGTGTCCTATGTGTAAGAAAAGAGAAAGGTAGGGCCAGGCAAGGGGTTGCACTTGCCAAGTCGACATGGCAGTTAACAAACGGTGAACAGGAACTACGGTGGCAGGCCTGAGAACTCTTTTCAGCGCTACTCATGTGGGTGGCACAATCAGTGCTGTAGGCCCACTAGTAGCATTCGATTTACCAGCCCTGGCTCACTCAGTGCACTTTACTAGGGACCTTCTGGTAAAACAAATATGCCAATCATGGATAACCAACCACAATAACAATTTACACAGAGAGCATATGCACTTCAGCACTGATCAGCAGTGGTAAAGTGCCCAGAGTCCTGTAGCCAACAAACACAGGTCAGGAAAAAATAGGAGGAAGAAGCAAAACTTTGGGGATAACCCTGCAAAAAGGGCCATTTCCAACAATAACAATTTATCCTATCCATCAGATATGGAAGTGAGGAGTGGTTCGGATTCAACCTGCAAGAACTTGACGGGTTATGGGGTCAGGTAGAGCTTGAACAGGTGAGTCTTTAATAGGCGTTGCAACACCAGTAGGGTGGGAAATGTTTCAATCTGTGTAGGAAATGAATTCAAGACTAGGATGATTCTGCTCCAGTGAAGCATGTAGAGCATGAAAGTTTCAGAATAAAGGTGTTCCCAAGAGAAGGTTTTCTCCGCTTCTCAAGTTCCTCGAACCATGCAAACCTTCTTTAGAAGGTTAGTCAAGTAAGACAGGGCTTTTGCATAGATTGCTTTCAAAGCTAGGTGTTCTGGCTTGAATTCAAATCTGGTTTAGACAGGGAGCCAACACAGATTTACGAGTATTGGGGAGATGTGATCATATTTTTCAGTCAAAGAGTGTGCTAGCATTTAGAGTGGTAAGACGAGCTTGAGAAGCCCCTGCAAGGACCACATTGCCAAATCAATGTAGTATCAGAGCATGGGCGGCTGTTTTGATGTGATCAGGTTGTAGGATTGGTTTTAGTTTCCTTAGCTCTTGAAGTGAAACATCAGCACTTTGAGCAATTCTGTTAATGTTATTGTTATATCTTATCTGTGTTATGATTGGGTTGCCTGGACTGGAATGTTGTGCCTTGCATGGTTCTGTATATTCTTAGAATGTGAGGTTTTGCATTTGGCGGTTACTTATTCTGCACCTGTGAGCTGGTAGTCCTTGTGTGTACTTCCTGGGTAGCTCTTGTACCTCGTCACTAATAAAGTCTACATCCGTGGAGCCACTCACTGTATCTGAAAAAGTTACTACAGATATGAACCATGGTTAAGAAACGATCTAACATTATTTCCAGTGAGTAAAAACGTTTTTTTTTTTAAATGATTTTGGAAAGAATAGAATGAATTTGGTCTTCTTAGGATTCAGAGTGAGAACATTCTGTTTCATCTACTTTTGAATATTGTGTAAGATTGTTCTTAAAGTGAGGATGTCTTTTATAGTTTCTTTTTTTTTTACAGAGTTTTATATAACGCGAAATTGGTCGGTATCGGAGCAGTATACAAAGCACCTATAATGTTACATGAGGGCACATACATTTTTTCTAGGTACGGGGACATTAAGTGATTTGCCCAGAATTACAGGATGTTCAGTGTAATTGCTGAGGCTCGAACCTGGGTCTCCAGATTCAAAGTCAACCACCCTAGCCGTTAGGCCAGCTCGTCTCCCCAAGTAGTTTAAGTTTTCAGGCAAATTTGGGTGGCATTAGCATATTGTTGAATGGAGACGTTGCGAAAGGGGGTTGTCAGTGTGAAGGGGTTTTGCCAGAGCTAGTTTTTGATGCTCTTGGGATCGAATTCTGACTTTGTTGTAATAGGGGGTGGTATGTACAGTACCCATTATATACCCCGTTTGAGGTTTTTACTGAGTGCAAGAAAATCTCTCCCATTCTAGGTTTCGTCCAGGAAATGAACCATAACATGCATGTGCAGTATTTATTGTGACATTCTCCTCACCCTACATATTTTGCCCGGACTTACCTGGTCAAGTCTGTCAGGGGAAAACAACTGGGTGAATAATTATTGCAAAACTTGGATATACACTCCCCCCTGCCCCCCTCATCATAATCAGGATTGTCAGCTCTGGGATTAGTTGATTCTCTCCTCATTAGTAAAGAAAGGAGTTCAAGACACATCTCAGCCTGGAACCTCTTGTAAATACTTCATGAGAGGGCAGCTATAATGCAACACACTAATGTCTCCTTAGCACTAGCTATGTCACATCCCTTTTTTAATTTACTATAATAAAATCTTGATCTAGATAAATCTCCTCTACCTTGTGTAACTACATACTAAATAAGAAACATAAAAATAGAAAATTGGACACTGGCATCTTGATTCTCTCTTTAGGGTCTTGCTTGATAAACTTAAGTATGAAGTTTAAATTCTAGGAACGGAACTGCAGAGATAAAAACAAACTAACCATCAACACCACTGAGTCACACTGAGACAATAAAGCTGCTTTTCTGAGGTATAACAAGGTGCAATTCCGCCATTTGAGCCGAAGCGACGCAGATCAGTCGGCAGAGATGCTGTTTGCCTATATTTCCCTCTGAGAGCCTGTCACACCGAAGCCCTCTGCAGCGAAATGAATGTCATCATTCCGCAAACAGGCGCTAAGCACGCAGCAGGAGGAGAGGAAAACAAATACATGTTACTCCATGCTTAACACAACCCGTACAGTGGTACAGCGTGTGACGAGCGGACAGAAGGCCGCGCTCCGAGATGTAAAATCAGCAAAAGGACTAAAACTATCAGTGCAAATAAGCATTTTGCAGAGAAGCGGGAACGATTCTCAGCATGAAATGGCCGCCTGACCACAGGAAATAACAAGGAACGAAGCACATTTGTGGGAGGGAAGAGCACGTTTGAGCTTAATGTGCCGGAACCGTAAAGTCAAACTGTATTCTTGTTAACTTTTCTATTTGTTTTGAAGTAGAGGCTTGGGAAGAAAGCTTCGGTTGTGTGCACAGACATATGATAGGTAGGAGTGGTGAAGAAACTACAAAGCATGCGTAGTCACCACATTTCAGCATGTTACCAGCACGGTGGGAATCCCACTGATTGAACTCTTGATCTAAGTACTGCCCACATTCATGACAGTCCTAGCTATCACTCCCTGCAATTTCCTGGATCTCAAAGGTGGCCTAAGAAACCATGGAGCTCAGCTGTCAATCACAATGACGTAAACACAGTGACTCATTTTGATTGGTTAAAGAATGGTGAATCAGAACTGGAAAGTTGTCTTGCAGTGGACCCCACTTGTCATTTTTAGGTATCACTCACAGCTTTCAGCTTGGTGTTGTTAAAAACCATGGGGCAGATTTACAGGCCCCTTATGACAACTTTACGCTGCCGTTGCGTCACTTCTGTTACGCCGCAGCATCATAAACACTCGCCACAATGCAACATATTTACAACGCCTTCAGACCCTTAGGGGTGAGCAGTTTGAGCTTTACAAATACCAGATTTAGATTTAGATTTACTAATCCCAAGCATCCTCCTACTGCTATGAGCTCCCCAAAAAATGTAATTCTAAGGGGGAGATTCTCAAGGAAGTGGCGGTGAGAGGGGTTAGCCTCCTTGGCTTAACGCCGCTCACCGCCACTTCGGAAACGCGAGGCTGCAACCTATTCTCAAGAATGTGGTGCAGTCTGGCTTTTCCCCATGCGATGGCGCTAAGTTTCACGACTTAGCGCTAACGTAGACATCCTTGCACCAGAGTTCAAGGGTGTCTGTGTGCAGAGGAGGGTTGTTTATGTACAAGAAGGTGCCCCTTCCAGTTTATGAATAAACCATGGCATATTGCTTTTTCCATGTGTGCTGCACAAGGCAGCACACATGGAAAAAGCAAAAACGAGGAGAAATAAAGCATTTCTCCTCTTTTCGCCAACTTAAGACCAGGATTTTTCTGGTCTTAAGTTTGGCGCTGCCACCTATTAACGCCGCCCTTGATAATAGGTGACAGCGTCGACCACAATGGGTGTTGCAGTGGAACGCCCACTGCAACACCCACTGCATGCCCCATTCATGCTAAATTTAGCATGAAATGGGCCTTATTCTCAAGGCAGCGTTAAGCCACTTAATGTGGCTTAAAGTCACGTTAAGTGGGTTAAAGATGCCTTGAAATTAAGGCACAGACCCTATAGCCACAGGAACGTCAGAAAAAGTGACGTTCCCGTGGCTATAGGTGCTTGAGAATATGCCCCTAAATCCTTCCCTCTTCTATCCCTCCACTATCCTTTTCAATCCACATAACAGACTAACATGTCCACCATTCAAATTAATTTCATATTTCACTATACTAATTCACCACTGATCCTTTATGAGCTCTGCATTAGCATGCTACTCACCGATAAAAACGCTTCAACACCTCAAAAGGGGTAGCAAGCACTATATAAATGCAAACCATTTCTCTCTTCTATCCTTCCACTATCCCTCTCAATCCAAATGACTGACTAACATATCCACCAATCAAATGACTTTCATATTTCACTATTCTAATTCACCACTAATCTGAGTAGTGTGCTCCTCACTGAAAAAGCGCTTCAACATCTCATATGGGGTAGCAAGTGCTATATAAATGCAAACACTTACCCTCTATCCCGCCACTATCCTTCTCAATCCAAATAACTGACTAACATATCCACCACTAAAATTAATTTCATATTTCATTATACTAAGTCACCACTAATCCTTTTTGGGTTCCAGTGTAGTGTGGTATTCGCCGAAAAAGTGCTTTGACCCCTCGTCGGGGGTAGGAAGTGCTATATAAATGCAATTACAATACAATACATGTGTAAATTACTGACAAGTGTAAGTTTGTGTATAGGCCAGTTAGTCTTCTTGTTTGAATTGTTGAGATAAAAGCTGTCAATATCACCGTTGTGCATTTTTTTCGTACGTTTTTCAGCTTCATTTGGATGCAGTACTTGTCATATTTTGATTTAAGGTTCTGTGCATCTTGTTAGCCAAAGAGAAGATATCATTCCTCTGAAAAAACTATTGATACTTTAAAAAGGTCAACAAAGTTGCGTATTTGTAAAATGTTGTGAAACAAGTTCACTTCGTCAGTCAATAATCAAATATACTTTGAAAAAAACATGCACAAATTTTAGATTGCCATAGCAAATATCTCATCTCCCATCCCCTTTTTAATTTGTAACCACAACTGTCCTTTATCTGTGGTTTTAAATGATTTTCAGAAAAGGTTTAGACATATGTTAAGTATTATAACCATTCCTATCCACAACATAATTTTAACTATAGTTTTATCAGAGATGGCATACTATCTTCCAAAGTACAGTCTGATCAGGCCACCAACCCATGCAGCACATGGCCAACTCACACTGCCCACTGCCCATTGGCATATGGGGAATCTTTGCCCTCGTGCTGCGAAGACTGTCCCAAATGCACCTTAACTTGGCTGTTTGTGGCTGTCAGCCGTGTGTCACAGGTTATAATGCAGTGTGGCTATAAGTGGACATATGCTTAAAATGAACTCCAGCACGTGTACAGACCATATTTGTTTCAAATATGTCTTTATTGGCATTTTTATTCACATACTTTTATGCATTTACAGGAGCAGTAGTAAATCAGTAAAGAGATAGCTTATCGCCTTTCGTTGTTTGTACGCAGTTATGTAAAATACATTTAGGTTTACATGTTCGCACTTCATGTGCTTTTGTATTAATGAATTTCGTAACCACGGCATCTTATACTACAATCCACTGCTCCATACATATAGACGACCCTCAAGGAGTCACACGTATTCCCACATTTGAAAGCCATATTAATAAGACAATATAAAAACCATAACACCGAACTTTTATGAACAGTGTAACAGTGTGTCGTCCAGTGGGTCTACCTGTCATACACCTCTGTAGGATTTGATCTCTTCTCAGGGGGGAAGCTTAGATATCTGTGTGAAGGATCATTGTGGATCTATCGGGGCTGACACTCCCACCCAACATCCCTCACATAGTCCATACAGTGCCTCAGGGGGTGATCGCACCGCTCTCGTTGCATCCACACATGATTAGAATGAAACCCCATAGGGAAACCCTAAGCTGGAAACCTTCAGAAAAATGCATTCTAAATGTATTTATTTATTTGAAAGGTTTTATATAGCGCTGGCTAGACCCGGAGGTATCAGAGCGCTTTACATGAGTATCAGACAATAGTTGCAGGTTACATCGTTACAAAGGTTACACAGTTATTAGAACATAGCTACATAGTTACATGTTAGGTTGAGATAAACAATAAGGACATACGGGTAAGGGAGAATGCAGGTAAGGGGAGAGATTCGGGTGCGAGGGGGTAGGAGCAGGGGGAGTAGACAGCGAATGAAGGAGGGAAAGAGGGGGGTGGGTGAGAGACACAGCACACAAAAAAGAGGGGCAGGGTGACGTGGACACAAACCAGTAGACGAGTAATAGCTACGTCCAAAGACCAGTAAGCAGTGATTCCAGGGGAAGTGGTATCATTTCCCTGACTCCGTTGCGCGAGGTTCCCTTTACGCAGTGGACTCTCTCAGAGAGGTCTCTGAGACTCCAAGGCCTACCTACTGGATAGGGAGTGCTTTGGCAAGGGACGCCATACCTTACCTCATTCTGTGAGTGGCTCCCTGGCACTGCAGACTCTCTCAGAGGGATCACTGAGATTCCAGAGTAGGATTATTGGATCTTTCCCCAACAACGGGAGGAGTGCTTAGTTAAAGGGCATAGGGGGCTAGGCGGCGTAGCAGGCAAGGGGAGAGATTCAGGGGAGAGGGGATAAGAGCAGAGGGAATAAAAATAGGGAAAGCGATGGGGGAGGGTGAGAGACAGAGCATGAAAGAGGGGGGATCTTCCTTATCTCTGCTAGTTCTTCAGGTTTTGCTCCCTCCATTGGGTTTGCCATTGATTCTTCCGTCTTGTGTCTACGTCAGATCCCGCCACCCGATCGCAGCTGGTCGCTGGGTCAGGCAGTGGCATGCATTTTAAATGCGAAGGATGACTTGTCTATATTGTACACAAAATGCCTCCAAGTACATTTAACCCACAATCACATAGTGCACACTTCACAATAGTCCAGGTACAGAGGCCAAACTATCATCAAGGCCCCTAACTAATACACTCTAAAGCTTAAATGGAGAAACATATGAATATTTATTAAGAGACATGAAATTGCCTGGACTATATGGAAGACGAAAAGCATACAATATATAGAGGACTTGATATCTGATGGTCATATCAAATCCTTCCAGTCTTTAGAATAGGAATTTATTTTAGCAGCCTCACAATACTGGGGATGCCAATAACTGTCCCATAGTGTGAATATCGGAAACACTTCTCAGTTCTCATACAGCAACATGCATAATTAAACCACAAGACACCTTCTCAGTTTTCGTACAGCAAAATACATAAATAAACCACACAACACCTTTTTAGTGGAGAAAATTGCTGCAGGTTGATTTGCATAATATGCCAACATGGTGGGTTATATTACGGGCTATCCAAGGGCAGGCCAGCCCCTATGCTGCCTGCCCGCCTGATGAGCCAAATTACACTGCGGCCGTCGCCAATCGGTGGTTACCAATTTTGGGAGGGGCCACCCTCCCATCTGTGGACCGCCAGTCCACGCACTTACTCACGCCCCCCAAAAGGGGGGCGGAGCGTTCCAAGCAGCCCCCGGTAGCCCACAACCGCCGATAGGACTAACGGGCTCCGTTGATCTTCAAGGGGACAACTCTAAGACATCCCTGGGTATCCTTGGCTTAGCACCCTTATTGTGCTGCTGCATATAGTACCCTTCTGTACGTTGCAGACTCTGGATCGCCCTGTAACCCCTCCACAGCTCTGGGGGTGGCCACCGTCACAGCCAGGGCCCCCCACCAAGGTAGGTATCTTTACCTACATCCTGCTGATTCCCAGGCCTCTCCCCAGGACCAGCAAAAACAAGTCCAAGCCCATATTGGACCGGAGGCCAGCATGCCCCTCCTGGACAGGTGCCCCCATCCTTTTTCAACTCCCTGTGGACTTTAGCCTGATAAAATCCAAACCCCTCTGTTCAGGGATGGATGCATAACTTAAACCCGGGGGAATTCAATTCTGGCAGCAGGACCCTCCTACCCTGGAAAGTCAAATCATTGCCTCAGACCCCAGTGGTGAAAGGGGAGACACCCCCCCTCCCTGGGCGCTGTTTCTACAGAAGCAATTCCAGTACCTGCACAATTACACCACCCCTCCCAGGGTGGCTTACGACCGGCTGTCTCCTTAAATGCCTTGGAATTCCCATCACCCCACCTGTCAGCATATCCTGCTGAGTCTGCAACTCAGAGGGGGACCCAGTATCCATGGTACCTGCCTCGCCCAGCCCTTCATGTATATGGGCCCAGGATGACCTAAAACAATTAGTTTGGTGTTGGTTCAATGTTAACATTGCCTGTCTGATGAGCAATACCTTTGACAAGCTACTCCTGACAAGAAGTGCCAATGCGGGTGGAAGTAAGAGATTTCAAGCCCGCCTTACTTCCTCTCACCAAGTTATCTGTGTATAGCACTTGTCGGAGTATGTCCATCGCATTCAGCCAGTCACCACCCTAGGTGACGCCTTGCCCTCCCAAACTTCTGCTAGTATACCAGGGAACAGACAGGACAGTGTGTACCAGAGGGGAACCATATGTATAAATACCTGCCCTTATTTGAATACTGGGAATGCCAATTGTTCTTTTAAACTTTGTAGCCCTAATGTGCTTAACCCAGGGGGTTTCCCCAATCTTATGGACCATAGCACACTTGTTGGACGACAACTTCCACAACCTGCATGTCTGCCAGTCAATGCTATAGGACAGGAGAATTTGCACATGTTAATGTTACTCAACTCAATGGTACTTGTTTCATCGACCTCAGGAGGATGAACTGCTAAGTGGACCTACCAGGATCTGAACCTGTGACCAGCGGTCAAACCCAAGCCCCTTTCAGTTCTACCGCTCCACCTGCCTGTGAACATGTATCCTAGGGCAGACTTCAGGCACCATAACCCATCCTTGGACATGCCTGAACTAGAAACACACATCTAAAAGGCCTGCCCCGGCTAACCACTAACCTTGCAGTCCGAACATTTGTTGACAACTCCCAAGGAAAATTCGCTTAACTGAAGCAACTGGTAACATGCCAACTACTTAATCAATTGAACCTAACTATGACTGAAAAATGTCCTCTGGTAGTTGTCCTTATTAGTACTCCCCCCTCTCCATATCAGCACTAACAAGGCAACCCGCACCCTCTTGGGACTAGCACACTCATGCCCCAGCTGACAGAAAATGCCTATTAGTGTGTAGCCCCTGACCTTACGTTTATCACTGACGGTATACCTGGATTAAGTTGAAACTTAGCTGGCTCTACTGCTGAGTGCGCGTTGCACCATCACATGTATGTCGTTGCCTATTCAGTTTCAATCACCACCTGACTATGCCCAACACTGCAGAAACGAGGATATACCTAGTCCGCCACCACCACCCCGACAACAAACACTGAAGAACACACACAGTGTACTTGCTGCCAGAGCACCGGGAAAGGGTGGGAAAAAATGAGAAAAAAGAATACAAGGACACCACGCCTGGGCTCAGCCTATTCAAGTTTCATGGGCGATTAACAGCTTCTGCATCTGATGTGAGAGACAAAGAACAACAAAAATCAGGCATGTAATACATGTATATCTAAGTCTTCCTATGGACATGCATATGCAGGACCTGCATAAGTTTGCACAATTTATCCCCTTACCAGTCTGGTGTTCTGTGATGCCGTTGTTAAATCCAAGATTCAAAGGCAACACGCAGTGTCCAAGATAAAACAAAGAAAAGGGGGCTCCCAATGGAAGTATAAGTGAATCTCTCCTTGCTCATGAACGACCATAGGGGGAAAAGTCTTTAGACAGAAAAAAAACAGATTTCTTGCTTAATACAAAAATGCCCGAAAATAGCTCCCTGGTAATGCAAGGTAAGCTAAACAGTGGCCACAAATAGAAAAACGCTACCGGGACATACTTGATCGTAGATGCACCCAAACTTCACATAACGACATGAGATGGATACAAAAATCCAGGAAGTATAATCCTCAGCTGAGGAACTAATACGCGGCAGCGTATTAGAAATAATGTCCCGCAAAGAAAAAAATAAAAAGTGTCAGGAGGGGACAGGGAATCCCACGACGGTTGACAAAACAAAAGCACAATCCAGGAAACGATGAAACGATGCCTGCAGTCCTGCAGACACCGCGTCCAGAACACACAGGATACCAAAAGTCCCAGAACCAGCAGGAAACACCGGAATGCAAAGGCAAAGTCCTTCCAGGTGAAATGACCAGGCGAAGAAACCAAGCGAAGAACATCGGCGAAAGGCTTCCTTTTAAAGCGTGCTGATTGAATGTGCTGCACCAGCTGACCTAGTGACCTGTAAATGCATGCCCACAGAAAGAGGACTGAAGTAAGGCTGTCTAAACCCTAGCAGTACCTCCCCCCAAAGGCCTTCCTAAAGGACAGGGTTTAGAGGGATGACCTAAGTGGAACAACCGCACCAATTGGGGAGCATGAACACCACCCGCAGGCTGCCACGTACGATCCTCCAGGGTATAACCTTTCCAGTCGACTAAATAATATAAACTCCCTCTCCTGCGCCTCGAATACAAGATAGCATTCACCTCAAACTCCTCATGCCCATCTATCACTACCCATAGTGATAGATGGGCATGAGGAGTTTGAGGTGAATGCTATCTTGTAATTGAGGCGCAGGAGAGGGAGGTTATAATATTTAGTCGACTGGAAAGGTTATACCCTGGAGGAACCTACGTGGGAGCCTGCGGGTGGGGGGGCAACTTCTGAGTAGTCCTGGTATATGGCTTCAAAAGGGACGTATGAAACACAGGATGAACACGATACTCATCAGGCAAATCTAGTTTCATAGCCACAGGATTCACTACCTTAAAAATAGTTAAGGGAACCACATAACGTGGCTGCAACTTCCTAGACCCACTTAATCGTAAGTTCCTGGTTGCCAGCCATACCTGATCACCTACTGCGTAAGAAGGAGCAGGAACCCTGTGTTGATCTGCCTGTCTTTTCATGTCAACCTTGGCTTTCTGTAACTGTTCCTGTGCTTTTTCCCATATTTGAGTCAGGGACAGACTTAGTGTATCTACTGCTGGTACATGCCCCGTGGGTTGGATGCGAATAGCTTTCTAAAGCAATCCCTTAGAGCAAAAAAAAGGAGTCATCCCCAAAGCGGAATGCACGCTGTTATTATATGCAAATTCCGCCAAAGGGATGGCCATAACCCAACTACATGTCAATGATGTCAAATAGACACCGGAGGCACTGCTCCATGGTCTGATTGGTACGTACCGTCTGTCCATCCGTCTGCGGATGGTAGGCAGACGACAGACGCAACTCCATTTGTAACGAGGAGCATAATTCAGTCCAAAAATGGGATACGAACTGAGCCTCCCTGTCTGTCACTATGGCTGAAGGTAACCCATGTAACTTCACCACAGAGTTCACAAAAACTGAGTCTAACTCTCTTGCTGTAGGGACCTTCAGCAGGGGGATAATATGCGCCACTTTTGTGAACAAATCTATCACTACTAATATAGCAGTAAACCCGGACAAAAGGGGAAGATCCGTCACAAAATCCATACTAATAGTATGCCATGGTGCAGGAGGAACCGGCTACAGACGCAATAACCCAGAAGGGCTTGTGTGTGTTGGTTTACTAATGGCGCAAACAGGACAAGAGGCAACAAACACCTGCCCATCATGTACCAATGTCTCCTACCAAAACCAACGTAAACAGAAATCCTTGGTTTTATTCATTCCGGGATGCCCCACCAAAGATGACGAATGACACCACTTAAGGACTAGGTCCATTAGTTCAGGAGGTATGAACAAACATTCATCATGATATAATAACCCATACTGAACATAAAAAAGTAGCTTGGACAGCCAAGTGAAAAGATGTAGTCTCCCCATCTTCTCTTTCACCAAAGACATAAAGTCCTCTGCAGAAACACTTCCCACGATTCTCTCACTTGTTATCATGGGTCTTATCTCCTTCTCTGGTCCTGCTTCAACCTGATCCACGTGTATGCGAGACAACGCATCTGATTTCATTTGTTGGGCTGCAGGTCTATACGTGATAACAAAATCATATTCATTAAGGAACAATACCCAACGCATCTGTCTCGGGGTCAACGCTCTAGCTGAACGGAAGAATTCTAAGTTCTTATGATCTGTATATATTGTAACAGAATGCCGAGCCTCCCATAGATGATGTCACCATTCCTCAAAAGATAGCTTAATGGCCAGCAATTCCCTCTCGGCCACTGTATAATTGCGTTCAGCTGGCAACAGAGTCTTAGAAAAGAACGCAATCTGGTGCATAAACCCGGTATCTACATCCGTCTGAGGGAGCAACCCCCCCTACTGCACACAAAGAGGCATCAGCCTCCACATAAAATGGTAAAGCAGGATCCAGATTAACCAGGACAGGAGCCGAGGTAAATTTATCAAACAGTAGATGAAAGGCGGCTTGTGCATTAGAAGATCAAACAAAAGGTACCCCCTTTCTCAGCAGGGTAGTCATAGGGGCTACTACATCAGAGAAATGAGAAATGAACCGCCGATAAAAGTTGGAGAAACCGAAGAGGACCTGTATGTCTTTAACACACGTTGGCATTGGCCAGGTGACAATGGCCTCTGTCTTACGTGGATCCATCTTAATCCCATCTGCCGAGACAATGAAACTCAAAAACTCCACACTCGACGTATGGAATTTCTCCAACTTTACATACAGCTGGTGTTCCTTCAATTTCTGCAGTACTTGGAAAACGTGCAACTCGTGCTCAACAACAGTTTTAGAAAAAAACTGAATGTCGTTGATATACACTATTACACTCAAATCCCAAAACTCTCTTAAAACCTTGTTAATAAAGAACTGAAAAGCAGCCTGAGTGTTACATAAACCAAAAGGCATAACGCAATATTCAAATAAACCAAACTTTGTCCGAAAGGCTGTTTTCCATTCGTCGCCTTCACGGACATGAATGAGAAGGTACGCGCCCCTAGGATCCAGCTTGGTAAAAACAGTAGCATGCTTCAGTTGATCTAACAATACATGGATCAAGGGAAGTGGATATTTATTCTTTATTTTGACCTTATTGAGTGCCCTGTAGTCCACACACACGCGAAGACTGCCCCCCTTCTTAGGTATAAAAAAGATAGCAGAGGACACAGGCAAAGAAGATGCACAAATAAAACCATTTGCCAACACCTCTTCCAGATATTCTTTCAGATGCTGCTCCTCAGGCCCGGACAGTGCATGTATTTGGCTACAAGCAAACGTAGCACCAGGCAACAAGTCAATACGGCAATCAAAAGAACGATGTGGCGGAAGACTATTAGGCCGACCCTTATCAAGCACATCACTGAACATAGCATATGGGGCTGGGATATCTCTCACTTCTTCACCATCACCCACTGCACAAGTCAAAGGCAGAACCCAATCAGTAGCAACCTGATAATAACATTGTAAACAATGAGCAGAATCCAAGGTTACTGTTCGCCTTGCCAAATCTATCCGAGGGTTATGCCTCTGCAGCCAGGGCACCCCAAGAACAATGCCAAAGGAGGGTGCATCGATTAAATCAAAACAAATGGACTCCGAATGTCCATTGTCACACAACAAGCACAATGGTTCTGTTTGACGTGTTATGGATCCTGAAGATAATTCAGTCCCATCTATTGCTCTCACAGGTTCTGGCTGTTCTTTAAACACACATGGGACCATCAGCTTCTCAGCCAATTGAATGTCCATAAAATTACCAGTCGCTCCAGAGTCAAGTAACACAGACAACGTCGCTCTATTACTGTTCGATACTACCAGACAAGCAGAAATGGTAAAATGTCGTGGTGCCCTCTGTACAGCACCGGCTATCTCATATGGAGCACTATGAGCTGACTCGCTCATGAGTCCCCCCTGTTTGTCCGCAAACACCACAGTATTTCTCGACGAAAAGCTAGACGGTTTTACCGGGCACTCGGTCGCGTAGCTCCACCCATGGCCTATTGGTGTCTGTTACACGCACCAAAGTCCATATGTCTTCAATTATCGTGCCGACACCGGCTCGATAATTGAAGACATATGCCTGCAGTGGCGTGCACGGGTGCACCACTCACAGGCTTTTTTTTTACTATAGCGATCGCGAAAGCGATCGCTTTCAGTTATTTGAGTTCTCAGCAGTGCCTGACAGGCGTCGCATACTCTTCCCGCACGTTTTGGTCAAAGTTTTCTTCTGAGAGGAAGTCTGGTGCCCTTTATTCGGCAGTAAGCAAGGTAAATGTACAAACTACGTGCGAAGCGTGTTACTCCAGGTTTAGGAAAAATACAGCCTGTAGCATCTATTGTCTGTATCTCTAACTGACCATCTGACAGCTACGGAACGCGCTTGAGTGGAGCTGCGGGCTGGCATGCTAATGTAAAGTACTCTGATGCCCTTGCGCTATATAAAACTAAAAACAATTAAATTAAAATGTAAAATGCCTTTTCAAGTAAAGCATGCATGGCCCTGTTCCACATGTGCAAACTTCCTTCCTGTTTTAGCCTCTGTTCCCATCTCTGTTGAAACAACTCATTCGCAGCTGTGTCAACACTTGCTAATGAGAGCATGCACTGCCGTCCACCTTCCCACCTCAAGTCACCAAGTCTCTCCCTGTGCTTCCCCCTAGGGTCCCCTGATTTCTTGGCATCCTCCCAGTGATAAACAATCTCAAACACATTAGCAAAGAATTGAGCTGTGTCGGAGACCCTGTACAACATGTCCCCCACTCCATGCTATTGGGATGGTACAGACTTCCTTCCCCAAGTGAATTGTGACAGGGACATCATTTATGGATTGCTCTGAACAGGAGATGGGCCTTCTGTAGTACGGCTTGCAACTCCTGTGGACTGATTTGCATCCTTTTTAGCTCGAACCTACCAGACAGTGCAGGTGTCTGGCTGCTGGTGTTGCGGGTTGAGTGGTGCTGTAGGCGATGCGGGTTGAGTGGTGCTGTAGGTGGTGGGGATTGAGTGGTGCTGTAGGCGTTGCGGGTTGAGTGGTGATGTAGGCGATGCGGGTTGAGTGGTGCTGTAGGTGTTGCGGGTTGAGTGGTGCTGTACGCGGTGGGGATTGAGTGGTGCTGTAGGCATTGCAGGTTGAGTGGTGATGTAGGCGTTGCGGGTTGAGTGGTGCTGTACGGGGTGAGGATTGAGTGGTGCTGTAGGCGTCACAGGTTGAGTGGTGATGTAGGCGTTGTGGGTTGAGTGGTGATGTAGGCGTTGTGGGTTGAGTGGTACTGTAGGCGTTGCGGGTTGAGTGGTGCTGTATGCGGTGGAGATTGAGTGGTGCTGTAGGCGTTGCGGGTTGAGTGGTGATGTAGGCGTTGCGGGTTGAGTGGTGCTGTACGCGGTGGAGATTGAGTGGTGCTGTAGGCGTTGCGGTTTGAGTGGTGATGTAGGCGTTGTGGGTTGAGTAGTGATGTAGGCATTGTGGGTTGAGTGGTGATGTAGGCATTGCGAGTTGAGTGGTGATGTAGGCGTTGCGGATTAAGTGGTGCTTTACGCGGTGGGGATTGAGTGGTGCTGCACGCGGTGGGGATTGAGTGGTGCTGTAGGCATTGCGGGTTGAGTGGTGATGTAGGCATTGCGGATTAAGTAGAGCTTTACGCGGTGGGGATTGAGTGGTGCTGCACGCGGTGGGGATTGAGTTGTGCTGTACGCGGTGGGGATTGAGTGGTGCTGTACGCGTTGCGGGTTCAGTGGTGATGTAGGCGTTGCGGGTTGAGTGGTGATGTAGGCGTTGTGGGTTGAGTGGTGCTGTACGTGGTGGGGATTGAGTGGTGATGTAGGCGTTGGGGGTTGAGTGGTGCTGTAGGCGGTGCATGTTTTCAGCAGGCACACACCTCCAGCTGTCAGTGCACACTTTCACCAGGCACACACCACTATTCGTCACGGCACACTTTCACCAGACATACACGCCACCAGTTGTCAGTGCACGCTTTCACCGGGCACAAACACCACCAGCCGCCAGTGCACGCTTCCACCAGGCACACACACCACCAGCCGGCAGGGCACACTTGCACCAGCACACACACCACCAGCCATCAGTGCACAATTTCTACAGACACACACACCACCAGTCATCAGTGCACACATAATTTTTTAATGCATCCACAATTAACAATTGTAGCAATCGCAGTATGGCGCACTTTACTTCTAAACATATACATCTAAAGCGCAGCATGCCACCATTGCTACAAAAATAAATACACATTTTTATGGCCTACAATTTATAGACTTTTGTTGCAGTTGATGTTGCAATATTTAGCAATGCCTATAGCTCAAACTTAATTAACCCGAGACTTATTGCATTGTAAATGCTTTTTCCTCACTTGACAAGGGGCCTCTGACTCCATCTGTTTCCATAGGTTCAGGTCAATGTCTTTGTTCCACAGTACTTCTAGTATCGGTTCTCACCGGTACGACACGGGAAGCCTGAAAACGATTCCTCTCCCCACACCTCTCTGACAACCGGTGGTTTAATTTCACCACCAAATCAATAAAGGCTGCACAATCATCGGGAGGGTCTACTACCTGAGACACTATGTCCTTCAGCTCTTCACACAACCCCTGATAAAACAATTAGGTCCTTTTTGCCATTGTCCACTGTGTTTCTGAGACCAAACGATTAAACGAAGAGACATAAGTCAACAAATCCTGCTTGCCCTGTCTCAATTTCAATAGCTCTGCATCGCTAGCCTGCATAAAGGCATCCTTAGCAAACAAACATCGCATCTGCTACTTGAATGCCTGGTAATTATACAACACATGATCCTCATTATCCACCAATGGAACTACCCACATGGCAGCCGTACCTGCTAGATAAGAAATTATAAAAGCCACCTTGGCAGAATCATCTGGAAATGCAGTGGGACGACACATAAAATGCAGATGGCACTGATTCATAAACATACTATACTTATTACAGTCACCCGAGAAACGTTCTGGTACAGCCAAGGGAACAGGGACAGGAGTTGTCACAGTAACTGCTATAGGTGCGACGTGGTAACCCTGGGACCTGGTTGACGGCGTGATCATCCCTGCACCCTCCAGTATTCGTTCGGCATCGCCTGCCCAGTTCCAACACAGCCTCCGGCATTCCAACGCTGAGATGCCCCCTCTTACACTCTATTTATTTGCCAGGCTTCCCTTTCATAACATTCCACTGATGTCATCATTATCTTGCATCACCTCACGTTTCATAGATGTATTCTGATATGACGCTAGCATGCAGGTGACCAATGAACGTCCGCAGAATTCCAATTGCTTGGTCATCCCTGCTCTAAAATTCTACTATAGTTAGGAAAATAACTTTATAGTCACGGGGATTGGACGGTATGTCAAACACACAGCCAAACTCCTATGCCCTACTGTGGTGATTCAAAAGAATGCATGCCATGTTGAATCGGTTTGATGAAAACGGGTCACCCAAAGGGGGGCGTGACCAATGTCATCAGGGCATGGTGCAACTCCACGTAGCTCAGGATCTGTGCTTAGCTAATTATGCAGTCCTCACGTCACTGGTTCCTCATCCTACTACGCTCGTGGCGCGGACCCAGTGTATATATAACTTTAATATAAGCAAATAAAAGAAAGCTCACAGACCGGCAAAGCAACATTAGCTGTCTCTAAAAGTACTGCTGAGCCTAAACCAGAGAGTAAGATGTACTAAAAGGAAATGGTAATGGATGGAAGACTCTCCTCCAATCTATGGGTTCTGAAGTAGGCAAGGGGCAGGTCGCTGCGTTTCACACCCTCACCGTATGTTGAGCCGGCACTGAGAACCGAGTCAGATTCACCGCTGACTGTGAAGAGAAATGCACGCGGCCTCGCCAAGGGACAAAGCACTCCTCAGATCATTCCAAAATCGTGAAACATAACCGCGGTGCAGGGAAAAGCATTGTGCACCCAAACCCTGCTGCCCATGCTCATAATTGGGAAATCAGAACACAATAAATTAATGAGCCGTGTTCCAAGCCGAGAAGGTAACTGTGCCGAGAAACACCCGAGGCTTCCCCAGGACAAATGCACGCAACCACACACTCCCGTAACCGTGCGGGATGGCCAAAACGTACAAGGGTCATCTTTAGCTGGTCCTTATAGAACTTCATGCATGCCCAAACTCTCTAAAAAAGCATCGCCAGCCGAACTGCGAACCCGCTTCCACACTTGTCCAAAAGAGCTGTACTGTGCAATGCCCTGGGAAACAACTATATGCGCTGTAGACTTAGATTACACGCCCATTCTTCAAGACCAACCAAAAAATGAAACGGCAGAGCTCAAAAGCATGATGGCACGATTTAAAACATGCAGCTCAGTGAGGTATTTGTACCCCTGTCCACCTCCACCCCATGGCCGGAAGTGATGCGCCCGACTGACCACCTGGTCCCTAGACCAGGGAGCCTGATATGCTGGAACCTGTGCCTTCCTGTGCCACTAAAGTGGCCGCTCTGTTGGGAGGTCTCCTACGTGGCCCCCCGGGCAGCCTGGCATTACCTCACAATACTGGGGATGCCAATAATTGTGCCAGCATGTACAAAAGCCAAAGTGCAATTTGGTAAACTGTTACTCAATCACAATGTGGCTTTGCAAATCGTTATTTGGAAAGGGCGTGTTTAGGGTGTCCTTTCCCAATACTGATTTGCAGTGGTATGTATGAATGTTTGCGACAAAATTATAGTTGCAAAACATTAATTTTTTACCGACACCTCAAAAGAGGTGTTAACCATTCGCAAATGGATCCGGACCCCTTCATCATTGTGAATGTTGATACAAATATTTCATAATTTCAAAACAATTTGTTGGATTCATGAAAATTAAACATAGGGCATACATAGTTTGAGAAACCTCACAAAGCCAAAATATTCAGACACTATTGTTGCATTTGTTTATGCATTAATATAATAATATTGAAGGTTATCAACAGGACTACTAATAAATAAATAATGCCAAAGAGAAAGAAAAAGAGAGAAGAAAGAAGGTGTAGAGATAATTTAAAAGGGAAAGATAAGAAATCGAAGCATTATTAAAGAAATAACAAAATTTGCAATGAGTACAATATTCAAAGAGGTTTAATTTGAGCAAGATGAAGGTCCAGGGCTGGGTCCTGTGTCATGAGAATTGTTGCAGTGTGATGTTATCCACTCCTCCGGTGTAGAATAACAGTTCTTTTCAAGCTTGTAAGGAGATCTTGGTGGAGCTATTTCAGTAGCTAAGTAAAATTTTACAACCACCTATAAGGATGAGGTCCAAAATATATCTGTCATTCACATTTGTTAGTCGTGTAGCATGAGCACCAAGAAAAAAATATGAGAAACAAAATATTTGTTTAATTTGGAAAACATCTTCAATAAAACTAAACATTTTTTGCCAAAATTCTGAGCAGGTAACAATAAAAAAACATGTGAGATGGGGCTCCTGTTATAACATTCCAATTCCAGCTTTTCAGGTAATTTCTTAACGTCATTTTATAATAGCTTGTGGAGTCCAAAAAGATAAATGAAGCAGATGATATTTTGTTTGCGACACGGAGGGAGTAATTTTGAATATGACACTTTACAATGCACGCGTTACAACGCGTGTCATTACAACACATTTTTTACATCGTAAAATCCATTACAAAGCATGTCGTTACAACACACAATCCATTACAACGCAATTACTATTCAAACTCCACTGGGGCGCTACTTTTGGGAATGCGTTGTAATGGATTATGCGATGTAATGACATGGGTTGTAATGGATTTCACGTTGGAAAACATTTGTTGTAATGACACGTTGTAATGCGTGCTTTGTAAACAATGATTCCCAGTAATTTTATATTGAAGACTAGAGATCCACATTTCTTGCCAATTATAAGGGATGTTGTCTATATTGGATTCACATTTCCATTTGGATTGAGTGGATGTCAGTAATTTAGATGACTTGGGGAGGAGGATGTTGTAGACTCTGGAGGCAAAGTGACCATTCCAATTGTTATTCTATGTTATCTTACAGGTTTTATAAAGCACCCTGCTACTTCAGCAAAGGGCCGTCCCAGTGCTGAACTTTAGCAGAAGTTGGAGGGATACTGAAGGATGGCAGGGCCTATAGCATGGGGAAAAGATGTGTGTTAATGGCTTTGTGAAAATCCATGTAGTTGTTCATGCTACTGGTGTGCACCGGGAGAGCGTTCCAGAGTTTTGCAGCAAGGACGCGGAAGAAGCGTACTCCAGCTCGTTCTTTCCTGACCCAAGGGACAACTGCCAAATGCTGGCCCATAAATCGTAGTTGGCAAGTAGGTGTATAGGATGAGAGCAGGTTCGCCAGGATACCTGGGGAGGAGAGGTTCAAGATTTTATGGGCAATGCAGAGGGACTTGAATTCAATGCGTTTCGCCACCGGCAGCCAATGTAGTCTGCGGATGGCGCTGGTTGTAGGGCAGGTTCTTGGGAGGCCAAGTAGGGTTTTGGCAGCAGCATTTTGAGCCCTTTGTAAATGTAAAACTTCAGCCTTATTAGCCCCCAGGTAGAGTGAACTGGCATAATCCAGCCTCAATAGAATGGAAGCCTGGATGATGATTTGACAGACTGTGGGATAAAAAACAAAACAGCAACGGTTTGAACACTTGCAGGAGTCCAAAGCAGGTCCCAGCTAAGGGCCGAATCAACCCATACTCCCAGGTTTTGGACCACCTGTTGAGTTTCCGAGTGCACAGCCCAACGTCACAGGCCATCAGCTCTCACACCACAGCTCAGTGTCACTCCCTACTAGCAGAATCACAGATTTGCTAGCATCTGGCTGGAGGCAGTTGGCAGTCATCCACTCTGCAATGGCATTGAGATCACTCCTGAACTCAAGCGCATCCTCTGTGGAGTCATCAGAGAGTGCTACTACCAGCTGGGTATCATCAGCATATGATACCGCTGCTAGTCCTCTACTGCTAGCAACCGCTGCTAGAGGTTGAGGCATATAGATTGAATGGAGTTGGGCTCAATGCTGAGCCCTGTGGAACCCCTTGTTTGATAGTATGTGTCAGGGAGCTAAAGGGGCGTGCAGACACCTGGAAGGTTCTCTCAGAGAGAAAAGAGGCAAACCAGCCCAGGGCCGAGCCCTCAATGCTGACCCCCTCTAGAGATTTCAACAGAATCTGATGGCATACCGTGTTGAATGCGGCGTTGAAATCTAAAAGTATCCGCACCGAAGTACTACTGGCATCTAAAGCCTCCCTCAGATGTTCGATTACAGCAAGGAGAGCAGTCTCTGAGCTGTGACCCTGGCAGAAGCCATTCTGGGAGGAATCAAGCGCGTTTTCGTTTTCCAGGAAATCTGTCAGAATGGAATTGATGTGGACCTCTGCAATGTTGGACACCCACGGCAGGAGAGAGATAGGGCGAAAGCTCTCTGATTTAGCAGTATCTAATGTGGGTTTCTTTAATAGAGGAACCCCCATGGCTTGTTTCCAAGCTCTGGGGACAACCACCAAGGAACGGGACATATTAATCAGCTGACAAAGGGGTGGAATGAGCAGAGGCAGAGATTTAAGGAACTGCTTGGGTTTAAGAGGGTCTGCAGGGGAACCCAACTTGACTTTCCTGCATAGCATACACAACTCATCTTGAGAGATCGATGGGTAGACAGAGAGTGTGGGGGTGAGGAGAGGCCTGTCAACAGGGCCTAAACTGACTGTCGTGTACGGGAAGGTCCTATAGATGTTCTCAACCTTCCTAATAAAGAAGGTGGCAAAGTCATCCCATTGCTGGTCAGACGAAATCAGAGGCGCTTTAGATGACCCTGCAGATTTAAGATTTTTAAGTATAGAGAAGACGCTTTTAGCAGGATTGCTGCTATTTCTGATTTTGTCGGCAAAGTAGGCCACCCTTTCCTTCTGGATGGCCCTATGATAATTCTTGATAGCTGCCTGCCGGTGCCCCTTTAAAACAGGGTCATAATCCCATCTCCATGCCTGCTCCAACCTTTTGCAAGCTTTTCGAATAGTTGCTAGCGTACTGTTTTACCATGGGCTGCATTTACTGTTACAACTCTGTGACCACTTTACAGGAATGAGTGTATCGAGAGGCAGCCAAATCAAATCCGATAGGGTTTTATCGGTCAAATCAGGGTCATCTGGCATGCTAGGGGTATGCGTAAGGAGAAGGGCATGGAATTGATTGATGTCCAGTTTGTGCCAGGGGTGTTTTAGGACTGACTTCCGAACCACCCCCTGGAGGGGTTCAGCCCCAGAGAGTATTATAGCTACAAGATAGTGATCGGACTAGCTCATCAGGATGGGAGGGTTAACTGTGAGATCCGAGAGATTAGAGAAGACTGGGTCAAGCAGGTGCCCAGCAGAGTGAGTACAGCCTGGGACAAATTGAGTCAGCTGGAGGGCATAAAGGTCTGCTAAAAAGTTAGCCAATTCAGAGTCAAGTTTGTTATCCAGGTGCAGGTTCAGGTCAACAATAATGCAAAAGTTGGCAGATCTGATACCCAGAATACTTATTGCCCCAATCAGAGCAGCCCTGAACTCTTTAGAGAGCCCCGGCGGTTGATAGACCAGTAGCCCAGACAATGTAAAGGTGGCATTAAGGATGATCCTAAAGCGCGCACATTCACAGCCCACCTGGACCTCTTTTGTGAAGGAGCAGATGTAGCAGGATTTAAGAATAACTGTAATGCCGCCGACTCTCGTCTTTCTATTGAGAGTCGCGATGCTGAAACCCTGAGGCAAAGCCAGCCCCGGCTCAGCCACCGTGTCAGTTGAGAGCAAAGGTCTCTGACAGGAATAGAATGTCAGGTGACTGGTCCTGCAGCAGATTATATACCTCAGCAAAGTGCTTTGCTAAGGAGCAACAGTTTATAAAACCACAGCTTCTGCACCAGAACGGGCCTTCAAGCAAGTTACTTGGAGGGTGGCTGCATAAACTGACCCTCTTCCTGATAGACAGTAAGTCCCAAAGAGAATAGGACAGCTTGTTCCCGGATGATCCGGCAGCATGTCTCGCATCTGGCGTCATCCAGGCGCAGACGGGCTTGCCTTGGGCGCGCCTTTGGCATGCCAGGGCGTGCCCGCTATGTGACCGCTGGCACATCGTGTTATATGGAGGAGCGAGCGGTGAGACTAGCCCACCCCCTCCAGCACCCGGAAGTATGTAACCAGCAGGGGTAGGTCAGGAAATGAACGAAACGCCCTCCAAGCAAACGGCACACAGCCGCGGTGGAATGGGGCAATACACGCACAGCAGGTAGGAAAGTGCAATACAAGTTTAAAACTAAATAAGGCAAGAGCGACGTTGATAAAAATCACAGCAGCCTCACCGCCATCTGCAGCGAGACTGCTGGCACGTCGGGTTATATGGAGGAGCGAGCGGAGAGACTAGCCTGTCCCCTCCAGCACCCAGAAGTATGTCACCAGCAGAGGTAGGTCAGGAAATGGATGAAACGCCCTCCACGCAAACGGCGCACAGCCGTGGTGGAACAGGGCAATACATGCACAGCAGGTAGGAAAGTGCAATAAAAGTTTAAAACTAGATAAGGCAAGAGCGACGTGGAAAAAAACAACAGCAGCCTCACCACCACCATTTTACAAGCCTATCAGATCTACAATAGAAAGGGGGGAGAATGCAAGCTTAAGTTTAAAGATGACTTGGTAGAATTCCATATTGTGTGAGTGATATTTAGTTTGTAAATTTGCAAATGTCTGAGAGGATTTAGATTGTTTAAGTTGGCCCAAAGTAAACAAACCAACCAGGGTCCAACTTGGTCAGTTGATACTTGAACCATCAAGCCTGATTAGAGTTTTTTCCAGATGGAAGACAAGTTGGAATTTGTCATTTTGTGGTTGATTTCGAGTCAAAAGATAAAGGGGCATATTATCAAGGGCTGGCGATAACATTATCGCTGCTTTAGCGTCCGTTTTCGGGCGAAAAGTGGCGATAATTTTATCGCTTTATTAACACGGACACGCTAGCGCGTGTTTCCTTGCCTTAGCGCCCGGTTACCTATTGCTTCGCCTCGCATCGCTAATGAGATGCAAGGTAGGCGTGCCCCTTACAACTACATTTTAAAATATCGCTAATGGTGCTTCGCTGTATTTACAACGAAGCCCCGTCCGGTTTAGCGCAGATCTTTTTCACTCTAACTGGGCATCTGTTAAATTTCAGACTAAGGCATACCTAACATGGGGGGTGGATTGTGTGGCTAAGACCACAGGCCCTATCATCAAGGATATCGCAGTTTTCCATGGAACATCACTGGAAAACCAGTGTTGTTCCATGGCCATCGCTGGAATTTTTATCGCCTCATTGATACTCGTTAATAACGCGCTAACCAGGCGATAATTTCCAGCGATAGACGGCGATAAATAAAAAAGCGATAAGGGGGCTTTGCAATATTTATCGCCGTCCATTGATAATATGCCCCAAAAGCACTTGTTTGGTTTGATGAAATATCTCTGTGGAGTGAGAGGATTTGATGTTCTACTTGCAGCCAAACTGGTTGGTAATTGGCCTGATAACCATTTAGAGCTTTGTTTGAAGAGGAACGCTTTATGACTTAGTGAAAAGTTAGCTAATCTGACCCCTCCCAAGTTTGTGGGGAATCTTTGTTTTTCCAGGGAGATTCGTGATCTCTTGCATTCCAAAGGAAATTGTTAAAAAGATCATCCAATTTGAAAAAGAAATCTTTAGATAGGGAGATTGGAATCATAGAGATCTTATAATTATTCATAGGTGTGATCATCATTTGTAGTGCCTCAGTTCGACCCCACCCAGTCAAGAATTGTGGAGGGCAGCTTTCCAAGATTCCCATTACCTTTTAAAAAGGGATAGATTAATTAAGTTTAAGAGGATACACATTTTTCCTACGCATGGATGAAATTTAAATGTTTCATTGTTATCTTTTTAAATGCATCTAGTTTTCCTTTAAGGAAAACGGCTGCATTTAAAAAACAAAAATTGCTTTATGAACGAGCAATCACAGATATGGTGGTCTATTGACGCCAGCAAGCCACCATTCCTCTGATGGCTGCAACTCCTAATGGGTCACAAACTTTGTCCTACCTCATTAATATTCATAAGGTGGGTTGATTTGCAATCCACTGGTAATCGCCAAATGAAACTCAATGTTTTTCATATATTAGGACTAGCAATTTCCAAATTGTGATTGACAGAAATTTGCACTTTGTACATATGGCCCTTTGTGCACATAGATTTGGTGGACTAGTCACATGGATGAATGTGCATTTGTTACCAAAATGCCTGGAATGTCATACCCGGAAATATTAAATCCAGCTCACAGAACTTAAAAAAAAAAGAAAAGTGGGAGAGCCAATGATATTTCAGATGCTATGAGATTTATACCCCTAGTTGGACTGCAAAATGGCAGAGTCGTTCTATTGTATCACTAAGGTCCCAAGCAGCACAACACTGCCTCAGTACCTCAAGAAGAACCGAGGAATCAGTCTCCCTATTGCATAAAGGTTTGGTGACAGGATCAATACAAAGTAGTTCACTGCTCTCATCCATTCTGTGATAAACACCTCGAGGGTCATTAAAGCCATACACGATGCTCCAGTCCTCCCTCTCTGCTTGTATTTTTAAAATCAGGACACAACGTAATAGACTACCACTCCTTCTTGTGCATTTCTACTGGTACTGCTTCACCTATTCTGGCTGCAAAGAAACCTTGCACTGACCTGCCAATGCTATGAATGCCTTTTGTATGAGAGAAGCTTGCACTGCATTTCCCTCTGTTCCACCAGCTTGGCGTTTGAGGGAAAACTTACTCTAAAGATGGAGACTTGTACCTGCACTTTGTTTGCAATGATCTTAACTACGCTGTGCCTGTTCTGTTTGCACTGATGCTCGGTCTGTGCTGTATACACTGTTTAACACATTTTGTATTTTATATTTAATGTGTGGAAGGCCAAGAGGGGCATATAACAGTGCCAGTTTTGCCATCTTTGAGTATAATTGCAAACCAACAACCCTAAAACTCACAGTTTTATTCAATAAACACTGTATAAATGTTATCAGGATAGGTCACTTGTTTCCTCAAGGGTGGTTGACAACATAAAAAAGGTTTGAAGATCACTACGGTGAAAGGATATTTTACAGGTTGATCATGAAGTAGTTTAATAACAGTAGCTGACTACACGAATAGGAATGCAACTACGTCTGATGGTTATTATTTGCTGACCTCTTAGAATCTTCATACAGAAAAAACAGGTTTCACATAACTGTGTCGTTAACAAAGAAGATGTGTTTCCTTTGTACTATTTTGTAATATGCATTCAGCAGAAATGAACACAACCCTTCATAAATCACCACCGACAATTTGCCCAGCATAACAATTTAGGAACTGGAACATATTTTGCGTGATCCGGTCACTGTTGTCAGTGATATATTAACTATGTAAGTGAACTGTAAAACGAAACCTCTAATTCTCATTAGCTTGGTGACCCTAGAAGCCATAAATATGTCAACAAAAATGAGCAAAGTGAAGAAAAATTGAATGCTGTTGAGGAAGGACTGCATTATGGGTAGGAGCCAGGATCATACAAATTAAAATGAATGCGTTGTTCTGTAAACCCATCAGAACATCCTCCATCACTACACCTTGTTAATTATAGTGTAACCTACAATAAAGGGAAATCGTTATTGCCCCCTGTGGAGACACATCGAACATGGCCACGTGCTCTGTGAGTTATGGCCAGTTTCCAGTCAATTTTAAAGAGGCAATCCAACGTAGAGAGAAAATCAACTCTCTTCTCCCAGTACTGCATCTCTAACAATCACCACCAGTATAGCATTGGAGCCCACCGGGCCGGGCTCTACTGGCCCTTAACGGCCAGCTCCAGTGTTAAAGGACCGAGCCGAAGGAGAGGGCATTTAACAAAAGAGCAGGCCTTTAATGGCCGGTAGAGCCGTCTACGGAGGGCTCAAAGGCTATTAGAACATTCCACCCCTATAGGGCAGAATGCTCTGATTTGTAAAACAAAGGCCTCACAGAGACCAAAGGGATTGAAATCCTCTCGGGCTCCGTGAGGCCTTTTGTTTACAGCAAAAGCTGTGAAAAAACATTGGAATGTTGGAGCTCCGGGCTTCAACTGGCCACTAGATGCCCGGAGCACTCCATTGTTTTTAGTTGAGCTCCCTACATTCTAATGTTCTAATAGGTATTCTAAAATGTCACTTTGTGTTGAAATGTTTAGTGACATTAGTCACCTATGGCCCTTTAAGAGCTGTTTTGTTATGAATGAGCTGCTTCACTCGACCTCTACCCCTATCCGATTTCATTGAGGTCATGCATACTAAACTATTATCTTGACTTGGAAGCATCTAGGGCTGTACTGCTCCAGTGAAGCTTGCAAAAATTTCACTGTGAATTTAGAACTTTGCCCTTAAGGGTCAGAGATATCATAAAGATGGTTAACCTTCATATCAAACGTTCAGTTCAGTTCAAGTACAAGCTTACATAGGCATTGTAGTATCATATACATGTTATAGTTTCAAAATTGTCAATATCAAGACACCCACTTACTGCTGATGGTCATGTTCAGTTCACACAAGCATGTAAAGTCTCTTGATTGAGAAAAAAACCTGATCGAAAATGCAGAGCCAGGATCTGGCACATTCTGGGCAACAACGTTGGTGCAAGTCTACCAAGATTACATCGGTGTGTGTTCGTCTTTTTGCCCACTAGCAGGTTCCTTTGAAATATGCTGAACCACAGACAAGAGTTGAGGAAAGCAGATATCCAGGGTAGAACACCAAATGAGATTTTCTCATTGGATTAGTTTCAATTTCCAATCTTAAGTTCAACAGATATCAACGAGTGTACATGATTGCCATTTTTCTTTGCTTGTCTATATTACATGCAGTTTATAAAATGTAATCCACACTAGTTTTTTTCACAGTATTGTGCATTTTTAAATAGGACGGGTAAAGTTACACAGCTGGAGAAAAATGGATTTTCACAATGGCTCTCCAAATTGTATGGCATCTTATCTTTTCCAATGATCCCCAAACAATCAATTAAACAGGAAGGGTAAAGCAAGGCTAATGACCTGTGAGGGTATCCAGGCCCCAGACAATAGCATTGCATTATCACGTCTTCACAAATGACCCTCCCCATTTTGTGCAACTGTGGTAGTGCCATTCTTCAAAGGCAAATTTGAATCAAATTTCTAAATATGTATCATGTTGGAATGTAAAGTACTTCATTACATTTCTCAAACGAGGTACCGACCTCTCCTAAAGGTCATCTCGCACATTAGACACTGCAGCCCAACCCTTCCCCCACCATCTACCATATGGCAGTGCATCAGGAAGACTAATCAACAGATCCTTTCACAGCAAAAGGCTAATCACATTTCTACAAGAGGCTTGTCTGCTCCTCTCCACCTCAGTGTCTAGGTCTCCGCCCTCCAGCCTCAGGAATGTCAGCAATACATTCCCACTGTCTGGGAAAACAACCTCACCACTTTTTTATGCACAGGGACAGACTAGGGGAATCCAAAATAGATCCCATTGGCCTCCACTACTCGGTTTCACTTAGTCACACAATACATGTATCATTCAAGCCACATATATAAACACGCACAACATACCCTTGGGATGTTAGTGCCAACACTGGACAAGTGCATAGCAGTAAAACTTTCCATGAGTGGGCCAGTAGGCCTCCACTCTAATGGTATAGATAACAAGTTGGGGTCACAAACATTGATTTGTGAAACACAGCACGCTGCCACCACTGCTTTTTGTCTGGGTGAGACAGTATACCAGTGTTTGTATGATAGACATGTAAAAGCGCCATTCTATGTCACAGGACAGGACTACAACCTCACTCATGCCAGGGTACAGGCCCAGGTTTCTGCACAAACACTAGGGCCCAGGTTTACTAAGATTCTGCGATGGGGTTGCTTCACTTTTATGGCGCAGCCACGATGCAGTTTATTTTGGGATATACAAAGCCATGTAAACTCCAATTTGATTCGCTTTGGAACACAAAAAAGCGCCATTTTATGTCACAGGACAGGACTACAACCTCACTCATGCCAGGGTACAGGCCCAGGTTTCTGCACAAACACTAGGGCCCAGGTTTACTAAGATTCAGCGATGGGGTTGCTTCACTTTTATCGCGCAGCCACGATGCAGTTTATTTTGGGATATACAAAGCCATGTAAACTCCAATTTGATTCGCTTTGGAACACAAAAAAGCGCCATTTTATGTCACAGGACAGGACTACAACCTCACTCATGCCAGGGTACAGGCCCAGGTTTCTGCACAAACACTAGGGCCCAGGTTTACTAAGATTCTGTGATGGGGTTGCTTCACTTTTATGGCGCAGCAACGATGCAGTTTATTTTGGGATATACAAAGCCATGTAAACTCCAATTTGATTCGCTTTGGAACACAAAAAAAAGAATACCAGTTAGAGCATCGTGCTGCCTTGAGTTGCCCTGCGTCGTGTTGGCACTACATGGATAAAGCATGAGCAGTCTTGTGCATCCAACCTTGTTTTTCGATGTAAACCCATATTAACTAGTCAGTAAACATGGGTTTGTGCCAAAATGGTGTGCCTCTCCGAGGCTGGCATAACAAGGAGAAATATTTGTATTTCTCCTCATTACTTCTTCTGTGGATGTGTGGTGTGCTGCATTCTACAGCACACATACAAAGAGGAATACGCTTCTGAGAGTAGTTATTGAGCAGGAAGATATCACTTCCGGCACAAAAATTATTCTGACAACAGAGAAATTTTATTTCGCTTCTGCACAAATAATAAATTTCCAAATGTTTGCAGAATACCAACATCTGACAACAATTCAGATACCTTGTTAATAAAGGGCAGCATATCCTTACGCAGATTTTTCTTATGAAGTTTTCCACTGAACAGCATGTCAGGATGGCTGCTATAAAGAGTTAGGGCAGATTTTGGTAGCCAGGTCTGGACATAGCAGTAGAGCATTTTGTGTGTAATTGCAAACCATGTGTGACTACTCAAAATCTGTAAATTTCCGTGGAAAATAATATGAGAAATTTGGTTTCAGTAGTTTGGGTCCATTTGAGACGTGGTCCCAAAAATGTACTAGTGTAGTGAGTGACTATTGCTGCTACTGACCAGAGATGAGATTTGTACATTTTGTGACAATCCAAGTAGCTAATTATTTTTCACAGAAAACTTTCAGTAGGCAACTCTATTAAAACAACCTGAACACTGACATTGGAGTGCAATTATTGTTAGCAGTGAAGAGAATTTGCTGGACTCCTGTAGACAAACACACTAGGATATCTTTGTATCATGGCCTATCATGGTCTAGTGAACCTTTTTATAAGATGAATTACATTGCTAGGCTATGGTCCATGAAGCTCCTGCTTCGGGCAGGTGTTTAGCACTGTGTCTTCTTCTGAAAGAAATCAATACTAGTATTACAGAAGTCAGTGTTAGGAAGATGCATGTGGCATGGCCCAAAACATATGAAAAAATGAAAAAATGAATGCAACAAGTTAAGGAAATGCACAATCTTCTCATTATGGATGAAAGCAATGGGGTTTCTGGTAGGCTAGGGTATGCAGCTAAACCAGGCAGAACCTACTACACTAGTCGGAGTAAACTAGGTACACACCTAAGATGACTTGTGCTCACCCTCTGGTATGTTGGCGCAGTGCAGGCAGGCTTATCATAAGAGGCAATGTGTAAAGACTTTGTGTAACACACACACAGTAGGACAAGGAAGGAAAACACCACAAAAAGACTCCACACGTGTAGAAAAATATGGAATATTTATCTGATTAAAATAAGACCAAAACAACAAAAATCCAATCTGTAGATTTTGAGATATGACTTTTACAAAGTTAAATATCAAGGCAAAGCAGTGCTTTAAGTGTTTTCAGCGTGCATGTGATACTATGATCCATGGAGAACAACCATGCTTCTTTTAGACCAGTTACGGTATTTCTGGAAGTTTTAGCAGCGCTTCACCCCATACGGCGACTGGTGGTAATGAGTTTACAGAATCCTAAAAGAGGCTGTGAGAAGCGCCATCCAGTAGGTGGGGACCGTTTGGGCCTAGTTGCTAAGGGAGTGGGAAGTAGCTGCCCCCAGCTGGGAGGAGCGCTGCTCCGTAAATCCGGGACTGCCTGGACCTGGCCGCACACCACAATTGCGTGGAGTGAGGGAGCAGGAGAAGTCGCTGTCTGTGGTGCCCTCCGGTGTTGCGCTCCCGCCGTAGAGATAAAGCCGGGTCGAGACATTTGGCTGGGTGTGACTCGGGGTGGGGGGGGCAATGACATTGTTGAGGTCTTCGGCGATCTGTTACCCGGGCAACCAGTAGGAAGAGGTTTCTCAGCGCTCAGGTGCAGGAACTGAGTTTCTCGTCAGGACTCTACCGCCAAAGGACTGTAGAGTACAGCTTTGGGGCACCGGTCAGCACAGAGTAAGCAACGACTTCAACTGCAAAAGTAAACCATGAGGCCTGGCTGGAAAACTGCAGCAATCGGGCAGTGCTGTAGTTTCAGTAAATGCAGGTCTTGGGGTTGTGAGAGCTTTGATGTCCCTGATGCCTTGGGGAGACAGGGTGCGCGGCCTTGGAGTCACTCTAGACCGCAGTCCTTGGTCTTCTTAGCAGGGCAGAAGTCAGTAGGAAGCAGGGCAGCCAACGAACCCAAGAGAGAAGCAGTTCCTTAGAACAGCCAGGCACAGCCGAGTGGCAATCTTTCAGCACAGCAGCCTTTACTCCAGGGTTTCTCCCAGGCCCGTTTGTGTACTAATTTGATAGGACCAGAGCCCTGGTACTGATGCCCAAAAGTGCTTTTGATGTAGGGGCTGACTTCGAAAGAACACTCTGAAGTGCACAAGGGTCCCTTTCAGTCCAGCCCTGGCTACTAGTAGGGGGTAAATCAGTCCTTTATGTGGGGTAGGACACAGCCTATTCAGATGCAAGTGTGAGACACCTCTCCCCCTCTCAGCCCAGAAAGGCTATCAGTATGTAGATGAATTCAGATGTATTCACTGTCACACCCAGCCCTTCCTGTGTTGTGGCTGTATAGAGCGCTTGCATAAAGTGTAGCTGCCACCCAGGCCAGATGTATTGGAGACAGGCTGCAAGGCATACAGAGCAAAGTAAAGAGCAGAGCAATGTCCACTTTCTAGTTTAATTTCTAAAATAGTAGGGTTAAATCCAACTTTACCATTAAAGAGAATTTATCATTACTATTCCAACCATACAAAACATAAAAAACTACTCCTCTCTGATTAGGAATTACCACTTAAAAGTATGTAAGGGACTTCCTAATGCTGGCCTATGGAAGGAGTAGGCCTCACAGCAGTGGAAAATGAATGTAGATGTTTTTCACTGCCAGGAAACATAAAACATAAAACATAAAATTACATGTCCAGCCTTTAAGTTACAGAGCACCCTCCCCTTATGGTCACTTCAGTCTACCTTAGGGGTGACTTATGTGTAGTAAAAGGGGAGTTTAAGGCATAGGAAGTGGTTTTAAATGCCAAGTCAAAGTGGAAGTCAACTACACACAGGCCTTGCAATGGAAGGCCTGAGACAGGTTTGAAAAGCTACTTGTGTGAGTGACGCAACCAGTACTGGAGGCCCAATAGTAGCATTTAGTTCACAGGCCTTTGGTATATGGTAAACCACTTTACAAGGGACATATACATAAACTAATTATGCCAATCAGGAATTTACCAATGTCACCATGTTTTAGGGGGGAGTATGTGCACTTTAGCACTGGTTGGCAGTGGTAAACTGCTCAGAGTCCTACAACCAACAAAAATATACAACAAAATGTGTGAGGCAGAAGGCAAACAGTTGGGGGAGACCACCCTAAGGATGACAAGCATAACAATGGGACTTTAGGAACAGCGACAGAGGTACAAATCAGACAGTTGGCGAGGATGATGACATTGTCTTTCCTAGTTACAACTACTTGTTCCAAACGTGTTTTACAGGAAAGAAATTATGTGGAGGTGTGTGGCTTAGATAATGGGTGTAAATCATCATCCAGTTGAGACAAGGAAGAAGCCAGGGCAAGTCTGTGAGAGTGCAATTATCAGTTACAATATTTTGTGGTAAATACCAAAACTATAAAAAATAAAATAATACAGCAGGTATTGAATATGGAGCCTATTCACAAATCTGTTTTGAGGGACTTAAACAGTACTCCTGTAGTACTCTTTGTAAATTGGCCACATAACATTTAAAATTACAACAAAATGGGAATATTCATATACAACTAGTACAAATAGATTGGACTGTGCCCTGTTTGCCCTTTCACTGAAAAGGAGTTAAGACTTCTGGGCCAATCACAAACAGATATTAGATAGTACTACTTCCCATACTCATAGGTGCTTTTGTGACTATGGCCCACAGTGCTTGGTCTATCCAAAATAAATTAATTTTAAAAAACTGGCTTGCCCTGCTTAAGCCCGACTCCAAACTGAAGGGTCTTCTGAATTTAATAATATCTTTGGGCCTGATTCACAGGACAAACTTAAGACAAAATCCTAAACTTATTACAATTTTGGTATTCACAGAAGGCACTTACTCATTTTGGTATTCACAGAAGGCACTCACTCATTTCGGTATTCACAGAAGTTAGGAGTCCTAACTTTAGGACTCCTAAATGCCTTCTGTGAATACCGAAAGTCTTAAAATTTGGATTTTTCTCAGTTTAGTAGTAGTAAAGTTGAGAAAAATCCTAATTTTAAGACTTTCGGTATTCACAGAAGGCATTTAGGAGTCCTAAAGTTAGGAGTCCTAACTTTACTACTACTACATTGAGAAAAATCCTAACTTTAAGACTTTTGGTATTCACAGAAGGCATTTAGGAGTCCTAAAGTTAGGACTCCTATCTTCTGTGAATACCAAAATGAGTAAGTGCCTTCTGTGAATACCAAAATGAGTAAGTGCCTTCTGTGAATTCCAAAATGGTAGTAAGTTTAGGATTTTGTCATAAGTTAGTTCTGTGAATCGGGCCCTTTGACACTAAGGAAAGATTGTAAAGTGGTGTTAACAAGAAGGTATCCGGAGCCCTTCTCATCTTGTTCAGGCAGGAACGGAAAACTGTGTTTACAACTCTGTCATTACATCGCAGTACTATTACATCGCAAGTCATTAGGACTTGCTGTAGGGGGCACTGAGGTATTGGAAATTAATTTCAACACCTTCCCTACTGGTACGCAAACTGGAGTAGGAACAGTTAATATTCAGGCACATGCATCAACCATTTTTGCTAGCGAAAACGGTGCGATTCGCAAAAATCGTCTCTTTGCAAAAAGAGCTTCTGCGATGCATCAACCTGTCAGCCTCTCGCAATTTAAGAAATCGCAAATTATTGAGTTTTCTTAATTTGCGATTGCATTTAAGGAATTGCAAATTGAGATTCCTTAAATGCAATGAATGAATGAATCACAAATTGCGATTTTGCTAATAGGGGCGCAAATTACCATCAATTTGTGCTTGATGGTAATTTGCAAAAAACTTTGAAAACTCACTAACAATGTAGGTTACACATACATGCCCTTGGGGAATGTGTGTGCCCAACATGCGTGCACAGATCAATTTCAGGGGTGCAACAGAATGTCCTTTTGACACCCTTGCACCCTTAAAATTGCATGCGCAATTTGCGAGTACCTATTGGTGCATGCAATCTCCCATTCATTCCTACATAGGAATGAAAGGGAAGGCATTCCTTAATTGTGACTCACAATCTGCGAATCAGAATTAAGGAATGTTTGGGAATTGTTAATTTTATAGCGATTCATACGTGCATAGGCTTTTGCAATTCATTAATTGCAATTTCTTAATAATAATTAAGGAATCGCAAAAGCCTACATTTATGCATGTGCCTGACTATTCCTAAGTCCAGCACACCCCCTACTGCAAGTCGTTGTAATGATTTGCGACGTAAATGCAGTGCGTAGTAACAACGCAGTCGTTGTAACGACCGCGTTGTACAAGGACACGATGTAATAGATTGCGTTGTGATATACTATATTCGGCATTAACATATTGTGTATTCTTCTAGTGTTTTTAAACTTCTAAAGTATTTTTCTTACAAATACTCTTGTATTTGGATCTCGTTTTCACTCGAATGCTGTTGTATCATTGCGATCACTAACGTTCATGAATAAAGACGTGGTAATGACATGAGAGGTTCTTCTACTGAGAGTGAGTTTGGTGCTTCAAACGTCACACCCAATGGTGTGACTGATCACACTTACCTGCTGTTGTCTGGAGACTTCTTGCAGTGAGCAGGGGAATATATATTAGAATAATACCGAAATAGTCCTCTTTCACTTCGCTGATCAATATATTTTTGAAGATTTCGAATAATTAATTAAACATTTCAAACTCATTCTCATATCCCAGTACAGTATATCCTCCCCGTTATCTGTATATCCGCTAGTCTGATAACATAAAAGCAACTTCCAAAATTAGCTATGGCTATCGCTACTTTGACGAAAATAAATCCCATCCAAAGAGAGGCCATGGCGTGACTCCGGAAGTAAAAATGCAAATCACTTCATTGTTAATGATGTGCATAAAATGAATCCAAACTTGCTTGAACTGTACGAAAACAAAAGGAAAACACTTTTATCCTCGAAACTGAGCTACATCATATTGAAGTTGTTTACCCGAAAAATGAGCACTTGTGAAGTGGACCTATTTTCACACATTGTATTTAATTAGATTGTATAATGGAGCAATATAGGGAAAATTGTGTGTTTATGTGGTTCACAAAAACACCCCCAATGAAAAGATTAGCATTCAATGATACCTGAACTAGTGGGAAACCTTACTGCACACCTCCAGGTACAGATTATCCTGCACAGATTATCCTGGTAGCGTGACAGCATCTCTTCGTGTTTCCTTGGTCACTATCCGCCTTGGTGAGCGCGCGTGAGGATGCCACTACCTTGCTGAGCCCGAGTGTTCCGCCAATTTCTTTATGTTGCTATGTGTCCCTCGGTGGATCTGTTCATAAAAAGCGTGGTCCTACGCGGGCCTGTTGATGTAGCTCTATCGACGCTTGCCAGGGTTCTTGGGGCATATTACCAACAACTAGCGATAATTTTTGTCTCTAACTTGTTTAGAGACAAAAATTATCGCCGCAAATCGGCGATTTTTATCGCAGATAAACCTTGCTATTAGCAAGGTTTATCGCAAATGCGATAAAAAACGGCCGCAATGCATGAATATCGCTGAAAAGTCAGCGATATTCATGCATTATCGAGCAAATGCTCTTAGGCATGTTATCCACCTCCCATTGGATAACATGTCTAAGAACTGCTCAGGGCAGGTGTTAGCTTTTGGAGATATTCGCGCTTAGCGCGAATATCTCCAAAAGTTGGTAATAGGAGATAGCGATGTTAGCGACTGTTTCCAGTCACTAACATCTTGTCACGCCCACTTTGCATGTCATTAGTGATAAATATCACTGACATGCAAAGTGGGGCCCATGATGGTCGCTATCTCCTATTAGCTGTCGCTAACTGGTGTTAGCGACAGCTTGATAATAGGGAGATAATTTTATCTCCGCTTTCTTGGCTTTTAAAGCCAAAAAAGCGGAGATAAAACCCCTTGATAATATGCCCCCTTAGGTCTTAGGTGCCTGTGCAGGCAGGGCATTTTCTTGGCAATGGAAAGCCCAGACTTAAAGTGGCGTTGTTGGAGGAATCAGTTTGCAAAGTAATTAGCTGTCCAATTAAAACTATTTTATGTTTATTAAATCAAAAAGTAGTCACAGGGAATTGATGATCTAAATGCAGCAGGCAACACTAATTTATACACATAGTAAAATTAACATTGAAGTGCTAACTCTACAGGGCATTACTGAAAAACAGACCAATTACCAAAAATCATATTTATACATTATGTTCTATAGTATTTATACAGCTTATCTGTACCTCCATATATAAGTGCTTGTACAGAGGTCAGGCTCCCAACATGGACTGGACATCTGCAAGCCCTCGAATCTCTCTCCCCAATGAACACATTGAATGCAGCGGCAACCTCTGCACCACCATGCAGTTCCTTCATCAGCATCTCATTGTAGGCGTAGCTATAGTAGGAGAAGTACTACCTAACCATTGTTAAAGAAGGGCAGAAGCATTATGACCCATTGAAAGCTTTGCCTCTTGTGAGTCATGGCCTCACCTCATATACAACCATAACAATACAAAGCATGAGGGGTGGGCGAGCCCTTGAAAGCTCAAGCCTAACTCGAGCTAGACCCGAGCAGCGCCATTTTGCCTCTACCCTTTCATGTTTAACTAGGCCACATATATGTTCACGTATGCCCGTATGTACTCGTATGATGTAACCTAATGTAATGTAGTGCATTTAACAGTTACAGAAAGTGCATCCACCATGTAATCTCAACATTTATTTGAGTATGTATATTAATGCTTTCGTTACAGTAACAAGTTGCAGTTCTCACACGTATCTACATTTGTGTGGTTTGACTAATAATGTCAATTCGTATATATCTGCATATTTACTTAAATAATACTCTCAATGTTTTTTATAAGTGAAAATGTATATATTTGAATAGTGCTTCAGATCTATATCGTATATATATGTATATATATATATATATATATATATATATACATCTCTTATCTGCATTTAAACGTGTATTGAGATATTTTTTGTACTAAATTGACCAGAGGCCTTAAGCACTGGCATTTCTTAACCTTCTAACTTTTACATGAATGAAATCAAATAGAATCAAACAGTACTTGTATAGCACAGCTAATCATCTGTCAGGGTATTCAGGCGCTGAGTTGCTGGGCTTAGTCGAAAAGCCAGGTCTTGAATCTCTTCCTGAAGTCAGTCAGCGAGAGTGATGTTCGGAGGTGGAGGGGGGGGGGTATTCTGGGACCTAGCGACAAGGTGGAACAAGGATTGGCCTCCATTTGGGCAAGTTGAGGATCAATCTGGCTGCTGAATTCTGTATCATCTGGAACCTTCCAATGAGTTAGGTGGAGGTTCCTGCATATAGTGTGCTGCAATAGGCCAGAAGGCTTGTGTTCAGAGCTTGCATTACTGTTTTCCTTGTGAGTGTGGAAGCAGGCAGAGGAGACTAAGGTGCTCTGTTGTTTCATGGTGTTGTGGGCCTCGTCTTTTGATGTAGGGGTGGGTTCAAGCTCCGAGGGCCAGCAGGTGTCGTTCCACAGGGAGTCATAGTTGCCAAAGATCAGTCTCGCCCGTGTTGAGCTTCATACAGTTGTGCTTCTTGCAGGCAGTGACATTCTGCATGCAGTTGTGGAAATTGGTCTTGGTGTTGGTGGGTTCTACTGAGAGCAAGAGGATGAGCTGAGTGTCGTTGGCGTACGAAATAATGTTGATATTGTGGGTGCTGATGATGTCTGCTAGAGGCGTCATGTAGGTGTTGAAGAGGGTGGGGCTGAGTGACGAGTCTTGAGGGACGCCGCATATGGTGCTCGTGGGTACCGAGGTGAAGGGGGAAGGGCGGATTCTCGTGCGGAATGATGCAGTCCATCTGAGCGTGTCTTCCTTGATTCCGATCTGGTACAGTTTCTTGATGAGTGTAAGGTGGGAAACGGTGTTGAAGTCTGCAAAGAGGTCAAAGAGTATCTGGGTAGCTGATTCTCCTGTCGAGCAGGGCATGGATGTCATTCATGGTGGTGATCAGGGCAGTCTTGATGTTGTGGTTGGCTCGGAAACCAGATTGGGAGGCATCTAGCAAGTTTTTTCTTTTGAGGTGTAAGGTGATCTGGCGGTTGATGACCTTCTCCATGACTTTGGTGGGAAACAGAAGCAGCGAGATGGGGTGGCAGTTCTGGAGTTTGCTGGTATCTGCAGAGGGTTTCCGCATGAGATGTCTGACCTCTGTGTGTTTCAATGCAACTGGAAAGGAGGCTGTGCTGATTGATGCATTGAAGATGATGGTGAGCTGGTGGCTGATCTTGTTGCTTTCTAGTTTGAAGAGGCAGTGGGGGAAGGGGATCGTGAGTGCTTTTGAGTAGATAGAATTCAGGATGGCTGTGGTGTCTGGTGTGGTGAGATGGTGGTGGGGGGGTTGTGTTGGAGTGAGGAGGCTGAGGAGGTCTGTGGGTTGGTACTCAAAATTCCTGAAGGCGGTGAATATTTTGTTATAGAAGTGATTTGCTAGAGTGTTGCAGTGTTGGAGGGATTGTATTCTCTGTAGCTGTTGGGCAGGAGAAGTCTCTGACTATGGTGATGAGTTCCTTGGTGTGCTTGGCACTAGTCTCGATGCGCTCTGAAAAGGGCATTCTTTTTTGTGTCTTTGAGTCATTGCATGCCCCTTTCACGCAAAGTGATGCATGTAAAGGGGCCTTATTTTCAAGGTGGTGTTAGGCCTCAAAAAGTGGCTTAACACTGCTTTGTAAATATCGAGCATGGAATAGCGCCATCAGAACGTCCCTAAAAGTGACGTTTTGGTGGCTATATCCCCCTGTAAATATACCTCAATGTTTTTCTCTCCTCTGCTCTGCAGGTGCAGCGGCATGATCTCATGGTTAAAGAAAGACACCTTGTGTGAGAGAGATAGAGAGGATCGAAAGGAGTATCTTTTGTCAAGGATAGGAAGATCAGAATAGGGAGACAGGAGGAATCCATGGACATTTTACTGTGTGGACCAAAGGAAAGCAATCTCTATTGTAGGCGACAAGTTTTTCTTGTTTGAAGATGGAAATTAATGAGGAATGTGACATATGATTCTCAAAGTTTCTGTTGTATGTATAATTGAGGATCACACTTTAGCTTTGTGCCATTCCCTGTAGACTCTGAGAGGTACAGACCTCTTTGTGTCATCCCTATTGTGCAGCTTTATGCTATAAAATATTATTTCCCTTTATACAACTTCTACAGAGGTTATGCTATGCTGACACGTTTTATGTTTCCCTGATTTCTAGTTTAGAATAGGAGTTTAGTAGACCTTCTTAGACAACCTCATGTGTAGGCAAGAGGATCGAAACTTTTAATCTTCTCATCAGACTTTATTTCTCATTCTTGGTATAGAAGCAACAGAATTTCCCATTTGCTTTCTGCTATTGAGGATTCATTTTGTTTGTTACTTCAGATATCGCTTAGTGATTCTGTATTTTCACACTATGTTGCTGCAACTGAGCTCTGAGCCTTATTGTGTGGCCACACTGTAATTGGTATAATGTAGTTGGTCCTGATTCCTTTTATTTCTCAGGCACCAATAACCTTCTATTGCAGGGGGCCAGGAACAAGGAGTTCATGTTCTATGCATTTTCAGACCCTCAAGCCCAAAACGATCCGAGCCCAACTCTTCCCTCTTAGGGGCCGATTACGCTCGGAAGGGCTCCGAATGCGATCTGGCTGGAAACAGTACGAGCCGTACGAGTGTTCTCCGCCTGACTCATACAGCTGTACGAGCGAGCAAGTACGATGCGAGAAACGCAAAATCACCGACCGAATCGTTTCCGGGTCTGAACCGCTCCGTTCGCCTCATCAGTAAGCAAACCGTGCCGTGCAATGGAGGCAATTTCCAACTGAGCCAGTACGATGCAAGCGTCAGACAGCCGGATCGAGCCGAAGTTTCCGACTCACAAAATGTCTGTGAAGCCGCCTTTGGGGGTCCGCGTCGGACCCCCATCACCCGCAGCCTTACGACTCGGACACAGGGGGAGACCCAAGGGTCTTCCCAACACAGGCATGTACAGTACGGATGGCACCAACACGTACCACACGTGCCCTTGTGCAAGACGTACCCATTCAGTCACTGGGAGCCCATGTACGCGTCGTACGACTGGCTCCCATTGACTTCTATGGGAGTCCGACCGCGCCGTACTCGCTCGGTCGGACTGCAGGAGTCTAGCTCAGTCAGAAAACAATCCGGTTCCGGCTCGGTTGGAGAGCTTTCCGACCCAGATCTGAATCGGCTCCTTAATAGGGAACAGGGCCTCTGAAAACTCACATTTAAAACTCAAACTTGGACTCATTGTTTATTGGAATCACTGGCCAAATGACTATGCACCCATGTTGGTGTTTCTTAGAGTTTTAATACCATATTGGTTTTTGCAGGCTGTGAGAATCTGCATTGTGTTAAAACTCGCTTGAAAACACAACACAAACTAATTTCTTTTTGCATCCATGTTGGAACTGGTTAGAGTATTAACATAATGCTGCTTTTCACAGGCTGTGAAAACCATCGCTGTGTAAAAACTCTAGAAACAACACAGAGGGGGAGGGAATGTGGTATTACAGTCTGAGCTGTCGACTTTCATTTTGGGGAAGCAGGTGCGAGTCTCTGCATTGGTCACCATCCTACAATTCTGGGCAAATCTCTGTGCCTAAAAAACATGAATGTGACCTGGTGTAATGTAGTTACTGCTCATGTTAAGTACTCCAGAGCTGAAGGGAATGGATTAAGTGGCCAGTATTTCTCCCTCTTACCAGTACATACTTTAAATAGAAAATATTAAAATAAAGTTGTAAGGACTTGCATGCTGAGCATGGAATGTCATGAGGTCACTAATGACCTAGTGATAGAAGATGAAATAGTCGGTGAGCTTTGCTCAGCTGGGGATGCTGTGTTCAAAAGCTGTTAATGAATAAACTTCATCTGGAAGTACATATAGAGAGTTCTTGAATTTTTGTTTTTTACAAAAGTACTTTAAAACATGTTCTAGAGTAGCCATATGATCCCTGACTGATAAGTAAACTAAACAGAGGCAGAAAGATTTTTTTAAAACGAATACAGATAGCTGTATATGAAGTACACTTGAGTATACCTCCGGCCCTTGCAGACTCTTAAAACATAGACAAATGGCCATTATTTTTTTGGGGGAGAAAGATGACAACCTATGAAAGTCAATGAAGGGGCTATTAGTATTTACAATTACCCCCTCGATTCTCACCGTCTCAAGCTCTGGATAGGGTGAACATTGCTAGTGATGGGCCTCAATAGAGCAATTAGATTTTTGCAGACCAAAGAAATGCTGAAATGCAAAGTAATTGGCTAAGCAGGAAAGTAAAAGAGAGTATAACATGTTACCCCCTCCCGTTGTTCCCACACTCTCACCAGCACATTAACAGCTGCTGGAACTTTGCATTTGACAACCCACCCAATGGAACACCTGAAATGGGAGGGAGGATAAGGAGGCGGGTCAAGGACTGGGATGCAGGTGCACTGAACTCGGTAGTTCTCTCCATTCATTGTTATTCGGAGGGAGGAGAGCATTGCAACATTACACACCGACAAGGGAAGTGGACCCTGCCAGCCTTTGCCCTGCTCCTATTCTGATTCTGATCTGATTTAATGTCATGCGGCTGGTGGTGGTGTTGTTTTTGTTTTTTTGAAGGGCTCGGCTCGTACTTGGGCCATTCATGCCAAACTGGACCCCTGGCTCGGCTCAGGCTCAACTCTTACTAAGGCTTACACACCCCTGCTCAGCATGTCACTCTTCACATTTGCATATATTGCCACATTGGTTGTATGTCAGCACAACGCAGGCTATTACCACGCGTGCCATTACAACGCTGTTTTTACAACGCAAGTCGTTAGTACGACTTGCACTGTAAGCGCTGGATAGTGGAATAGTTTAATTTTCTATTCCAACTCCAGCCCACGTTACAGTAGGGAAGGTGTTGGAATAGAAAATTAAACTATTCCTTGTCCAACAGCGCCCTGTAGCGCAAGTCATTGAAACGACTTGCATTGTAAAAGCAGCGTAGAAATGGCAGCGCGTGGTAATGCCCGCGTTGTAAAGGCTGTTCCCCGCCACATTTCACCATTCCTTATGAATTCTTTTTTTCTACTAAAGCAATTTGTTCAAGAGAGAGTGTGTGCCAAATGTATTAAAAGTCAATAGCCACCAATAAAAGGAACACCCGTCTTCTGTGCCAATAAACAAATGGATGCATTAATTGTATAGTCATAGAGCAAAGCAGCTGCCCAGAAAGGGTGTCCAGGCGCTAAAATAATGATCCCAGTTAAATATATCTGCTACGTTAATGTAATAAATTGAAATGTACTAATCAGTTTTTTTTAAAGTGAGGTTTTGTGTACAAGTCTCAGTTACTGCTTTAGAAAGGATGGAAATGTGGGTTGTTTTTCAACATTTCATCCGCAAGATCTTAAAATGATTTGTTGGAAACAAATTGCATGAAAGGACAAAAGAAATTCAGCTTCACGATTTCGCTTCTCTTCTTACAAATAAACACCATATCCACACCCTGGGGCGCTTGAAGCATCGGACAAAACAGTATCACCTTCTTTATCTTCTCATTTGTATGAGCATGTCTAGAGGGCAATGTTCCCAAGATACCAGCACAGCGAGCATCTAGGAACTCAGGCTGCAGTCTCTTGTAAAAAACTAAATAACAAACATAAAAAAGTATGAGTAAAATGCATAGTAGCAGCACCTGGAAAATGAAAAGTTAAATAATATATATCCTAAAGGCGCAATAAAGCAAACATAGTCTTAGATTTGTCTTCCAGAATCTAGCATTTGCAGAGCTCAATGCTTTTCGTTCAATTTTTACTGCCATGTGTGGAAGTGTGTTAGTCGTTTTTAGGTCTCGGCCTGTGTAGGCTGCGCTTGAGAAGTTTCGCCGGCGAGATGTTATGTTTCTTAGTGTGGGGCTTTAACCCGCCCCTCTTCTCCATGGGCTAGCCTCCTAAATGCTGGCCAGCCATTGGAGAAGAGGTTTGTCCTTTAATTTAAGCCCCGTCTTTTCGGGATTGAGGGGTGTGTTTTTTTGTTTCTTTCACTCCTCTTCCCATTGGCTGGAATTTTACATTCCAGCCAATGGGAAGAGGAGAGAAAGAAAAACACACCCCCCAGTCCAAAAATGATGGGGCGTTTCTCCGAGGCATTTCTGCTTGACCTCGGAGAAACATGGTGGTGTGGAGCGCTCTACTCTTGCCTTCAGGGCCCTCCCCGGAGCTCTCTCTACCCCCACGGGGGCCTTTCAAGCTGTGGGGAACATTGGAGCGGCCCACTGCCATCCAGGGCCGCTCGGATGCGGTGCCTCACACGGACACCACCCACACGATCTGCTCCCTCGAGGAGCAGAAGCAGTTAGACACCCATGTCCCCTGCCCAGCCCTGACTCACCGGGCTCCGGCGTAGGGGACTCCTCGCTTCCGGGGGCGACAGCACTTCTCCTCCAGGCAAAGGCAGGGCTCTCCCTGGCACATGGGAGCCCCACGGAACAGCTACCTCGCTTCCCTGTCTTTATTCCGGCGGCGGTCTGCAGCACCTGCGAGGCTTCCCTCTCCTCATGGGAGTCCTGCGCTGCCATTGACTACATCGACCGCTGCCTCTCTTCACCCGGGCCCCCTCCTGGGACCCGGGGCTTTCTCTCCTTAGCCGCCACTGCGGGGCTCTCCCTAGCACATGGGAGCCCCGTGCCATAGCCCATGCGGGCCTGTTCCGGCTTAGGTGCAGGCCCGCCTCCGTCCCGGCGCGCCTGCCTGACGTCCGGTTTTCGCGGAGGGCTGTGGCGGCGATCCTTTTCTCCAGGGCAAAAGCGAGGGGTAGGCTCCCTCTAGCAATAGTAAAAACATCGGGGTGGGCAACCGCACCGACCAACGATTAAAAACACGAAGGGTGGGCACCTGCTAATAAAAATATTGCAATTAGTGGGATGGGCACCCGCGATGTGCACACAAGGGCAGGAGAGTTCCCTGTGGGAAAACAACAACGCTCTGCCCATGAATACAAATAAAGCGCTCACGAGGCGCTGGGGGCACAGCAACCATCAAGCCCCCAAGGACGGACCCCCAGAGTGCCTACTGTAAGCACTGGCAGCTTGTAAGGTGAGAGCAAGGGAAAAAAAACTGCCACAGTCCATGAGAGGAGTTCACTTGGTTTAGCTGTAAATATTCTGAAAATAATATATTTTAGAGCTGTTCAGAGTGGAGCAACGCAGTAATGGGGGAATTTGATTTAGGCAATGGCTCCCAAATGTCCTGAAATGCAGTGAGCTGATGTAGGAGAGTAGGGTCTGCTATCCTATGGTCACCCCAAATTTTTGCTTTTTGCTTCACTGGTTTTCGACTACTGAGGCTGTGGGCCTGCTGATCAGACCCCCAGCCTGCTGTTCTCTCACTAAATTAATGACACATGTGCTATAGGCACATACCAATTGAAATGGACTCCTTGTCAGCCCCTGTAGAATGCACTATAGGTGCACAGGGCACAGGAGCCACTAAGGCCTACCAGGGGCTGCAGCATATCTTTTGCCACCCCTGGCTGGTTCTTAAATTGACACAACTGGCTGATCACTCAGCTGGGGTAAGGTGGTGTACACACCCCTTGCTTAGATATAGTATACCTATGTCTAAACCTATATCTGGACACATGTAAACCTGTGAGCCACTCCTATAGTCAGGCCTCACCAATCCTGGAGGCTGGGTGCATGGTTTTTATGTGAGATGGAGCTCTAGCATGAGCTGAGCCTGTCTGCAGCCGTCGGGAACAAATCCCTAAGCTGTTTCAGGATAATGCCATACCATATACTATTAAGTGCCTTATAATCCTCGCGGTTATTTAGCAACTTTGGTTTGGCTTTATCAAAACATGTCGTGTAAGGTGTCATACGCTTTGGAATACCATCCCCTCGCCAGTTCTGGCGACGGGGATGGCATTCCACCCCTCTAGAGGGGTAAGACATGTTACTTCACTTTAATGCGGTTGATTTCTCCAAAGGCCTTAAGATCCACAAAATGGATGCCTCTGCCACAGACAAATGTCTGGACCCCTGGAGCTGACCGAAACTCAGTCAAGGGGGTCCTGGACAAAGGGTTTCCTGTCACAGGAGGGTGTCACCGCCCTCCAGACAGGAGATAGTGTATTGTAGCAGGGAGGTTTGAAAGAAACCAGACACTGCCTGGGGCGCACAAGGCTGCCCCTTGCATAATCCGGCCAAACCGGTTCTGGGGCACTCCAGCCCTCGTGCCAGGGCGGCCTGGATCAAAGGAAGGGGGTGTATCCACCCACTTCCTGGGTCCCACCCATAGGAGGGGACCTAGCAGGTAATCACGCCCACCAGATTCGAATAAGAGTGGGAGCAGTGCCAATGCACATCAGATTTCCTGGAAGAAACATTTGAAACGATATTCTGGACCCTTCGCCCTCCATCTCAACGTGGAAGCCCGAAGAATCTCCCTTGTGGTCAAGGAGTGACCACCCTGCAGCAGCAGGCACCATCCAGCCCTCGACGTCTACTTAGTTGCAGTTCCCGCCGGAACTCGAGCGACTGAGATCGACGAGATCAAGCCTGCCCAGCTTCTAACAGCCCGATCCACAGTCCCTGCAAAGCTGAGACCCGTGGAGGCGACCGGAAGCGTGGGGCACGCCATCTTGAAGTGACCACGAGACGCTGACCGTGCAGCCCACGAGTGACCCTCGAAGCTGTACACCGGGGTTTGAGAAGCCCCCACCCTGAGCTACTCCTGAGCCGAAGTTCAGCCCTCCACACTCGACGAGTGCTGCGTGGGGCCCTTTGGCACGATTTGGCTCAATGCGTTGGCCCGGTCACTTGCCAGCTGGCTTGTGGTCCCTGTGCCGACGAACTACCTAAAAAGACTTGTGATTCTGGTTGCTCCAGATCCACACCAGCTCCCCTGAAAAGGAGCCCCGACTCTGACCTTCCTGGTCCGAGTGAGAAGCAATCTTCCGATCCTGCGTGGATTGCTCTTACCAAGGCTTGTTTGCTCCAAACTTGAAGCCGACTGCACCGACGGTGAGAGCCTGCGTGGGACAGATTGTGACCTGCTCCTGGACGTCGCAGATGCCCCAGAGCCCACGTGACAGCGGAGAGAAGCTCCTCGACGACCACCTGATTGCGCCCGACATTGCCTGGTTCCGTCCTGGTTCCACCCTGGTCACTGCTGAGTGACCCAGACTCTGTCCCCTCTGCTTTCAGGTACTCTACAACTTGAGTCCACCCTTGGACTCCACCGGACACTTCGTCTTCACCCTGCCTGCAGCCCTTTCAGCTCCAAGCACCAAGAGCCTGCGTGTCAAAACCCGACGCCACTTCGACCCTGTGCACCCACTTCCTGTGGGTGAGGTAACTTTGCTCCGCCGGTGTTCCCACACTGGTGCACACCTCTAGGGTCTGTGTGTTAAGTTTTGTTCCTCTAGGTTCAGCGGAAGTGTCCTTAAACTTTAACTCTTTGACTTTTACGCACCATTGGTTAACATTGGTGCATGCGTGCGCTTTCCGCACATCTCCCGAATCCCGAGGGCCATTCCCGACTTCAGCATTGCTTGTCCTGACTGCTCCCAGCGATTCCCTAGGCCCTAGGCCTAACCACTGCTCGAGTGGCATCTCTTATACCACTTGTTTAGTATATGGTTTGAGTGGCCACCCGCCCTCATCCATAATTGTGCAACTTGTATGTTTAAACAGTGCTTTTGATTTAACGCTTGTGCCCCTTTATTCATAAAGAATACTGGGGATTGTTTTTAGTAATAAACACATATATTTTTATAATATATACTTGTGTGGTGTCCTTTCATTTGGTATTACAGGATTGTATGTGGTAAAACAGCTCGCTTAACACGACCTCTTAAGTTAAGCCTTTAGGCTGCTTAGTCCATGCTACCCCTAGGATAGCTTGTCTAATAAGGTTGACTTACAACCAGACACCATAAGGGATTGTTTGGTCAGGTAGTAGGTGGTTCCAGAATTGGAAACATCCCCTACCAGGCCAACTTCTCACATTGGTGAGCAGCGGTGCGGATTTGAGCTTGCTGTTGTTTTACCATTGCAATCTTTATATCAAATTGAAAGATCACATCAAGTACCTCTAGGTACATATAAAATCAAAAGCTTAGCATATTAAGTTCTACTGAACTTAGTAGTTGTAGGTTGAAGGGATTAGCACACCCTGACTACAACTAACTAGCAAGGTACAGTAGGAAAACACTTAGTGTAGGTAAGTGCACCACTTACACCTCACTAGTAACCATGTCTGACACAGGAAAAGCCTCAGGGTCTGCTCCTGTGACAGTTGACCCTACCCAGGCAACTTTTGGATATGACAAACTAACCCGCAGAGACTTGATTGCCTTGTGCAAAGCAAGAGGGTTAAAAAGGGGCAGAAGCCCCACCTGCCTAATCCTGGTAGAAATCCTAGAACAGGATGACTTAGAGAAGGCTAAAGCAGCTTCCCTAGACACAGGAAATGGAGAGAACCCCCCTGTAGTTGATCCCCCTGAAGAGGAGGATGATGATGACTTGGATGAGGACTCAGATGTTGAGGACTTAGAAGTACAGGATCAGGGTAGCCAGGTTCCAGTAGGTAGGCTTAGCCAGGCCAACTTGGACCTACTGGGGAATGGAGAGGGCCAGCACCTCCCCAGAACCCAACATGTGATTCTCCCAGGCAACAGAAGAGTGAGATCTCCCTCAGGGGACTCTCATCTTTCTAGTGCCTCCAGAGAATCAGAGAGAGGCATGAGTGCTTCTCAAAAAGCTGAGCATAGGGCTAGAATGAGGGCTGTCAGACTCCAGATAGAGAGAGAGGAGGTAGCCCTGAGTCAAGCTAAGCTTACCTTAGCTCAAGCTAAACTTGCCTTGGCAAGAGAGCAGAAATTAAGTGGCTTAGATGTCACTGGTGGCAGCAATTTTCCAAGAGAAAAAGACAGGGCCTATGATAATAGAAACCTGACCAAGATTGTGCCCCCCTTTAAAGAAGGGGATGACATCCACAAATGGATGACTGCTCTTGAGAGAGCCTGCATGGTACAGCAGGTTCCTGAGAATCAGTGGGCTGCAATTTTGTGGTACTCCTTTTCTGAGAAAGGGAGGGACAGGCTCCTCACAGTTAGACCTGAGGATGCCAAAAACTACTCTGTTTTGAAGAGTGCTCTCATTGAAGGGTATGGCCTAACCACTGAGCAATACAGGTTGTTGTTCAGAGACACCCAGAAAGCACAGACTCAAGACTGGACTGATTTTGTGGAGTGTGCCACTAAGGCTTTGGAGGGTTGGTTGCAGGGAAGTAAAGTTTCAGACTATACAGGATTGTACAATCTTATGATGAGAGAACAGATCCTTAATAACTGTACAAACCAGCTGTTGCATCAATACCTTATTGACTCTGATCTGACCTCTCCCCAAGAATTGGGAAAGAAGGCAGACAAATGGGTCAGAACAAGGATTAAGCAGAAACCCCAGAACCAAGGTGGTGACCAGAAGAAAACAGACCAGAAGGGTGGTAATCAGAATCAGAAAGATAAAGAAAAAGACCAGAAGTCTTCAGGCCCCCAAACTAATAGTAAGGAGGGTGGTTCCCAAACTGGTAACAAGAAGAAGAAGAACAAAGGTCCAAAGACACCTTGGTGTAATACCTGCAAATCAGTTTCACACTGGGGCAGTGAGTGCACCAAGGCAAATCCAGTTCCCACCACTACAGCTCCTAAAGCAACTGCAACCCCAAGTACAGTAAGCAGTGGTGGAACACAGTCCAAGGGTGTAGCTGGGTTGACCCTGGGTATTGAAGTAGGATCTGGCCTAGTCAGAGTCCCTACACAGGCAGTTCTCCTGTATGATGTGGACATTGAGTTGCCCACTGCAGTAAGCCCCACTAACCTGGGCAAATACAGGCAGACTCCCTTAATAAATGAGAAACTGGCTCAAGCTTACAGGGACACATGTGCTAGTGTCACCATGGTGACCCCTGGCTTTGTGGACCCTGGACAGATTGTACTAGGAGAGAGCTACCTAGTAACCAATGCAAGCAACTCCACTACCTCCCATAGTGTGGCAGTTGTGAACTTCTCCTGGGGAGGGGTTGATGGCCTAAAGAAAGTTGTGGTGAGTGCAGACCTACCAGTAGACTGTCTGTTAGGCAATGACCTTGAAAGCTCAGCATGGTCAGAAGTGGAGTACAGGACTCATGCAGAAATGCTAGGGATTTCAGAGCATGTCCTTGCCATGACAAGGGCTCAGGCTAAGAAGTGCCTTCCTGAACCAGTGGTGGATCTTGAGACAATAGACCAGCCACAACCCAAGAGAAGGAGCAAGAGAGGAAAGGCCTCGCCTTCCACCTTGCCCCAGGTTGAGGATCAGCTTTCAGAGGAAACTGATTCTGCAGTCCAAGAGGAGACTGTCTCTGAGGAGCTTGAACCTGACCAGGTTGAGTTCCTGGGGACAGGGGGACCCTCAAGGGCAGACCTGAGGCAGGCTCAATTAGATTGCCCTTCCCTTGAACCCCTCAGACAGCAGGCTGCTGCTGAGGCTGCTGGGGATGCTAAAGGTACCCATACTGTGTATTGGGATGAGGGACTCCTTTACTCAGAGGCTAGAGACCCCAAGCCTGGCATGACCAGGAGGTTGGTCATACCTCTGCAGTTTAGGGGGTTCCTTCTTACCTTGGCCCATGATATTCCCCTTGCAGGACACTTAGGCCAGAACAAGACGTGGGACAGGCTTGTTCCACACTTTCACTGGCCTCACATGTCAGAGGATGTCAAGGAGTTGTGTCGCTCCTGTGTCACTTGCCAAGCCAGTGGTAAGTCAGGTGGCACAACAAAGGCCCCCCTAATACCACTACCTGTGGTGGGGGTCCCCTTTGAGAGAGTTGGAATTGATATTGTGGGTCCAATGGACCCCCAAACAGCATCTGGGAACAGATTCATACTGGTGGTAGTGGATCATGCCACCAGGTACCCAGAGTCTATTCCCCTAAGGACCACCACAGCACCTGTGGTGGCAAAAGCCCTCATTGCAGTTTTCTCAAGAGTGGGCTTTCCTAAGGAGGTACTATCAGATAGAGGGACAAATTTTATGTCCAGCTATCTAAAAGCAATGTGGAAGGAATGTGGAGTAAACTATAAGTTTACCACCCCATATCATCCACAATGCAATGGGCTTGTGGAGAGATTTAACAAGACCCTTAAAGGCATGATAAAAGGATTACCAGAGAAGCTCAGGCGGAAATGGGACATTCTTTTACCCTGCCTGCTCTTTGCTTACAGAGAGGTCCCACAGAAGGGGGTTGGCTACAGCCCTTTTGAACTTTTGTTTGGCCACCCTGTGAGAGGTCCATTGTGTTTGGTGAAGGAAGGATGGGAGTTACCTCTCAAAAAGCCCAAACTAGACATAGTGGACTATGTACTTGGTCTCCGCTCCAGGATGGCTGAGTACATGGAAAGAGCAACCAAAAACCTGGAGACCAGCCAAGAATTGCAGAAAGCTTGGCATGACCAAAAGGCTGTGCTGGTAGAGTTCCAACCAGGACAGAAGGTATGGGTACTGGAGCCAGTGGCTCCAGCAGCACTCCAAGACAAATGGAGTGGACCCTATCCTATTATTGAGAAGAAAGGGGAAGTCACCTACTTGGTAGACTTTGGAACACCCAGGAGCCCTCACAGGGTAATCCATGTGAATCGCTTGAAAGCATTTGTAGACAGGGAGGACATGAGCTTGCTCATGGCCACAGATGGGGAACAGGAGGAAGAGAGTGACCCTCTCCCAGACCTGCTTTCTCAGAACCCTGATGATGGTTCAGTTGATGGAGTAGCCTTGGCAGGCAGCCTCACTGACCAACAACAGAGGGACTGCAGACAAGTTTTGCAGGCTCACAGGCAAATGTTTTCACTCACACCCAGCCAAACTGACTGGTGTACCCATGTTGTGGACACTGGTGACAGTCTGCCTGTCAAGAATAAGATCTACAGGCAACCTGATCATGTCAGGGATTGCATCAAGGCTGAGGTGCAAAAGATGTTGGAGCTTGGAGTGATTGAGCCATCAGAGAGCCCATGGGCCAGCCCAGTAGTCCTGGTGCCAAAACCTCATACCCAAGATGGTAAGAGAGAAATGAGGTTTTGCGTGGATTACAGGGGTCTCAATGCTGTCACTAGGACAGATGCTCACCCCATTCCAAGAGCAGATGAGCTCATTGACAGATTGGCTTCTGCCAAGTTTCTGAGCACATTTGATCTGACAGCTGGCTACTGGCAAATCAGACTAGCTGAGGAGTCAAAAGCCAAAACAGCATTCTCTACCCCTAGTGGACATTATCAGTTTGTGGTAATGCCCTTTGGGTTGAAGAATGCACCTGCCACTTTCCAAAGGTTGGTGAACCAAGTCCTTACTGGGTTGGATGACTTTTGTGCAGCTTATCTAGATGATATTGCTGTCTTTAGCTCCACCTGGGAGGATCACCTGATCCACCTGAAGAAAGTTTTGGAGGCCCTGCAAAAGGCAGGCCTAACTATCAAGGCCACAAAGTGCCAGATAGGGCAGAGTAAGGTTGTATACCTGGGCCACCTAGTAGGTGGAGGCCAGGTTCAGCCACTGGAAAGCAAAATCCAGGCCATACAGGACTGGGCTCCTCCAGTTACCCAGACACAAGTCAGAGCCTTCTTGGGCCTGACTGGGTATTACAGAAAGTTTGTGAAAAACTATGGGTCTATAGTGACACCATTAAATGACTTGACATCCAAGAAGATGCCAAAAAAGGTTCAGTGGACAGTTAGCTGTCAGAAGGCATTTGAAGACCTGAAGAAGGCCATGTGCTCTGCACCTATCCTAAAGAGTCCTGACTACTCCAAACAGTTCATTGTTCAGACAGATGCTTCTGAGTTGGGGGTGGGAGCTGTACTCTCACAACTTAATCAAGATGGTCAAGACCAGCCAATTGCTTTCATTAGCAGGAGGCTAACCCCAAGAGAAAAACGTTGGTCAGCCATTGAGAGGGAGGCCTTTGCTGTGGTTTGGGCATTAAAGAAGTTGAGGTCCTACTTGTTTGGAACTCACTTCCTGGTGCAAACAGACCATAAGCCCCTCTTGTGGCTTAATCAGATGAAGGGTGAAAATCCCAAACTACTCAGGTGGTCCATTTCCCTACAGGGGATGGACTTTACAGTGGAGCACCGCCCAGGGACTGACCATGGTAATGCAGATGGTCTCTCCAGGTACTTCCACTTAGAACATGAAGACTTATCTGGTCAAGGTTAGTTTAATGTCCCTGCGTTTGGGGGGGGGTTGTGTAGGAGAGTAGGGTCTGCTATCCTATGGTCACCCCAAATTTTTGCTTTTTGCTTCACTGGTTTTCGACTACTGAGGCTGTGGGCCTGCTGATCAGACCCCCAGCCTGCTGTTCTCTCACTAAATTAATGACACATGTGCTATAGGCACATACCAATTGGAAATGGACTCCTTGTCAGCCCCTGTAGAATGCACTATAGGTGCACAGGGCACAGGAGCCACTAAGGCCTACCAGGGGCTGCAGCATATCTTTTGCCACCCCTGGCTGGTTCTTAAATTGACACAACTGGCTGATCACTCAGCTGGGGTAAGGTGGTGTACACACCCCTTGCTTAGATATAGTATACCTATGTCTAAACCTATATCTGGACACATGTAAACCTGTGAGCCACTCCTATAGTCAGGCCTCACCAATCCTGGAGGCTGGGTGCATGGTTTTTATGTGAGATGGAGCTCTAGCATGAGCTGAGCCTGTCTGCAGCCATCGGGAACAAATCCCTAAGCTGTTTCAGGATAATGCCATACCATATACTATTAAGTGCCTTATAATCCTCGCGGTTATTTAGCAACTTTGGTTTGGCTTTATCAAAACATGTCGTGTAAGGTGTCATACGCTTTGGAATACCATCCCCTCGCCAGTTCTGGCGACGGGGATGGCATTCCACCCCTCTAGAGGGGTAAGACATGTTACTTCACTTTAATGCGGTTGATTTCTCCAAAGGCCTTAAGATCCACAAAATGGATGCCTCTGCCACAGACAAATGTCTGGACCCCTGGAGCTGACCGAAACTCAGTCAAGGGGGTCCTGGACAAAGGGTTTCCTGTCACAGGAGGGTGTCACCGCCCTCCAGACAGGAGATAGTGTATTGTAGCAGGGAGGTTTGAAAGAAACCAGACACTGCCTGGGGCGCACAAGGCTGCCCCTTGCATAATCCGGCCAAACCGGTTCTGGGGCACTCCAGCCCTCATGCCAGGGCGGCCTGGATCAAAGGAAGGGGGTGTATCCACCCACTTCCTGGGTCCCACCCATAGGAGGGGACCTAGCAGGTAATCACGCCCACCAGATTCGAATAAGAGTGGGAGCAGTGCCAATGCACATCAGATTTCCTGGAAGAAACATTTGAAACGATATTCTGGACCCTTCGCCCTCCATCTCAACGTGGAAGCCCGAAGAATCTCCCTTGTGGTCAAGGAGTGACCACCCTGCAGCAGCAGGCACCATCCAGCCCTCGACGTCTACTTAGTTGCAGTTCCCGCCGGAACTCGAGCGACTGAGATCGACGAGATCAAGCCTGCCCAGCTTCTAACAGCCCGATCCACAGTCCCTGCAAAGCTGAGACCCGTGGAGGCGACCGGAAGCGTGGGGCACGCCATCTTGAAGTGACCACGAGACGCTGACCGTGCAGCCCACGAGTGACCCTCGAAGCTGTACACCGGGGTTTGAGAAGCCCCCACCCTGAGCTACTCCTGAGCCGAAGTTCAGCCCTCCACACTCGACGAGTGCTGCGTGGGGCCCTTTGGCACGATTTGGCTCAACGCGTTGGCCCGGTCACTTGCCAGCTGGCTTGTGGTCCCTGTGCCGACGAACTACCTAAAAAGACTTGTGATTCTGGTTGCTCCAGATCCACACCAGCTCCCCTGAAAAGGAGCCCCGACTCTGACCTTCCTGGTCCGAGTGAGAAGCAATCTTCCGATCCTGCGTGGATTGCTCTTACCAAGGCTTGTTTGCTCCAAACTTGAAGCCGACTGCACCGACGGTGAGAGCCTGCGTGGGACAGATCGTGACCTGCTCCTGGACGTCGCAGATGCCCCAGAGCCCACGTGACAGCGGAGAGAAGCTCCTCGACGACCACCTGATTGCGCCCGACATTGCCTGGTTCCGTCCTGGTTCCACCCTGGTCACTGCTGAGTGACCCAGACTCTGTCCCCTCTGCTTTCAGGTACTCTACAACTTGAGTCCACCCTTGGACTCCACCGGACACTTCGTCTTCACCCTGCCTGCAGCCCTTTCAGCTCCAAGCACCAAGAGCCTGCGTGTCAAAACCCGACGCCACTTCGACCCTGTGCACCCACTTCCTGTGGGTGAGGTAACTTTGCTCCGCCGGTGTTCCCACACTGGTGCACACCTCTAGGGTCTGTGTGTTAAGTTTTGTTCCTCTAGGTTCAGCGGAAGTGTCCTTAAACTTTAACTCTTTGACTTTTACGCACCATTGGTTAACATTGGTGCATGCGTGCGCTTTCCGCACATCTCCCGAATCCCGAGGGCCATTCCCGACTTCAGCATTGCTTGTCCTGACTGCTCCCAGCGATTCCCTAGGCCCTAGGCCTAACCACTGCTCGAGTGGCATCTCTTATACCACTTGTTTAGTATATGGTTTGAGTGGCCACCCGCCCTCATCCATAATTGTGCAACTTGTATGTTTAAACAGTGCTTTTGATTTAACGCTTGTGCCCCTTTATTCATAAAGAATACTGGGGATTGTTTTTAGTAATAAACACATATATTTTTATAATATATACTTGTGTGGTGTCCTTTCATTTGGTATTACAGGATTGTATGTGGTAAAACAGCTCGCTTAACACGACCTCTTAAGTTAAGCCTTTAGGCTGCTTAGTCCATGCTACCCCTAGGATAGCTTGTCTAATAAGGTTGACTTACAACCAGACACCATAAGGGATTGTTTGGTCAGGTAGTAGGTGGTTCCAGAATTGGAAACATCCCCTACCAGGCCAACTTCTCACAGCTGACAAGAAGCCTTTTTTTATATTTTACGTTTACACAGCATGAAGTCTGCCTTTCACGCCTCATGCTGGCAAAGGCAGTGAGAGGCGGTCAACCTGACCTGCACAGGTGTGAAAATTTGCTCGTGCTCAGAGCCTCTCTCACTGGGGGCGAGTTTCACACATTGGAGCACTGTCTCACTCTCAGCCAGTCTCATTGGCTTTGTTACCTTCGGACAATAAAGTCACACTCTTTCTGCAAACCCTTTTGGTCAAAAACCTTAAAAATCCAATAGGTAATGAGACCCCCGAGCACTCTCTAGTACAACAGTGAAAGCATGGTTTTATCAGATGGCAGTACCAAGCAGGTATAAGAGTAAAAACACAAACGTTCGTGTTTCAGCACGGCAAGTTATGAATAGACGCCACGTGCAAGGTAAGGGCTTTAAGTGAAATGAAAAAAGTGGGGACCTCTAGAAAGGGTACGGCCTATTTAAATAAGGGTGTGACTTAAACATGCAAACTAAATTCTGACTCCCATAATTTGACACCTGATCAGCATTTGGGTTCCTCTCTGAGCTTTCTGTTATTGCAGCCAGATATATAACAGAATAACTAACATGCACCTAAAACCACCCAGGACTATTGGCTTTGTCAATGATTGTTCACTGTTTAAGCTAAATAAGTAGCAAGAATGAATTTCATGTAATTAATGAATATTGAATATTTTTAGATTCTAAAATTATTCGGCTGTAAATGAAATATTTCTGAAGCATGTTGCCACAGAAATGGTTTTCAGAGTGTGTCAATCATTCCCATTACGTTCACTCCATGTTAGACATATACGCCCTTTTTCTCTCCACATCTCGTCAAACTGCACCCTCACTCACCCTCACACACCCTCTCACCCTAACACACCCTAACTCACCCTCACACATCCTCACCCCCTCACCCTCACACCCCCTCGCTCCCCCTCACCCTCACCCTCACACACCCTCACCCTCACCCTCACACACACTCACAACCCTCTCACCCTAACACACCCTCTCACCCACCCTCACCCTCACATCCCCTCACCCTCGGTGCTCTGTGTGTGTGTGTGTGTGTCTGGTGCTGTGTGTGTGTGTGTGTGTGGGGGGGGGGGGGCGCTCTGTGTGTGTGTGGCGCTGTGTGTGTGTGTGTGGCGCTCTGTGTGTGTGTGTGTGGCGCTCTGTGTGTGTGTGTGTTGGGCTCTGTGTGTGTGTGTGTGTTGGGCTCTGTGTGTGTGTGTTGGGCTCTGTGTGTGGTGTTTGGGCTATGTGTGTGTTGGGCTCTATGTGTGTTGGGCTCTCTGTGTGTGTGTGTGGCTCTGTCTGTGTGTGTGTGTGGCTCTGTCTGTGTGTGTGTGTGGCTCTGTGTGTGGCTCTGTCGGTGTGTGTGTGTGGCTCTGTCTGTGTGTGTGTGTGTGTGGCTCTGTCTGTGTGTGTGTAGCTCTGTCTGTGTGTGTGTGGCTCTGTCTGTGTGTGTGGCTCTGTCTATGTGTGTGTGTGGCTCTGTCTGTGTGTTTGTGTGTGGCTCTGTCTGTGTGTGTGTGTGTGTGTTGCTCTGTCTGTGTGAATGTGTGTGTGGCTCTGTCTGTATGTGTGTGTGGCTCTGTGTGTCTGTGTGTGGCTCTGTGTGTGTGGCACTGTGTGTGTGGCTCTGTATGTGTGTGTGTGGGTGGGTGTGTGTGGCTCTGTGTGTGGCTCTGTGTGTGTGTGGGTGCGTGTGGCTCTGTGTGTGGCTCTGTGTGTGTGTGGGTGCAAATGCAATAGATCTCGCATTTGCGAGAGATTAAGCTATTGGCATTGTAAATGACAATGCCATTTATTTATATTACAAAAATAATGTCATGAGCAAAGCCAATAGCTCTAACTTTAACAAAGACAAGACCATTGTATTGTAAATGCTTGTTTCAACAGTGTCCTTCTCAAGGAGGTTTTTTTTGTAGTTGCCCAAGTACCGAGCACAGTATCACCGATGCACCTAAGAATCAGAGAAATGTTGAGGTAGAAATGCCTCCCTGGAGCACTGAGTCCTGCTCCCTAATTCTAAGATGGAAACATTGCATGACTAAAGTACTAGCACTGTTATTAAGGGGCAGATATACTTACATTTCATGCAACACAGCAAGGTAACTTGCTGCACTATGTTGTCTGAATGGGAGACAGCAGATGCCTGCCATATTTACAAACATATGGCACATGAATGACTTCTTTCTCATAGCGCTGGCACACTGTGTACTGCTGGGCACCAACACAGGCACCCTTGCATCAAGGTGCAAGAGTGCCTGCTGTTATACTTTGCATCTTTTGGCGTGTTCCCCCCGAGTTTATGCTTTCTGCCCTTCCAGTTTTGACTCTGTTTTGATGGTATAACGTTTCTGCGCGCTTTCTCACACTGCTGATCAGTTGTAAGGCGCTGGTGCTCTTGTGGTAAATTGTGTCATGACTGGATGTGCGACTCACTTGTCAGCCCCCAATAATGGGCACTGCGAGTGCCGGGGCTTTTGAGTCCACCGCTGCTCGTGGGCCTGCAACACAGATTATGCCACCCACGTACGTAGCCCGAACAAGGTATAAGTGAATGAAGGTTGATATGCCTGAACTCAGCATCTAAAGACACAGCCTTTAGCAAGGGTGTAGGGAAGCTGGGATTCTCATCTAAATTATCTTACCAATCTCTAGAATCCCAGGTCAGGTCGACTGACCCTTTTTCCCTGTCTTGGAAGCGTAAAGCGAAGATTTTCCCAATCATAGCTCATAACAACTTTATAAAACAAATCCAAATTAGACTCGAAGGACCACTGACTACAAACTGAAGTTTTGAAGATTTATTACAAAGCCAAAAATAATTGAACATACAAACATCTTAGCAAAAGGTTCAGGAAATAGACTGGCAATCCCATGCAAGAGTCTCAGACGACTCAGAATAAAAATCAGGGTAAACTCGAGAAGCATTAGACATACCATTACCGACAATGTAGAAAGTCGAGACTGCATTTACAAAAAGGAAAATAAATTGGTTAGACTGTCCCTACACTAACTCTAAGGTGACATCTCTACTCAACGAATTACCCAGCAAGAATAAAGGTGTCAGCTGTGATGACTTCCTGAGAAGTACATTCACCTTCTAATAGGTAGTCTCAACTACTGAGCTGGTTCTAAGATGCTCCTCTCTACCCCTTACTCTGCCTTTAAGATCACAACTATCTACATCTTGCCTTTCCCAAGCCCACTTTCTAATACCTAGGCTGCTCTCTGTTCTCCGCTCTCCGCTCTCCACTCCGGACTGCCTCTCCACCCTCGGGTGCTGTTCCTAATACAAAATCCCAGAAACAGTCGACACGCCCAGAGGTACGCCCCTCTGGCAGGTACAGATCTTCAAACTTTTCCAGTATGGCACCTCTCCATCCAGCGTCCGTTGGTGTGTCCTTGGGTCCCAGGCACCTTCTTCACTGAATGTTGCACTCCAAATTCTTTGGCAGCATCTCTGCACTCGTGCCTGCTATCCTAACTTCTAAACAATCGTCCCTTCTACCTAACGAGCCTTGTGGCCTTGCACCTGCAAGCTAGAATATGTGAGACCATCCTTGCAACATTCGAAGTTGCAATTTAATATTTGCTGAGGACAGCCTTTCCCAAGCAAGAGAAAATCCTTCCTTTTTGACTAAGGCTAACCAAAGCAAAAATACAGTTAGGCCTCTACTGGCTTCAGCATGTCCCAGGCCTTTGCACTTTTAAACGCATTTCTAACATGACATGACATTACATTCCATCACTTTAAAACGTTAGTTCTGCAAGAAAAATCTCTTTCATATTAAACCCTATGTTAATCCACTCATTAATAGGCACATGTATTATTTCATTAAGGCACATCATTGCTCATACGACATTTCACATTGATTACATTTCTACGTTATGCAAACATTATATTTCTGATTAATAAACACACTACTACGTATTGCACTGATTTCCAGCCTAATGTTACATAGCTAAACTACATTAGTAAAAATCCTCTAAATATGTGGGTGCTGACTACTCGGGATTATGATTCACCCCTACACATTTTTCAAAGTAACATGGCACTCTCTCAGCCGGGTGCCCCTTTCATAAAGGCCACTTTTAGAAAGTGGGTATTATTTTGCTCGGTCATCCCGTGTGCCTCTGCTGGAATGTGGATTGCCTGTCTGGTTTTTGGGATTACAGATGGCTGGGGAGAGGGGTGGCTCCTGATAGTCGAGGTAGGTCAGGAAAGGGCTCAACAGACCTGGGTTATGATGAGGGAAGAGGGAGGGAATCTCCTTGCACCTCAAAGGGCCTAGTCTGCCTCTGACAAAGTCGTCTCCACCTCCTGCCAGGAATTCACACCAGAGACGGTCCAACTGGTTCTGGCCAGACACAGACACAGGGTATGAGCTCTACATGCGCCGGAGGGACTCGGCACCGGGTGCCTGACATTGAGGGGCTACCCAGCAGACACGTGATCTTTCGACCCGGGGTCCATTTGTGAATAATGGTTGTAGGTATGCAATGAATAGGCAACCATCAGGTCTTGGGAACTATCAAGAGTGAAGAATAAGAGTATAGAACCCCCTAAAAGCCCTGACGAAGTTGCGTAAACTCTTGGCAATGAAACCTGTTGGCGGAAATGATGGTATATTGGTAACCATTTTTAAATGGGAATGCTTTCAGCCAGGAATAAAATTGGATGGCCAGTAAGCATTACCCGGTTTTAATAAGTGAGAATTCTAATAATTTCCTTTTTTGGGGGTTTTCACTGGGGTTCTGAGAGCACATTAGGGGTCAGTGCAGTGGGCATACTTTATGTTGTCCTTTTTGTCTTCAATATATGAGTTTTGTTTAAAAGGGAGCACAATAAATTCCTTTTTTTATATATAATTTCTTTCTCGCACATAAACAAAAAACAGAGAGTGGCCAATGATGAGAAGTGGGTAGGCTGGCAATTATTGGTCAGTAACCCCCTCGGGTGTTGCTACCATGAGGTACTCTCTCTTCACACAACACATTTTTTCACGAGTTAGTATAGACCTGTGATGACAGTCTGTTAAGGATTGAAAGGGCACCACGACGAAGTATAGCAGTGGAAATTAACACACTAAGAGGACAAGGCGATAATATTATTGTCAGATCCTACGCAAGAGTCTAGGTAGGTGCATTTCAGGTGAGGCCTTCTATTGTTGGAATCTGTTTGAGTGGGGGGGCGGCCTCCCCTGTGTATAGTTTCTTTCCCCCTGTAATTCCTTCTAGATTGTCGGACACAGACACCCTCTGCCTGAAAGATCAAAGGATTTTAGGATACAAATGCTGGGTCCCAGACACCGGAACTTTAGAACTCATCTGCAACAAGAAGACTGCCAAGAAGAAGCGCCGGAGAAGCTGTGAAAGGAACAACTGCTTTGCTGGGCTGACCTGCAGTGGCTGCTTCTGTCTTGGGCTGTGAAAGGCCTGGACCGGACTTTCTGCAACCGAAGTGGTGAGACTCTCCAAGGGCTTGAGGCAGAGCTTGCCTACTGTTCTCGAAGTCTCAAGAACAGCAAAGACTTCAGGTTCTTCGACCCGCAGCACTGGGGACTGTGTGTTTTGTGCTGCAACCCGAAGAACGCCCCTCGACGACATCTATGACGAACCTGCCGAACCTGTGTCCTGAAGGCACAGCAGATGGTAACGCCGCACCGCGACCCTGGTCTCACCGACGATGCCTGTTGATGCCGCCACCGAGCCGCTGCTCACACAGCGACCTGTGGGCACCGCACTCCGCACTGTCTTGCTTTACGCCGAAGCTTTGGCTTCACAGAGGGCACGAGCCACAATGCTGCACCGTGACCCCAGTCTCTCCGACGACGCCTGTGGATGCCGCCACAGAGCCGCTGCTCGCAACACGACCCGTGGGCACCACACTCTGCACTGCCTCGCTACATGATGACGGCGTGGCCTTCCTGACGCCGCCACTTCCCGTCAAAATCTACACCGCTGCTTGCACCATGGCTTGTGAGTCACACAACACACCGCCCTCATCCCACACTGCAGCCTTGGCCTACCAACGTTGGCGCCATCGACTCCCGCTTGTCAGCCGACGACAGCGCTTCAGCAACAACAACGTCGCAGCTTGCACAGTGACCTGCTAGCACCATGACGAGCACCACCTCCATCTCGCACCACGATCCTGGTGTCACCGACGACGTCATCTGACGCCGCCACCGGGCCACTGCTCGCACCGTAACCTGGGGGCATCGCACACCGCACTGCTGCGCTTCACACCTCAGCACCCGACGCCTGTTGGCACCAGCGCTACAGATCCATCAGAAAGGAGCTCGACCTGCAACGCGAGTGACTTCAAGTGCCCCATCGCCCTGCATCTCTGAAAGGTACTGTTTGCGGGTCTTCTCGACACCGTAGTTGGCCTGTGACCCGCGGTCAGCCAGAACTGTTTTGGGATTTGTTGTTCACGACGCCGTGATAGCCCCGGACAGAGCTATCGACAATAAGGAACTATTTTTAAAAGCATATTTTGATACGTGAAGATTTTAAAATATAGTATTGTGGATTTTTTTTATCGTATTTGGTCTTGTCTTAAGTATATAAAAATTGGATATTTTTCTAAACTGGTGTGGTGTCCTTTTGTAGTGGGTACACTGTATTATTGTTGGTTATGTACAAATGCTTTACACACTGTCTCTAAGATAAGCCTGATTGCTCATGCCAGACTACTAAGGGGGTGAGCAGTGGTTATTTTAGAAGTGTAACTTCCTATTCCTGACTAGAGTGGTGGTTTTTGCCTCGCTTTGGCGCAAGTCTCAGCTAGCCAGAAATCCCATTTCTAACACCTGCGTTATGGAAAGGATTGTTCTCGTGCAGGAAGAGATATCTTCCAGTACAATAACAACCCTTAGAGGCATTATCCTCTTTCTGTGCATCCTGCAGAATGATGCTACAGATAGAAAGAGGAAGTAACTAGCAGAAATAAAGATATTTCTCCCATTATGATTCACTGAGGAAGGCATAGCATTTTGACACATTGCAAAAGAAAACATCAAGCTATCCACTGCATTGCGCTACTTTGTATTTCTGTATTTACTAAACCACACAAAGTGGCTTAGTAAATACCAAAAATGATTTTGCGTCGGGCTGTGCCACAAAGTGATGTAACCTCGGCACAAAATCTTAGTAGATTTGTCCTTTTTTTCCAGCACCTAACCTGAATATATTTTTTTGCATGTAGACCACGATCATGTTTTTAGTTGTGGCTTGACAGAGCACCTGCCAGAAGACCTGTTACTAATAATTTATACATAGAGAGGTATTTGCCTCCAACCAGAGGAGTATTTCTCTCAAACCCCTTGCTGTTGACTGTTTGCTGCATCATGCCACCTTATAATGAGTGCATGCATTGTAATGGATGAGGAGCTATTTTACACGTAACCATCACTCAATGAATTCTTTATCTCATAAATCCTTTTTGTGTTTGTTCACTGTAGAGAAGATATGAATTGCTAATGCAAGTGAACGCTTCCATCACACCAGTACAATACTGTAAAGGTGAAAGAACAATACACAAAAACATTAGTATCATAAACCCTCACCCACCAATGGTTGCATGCTCCATCATAGGACCCTCTCCTCATTCAGAACAATTACCAACCCTGAATGGGCTTGCAAAATATAGGGCTTTTATTAATATTGATAAAATTAAGTTATAAAAAATGTTAAAAATGGTGCTTGCTTTGAATTTAGAATTGCAGAGGTTTTCAGGTAATGCAACACAGAAAACAGTCTTAGGAAGCTTCCTCCTTAATGTCATTTTTATAAAATGTATAACGCTATTATTGATTGGTCAGTATCGGTGGATTGAATATCTCATCATCCTGACATTGTAGACCTTGTGAACAGTCGAACAAAGTGGTTTCCTGTCGTTTTGGGCTCCTGTGTAGCAGTTTTGTTGCAGGGAGAACAGTCCGCAAGCGTTGCTTTCTCTGGCATAACTGAATTAAACATGCATCGGGATGCCAAAAAGCAACTTTAGTAGGTGCTCCTCAAGACAACACTGCTGCAAATAATGTGTGTCATTCGAGAAAATTGTTTTTTTTCAGTGTTGATCAAGTGGCACAATTGCACTTGAAAACGAGGACTATCACCTTCAACATTTTTTTAAACTATATTACCTTGAGAATATTTTCGGGGATTATAACCTGACCAGTTGAGTCAACAAGCCCGATAGTTTTAAAAAGAAACCTCATTGCAGACTACTAAAATGAATTTACAATAAAAACAGGCACTGCAGAAGGGATCACTGACATAATATCGATAACATAAATATTGATGTAGCAAAATATCGAGGAAAAAATATAGAATACAAAAATATCGAACTCCTATCTCCAAACAGGTAAGTGCAAAAATATTGAATCAAAAATATCGTTGTAAGAAATATAGATAGTCAAAATATCGAATTTTTTAAATTTCTTAAAAGTACTTGAAAAATAATAAAATATTAAATATAATTAATTTAAACATACTTAAACTACTTAAATAACCTTAAAATTAATAAATAATGAAAGTTAAAAATAAATAAACATACAATTTAATTTTTAAATGCATACATATATATAAACATAATATTATTAAAAAATATACAATATTTTTACCATAGGTTAGCGGTACAGTAACATTTACTATTCCCACTCCAAAGAGTGCAAACGGTAGGGAAAGCGTTGGATAGCGTAGGAGTAAAAATTACTATTCCCACTCCAGTGACTGCAACAGTAGGAAAAGCGTTGGGTAGCGGGAAGGTAAAAATTACTGTTCCCACTCCAGAGAGTGCAACAGTAGGGAAAGCATTGGATAGCGTAGGGGTAAAAATTACTATTCCCACTCCAGAGAGTGCAACAGTAGGGAAAGCGTTGGATAGCGTAGGGGTAAAAATGACTATTCTCACTCCAGGAAGGGCAACAGTAGGGTAAGCGTTGGATAGCATAGGGGTAAAAATTACTATTCCCACTCCAGAGAGTGCAACAGTAGGGAAAGCGTTGGATAGCGTAGGGGTAAAAATGACTATTCCCACTCCAGGAAGGGCAACAGTAGGGAAAAGCGTTGGATAGCGTGAGTGTAAAAAATACTATTCCCACTCCAAAGAGTACAACAGTAGGGAAAGCCTTGGATAGCGTAGGGGTAAAACTTACTATTCCCACTCCAGTGAGTGCAACAGTAGGGAAAGCGTTGGATAGGGAGAAGGTAAAAATTACTATTCTCACTCCAGAGAGTGCAACAGTACAGAATGGATCGGATAGCGTAGGGGTAAAAATTACTATTCCCACTCCAGAGAGTGCAACAGTAGGGAAAGCGTTGGATAGCGGGAGGGTAAACATTACTATTCCCACTCCAGAGAGTGCAACAGTAGAGAAAGCAGTAGATAGTGTAGGGGTAAAAATTACTATTCCCACTCCAGGGAGTGCAACAGTAGGGTAAGCGTTGGATAGCGTAGGGGTAAAAATTACTATTGCCACTCCATATTAATAAAAAATATACAATATTTTTACCATAGGTTAGCGGTACAGTAACATTTACTATTACCACTCCACTGAGTGCAACAGTAGAGAAAGCGTTGGATAGCGTAGGGGTAAAAATTACTATTCCCACTCCAGTGAGTGCAACAGTAGGGAAAGCGTTCGATCGCGTAGTGGTAAAAATTACTATTCCCACTCCAGGGAGGGCAACAGTAGGGAAAGCATTGGATAGCGGGAGGGTAAAAATTACTTTTCCCACTCCAGTGAGTGCAACAGTAGGGAAAGCGTTGGATATCGTAGGGGTAAAAATTATTATTCCCACTCCAGGAAGGACAACAGTAGGGAAAGCATTGGATAGCGGGAGGGTAAAAATTACTATTCCCACTCCAAAGAGTGCAACAGTAGGGTAAACGTTGGATAGCGAAGGGTTAAAATTACTATTCCCACTCCAGGGAGGGCAACAGTAGGGAAAGCATTGCATAGCCGAAGGGTAAAAATTACTATTCCCACTCCAAGGAGAGGAACAGTAGGGAAAGTAAATACTTCATATATAATTAAAAATAAATTAAATATTATTACCAATTACAAATTAATTAAAATTAATTACCAATTTAATATATTATAATAATTATTTACTAAAAAATAATTACCTATTAATACAAATTAATTACCAATAACAATTAAGTAATTAACAATTGAAAAATAATTAACAATTAATAAAAAATACCAATTAATAAAACAAAAATATAGTTAATTACAATTAAATTACTTCCCACCCAATTCCCCTATAAACCCACAACCCGCTACAGAAAATAAATTAATGAAATTAACATAATTATCAATTAATAAATCAATACAAATTAATTACCAATTATATTTTAATTAATTACCAATTAAAACTTAATTAACAATTAATTAAAAATAAATACCAATAAATAAATTAAAATATTTAATTGATTATATTTAAGTTACTTCCCACCCTATTCCCGCAAAAATTAAATACCATAAAATTAATTAATTAAAATAAATTATAAAATAAAAATACACTTTTAACACATATACTAACATAAAAAACACTTACATATTATTAAAAATATAAATATTAACTTACCTAAAATTCGATATTTTTGTTGTCTATATTCTGTCCATCGATATTTTTGTTGTCTATATTCTGTCCATTCGATATTTCATCCATTCTATATTTTTAACTCAATATTTTGCCCATTCTATATTTTTTACTCGATATTCTGACTGAATACCCTGCAGAAGAGCAGAAGTTGGTTACTCAATATTTAGCCTGTCCATTACTGAGAGAGCAAGCCACCTCCAGCATTAAACATCCACTTTAATGACCTGGAATCCAAAACAGTGCCCTGGGAAATGCATGTTTATCCTTGTAAACCTTGAAGAAACGCCTTTGTGTTCACATTCTCAAATATTATCTTAGTTCAAGCAATGCGAAGCTGGTGCTGCATTATCTTTGAATATTGTAAAGGTGTTTTTCAGAAAACTATGGAAATTTCCTTTCTCTGGGTAGAGGAAGACCCCTCTAACCAGATTAATGGTTCTTTGGGTTATGGGTACAACAGGACTGGCTACAATACCCACCTAGACTGGAAAACCTGAAGCCTTCTGTGTACTCCGTTTAATATTTAGCCTGATGGCGTGCTCCTCATTCAGTGTTCCCTGCTCAGTTTTTTTTTTAAACTCTTTTTATTTAAAGTTAGGACCAAACATTCCCAATATCTATACCCCATATCTCCTCCCACTTTTGAGGGCGCCCCCGAGCCACATACACCACCTTCTCTTGTAACATACACCAGTCCATGTCTCGCTTCCATTCATCGACGGTATTATCGACATCGCAGCACTGAGTTTTTAAGACGCGCTTGCGGCGGAATTAGACAGCGTTAGACGCGCATTTTTAAAAAGACTGCCTAAATTTTCAAAACTTGCTTTTTATTTCCCTGACATATAGCGCTTACCCGCATTTAAAATTTGAATACTCACCGCTGTTGGGAGCGGGTCACTTAGGACTCCGAACACACTTTCTCTTCTTGGCATCCATCTTGGGTGAGGCAGGGATTCAACGCGGCGCCATTTCGGCCAGCGCCCTAGTCTTCAAGCCAGGATTACACGCCCCTATTTCAACCTCCCTATCACGATGCGCAGCGGAGATGCGCAGCGGAGCCGCGGGACTCACGCCGGAGTCCAGCCAGAGTCCTGCCCGTCTGGGCTCGTCCGGGCTCAGACGGGCTTGGGGCCTGTCACTATGCCTAATATTTTGCCATCTAGATTCACGTACTCCCGGGAGGATCTCTTCGCTTTGCGTTATCTTCTTCCTGAAGATTGCTTCCCGGTTGATAAGGGACTGTTCCAACCACCACTTGGCGGGATGGGCACACTGGCTCCTCCGCAGACAGGTAAGAATACCCTGCTGTGTGGTCTGCTGAATTGCAGATCTCTCCCGAGGCATTCAGTGGAACTCAATCTTCTTATTCAAGATCAGGACTTAGATATCCTGTTTCTATCGGAAACTTGGATAACTTCCAGTTCCGACGCCGACATCGTGCAAGCCCTCCCGCCTGGCTTTCTCCTGTTTCATCTGGATAGACCTGAGGGGCGTGGGGGTGGCATTGCTATCCTACATAGAGAGATCTACGTATGTAGGGCCCAGAAGGGACTTGTTGCTGACTGTGAGAGCAGCCATTTCTCATTACAGATATCTTCCACAGTGGCACTGTCAGGCTTATTGATTTACCGGCCCCCGGGCGGTGTGGGCAATTTCGTAAGTTCAGTTATGGAAACTGTGACGTTGCTGGCCTCATCGACAACTAATTTTATCGTGGTGGGAGACCTTAATCTCCATTTTAATGATACTACAGATTTTATAGCCAGAGACCTTCAAGGTGACTTGAATGCATGTGAGCTCCCTTTAATTAATACAGGAGCCACGCATGAGAAGGGTCATTTATTAGACCCAATGTTTTCTAATATCCCCCGTCTCACGGCCAGGCCAGCATATCCTCTACCGTGGTCTGATCACTTTTTGGTTTCGGCGGAATGGCAAGTTGAGCTACCTCCAACACCTGCGCATCAAGTGTTCTTGGTGGACAGAGCCTGGTCCAGATTATCGATCAATGACTGGTCCGCTAAACTGGTAGACTCGCTACCCCCGCCCGAGTCAGACCTGATCAAAGGAGATGCGAACTTCAACCGATGGTTGAGTGCCTCGCTGGATGCCCTCATTCCAAATAAAAGAGTACAAAAGAGGGAGAAAAGAATAGGTTCCGCTCCATGGTACACGGCTGAGCTTCGCCTGCTTAAGAAAGAATGGAAAAAATTGGAGAGGGCTTGGAGGAAGAACTTAGAGGCAAATAGGCGAAAGGAATATCGTGTAGCGATGAGGGGCTATAAAGCTGCCCTTCGACTGGCTAAAGCCCAATTTTTTGAGGAACGCATAAGATCAGCATCACATTTCTCTAGGGAAACTTTTAAAGTGGTGCAAGAACTCCTTAAAGTTCCCGAACCGGTAGCTACACATGACAACCAGAAGTGTAAGGAGTTGGCAGACTTCTTTCACACAAAAATAGAGAAGATACTTAGTTCCCTACCTCAGAATACACGACCTTAGCAAACACAGGAAAATAATTCCTCAACCCTGCCGAGAGAGCTATCTACCTTTCTAGATACTTTCGGCCCAGTTTCAGAGGTTGAAACACTGAAAGTCCTTGGTTCCATGAAAAGTGGCTCCCCTATGGATCCGGTCCCTATCAAATTTTTAAAGCAAGTAGCAACCTCTATCGTGACACCCATCACTGATTTGATGAATGCTTCTTTTTCCCAGGGCTTGGTGCCACCAAGCTGGAAAACAGCAGTGGTTAAGGCACTGTTAAAAAAGCCTAACTTGGACATGGCGGAATTGGCAAATTTTAGGCCCATTTCTCTGCTGCCAGGCCTCAGCAAAATTGCTGAGAGGCTAGCAAATTACCAACTGTCAAGTTTCTTGGAGTCGAATTGTCTGCTCCGAGACTCGCAGACCGGATTTCGTCCAGGTCAGAGTACTGACACGGCCCTCTTGGCAGTCGTAGAAGAATCCAGACGCATCATGGACTCAGGAGGATCAGTGGCAGTGATCCTCCTGGACCTTAGTGCGGCGTTTGACACCGTTAATCATCAGGTGCTGATTCAGCGACTGTCAGAGGTGGGTGTGGCAGTGGCCGCCTTGAAGTGGCTCAGATCATTTTTCGACGGTCGCTCATATCAGGTTTGGGAAGGCAGCAATCGGACTACATCTATCCCCCTCCAGTGGGGTGTGCCACAGGGCTCCTCCCTTAGCCCGACATTGTTTAATGTTTATATGGCCCCCCTGGAGGATGTGGTGGCCCCTTATAACATCAAGATCATCAGCTATGCTGATGACACTCAGTTAGTGGTCGCCCTTCCTCAACTGGTAGATAACCCCGATTTGCTGCACTCATGCCTGTTGGAAGTTCATACCTGGATGGACGAATCAGCTCTTAAGCTGAATGGCTCTAAGACAGAGATAATGCTATTAGGGAATAAAGCCCCCTTATTGCCATTGACCAGCTGGCCTAGCTGTATGGGCGATCTCCCCAGTATGAAAGAGGAGATTAAGAGCTTGGGGTCTGGCTGGAACAAGATCTTTCATTCAGGACCCAAGCTAAAAAAACGGCAGGAGTTTGTTTCGCCCTGCTGCGTTCAGCTCGGAAATCTTTCCGCTTCTTCCCTTTCCATCGAGGAAGCTGCTGGTTCAGGGGCTTATAACATCGCGACTTGATTATAGCAATGCCCTTTTTCTGGGTGCCCCTGAATCTACCTTTAATAAACTACAGCAGGTCCAAAATGCGGCAGCCAGACTGCTCATGGGCATTCCTAGAACCGAGTCAGCTAGACCTGCCCTCAAGGCTTTGCACTGGCTACCAGTGCGTGAAAGAGTGAAGTTTAAGGCACTTTGCACAGCCCACAAAATTCTCCAGGGTACAGGGCCCCCTATTTTGAGAAATCTAGCAGTGCCATACAAAGCGAACAGAACGCTGCGCTCCGACCAGAAACATCTCCTCCTTGTCCCCAGAGTAAAGAGGGCGCGCACGGGCGGGAGAAGATTCTCGGTAAACACAGCGACGCTTTGGAACTCCTTATCTTTAAAACTGCGCGCCGAGACCTGCACTTTGCATTTTCGCAAATGTCTGAAAACACATTTGTTTCCTGCGTGATTGGTCCTGACTGACTGTTTTATCTGTTGAAGCTCTGTTCAAGCGCTGGGATGCCCTAGGGTAACTGCGCGCTATATAAAATTTTAAATAATAATAATAATTCAGCGATTCGTGGAGGTGTGACCGCACCCCACAGTCTTGCAATGTTGCCTTTAGCTACCATCTGGCCGAGTGTCACCCACAGCCTGCCCCTAGCTGGTAGGTCCGTTGGCTCCCATATATTCAATATGCAGCGCTTTGCCTCAGGGCGCAACTCCACCTCCCAGACCTCTCGCATGCAGCGCACCACCTTTACCCAGTAGTTCTGTAGTATTGGGCATTCCCACAGCATGTGAAAGAAGGAACCAACCATTCCACATCCCCTCCTGCACCTGTCGCCTTCACTCCTGTCCATCTTTTGCAGTCTAGTGATTGAAATGTACACCCTATGTAGAATTTTAAGTTGGATGAACCGCAGTCTAGAGGAGATAGCCACCTCCTTAGGGGAGGCCAGCGCGCCCCTCCACTCCTCTTCATCAATTTCCAGACCGTCCGCATCCCACCTCCCTCTGAGGCCCAGGAGTAAGTCGGGAAGGTTATGTATCAGTTTCTTATAGGTGAGTGAGATTGCGTGGTCCGGTATATGTCCGTCCAACAGTCTATCCTCCAGGGGGGAATGCTGGAGGGGGCACTGTACCACGTGGGATATTTTTCTGTAGAGAGTGGCTGACTTGGAGGTATCTAAAGTACTCAGTGTCCGCCAGTTCGTATATGGTTTGCAGGGAAGGGAAGAACCTGACTCCGCCAGTGCCCCAGAGGTCTCCTATCTGGGAGATACCGTTGAGGTCCAACTTTTGGAATCCCTTAGAACGACCCAGGTGACCCAGTCGTTCAGATACCCAGAGCGGGGTAGCCATGGTAAGAACATTGTGCCAGCCCATGTTGCGTTGGGTAATGTGCCACAATTGTACTGTGTGAAGGGTTGGCCCCGTCAGTTCGTGTCCGCCTAGCCGTGAATATAATGCTGCTTCGAAGTTCCCTCCAGGCAGGAGTCACCTATCCATGCCGTATCCCGGTTCGTTACCATCGCTATATGTACCATGATTAATAGCTGAGAGATGTGCGGCCCAGTAATACCTACGGATGTCCGGCCAGGCTATACCTCCATCATACCACCCCAGAGTCAGTTTCTGCAGAGCTATTCGGGGAGTACCGGACCACAGGAGGTTTCTCAGCGTCGCTTCGATAGCATTAAAGTACGAGGATGGGACAAGGTTGGGGTAATTCTGTAGGGCGTAGAGGAACCAGGGCAGCGCCATCATTTTAAAAAGGGCTGCCCCGCCAACAGGGAGACTGGAAGCTTTTGCCAGGCGGCGGAATCGCTCTTGAGCCTCTGGAGGGGCGGGAGCAAGTTTCTCTCATACATGGCGGCTTTGTCCTTAGACAGAAAAATCCCTAGGTATGTAAACCCCTCAGTGGTCACTTTCATGGGACAGTCGCGTGCGAGTATGGGGTTAGGACCGTGAAGAACATAGAGAATGGACTTATTCCAATTGATACTGTACCCGGAGTTTTTACCTAAGCTGGTGAAGATGTCAAGGGCTACGATTAGCGATTTCCGGGGCCGCGAGAGGTATAGGAGGATGTCATCGGCGTATAAGGAGATTCTGTCATCCCAAACGTCTGTCCAACGAAGCCCCTTCAAGGAGACGTCCTGCCTGATCCAGGTGGCCAGCGATTCAAGGGAGAGGGCAAACAGAAGGGGCAAAAGCGGACACCCCTGGTGTGTCCCTCTCTCCTAAAGTTCAGTATTTTGGCGATGATCGTCCTGGGCGGAGCCCCTGGCTTGGGCTTAGGGACCGGCGCGCGGTGGGCCGTTCAATAGTGAAGATTTTGGACAGCCTGGTGGGTTTCAAGTGGTGGAGGATTAAGTCCTCGAGAAACAGCTCCACACTTTGCCCCTCCAATCCTTCCGGCACCCCCACCCCGCGTATATTACTCATTCGGGCCCTCCCTTCCTGATCTTCGAGTCGGAGGGCCATTTGGCGATGCTGGTGGACGAGCTCATTGATGCAACCCTCAAGACGCTTTTCCGAGGCCTGCAGCGCTTTCACGTCCGTCACGTTGGACTTCGATCTCTCGGTGGTTTTGCCCAGATCAATGCGGAGAAGGTTCACCTCAATGGAGATCTTGTCCATTTTTGTTTCCAGGTTGGTACCCAGCGCCTGAATCGCCACCATTATGGAAGTCAGGGAGGGTTCCGCTTGGCCCGCCTGGTCCCCAGCCGCCACTCCCGCCTGTCCCTGAGGCAGCGGCACAGCATATTTGTCCAGTTTGTTCGTCTGGGTGGACGCACCTCCCTTGGGTCTCATGGTGAACAGGAAGCGCCTCCGCAGCACCCCCACCGGGCACGAATGGTATACGGGCGATGGCAGAGGTTTCCCAGCACCTCTGTCTCCCCCACGTGCGGCCAGTAGCATCCTGCAGCAGGGAAGGCCTCACCTAGCACCTGCGCACGGACCTGTGGCAGCATCTGCAGCACCTCCAGGCCCAGAAGCAGTCCTCAAGCACAGATGTCCTCGCCCGGTCCCACCAGGCTCCAACAAATCCTGTGAGGGTGCAGCCAGTCGCTGCTCCTAGGAACGGCCACCCACAGGTTCCAGTCCACACCGCCGCTCCACACCTGCACAGCACCAATGCAGGCCCCTCACTCTATTCCGGGCCGCCTCACCTCCTGAGTCAGCGATGCTCCTGGGTCAAAGGCCAGTCAACCCCATTCGTGTGCTGCAGGGGCTCTATCCCCCTGGGGTGCTCCTGCGGGACCTGGTCGGTGCCCTTCCGTGTGGCCGGTCCGGCTCCTCCCTCAATGCAGCCAAGTCCCTGCTATGCTGCCATTCTGGGGGTTACCCCCCAGCACCCCTTTTCGCTGCAAAACATTGTCAGAATGAGGCGCCCCCTGGCAATTATTCTAATTCAATACCACAGTCATAGGGTGCAAAACAGTTCACAACAATATCACAAATGTGTACATACAGATAATTGCAATGCTATTAAATAGCACTGTGGGCCAAGGCTGCACAGGTAAAAACCATTGTCAACCGTAATATTCTTTTGCAAGGAAACAACGTGTATAGCAACACCGACCTTCAGTGTAATCAATCACAGACAGTCACTCCCACACACTTACTCAGCACTGATACGCAGTGCTACGGATATAAGGCAGGTCCGTATGGAGCGTACACACATGCACACAGCACCCTAATGCGGCGCACTAATATCTGGCAGGTCATTTAATAATGCACGCTGTGGCCCACGCCCCCCTCCTCCCTTTAGCTAACCTGACTACGCCTACACCAATAGGCTGGACAGTTGTGGCTGCTACCGGGCGGGGTGGTGGTGCGGCGGGGGAAAGAATGAAAAAAAAAGGACTTACCATGAACGGCCGGCCGCTGCCTCTCCTCTGTCCTCTTCCTATGGCTCTTCCTTCTTCCTGTCTCCAGTCCTGGCTGGCAAAAATAAGCACCCAGACACATAGGCTCTCCTGAGCCAACCACAATGCTGTAATGCAGCTTTGTGATTGGCCTGAGTGCCGCGGTTCAGCGCTCAGACAGGACAGGGCACCTGTGCATGTTCCTCACCAGGCTGTGTAATGGCAAACAGCTATGAACACTTAGGGAGTGCAAACCTCACTTAGGTAGTGCAAACCGCTCCTCCCCCTGCTCTGGCCAGCCCTGGCCCACCCCTGACTGCGTTAGGAAAAATAATATGATGATAATGTTACATTATTATCATTTTATTTTTCCTTATGAGCAGTAGGGAGAGGCTCTTCCACCTTAGCGGAGAGTGGCCACTGGGACTGGAGATAAAGAAAACCTCCCTGTTACTAGGCCAATCGTGTCGGGAGTCACACTTAGTCAGGGTCCCGGGTGAAAGGATGGCATAGGTAAAAGGCTAATTAGGCAGCAGGTGACAAATGGAGGTTTGACCACTTTTCAGGAAATTAAAACAAAGGATTCCCCACTGTGACGTCATGCACCAGCCCAGTTCTGCAAAGCCCAGGGGTGTTACGCAGTCTCGTGACCCGCTTTCGATCACTCTCAGAAGTGTTCTTTAGCCCAGGTAATTACTCTCACCACCCAGGCCGCATCTGGGCAATGCTACCTAGCAACAAGAAGTCTGCGGGCCAGGTGAGGAGAGGGCAGTTGGTCTGCCATACTGAGGTCCCAAGAAGGAGCAATCAATGAATGGGGATGACACAGGGGAGCCTCTCACAAGAACAAGGCACCCCGTAGTCCACACGTCGATCAAAGTAGTGTCCAGGCAATCCGAGCACTCCGGAACACAAATCCACTCCTCCACGTCTCCATGGAAATGAGGCCCAACGTCGGTGCGCATTGGTAAAAGTCACACCAGACAGTTCTGGTAACACACAATGGAGAGGCTCAAACTCAGCACTTCCCTGGAAATGAGGCACAATGTCTTGTGTGCGTTGAGCTGAGTCGCACCAAACAATTCTGGTCACACACAATGAAGAGTTATCAATTCCGTACCACCCTGGAAATGAGGCACAATGCCTTATGTGCATTAAGCTGAGTTGTACAATACAATTCCAGTCACACACAATGAAGAGCTGCACATTCTATGCTTCCATGGAAATTATACCTTTATACAGGGCACTCACAGGTACAAAACCTGAACCAATCAAGTAAGCACCACTTCCTAGCATGTGTAGAGAGGGTGCACTTCCTTTTCCATTGCATAACAGTTGGAAAGCTCCCAGAGTCATAAAGCCATGGAAAGAGAATCAGCAAAAACCGGGAGGAGAAAAAGCAAAAAGTTTTAGGGAAATACCCTAAGGAGGGCCATGTCCAACGTCTAAGGAAGAATAATTGGTGGAAATAAAATCCAGAGTGAAGTGGTAATATCAATTAAATGGTTTGCTTAAGGGCAACTACCCACTGGGGTATGACATTAACAATAAAATGTGCACACTCGGAAACCCAACAAACACGCACAGTTGCAAGGCAAAGTGAAACTGTAGATCTCTGCTTTTTTATCATAGGTACTGGAAGTTGGCGTTCAGGGGGTGCTGCAGCAGCCCCAGAAATAATCATGCTGGAGTTCAGAAGATTGATGCGCAACAAAGATTCCTTTAAATATTGTGTTTAACTTGTCTCATTTGCTGCATGTTTGAAGACAAAGGTCAGATATCAGGCGATTTCTTCTTACAAGTTGCTGCTTATTTGTATTTCTCTCACAGCAAATTTAGAGGATTTTTTAAAAGTGACCTAGTTGACAATCCTGCTGGGGTACAGGAAATGAAAGGAAAGAGTGTAGCATGTCAGTTTTCTCTAATACACTACATTTAAATATTAGGAAATAAACTGAACACATATCTCAACATATATCAGCAATTAGGAAAGCACAAAGAAAGTACTTCTTTGTAATTCTAAAGTGTGATGGAAACAAATATTCTAATAGGATCAAAACAAATGAAGACACTTTACTTGGAGATGCACAAATTATAAATATTCACAGAAACCTGATGTCTACATATCGTTTTTGTGCTATCCAGTTTTACCAGTAAAACTGTATGTCTATGCACATTAAGTGACCATTTCAACAGTAAACGTGCTGTCTATAAATGACAGTGAGCTACCTCACCAGTGTTCCAAAATGCACCCCAGCTACATACCACACCCTTACCACTCTCCTGCTGAGTGGGCGCGGCACATTTGCTACACTTGTTCTTTTGTAAGAGGCTTGGATTTTTCACAGTACATATGACTTCAGGGATATCATATTAATTGCAGCACTGCTTTCATACTGTCACAGCTTCCCATGACCCAGAGAATCTTGGACACCCTCTTGGCTAGGGCTCACCTGTATCAGGGGCAACGGGTTACCACAATTGTATATTGGGCAGTACACTGGTTATTGCCTGGATCAATCCCTAACCTCCAATTCCCTCGATGCCAAAGACAACGCAGTGCAATATCGCTCCTAGTTAGTCTCCGGTCCTCCCCATTGTATGCAGACTCCATGGATGGCGGCAACGTCCACAATGGACACCCCTTCAGCCTAAAGTCTGAGCATCTCCATTAACAGATCTTCTTTTCTGGTGTACCCCAACTAATGCCTGACACACATCCTCCTGGTAGTGTGCCATATTTACATTTTACATATGTACTGCTTGAGGCACAAAAAGCGAGGTACTCTTCCATGTCTTCCCATGTCCCACCCCACAATCTCCCTAACAGAGATGATCTCTTCCCTGTGGTGAGAGATGCGGCACTATATGTACATACTGTTTTTATTTCTCTCTATGACACTCTACCTTGTAGAAATTGGTGGCTTAGCTTGGCCAGCTGAACATCGGCCCCTGAGATCTGTACTGCTAGGCTTATGGTACCCTGTAGGGTACAGCCTTGTGCTTACTGGTGTTAGAAGTGGGCCCTTCCTCTAGTGCAGGGATACTCAAAGTACGGCCCGGGGGCCGCAAGCGACCCTCCTGACCATTTCTTTTGGCCCACCTGGTGTGGTATTGACAGAACAGGAACATTCAGAAAGTTGAAAACAAATGAGTTTCCTTCAGTTACATGTTAACTAAAGTAACAGTAAAGAAGAAAAGAAGGTGTCCTGGACAACTTATCTTGAGGAACAACTTTAGTTTTAAAGACATCTTGCAATAAACATGTCAAAACATGATACACTTTTTTAAAGTTTGCAGAGAGTTTATATTATTAACATGCATGAGCGTTACCTTGACTTTAATTCTTGGTACATGAGAATAGAGTGTTGGTGGCAGACATAAGTCACATGAAAGCTCGGTTTTTGCTTCGCGTCCCCCTACATCCACCTTTAATCACCTCAACCCTCGCCCTGCTGGCATCAGTGCGGCCCTCAGGTATGCCACAGACAGTACTTTGAGGCCCTAGCGGATATGTTTGTGACTACCCATGCTCTAGTGGGAAACCTTTCCAAAGCCTTCTCCAAGTACCCGTGTGTGGTGTGTGAAGAGAGATGGCATGTGGCTGTCAGTGGTTGCCTAGCACACGCAAGAGCATGTTTGCATGTACAATGTGTTTTATTTATTTTTGAAACAGGATGTTTCAGCAGGTGGGTATTTGACCCTTGGAGATGGGAACATGCATGGTATTGTATTCTGTTGTCAGGTTTTGTAGTTTAAGTCCTGTGTGATGCTTTTGCATGTTGATCTTTGGCATCACTGCCATAGATATTAGATTGCATCAGTATTGCAATATGTGATGTCATAAGCATAATATCTCAGTGGTACAAGTTATACTTATGAATGTTACGTATAACTGATGAATGACCCTGTTTTTTTTGTTTTTAAATGGTAGTACTTTTTAGTGAATTTTAACGTTTTTTTAACATAAGTTAAAATTGTATTATAGCCCTCACGTAAAACTCCATTTTAACCTTTGTTTTTTTCAGTGATTTCTATGTAAAGTAATATCTTATTCTGATATTTTGCAGCAAACCCCTCTACATACACAGCCAAAGAGAAATGCAAGAGGAACAAAGTGTTTTGTGACCTTTTTGGTCCCCAACTTGATGGATCACTCTGAAACTTTCCTGGAAGCTGAGGTGGATAAACCTGTTTTTTTCAAAGTTTCATAATGGTTCCTCAAACAGCACAAACGTTATTAGTAAAACAAAAAAAATACTCTTCTTAATCCATCCCTGAGTCATGTGGCAACTCACACTGTGTAATATACTCTCTGGGTGGCAAGAGCCTGCTACAGTTACGGTTACATTAGTTAGTTCAAAGGAATATTACATGCAAATTGTGTCTGAAATATTACTTCTGCTCCAATTGACGGATTTGCATGAAAGTTTAAAAACAATTTGGTTCAATACTTGAGCGTTTCAAGCAGGAGCATCAAGTGGGAACAAAGTAGACATGTTACCAAAGGATAAGTTCTCAATTTTAACTATGATAGCGAGACTTACCTTCTGATCAGTGCTTAATTTGTGAAAAATTACGTGGCAGGGCCCCTCTCGGAGGGCCACTGCAGTCTGCACCACGCTTTGGCCCTGCCAGCGCTGCCAATTACACTACCAACATAACACCTAACTATTGCAATGCAACTAGAGTGAAATATCATACAAAACTATAATAATTATGTGAGAGGCTGGTATTATTTTTTTTAAAAATGTTTTTATTCAGTTCTTGACTATCCATTCATAACATTGATTACAGAAAATCCCAAAAAACACAATGATAAGCTGAAGAGCAAATAATAAAATAGAGCATCATCTCAAAAAAGAATAAAGCCTGAAAGAAGAAATTTCATGTCCAGAAACATACATAGAATTTTAATTAAAATACGTCCCCCATATTTTTTCAAATTTACGCAGTCCCCCAATCCTTTGTGCATATATAAATTCACTTTTCCTTACTCTCTTCATTTTCTCATACCTTTCATCCAAAGATGGTACTACATCTGTTTTCCAATACTTGAGAATCAGTGATCTAGCAACCGCTACTATAATATATATCAGTTTTGCCAGTGACTCAACCAGATTAAGCTCTGGATCAATACCAAATATAATCAGTCTTTCATAATTAATAATCGTACAATGCATATGAAGTGAAAGCAAAGAAAAAATGCCCTCCCAGAAGGCCCCAATTCTGGGGCATAAGGCTACTATGTGAGACCAATTAGCCAGATCTGGTCGAGAACATCTAAAACAGATAGAAGATGTATTACTAAACATTCTAGCAAGGACTGCAGGTGTGTAATATAGCAGCCATTTACTAAAAAACAACATTCGCCTCCAATTAGCGCCTCTCAATACCGAGAAATTAAACTTATTTAATGTTTTCCACATATTGACTGTTAAGTTGAGACTTTCATGTTTCTGCCATTTTTTAGTTGCTTTGATACTCAGGTCCTCCTCTCTACTTTGTGCTAGGTTTCTTCTCCATTTTCCTGGTTTCATAAATAGTGAAGACCAAAAGATATCATTGGATAAATCTGAGGCTCGACTGATCTGTACTAAGTCATTTTGAACAAAAACTTTATATAGTAGATTATATGAACCCATAAGAAGCAAATTTCCCTCAATTAGAGAAAGCATCTCGTTAGGAGTTAGCCAAGCTTCATTTTCCACGAAATTCAATAGTGATGTAAACCCCAGTCTAACCCACTTTTGAATAATTTCTGGCCCCATTTTTATACCAAAACCCATAATAGCATCACTAAATGGAGTTTTTAAACTAAAGAGAGAAAGTGAGTATCTCTTCAACATGGCGTCTCGTTTTTTAAAAAACCAATTTAAAACCTTCTATCTGACTAGTTTAGGAGATTTGGGTATGGATAATGGAGAAGAGATTTGGGCTTCTTTACATATTGTTTCAAAAAAGAAATTTATAAACAGTACTTGACTTGACATTGAATGTTTTAATCTTGAGAGATACTGTGCAAAATAAGCAAAGTAATAGTCTCTAAGGTTTGGGAGACCGAGACCTCCTTGTTCTTTTTCTTCATATAGAGTATTAATGGCAATTTGAGGAGTCTTTTTAGCCCAGACAAAAGCTGAAAACATAGATTCAATTTTTGAAAAGAAAGAGCCCGGTAATGAACAAGGGATAGTGGAAAACAAAAAATTAAATAGGGGGAGAACCGACCTCTTAATTAATGCCACCCGGCCTAGAATGGACAAAGGTAGGGTATTCCAACGTAAGAACAGATCCCAAACTTTTTTTATTAAGGGTTCAAAATTCAAAAATACAATTCACTTACAGATGGCGTAAAATAGACACCCAAATATCTTTTGGGTCTATTATTAATACAGTTTTGAAAATCCGGGTGTAATTCGGGGGTAATACTACCACAGATTAAGATCTCGGTTTTCCTCCTATTAATTCGATACCCTCCAAGTGCTTCAAATTCTGCAAAAACAGAAAGAGCCCGTGCTTGCGAATGCATCTCCGGTTTAAGGAGAAGCATTATGTCATCTGCATATAATTTAATTTTATCCATAGAGGCTATAGGTGGTAGGATATCCATAGAATTCCAGGTTGCCACCGCCAGTGGTTCTATAAAGAAGGCAGAGAGAACAGGGGACAATGGACATCCCTGCCTTGTCCCTCTTTGGACTGAAATTGAACACACCATGGATTTGTTAATAGGCACATGGGCTTTTGCACCTTGATACAAGGTTATAATTTGTAGGAGAGCCGGAGCCGGAGTCGAGCCAGAGTCCGGCCCGTCTGCGCCCGTCCGCGCCTCGGACGGGCCAACGGCAAGGTATGCTAACCCAAAACCTAAAATTAAGGTATACACAAGGCAAGAGTTAATTTCCTTACAACATGAGCCTGATTGTGATAAACACAAGATGGATCCGTCTGTGTGGTCCGGCCCTGCGATTTGCCAGTGCTGTGGCCACGCCTTCACCTGGACACACATCATTGATAAGATACCCCGAGGGAAACTCCTATTTGGAGGCCTAATTAATGCTAGATCAATGCCCAGACACGCCCAGTATATATACGATCTTTTACTTGATGAAAATCTGGACTTACTCTGTATTACAGAGACCTGGCTGAAACCAGGCTGCACCCCAGATGTGGTACAGGCTCTGCCACCAGGTTATACTATACTGAGAAAAGACAGAGGAGAAGAAAAACGGGGAGGGGGAGTGGCTGTTATTTATAGGGACACTCTTTCATGTTCAGTGTTAGAGCTGCAGGAACTTAAAGATGCAGAAGGAATGGGCTTCTGCATAAAAATCAATGATACCTTCACCTTTGCTGGGGCATTGATATACAGACCACCAGGACCCTGTAAAGGTTTCTTGGAAACAGTGGGAGGAGCACTTAGCCCTTTGGTATTAAAGTACTCCAATTTCACGGTCCTAGGGGATGTAAATATTCACCTAGAGAACAGATCTGATAATGCGACTGCATCTTTTAGGGAGACCATGGAAGTGCTTGGCTTAGTCATTAATGGCAACCAGCCCACTCATGATGCAGGACATATGCTTGACTGCATCGCGACTAACATAAGCACTCTAAGATGCGAATATCCTAAACCTCAGGTATGGTCAGACCATGCGCTCATACCGTTTACCCTCATGCTTGAACATAATATGAAATGCAAAAATCGCGTTCAACAAAGTCAGTCCACCCACGAAGAGTGGAAGGAAATAATGGCCCACCCAGACATTGCCAGACTGGCTACGGAATGTAGACCTTATAAGATAGGATCATTGAATACTGACCCTAACACGTTCAAGGAATGGATGACTGTGCTAAAAGGAATGGGAGGGCAGGGAAACATCAGGAAGACCAAAGGGAAAAAAAAGAAGCAGTCCGCCCCATGGTTCAATCAGGACCTCAAAACAAGGCAAAGAGAACTGCGCAGAGCAGAGCGCAGATGGCGTAAGAACTACTGCATGATAGAACGCACCAAATACAATGCCACAAAGAAAAAATATCATGAACATATTAAGTTGGCAAAAAAAACGTACTATTGCAAGGCGGTTGAGGCTGCAAACAATAAACAGAAAGTCATCTTCAATATAGTCAGAGGATTTAATAAACCTGACTTTCTAACACAAGAAATTCCTCCATCAGAGACTCTGTGCGAGGCTATCGCCGAGTACTTTGAAGCAAAAGTACATGGCCTGACAAAGGATTTTGTAATCCCCAGCCCGGCCGGTGATGACGTTAATGGAAAGGGGAGACTGGTGGAGAAACAATTGGCGAGCTTCCAACCGGTCAGTTTAGAGGAATCTCGACGAGCCATACTCCGCACTAAATCAGGCTCTCCATTCGACCCCTGCCCTATTAAACTCCTGCACCTCATTGTGGAGGTTATCAACCCAGTCATTAATGACATTGTAAATAGTTCCCTAGCTACAGCTAATGTCCCCCCAGAGTGGAAACTTGCAGCAGTGAGACCCTTGCAAAAGAAACAGCTCCCTGACCCCACTACATTATCCAATTTGCGTCCCATCTCACTGCTTCCTGCTCTATGTAAAATCACGGAGTCTATGGTCAACCAACAACTGACCAGGTACCTAGAGGAGAGTGAAGCATGGCATTCGAACCAGGCTGGTTTTAGAGCGCAGCACTCAACGGAGTCTGCTCTCTTGCATACCGCTGATACCATCCGTACCGCCCTAGACCAAGGGAAGAAGGCCGTCCTGATTTTATTAGATCTATCGGCGGCCTTCGATACGGTCTCACATATCATCCTGATAGACCGTTTGAAAACGTTTGGCATCACAGGTGTGGTACTTGAATGGCTCAAGAACTTCCTGAGTGGAAGGAGACAGGTGGTGATACTAGGAGAATTTCACTCCGGGGAGAGAAGACTTGCGACAGGAGTACCTCAGGGCTCCAGTCTTAGCCCGACATTGTTCAATGTTTACACCGCACCCTTGATCAGTTTAATTGCATCGTTTGGCATAGAAGCTATAGCCTATGCCGACGATACGCAATTGATTCTGACTATGGATAAAGACAACCAGGTCTGGGAAGAGAAACTCAAGGGCTGCCTTACGGCAACCTTTGAATGGATGCGGACTAACCATTTGAAGTGTAACACCGGGAAGACGGAGATAATACCGATGGGCCCAAACAATGAATTCATACCCAGATTGTGGTGGCCTGAAAAAGCAGAAATACCACCCAATACTGCCACCACGGCCCGCAATCTGGGAGTGACCTTTGACTGGAATCTGTCTTTTAAGCAGCAGGCACTGAAGGTGGCAGGTACGTGCTTTGGTGTTATAAAGAGCTTGAGAAAGTTCTTTGACCTCCTTCCCTTGGAGGCCAGGAAAACAGTAGTGGTGGCATTGGTCACATCCCACCTTGACTACTGTAATGGACTATATGCAGGTACCAACAAGGAGGTTACCTATAGGCTCCAAATGGTGCAGAACTCGGCGGCCAGACTTGTATTAAAGTGGCCCAGGAGATCATCAGCGACGGAAGCCCTTAAGGCTTTACATTGGCTACCCATTATTAAAAGAATTCTATTCAAAATCCTGCTCATCACCTTTAGGGCTATTCATAAACTAGGACCGTTGTATTTGCGGAAAAAATTCATCAGATATCATCCAACCCGAACTCTCCGCTCGACCAACGCCAATCTTCTGGCAGCTCAACCATTCAGGCTTAAGACCCGTGGGGGCAAGTCCCTTGCGGTGCTAGGCACAAAAGCCTGGAACACACTCCCCACTCAAATAAGAGCCTTGGATAGAGAAATTGAATTCAGGAAACAACTAAAAACCTGGATCTTTACTCTACCTGACACCACTGCCAGACTCCTAGTGTAAGAATTCTATCTGATCAGCCATACAAGTTGGGCGCCAAGATGCTCCTTGGAGCGATAGTTGCGCGATATAAATAACCCCTTACATTACATTACATTACATTACATTACATATAATTTGTGAGGGGATTCCAAAAAATTGTAAAATAAAGAAAAGTGTATCCCAGACCACCAAATCAAAAGCCTTTTCTGCATCTAAAAGAAAAACTAAAGCCGGCACCTTACATGTTTCAAAATAATCTAAGGCCTCAACCAAATAGTGAGTGTTAGTGATGAGTTGTCGACCTGCGATAAAACCATTTTGATCTGAATGAATCAGTTGCGGAGAAATATAATTAAAACGTAATGCGAGTAATTTAGTAATGATTTTATAGTCTGAATTTAGCAAAGTAATGGGTCTGTATGAGTTAGGATCATTTGCTTCCTTCCCTTTTTTCAAAAAAACTAACCACAGTCCAGTCATAGAATGATGATGGGATTGGGCCACCTTCCAGCATGGAATTGGATAATAAAAGTAATAGTTTAGATAGGGAGGTGAAAAATATAACAAAAGATTCTGCAGGGAAACCGTCTGGTCCACAAGCCTTACCATGTGGCAGAGATTTTACTACAGCTTTTAGTTCATCCTCCGAAAACGAAGATGCCATTGCTGCTTGCTCCATCTGAGAGAGAATGGGAAGATTATGCTTGTCTAAGAAATTGTTTAATCTGTTTTGATCCGTAATATGGTGCGAAGTATACATTTTCTCGTAATGAGACAACATAATCTGTCCTATCTCTACTGCATCTGAGGTATCAGAATCATTAATTGGAGATTTAAGACAATGAATTACATTAGCTGCCGCTTGTTCTTTGACCTGCCATGCCAGAAATTTACCCATAAAATTACTGTGTTCGTATGTTTTTTGGGCTTGCCTGCAGAAAATTTCCTCACTTCTCTCAAAATAATGTAAGCTCAGTTCACGTTTTGCAGCATCTAGTTGATTATTTAGCCTAGTAGATGGATTGTGATACATTTGTTCTACCAAATCCTGGATATTCTTCTGTAATAGATTCTTTGTATCCCTAAAAGCAGCTGATTCCCGCGCATCCCTTCCAATAGCAATCCCCCAGATAAACGCCTTAAGTGAGTCCCATACCGTATGAATAGGAGCAGTTCCCATATTTCGTTCAATATATTCATTTATCTCATTTTTCAATATGGTCACCCAGGTTGCATCAGCCAGGTATGATTTATTAAACATCCAGCGTTTTACAAACTTGTACTCTCCTCAAACATCAATTCTAATATTAACAATGCATGGTCGGTCGGAGAAGCCATTATGTAGAATTCTTTGATTACTATTCCTAAATTTTAAGGAAATCAGAAAAAAATCGATACGAGAAAATGACCTATGTCTTCCCGACCAGCAAGTATACTCTCTTTTATGGGGATTAATAGATCGCCACGGGTCAACAAGATCTAAAGTCCTTACGTTGTTTGAGATTGTCTTAAGTGCTTTAGGTTTCAGTTGTTTTTTACCACCCGTGCTAGAATCTAGATTCAGGTCCATAAGTATGTTAAAGTCCCCCCCAATCACAATATCTCCTCCGACCAACAAAAGAGACTGGAACATTTCCTCATAGATTTCCGAATTATCGTTAACAGGAGCATAAAAGCTTACAAATGTGATAGGGGAAGGCCTATTCTTAAATTTACATGTTGCCCAACACCATCGACCCCGGCTCCCTGCCTTTGATTGCAAAATCTCTATCTCCATATTTTTATTAATGAAAAGAGCTACTCCCCTCTGGAGAACCCCCGATTTGAGGCCCACCCTTTAAACATAGAAAAGTTGTCAGCTTTTGAGAGAGGGATGTGTGTTTCTTGAAAAAGAATAACTGCGCGGTTTTCCGTTAAGACCCATTTCTCTATTGCCCACATTTTCTTTTTATTATTTAGACCGTTCACGTTAAACGATACGATTTTTATACCATTTCTAACCATTCTGGTAGTGTTTACTGAAGTTTTGTAAAAAGATTACTCCTTCTTTGCATATCATACCCCTTTTTTTTAACAAAGTACACTCTGTTCAAAGTCCATAAAGACTACTTTTATCTTCAGCGAGCAGACCAAAAAATGAAAATAAAAATATAATTTTGCCAAGAACTGTATTTTTTAAATATTTTTCCCCCCTGACCTTCCCCCCTCCCTCTTCTTCCATCTGTGGCACCCTCCTTGCTCTACCTCCCTCCTCCCACGCACGCCACAGGAACCTCTCCCTTCCATTTGAGGTGTCGTGTTGATTCACCTCTTCAACCTTCCTGCCCTGCCCCCACCCCAACATAGTGTATGAAATAAATCATCCAGTGGAGAGAAAAAACGACTGAAAAGAAAATCCACATATCTCATGCAAGTAGTCTATCTTATGTCCGAATTTAGCCATTTTGAATCCCATGCAATAACTCCTGTGCTGCCTCTACATCCGATAGCATATAGAATTTGCCTTTGAAGAGTACTCTAAGTTTAGACTGCTGAGCTATCATTGCTTGTGCCCCATGGGCTTTAAAAAGATGAAGAATTTTAACGAATTCTTTCCTTCGTCTTGCAGCTACCGCAGACATATCTGAGAAAATCCGGCATTTCACTGTGGCATTCACCGGAAACTGTCTCTGCCAAATTGCTCTGGATAGAATTTGCTCCTTAACCCTAACATCAGCGAAGTTAATGAGAATAGTCCGAGGTAACGTGGAGTTCGAGGGGAGGTGTGCAGGAACACGATGAGCTCTGGTGATCGTTAAATCTCCTTTGTGTTCCGGTATCACCCCCTGTTGGAGAAATGTAGATACCCATTGGAGCATATCTGACCCCTCAATTCCTTCGTGGACCCCCACTACGCGTAGGTTGGATCTTCTATTGTAATTCTCCAAATCATCCAGCTTATTCTCAAGAGCCCTAGATGTTTTGGATACATCTACAGTCTCTTTCTTTACTGCAACCATTTGATCCTCAAGAGAGGAAATCCTTTCCTCTGCCTCAGTTAGACGAGCTGGAAAAGTGGGCACTAGCTCTTCAATTTTGTCCATTTTGCCCAACCTCTGATGGATTGCTGATAGCTCCATGTTTTGTGATCTCTTGATCTCTCTTAGGTCATCTGATATTAAGTTTAGCATGTCTTTTACGGACATCTTCATCTCTCCTTCTGTTTCCGTATCCATCTCTAATACAGGGGCTGTAGAGCCTACCACCTCCGCCGCCAGATTTCTGTCAGATATAGATGGGGATTGGGATACTGCACTCATTAAATCCGCTTTTCCTAAAGCAACAGAGTGCAGTGAATCAACTGTTATTTGCTTTAAATCAGATGCCAAAATAGACGTGGAAGTGAATGCTGCTGAGCCAAGCTGTGCGGACGAAGCTGGAATTATAGAAGGGCCGACAGCTAGACTTGGATTCCTTGTACAAACTGAATGATTCTGGGTTATTGCCACATCTACAGCAGTTTCTGAGGTCACATTATTGGTCACAAGAGGAAGAGTTTTCTTTACAAACAGAGGAAATTGTTTGGACGGCGGGGGTGGTTGTGCGAGAGGCTGAGGTGAAGCAAGGATATAGGACTTAGCACCATTATGAAACTCGACAACGTTGTCCCCCATACTCAGATGCAATAAATCTTCTGTTAATACATCCTCTGTCTCTGAGCAGTCCGATGAATGCGCTGAATTCACCTCCTTTATATTGCCTTCATCTGTTAATTTAGCCATAGCCTCAGCCTCTTTTGCCTGCTGACGGCGTTGCTTAGCTTTACGCGCATTTAATATCTTCCCCATACCCGCAGTGACTCAGTAACTCAGTAGCTCAGTTATTCACGGGTTGAAGACCACACCCCAAAGAGTTATTGCAGAGAACTATCACAAGGATATTGCAGAGATGTTGCAGAGACTTACACAGTTTTTTTTTTCCTTCAAGTACAAAACAGATTAGCCCAGATCACTCAGCGGAAAAAAAAAACCTTTGGCTTCAGTTTTCCTTCAAAGCAACAGTATAAATGTTTTTAAGTAGACTTACAAGCTCTGTGCACACAACTTGTGTACACCTATATCCACCCGGATAATCTTACTCCTCTGCACCTCTGTTCCTTCTGATTTTCGACAAAATTTTCCGATATTCAGTGTTCCTTCCAAGCGATAACTCCCTTACAGTCCAGCGACTGCTAACTGCTGACACAAAACAAAACGTGTCTTCTCTGTTCCTTTCGTATTTCACAGTTTTTAACAGTTTTTAACAATCTTCGTATTTTAAATAAAGTCTCCCCTCAGAATGTTAAAAATGATGTTAAGAATGATCAGTAGGAGCCGCCGTTCACTTCCTCAAATAGGTGGCGTGATGATCTCAACCTGATTCATCCCTGCTCCGCAACTCGAGTCAAGACGTTTGTGAGAAAAGAAAGCCACCAGGGGTTACCGTCCAATATCACATCAAAGTCACCTACTTCAGAGTGAAAGCGTCCAAATAAAAGGGGCACCAGCTTCTAGCCGCTGACGGAGTGCACAGTGCACAGCGTGTCTCCTCTGCACCCACCGCGTCCTTCACAGATGCAGATGCAGGCTCCCCTCAGAGTGCACAACGCCGTTTCAGCAGACAGAGAAAATGTTCACAGTGGAGCCGCCACTCTCCACCTCAGGGAAAAGCGGTGCAGCTCCCTCAGCGTTGCTTCCTCAACGCCATAGCGTCATTAAATCAGGTCGTTAATCCACCTCCTCACGTCGGTATCCAGTTCAACTCGGGCACCGAGAAGAAGCCTCTGAGAACGCTCGTTCGAAACCGCTGCCTTCTCTCCGCTACGGGAAACAAACGCCAACGCTTTCCACCATCGAGTACCTCGTGTGGGGGAGGGGCAGCAGCACTGCACTCAGGTGCTACGTGGAGGCGTGGAACTCCACCGTAGCGTGTCCCAGCTGCACTGCCTCAAAAAATTGTATTATTTATTTTTAATGCATCTCAAAATTGAAGATACGGGTCACATTGTGATGGACTGTGACTAGAGCCAGTGCTGACAATTAAGTGTAGAGCACCGGAAACCACTGGCTCAAATTAAGCACTGCTTTTGTTTATCCAATCTAAGCTGGAGGGAAGGACATTAAATCGGCAAGCACCCAGTGCTCAGTGTCTTGTGTCTGAGTTTCCAAAATTGATGTGAATCTGTTTGGCTGTTCTCTCATTTATATAAATGTATACATGTCTAAGCAGTAAGGAAACTGAAGTCCCTGGGTGTGTGTCACGTTCACAATAATTGGATAATGGGCACAGAATGCTAATTGGTTTTCAGAGTTGGACATTTTTCTTCATCTGCCATTTTGTGAAGTTCCATGATGTGCAAACACTGCTTTGAAACCTGCAATCATCATTCTGGAAGAAATGTTTCTACACTCAACGAAGAAGAGAAGGGGCACCTCCAACCCTGAAGAAGGGTCAATGCAATCCCCAAATGGTATACACCTGTTACAACGCATTTTTTACTCCGCACTACCATTACAACGCGACTTTTACTCCGCATACCATTACAACGCATTGCGCTGGGGGGCGCTCTAGGATAGGGAATAAGTATAATTTACTATCCAACACCTTCCCTAGGGTCCACGGGGACTGGAGTTAGAATAGTAAATTATACTTACCACTATCCAGCGCCCCAAGGCGCTATGCGTTGTAACGGTATGCGGTGTAAAAGTCGCGTTGTAATGGTCTGCGGAGTAAAAGTATGCGTTATAACGTCATACATCCTCCCCAAATAGGTGTAAAATACCACATTCCTACACATTAATAGCTACATTTATCCATGAAATCCGCAGACAGTTTGCAGTTAATGCTCAAGTTTCTTTCAAAGCAAACTTAGGGTGCAATGGAATCAAGGTATCTCTACTTTCACCGGGGATAGAAGAATATGAGGTTCAGTGGCCTCAGGTTTCTATGCAGAAATACCACAGTTGCTGCATAAGTCACCATCTGATGCATAATTTGAATAACTTAAGAAAAAGTAAATTATTTTGAAATCAGTCAGCTCAAACTTGATGAAAACAATACAAAAAGTTAAGTGGTCAGCTTTAAGCTTTGAGTTCTGTGTACAGTCATTTGCTATGATGGTGATGACATTCCGAAACGGTGAACGGTGGCAAGGGATTTTGCAAGCATGAGGACATACAGTTTAACCCAGTTCAAAGAGTGCAATAATATTGATTGTTTGTTTGACTACTAATGCAAACTCTGTTCTCAACACAGCAGATATTTTAGGAGGAAACTCAGAGTTTAGAAGAGTCAAACATCTGCTGACTCTCTTAAAGTACCTCCTAGCAAGACGTACACATAATAAATATGAAATGTACAATTCAGATCTGCAATGCTGTTTCCTAGTGGAAATAGGCTCAAATGGCTCCTTAGTGTCACCAAAGGGTAGATTTTAAACTCAAGACAATGTATAAAACATAACTAGGATGTACAGAATGTATAAGGCACACCTTTTATTATAGTGTATATTTTTTTGTTTTTTACTCAGTCCACCACTGGGCATATTTTGCACAAACTATTTTATTCTAAAGCTTCCAAAGCACATTGTTAATACAATCGTGTTGCTCTGATTCCCTGTAAGACAAAATCATTTCACTATGTAAAGAATCATTTTGAGTATGATCTGCTGAATGCGTTTTGATTTCTATCTTATGAAACCTATGCATTCTCTCAAACAATGGCTTCTTTTTCATATTGAAGTTGTAAAGGGTCACAGTTAAATCATAATGCTAAAGAGTGAGCTACATAGCTTACATTTAAACAAATTGCATGCAGAGCTATAACAAAACATTGGTGAGCCTCAGTGTGCCAAGGGCTGCCGGGGCCTGTGTAATGCTCTAAATATGAATTAATATTTCACTTTCTGAGTCACACAATGTGCCCTGCTGCATAGTTTAGTCATCTTTGCTGCATAATTTGGTTCTCCATTACTGCACAGCTCTAATGGCATTGGCCATAGCTAAGAGATTTAGATAAAAGCACACAGGATTGTTAGATCTGACAACCTTAGGGTGGTCATCCCCTAAACGTATTGTCTTCCTCCTCCACGTTTTGCTATCTCATTTTTGTTGGCGTTAGGACTTTGTGCACTTTACCACTGATATCCAGTGCTAAAATGTTTGTGCTCTGTCCTTTAAACATATTAAAACTGGCTTACACCTAATTGGCACATCTAATTTACTTGTAAGTCCCTGGTAAAGTGGTACTATATGTAACTGGGCCTGTAAATTAAATGTTGCCGATGGGCCTGCAGCACTGCTTGTGCCGCCCACTTAAGAAACCTTTTTAAAAATGTCTCAGGCCTGCCATTGGAGCCTCTATGCGCGTAAACTGCCCATTTGACCTGGCAAAATAACCCTTTTGCGAGGCCTAAACCATCCTTTAAAATGCATATAACACACCCCTAGAGTAGGCCCTAAACAGCTCAGAGGGCATGGTGCAGTGTATTAAAAAGGTTGTACATGTACCTTTAACTGTTACATGTCCTGGCAATGGCTGGCCTACTGACCAGCACCTCAGAGACAGATGTGTCAATTTACTTGAACCCAGCACCTGGACTCTATCTGCTGTGAATCCTACCCTCCCAAGTGGTGCCACTCCAGTCCAGGAACCTTGGAAGTGGGCCTAAAGTTGTTTGTCCATCCCAGCTGTGGTTCCAGCAAAGCAGATGGAGTGCAATACCTCACAAAACTCTCCATCGGAACCACTGTGCGACACAACGATGACTCAAGACTTTGCATTGCCGTCCACAGCCTCTCAGAACCACCACTGTGCGATGCATGATAGACGTAGGACTTCACATTACAAGCTCCTTGTTGACAGCATTAGCAGCAGGTGGAGAACTCTGTTCCGCCCGCGGAGTGTGCATAGATTTGCCTACTCCGTATTCCGTGGAGAACCTGGAGTAGGCAAATCTATGCACACTCCGCAGTGGAGCGGAGTTGGCCAGCCCGGCCTCTACCCCCTGTAATAATTAATTCTACATTAATTAAAAGTAAATTAAAAAACACTTACCTGTATTGCGGCATCCCTGGGTTGCCTACCTCCTCTTCCTCGCCGACTGTGGGTGATTCTTGAGAAAACTGTGCCTGCTCTTGCGCCCTCGACAGGCACATTTCTCGCAAGCAATCCGCATGCACGGGCGTGCACTTATGCGTAGGTTTCGCAAAGATTATCCAGACAGCGAGGATGAGGAGGAGGGAAGCCCGGGGACGCCGCAGTACAGGTAAGTGTTTTTTCTTTTGATTAATGTAGAATTAATTGCTAATAGGGGGGGTGGAAGCGGGTGGCAGAGCGTAGGTTCACGGAGTTTGTTCCAAACTCCGTGGACGTCTGCGTAGCCCCACTACGCCAACTACACCCAGGGTTAGATGGCATCCTCAACAACACTACATCGCAAACCCTACAACTTCTACGGATCCAGCCAGTGCACAACATATCTTGGGCACAGGACTCAGCATCGCAACGCCTTTGTCGACGGCATCCTTGATGACGATGCAGGACCTCACATGGCAACCTTGCAGCTTCCTGGAACCACCACTGCATGACGCATGTCCACACTAGGACCTTGTATTGCCTCTGCTGTATGACACATCCCCAACGCAATCAATCAATGAATCAATCAGGGGCTTTTAAACGCGCTACTCACCCGTGAGGGCCTCAAGGCTCTGGAGGGTGGGGGGTGCAGCTCTGGGACAGCCGAAAAGCCAAGTCTTGAGGCTCTTCCTGAAGGTGTACAGGGTAGGGGAGCATCTGATGGCCTTGGCCACGACGTAGGAGAAGGCTTTTCCGCCTGCTCTGGCTCTGCGGATGCGCGGGGTCTTTGCAAGGGCGAGGTCGGCGGAGTGGAGGTTTTTTATGGGTACGCGGAGAGAGATTCTTTGTTGAGATATTTGGGTCCGATGTAGCGGAGGGATTTGTAGGCGTAGGTGAGTATCTTGAATATTTCTTCCTTCTCGATGGGACACCAGTAGAGGTCTCGCAGGTGCTGCGTCATGTACTCATGTTGTAGGGTGCCGAGGACGAGTCTGGCTGCAGTGTTCTGGATGGTTTGGAGTTTGTGTAGCAGGGATTTGTTGATTTCACCATAGTCAAGTATGCATGTATGTATATAATATTTATTTAGCGCAACAAACACCTCACGGGTACCCTGGTGCTGCAATATGTAATTTAGAGGACTAGTATTACGCACAGAGGCAAGAGAGGGAATGGGCAGTACTCAGAGGACAGAGTCAAATTCTGGAAATAACCATGTCTTAATCCCTTTTCTGAACAGCCGCAGGGAATTACATTGTCTGATATCAGGTGGCAGCTCATTCCACAACTTTGCTGCAGCAATGCTGAAAGCACATCCACCCATTCTGACCCTATTAAACCTAGGAACTTTCACCAAACAGGCCGAAGAAGAGCGGAGATGTCGAGTGGGGATGTACCAAAGTAATTTTTCTTGCAGAGGTTTCGGTCCAAAGCCATGCAAGGCCTTAAACACTATACATAAGGACTTAAACTGTACTCTTTGTAACACTGGCAGCCAGTGTAGCTCGGTCAAGCATTTTGAGGCAGAAGAGTCTCACTGTTTAGCCAGAGCTAATCTTGCCGCCATGTTTTGAACCTGTTGCAAATGTTGGATCAAATATTTAGGAGAGTCCAGCAGCAGGGCATTACAATAGTCAAGGTGAATTAAGATCACGCCCTGCACTACTAATGCTCTGAACGAGGAGAGCAGCAAAGGAAGAATCATTCTCAAGGCTCTAATCATCCCAAAACAGCACCCCGCTGTTTTATTCACCTGTGCCTCCAGGGTCAAATTAGCGCTAAACATAACTCCCAAATTACGGACCGTATTGGCCGGGACCAAAGGGGAGGAAATACCCAGTGGCCAGAAATTATGGGGGAGAGGTAGAGGCACCTTCCCTACTGCGCAGTGTACTATTTCAGTTTTCTCAGAATTGAATTGTAGAAAATTCAGCCTTAGCCATTGCGCAGTATCGCGCATACACACATGAAAATCCTCCAAAGCCGAAGGCTGGGTGCCATCCAGAGATAAAATAATCTGGGTATCATCAGCATAGTTAATAAGCTTCACCTTATGCGCCTAAATTCTATCAATCAGAGGACTAAGATATACATTAAACATAATCAGGCTGATAGCAGACCCCTGTGGGACACCATGGCCGATATTGGTAAAAGTAGATTGAAACGGTGGAAGTAAAGTCCACATTTGTAAAGCGCACAATCACCCGTAAGGGTCTCTAGGCGCTGGGGGCCGTCGGGAAGATTAAGCGAGCTATTGCCCAGAGTCACATGGTGCTGAACTAACCTGCCGCCGGAGCCGGGGATCGAACCGTGGTCCCCAGATTCCAGCGTCAGTCGCCCTGGCCGCGGCGCCACGCCACCGCCTGGCGCCTACGAGAAAGATAAGAGCAGAACCAAGCCAAAGCAGTACCTGCCACTCCAGCCTCCTCAAGGCGGGTCGGCAAAATACTGTGGTTTACCGTGTCGAAAGTGGCAGGCAGGTTGAGCAATATCAATATTGAAGTGTGCTGGTTATGAGTGTGTGGGTGACAGTCTTTCTGGATTCGGGGGGGATCCACTTGAAAGTCTTGCATAGGGAGTTGAAGCAGGTGGAGGCGACGGTGTTGATCTGGCGAGTCATGGTGAAAGTGGAGTCTAGAATGATGCTGAGTTTCTGTGAATGGTCCGTCGGGGTGGGTGGGTTTCCGAGGGCGGAGGCCCACCAGGTGTTGTTCCATGCGATGGGAGATGGTCCAAGGACGAGGACATTTGTCTTCCCCGAGTTGAGCTTTAGGCAGCTATTGCTCTTCCAGGCTGCAATTTCTTTCGTTCCTTCCTGAAATCTGAGTCTGGTGTCTTCGGGGTTCTTCATGAGGGAGAGGATCAGCTGGGTGTCTTTGGTGTAGGATATTACTGAGCCCATGCTGTCTGACTAGGGTGGCGAGGGGGGCCATGTAGATGTTGAAGAGCATGGGGCTGAGCGATGATCCGTGGTGTACTCCACAGTTTATCTCTGCGGGTCTTGCAATGCTACATAACCAGGATCTAAGGTACTTTTTTTCAGCTAGCCTAACTGGGTCACTATATCCAACTCACACTCCATCTTGGTCAGCTTGAATTGTAATTTTGTCCAGGTCCCGTGCAACCAGGTACCCACAGTTTTGCTTCTTGGTACAATTTTCACTTAAATCTTTAAAATTGCATATCTATGGTTCTACTAATTGCATTTTTGTTGTTTTAGTGTCAAATTATTTAAAAAATCTAACTCTATTTGGGGTTTGCTTGCGTTTCATCCTGACAGATTGTGGTTCGTTCAACTACCTCAACCAGTGTCCCAGTTTCCAACAAAGGCTGGGCGGTTCCTCTTCTGGGGCAGGAGTAGCATTACTCCCCGTGTGAGGTGTCCAGTGCCTAACTTTAGAAATAAGTCCTTTCCTAGGACTAGGCACCTTGCTGTGGAATTTTAGTTTGTGTACTGAACATCATCTACGCCATCTTGCCGACTCACGTATGAACATACACGACAGCCATTTTAGGTACCATGGTCTCCCTGCTCACGATCGCCCGTCAGCACACTTCCCTGAACCTTGCAAGCCTTCCCCGCGCACCCTGGCTGCCCCCGCACTCACATGCACAAGTCATGAACCCTCCCCTCCCATGACTCTGTCTCAGGGAATCACATCCCACGCCTGACCAACACCTCCTTTCCGTCCATGAATACCCCTCCTTTGATGACCCCTTCCTCTGAGCCCGACTGCCTGTACGAACCGCTGGTCATCCCTTAGCCCGAGGATACAGTTTATTGCCCACTACTGTATGCACTCGCCTTTCTTGAAAGAAGCCACTATTGATCATGACCTCCCCACCCCCTGAGATTCGATCAGGCGCACACATTCCAAAGGAATCGGCAGAACACTCAGCTGCATGATAGCCCCCTCCCAATCATATGAGGGGAAAGGGCCTCTACTGTTGTCATGTGTTGGAATGGGCCGGAACTGGGGGGGTGCCGGGGATGTCGTTCTTATACTTCACAATGTCTTTGTTGTAATAAAGAGCGTCCACATGTCTTGAACCAGTGTATAAAAGACCAGGTCTCAGAGAGGTTGAGAGAGCACCTCGAGACGATACCTTGTTGTCCGATCTGATGTGTTCTACTCCGTCGGAATAAAACTTGTTTCCTGTCTTCCTGTCTCCAGCGCCTGCCTCTTTATTGGATAACTTCGTATGGTATTAGAGGCGTCTAACGCCGGGCAAATTTGACTTAGGAAACATCAACAGAATAGCCTGACCATTTTGAATTGATCTTTATCATTGCTACTTACTCTGTAAATTAGGCTTGCAGCCTGAGAGGGCGGAGCAACAAGTCAAAGAGGGGTGGCTAATGTGGGTGATTGGCAATGCTGGCAGATAGAATGCAGTGCACATGTCAAGTTGGACAGGTCTCGAACTGCGACCAACCTGACATGGGGACTGAAGTCCTTAAACCAGCAGTCAAATATGGAACCTGATGCAACACAGCAAAACCCTCCTGGAGGGCTTGGTTCACCTGTCCCCAACAATCCTTGCTTTGCTGTCAACCAGGTTTAAGTATAAAAAGCATGAGAACCAATCCTGGATTGGTTTGGAAAGGCTAGCTTGTCTCTGCAACCCAGTCTTTGAAGGCAGCATGGGGATGGGATCATTAAACACATTACCAATCATTCTGTCTGGGTATTTCAATGCCACACAGTGATTGGTCATGGTTCTTACAGGGTGACATGATGCTGCTTTCCCCTCATTCACAGTGCCAGTGACAGCATTGTGCATGAGGGGAGTTGGGAATAACAACATCGCACCTCATACACCTGGCTATAAGTGGAGCAAAGAGACTATATATTGGCAATGAACTATATGTTGTGGAGCTAGTCAGAGCAGACAAAGGAAGGGGGACAAATCCTTTCAGGGAGAGAACCCTCACTCACCGTTAGGTGACAAGTTTACTCATATGGGTTCCCTCCTCACACTTGGATTGGGAGGTCCAAGGTGTGGGCTACGGCTCCCCAACTGGGAGGAGCTGAGGTGTTTTCTCAGAGATGAGCGGTGAAAATAGGTTATGAGGGGCAGAGTGCAATAAAAGTGATGAATAAAAATATCTCTAGGGATCCACTTAAACTTTATTCGGTGGCCTCTAGGATAGGGTTAAAAAGGGGACTGGGGATAGACCAAATATATCCCTCACAAGGGTCAACATGTTTCTGCCCTAAGTAGGTCCCATATAAGGATCCAGGAGCATTCGTCAGGACCTCAAGGTTGAGTAGGCACTCTGCAAGTATTGGTATTTAGTGAGAAATCAATTAATTAGAAAACATACATACTGGCCACCACTGGATCTGAGCAGACAGTTTGGCGACGACCCGTATTGTTCTGTTGGGTTCGTCTTCCTATTATGAGGGGTGAGAAAACCCACTCTTCAGCCTTTTGGGTACATCTCATAGTGCCCAGCTAAATAGTTTGGTGCACCTCAGTAATAGACTTACTGGTAAGAGTTTTGGGATTAGCCATAGCCATGGGTTTTCCCTTTTTCTACAGGCCTCCTCTCGCCAGTCGGCTCCCTTGAGACTGCCTCTCTTCTCCGGGGCATGTCTGCTCTCAGTGCTCTGTGTGCCCTTACATGACATGGTACCGGCACTAGGGAAGGTGGTGCTCAACACAGGAAAGATGTGCCCTAATATCTGACCACAAGGGTTTGTGTGGCCCGCATTAGTTTGTGTTTTTATTTTTATTTCCTTTTTATTTAAGCCTTACGGAACTTTTAATTAATTGCTGCTGCACTTTACTATCTCGGAGCTTGGGGAGAAGGGATGTGGACTAGTTCACAAATTGTCACTCTGGTAATTGACAGCATCTTTTTCCTAAACCTACCATGCTGTGAGCGCCGCTCACCACCTGGTAATGTTTATATAGTTACTTCCAGAGAGCATTGATACTTGCCTCATGTGTTTTCTATCACCCTGACATACCTTCTAAGCTCTGCGTGTTGGCGCAGGACATATGCCAAGAACTCACCCTTGAGCACTTGCCTTTTGATGAACTGGACACACAAAATTTGCATTACAAGCTACCATCAGGCTCTTCTTTGAGGAAGGGACACTTTCAAGTGCATGGTCAAACTGTGTTCTATCCCCTTGTAGTGCTGCATTCTGATTTTTAGAATCACCTCCTGATCCAGGGATTGAGTGCCCTCAATGTCGGCTGGTCGGGTGTATGTGTGGTTGGGTGAGTGAATGGGACAGTGTCGAGAACAGGTGTCTTCAAACTGGGGAGGCGGACTCCCATAAAAGGGCCTCAATTTATCCCAGGAGGGGTGCCAGGCTCTGGCCAATAGAAGCATACTGATAACAGTGGTCTGTTTTCAGCAGAAAGCTGCTCAGTAAAAGGCCATCACTAACATCTTTTATCATTTATATCTTGGCTGGGAGAAGGTGTCAAAAGACAAGGTACTCCAAATGTTCTTCCCAACCCCATTTCTAATAATCACACAGGGGATAGTTTATACCTTAGTAAGGCATGCCTGACCAGAATAGTATGTTTGGCAATCATATTTTTAAATACACTTTTTAATGTAACAGAACGTGACTACAATGTTTAAATACGTCTAGACATATTTAAACATGGCCAGTTTGATTGAATAATTATGAGACATTTTGAGGGAGGGCCAGGTGATTTTTTTTTCTACGGGGGTGGGGGGCGCAGCATTTAAAAGTTTGAAGACCACTGGTCTAGATAAATGTATTTATGTATGCATGAACAGATGAATGCAGTGGATGATGGAAACATGGATGAATTAATGGGGGGATGATTGGGTGAATGATGCATAGGCTGAACACCCTTATGTCCGCCGGACTCGATGGCTAAGTAAAATTCATCTCCAACTTTTATGCCACATCACTTTCACCAGCTGACACTGAACAAAGGTGCAGCATGTGAGATAAAAAAGAAAGTTCCACACAATCTCACTGCTTAAACATAGGTGCTTTGCCTGAGCAGAGGTCATCATCTGCTTTTTTCAGTACCAAGTCAGCACCACCCAGGTTGTAGTCCAGATATGAAGCTTTTCAGATGGGATAACTCGAGGGATATTGAGGGATTTTGATGTGTTCAAGCTTGCTACAAATGAAGGCCTCACAAAACAAGGGGTTCATTAGGCTGAGCGTGAGCCAGCGCGCAAAAGCTTCTCTGCGAAGAGGTGCGGTAGTGTATGGAGAGAAGCTTTGCCCGCTCCCCCACCCTTATTTTTCATTGGCTTCTGTGTTTGACCTTTGTTACTGCTGACTTTTAATTTATTATGAAGCTTGTTAGTCCCTCCTTAGTACAGCCATGTCATCATTTGTATCCTCCCATGGCTACTGGCCCCTTTACTTGGTTGTTACATGGCGCGTGTGCTATTTCCTTTGTGCACACGTAGCCTCACACAGCTTTGTACCTGCCTTCCCCTCTCCTCCCCCCATTGTTAATGCCTTCACCCTCCCTCCTGATAACCAAGCTTTCTCCCACCCGCCCTCCCTCCCATAGCCAAGTTGCCAACCTTTTGCAATGCAATAGGTCTCGCGTTTGTTGGAGACCTATTGCATTGCAAATGCTTGTTTGCATTACACCACCGCTTCAAAGAAACGGAGGGGTGGTTACAAGATCTGTGTGTTCTGGCCCTTCAGTGGCTGGCCCTGTGGCAGCTGTTGATAGTGAGGTCATGCCCTCCCGCTTCTCCTCTTCCTCTGATCCCCAGGCTGTGCCTGCTGCCTCCATGCCAGCCAGACAGGATGGAGTGCTAAAATAGAAAATCAAGTGAAGAGACGAGGGCAGCAGGTATTTACGTGAGAGGTTTCTATTCTTCTTGCTCTTTTTTAACTGCTCTTTGAGAGTGTTTATGTTTATCTTCTAAAAAATACCAAAGTGTCAGGGAACCCTGTACTGCCAACGATGGCTTCAGTAGATTCCGGGTGATGGTGCCTGTTAGGACGAATCTTTCAGATCTTCAGCGCGCGCTGCCTGTGCTCCTATTAATAACCCGACAAATTAACATTCATCAGACAACATGCGCAGGTGTTGCTCTTCCCGCCCTGGTTTTGGTTGCTTCACCAAACATACTTACATACCTGGCACCATGCATCTCTGCAGAGCGCATCAGGCCATGTTCACAAGGAAGCCCCTGCCACTTCTGGGAGTAAATGAAGTGTACTGCAAGGTTACTGCTTAATTCAGGACGAAGGCTTGCTGTCAGGGTAGGTCACACCTATGTGCAGCCAATCTTCGTGAACGCAGCTTATCTTTTGGAGGAAAAAGCTGCACACATGTGTATCCTGGTCAGAGCTCCTCTGAGACCCACTCACACCGATACCAAAGGAAGTCATATGCCACTCACACACTTCCAGTCCAGCGTGCCATCTCCAACTGTACCCAGTTTCAGACACAAGGCATACCTTGTATGCAGCTAGTCAGACATAGCTTGCTGTACAGATTCTTGCAACAAATTGGACATTGCAACTGTTTTATTCCAAGCGTAGAGGCACGCTAAATAAATAACAAGTAACCACAACCAGATCACGCCATGCTGGCAAGCACTTCATTGACGATTGCAGAGGAAAAGTAAATTGACAAGTCATAGGCTTATGCCAACGGATTTCCCAAAATTTATCTTTTTAGTATTCACAAACAAGTTCTGTTGCCTATGACAGAAATCTATAGCAAATCATGGATTTCCATGCGTATGCCCAACCCTAAAGAGACAAACTGCCCACCCTCAGAAAATCCACTGTATTACATTTGGGGTTAAAGTACCATAATGATTTATTTGTTTTGTATGGGGGCGCACAACAAAAAAGTCCAAAAGAACTGTCAATATGAAATATATGAAAAAAGTTCCTTTATTCTGTAATGTTCATTTTTTTTAAAAGACACAGTCAAAATTTAATTTGCAACAAAAAATCAGCCAACGCGTTTCACTCCATACCACGGAGTTTCTTCAGGGCGAATAAGTTTAAACCAGTAACGCGTGCCCAGATCCTTTAAGGTCATAAACAGATTTTTTCTCTCTCTCTCAACAAAATGGATTTCCAGTTGTCCTGTCAGTTCGGTGGTACTATGTGCGGTACGCCTCAATTCCACCTTTAATTAGTCGTGAACCTCCGTAGGACATTAAAATTGTATTATATTTTCTAGTGAAGATCTGTCACGCTCTGGTACTTGTAGTCATAGGGAGGGAAGCTGAATCAATTCCTACTCACACAAGTGTGTAGGTTCAAAATGGGATGAAGCTAGCAAAATTTTATCTTCCGCATCAGAGTCACGGCGTGGATGGTTCCAAATATAAATATAATATTGTTATTTCTTCTTGTTGTTTCCTCTTTCTATGTGTGCTGCATGAGGTGTTCCTACCTGCACAAAAACAATCCTGCCTACATACAGGCACCCTTGCAACATGAAGCAAGGTTGCCTGCTTTAATGCTAGGCATCCAAAAGCGCGAAGAAAGGACAGGAATGTGCAGTATAATGTTAAGTACTGCACAGTCCTGCCCTTTTCCTTCCACGCAGTGCAGCAATGTGGCTTGCTGCGTTGCACTGCGTGAAGTATTAACATATCTGTCATTGATTTCCATGACATTTCCTATGCGCAGTTAACTCACTGACAACGTAACAGCATGAGTAACTCTGAAACAACTTTTAACTAATCTCTCCCTGCTTTCACTGCCTCTGCATGGCCATCCTTTATTGTCATATGTCTGGAGTGGAAGAGTGCAGCAGCATCAGCCAGGTGTAAGCTCCTGGCTGATGCTAAGTCCCATCCATAATTGACAACATCCTTTCCTTCACACAGCACCGAGACAATGCCTCTCTATGCTGAACCATTGACAGCTCATTGGAAACATTACCTGCTTTAAGCTTTCTTCAGCCTTGATTGATTTACACGGGACAAAGGACTGGAAAGGGTTGAAGTGAACATGCAGGTTTTTTGTGCTGCCATTTCACATTCGGAATGGATTACTTTTGTTATCCAGTGCTCATAGTGCAGTAATACCAGGGTGGGCTATTGAATGCCAGCTGCACGGGCCTAGTTAATAACCTGTTCGCTGTGAAATGGGATTCACTTTGGAGACGGCGTCATTTATCTGGACTGTACATGTGGAAATGAATAGCAGCTCAGAGGGATTTTGTGTCTGCATTGATCAGATTTGCCGCGCAGTGCCTAGGAAACAGGCAGGTCCGAGCCCAAGGACTTCCTACCAGCTGCAAGAAGGACGGAGACTGCTCCTTTTTCTTTTCCTTATTTCCTTTCTAATTTACTCTTTTTCTTTTTCCATTTTTCCACTTTGCCTTCACGCTCTTTGCCCATTTGCCACTGCTGCCTCCACGGCCCCTCCCTCTCCACTGCTTCAAAGCCACCAAGTTTAAATATTGTAAGATCAGACCCAACTCTTTAGTACACCTCTGGACCTATGGAAGACTCAGAAAGACTGCTGTGCTGCTCTACAGCAAGGACTGCTAGCCTCCTGCCCTGCTCCTCTGCTGCCCTGCTGCCTGAGTGAAAAGGACTGGACCTGCATCATGAACCCAGGACCCCTAGAGTGACTCCAGGTGCTAATTGGATGGCCCCCTGAACACAGAGCCTCGCAGTCAGAAAGTGCTCCAAACATCTAGCACCTGGAGCTGTGAGTCTTGCCCGCAAGTGCTCCCACCCCAATCCTGGACCTTTGGAAATGGGCCTAAAGGTGCTCTGCCAGCCCCAATGTGGTCTCTTGGGCAGAACTAAAGTAGTGCTATGCATCTCCTCACAACTTAGCATCAGAATCACCACTGCACAAAGCAACCCTGATGCAGGACCTTGCATTGCAGCCCACAGGTCCTCAGAAACACCGCTGTGCAACGCATCCCAGATGCAGGACTTTTCATAGTAATCCTCTGTCTACAGTATTCTCCACAACTATGTAGGGCTTCGCATTACAAGCCTTGTCAACAGCTACACCAGAATTGCCACTGCACAACGCATCTTTGATGCAGGGCCTGGCATCATCGCCCGCAGCTCAACAGAACCGCTGCTGCACAACATATCCTCTATGTGGGCTTTTGCAACAGTCCGCAACCAGGATTTAAAGTACTTTGTTCAGTTGGCCTGCCTTGTCTCTGTATCTGGCCCACACTCCATCGTAGTTGCAGGGGCGGTTCCTCCATTAGGGTGGAGGAGCTTCGCCCCACTGCTTTCTCGCAGAATGAGAAGCAGAAACATAAAATGGTAAAACTTCCATTCTATTTTTCTGCTTCTTGCACTGCAAGAAAGCAGAAGGGTTTGATTGGGGGTGGGTGTTTGGTTCTGCTGGAGGGCAGGGTAGGAGTGGCTAGCCCAATGCTGCGGGCCCTGACTGTTTGGTCGGCTGACCAAACCAGTCATGCATACTCTCCCTTTTCTCCATACAGCCTTCATGGAGACAATGGCCTCCCCATTGGCGCCTGTCTGGGAGCCGTCCCCACTAATCACAATGATGCCATTGCAGCATTGTGATTGACTTAGGGAAGGGGAGGGAGGCTGCCTGCTGCCTGTTCCACGGAACCCAGCCAGGAGCTGAGATGGCATCGTACCCGGGAAGGTAAATATATTTGTATGCTTTGTTTTAATTAAATTCCCCACCTGCGCGAACCCCCACGCGACCCCCCCACCCACGAGTCATGCTGGCCGCAACCGCGTGGTTGGCCTGAACTTGAGACCTTGTCCGTGCCCTATGCAACCAGATGACCACAATTGGTGCTTTGTGCTTCTAGGAATCATTTTCACTTAGCTTTAAACTGTGTATCTAGGGTTCTGCTCATTGGATTTTTATTATTTTGGTTTCAAATAATTAATTCTATGTTACTTTATTTTTCTAAATCAGTGTAGGATCTTTTTTTTTGTTCACTTTAGTACTGTTTGAAGTGCTGCATAACCACTTTGCACATTGCCTCTAAGTTAAGCCTGTCAAGCTATCAGAGGGTTAACCACAGGTTAATATGTGGTTTGCTTGTAACTTGACCGTGACCCTCCCTCAACCAGTTACTCAGTTTCCTACAATAACTACTTGTTTGCCAGGGTTACAGTAAATAAAACCCCTGGCTTGACTTTGGATTCACTTGGAATGCCTTTGCTATCCCTAAGTTCATAGGCCATGACAGCAGTGGCAGGAACAGAAAATAAACATGGTAAAGCTCTGCTTACTGTCTGCAGTGTCGACTCTTTGCTCCTTACCGAGCACCCCAAAGCAAAGTAAGAGGCTGTCAAGGGGCTAACAGTGGGACATGGGGTCAACTTTTTGATGTCATCGCCGGGGGTCAATATTTTCCATGATGAAACGTCTTTTCTCCTAGCATTTTTAACATGGGAAAAAGTGACGCACCGGCGGCGCAAGGCCTTCATAAATAAGGCCCCTGGTGTATTTATAACTGAATTTAGTTGGAGTGTGCAAAGTCAGCTAACCTGCACATTTGCAAAAATTGTTAAAACTTCACAAGTTTCGAGAAGTGCAAGTTTTTAAATGAATAGAGACAGAATTTGTGATCCCTTGAGGTAGTTGGATTATGTTACCACTGATGCCACTCGGTGCAGTAGGCAGACTGTTTCTCCTTAGTAGCAGTCGCTTCCTTTGGATCCCACCTCTGGAAAAGTATTTTACTAAATAATGAGCAACCTCTCCCCGAACCATTCCTTCGCCCAGAGCCACACCCCCTGTACTGCTACTGCCCAGAGCCTCTCCTCTCCACGACCTGCCTTTGGAAATTGCAGTGAGGGTCGCAGCCATGAATTCCTGCCCCAGGATGTCCAGTCCTGCATGGAGGGTTGTCCTACAGCATGTGCATCACCAGTGCGATAAGTTCAACTTTGCTTCGGCTGAAGTTGGCCGAAGTTAGGTCACTTTGCATGAATGAATGAATATTGAACTTAAAGAGTGCTAAACTTTGCCCAAGGGCGTCAAGGTGCTATTGCGGAACTAGAAATGCAGACAAAGTGGCATGCTCAAACTGAAATCTGTGAAAAAAGGCAGGTCTTAAAGGCTTTACGGAAGAGAGGATGTGACACCTGAGTAGAGATCTCTTCCGGGAGGAAGTTCCACAATTTAGCAGCAGCAGTAGAGAAGACTCTACCTCCCCATTTTGCCTTTTTAAACCTCGGTACCGCTCCCAGATTTTTATCTGAGGACCGGCGCTGTCTGGTGGGAGCATAAAGATGAAAAAATTGCCTTAATACAATCTGGGCCTGAGCCATAATAACCATTATGAGTTAGGCACAATGTTTTGAAGAGGATCCTACGGTCCAGAGGGAGCCAGTGCAGCGTCATGATAGAGGCTGAAACTGAATGGTATTTCAGTAGACTCATCACCAGCCTGGCCGCAGCATTCTGCACCAACTGCAGATGTCACACCAGGCCTTTATTAATGCCCAAATGAAGAGCATTACAATAGTCTAATCTGGATATTACCACGGCAATACCAGCCTGCTTGCTTGAGTCATAAAAGAGGAAATGGGAACTTTTCTGAGGATCCTGATAATCTAAAACATGTGGACAATGTCCTGCTGACCTGCAGGCTCAGGGAGTTTGAATTGTCCACTATGACCCCTAGATTGCATGCCATTGGAAAAGGAGAAGTTTCCCAACTTTACAAGAAAGGTGAAACTTAGCCACTCTTACTTTTCTGATTTGTTTCAGCTGTTAAAATCGGAAAATGATACAGTTGTTCCTGTATTATGTGACAAGTGCAGCAAATCTATATTTATGATGAAAAAGAGCAGCCGCGAAATGGCAGAATTCCAATGTCCTTTTTTTGTAATATAGCTGTAGTTACCAATTTTGAATCACAAATAAGTGTGATTTCCCTTTTTTCCTGAAGCTCTCCAATCTTTTAACAATCTGAAGATACATGGCATGATCATGCAAACAGTAAAACATTATAAACCGAAATCTTTCCCACTGTTTGATTCTTTTATTTGCTCTCTCCTCTGCTGGTGTCGTAATTATTGGCTGTACTTTATTCCTGATTAATAGTGGTATGCTGTATTTCTTTTCAGAGCAATGTGAAGGCTTTTGTAGTGGTATTAAGAAGACCTTCATACTGCCTTAGTTAAGGATGTTTTTTTTTTATATTTTAGAATTATAAAATGTTTCACGTGCCATTTTGAACAGACTTTTGCAATTTCAAAGGCTATTCATTACTATATCTATATACATATGTCATGTGATCAAGGCCCCATGAGGGCTGAAACGTGTTATGGCTGAGGTGCACTGGATGAAAATAAATTAATTGCACCATATCTGGTTTCGCTTCGTCTTTTCCTGACCAAGAAGGTTTCAAGAGACGTTTAATCGTTATATCTATATCTATATATCTATCTATACTAATATAATAAAGAGAGAGCCCAAACCTTTGAGGCGGGTAATCTCAGGAACCACAGCACCAATCACAACACCCAATACAGCGTTGGAAAGGGCAGTTGCAGCAGAAGGACATAGGCTATGCAGACGCCCACCATATACATTTAAAAGGTAAAAGAACCGTGCCAGCAAAGAAGTCCCTTGTGGGCATGTCTGCGTTGTGCTGTGGGCTTGTGCTGTGGGCGTGACAAAAGCTGGGGGCGTATGGTACGTTCCACCCTTCATGTCATGTCTCATATCGTTTGCTAATCCCACCCTTCTCCCTTTAAATACCACTGCACCCCATAATCATAACCCACCCTTACTCCTTAAAATACTCCAACACCCTTAAACATAAGCCATCTTAACCCTATAAATATACCCTGTACCCCAAAACCCAAACCTATCCCTAAACCCTAAAAATACCCCTGTACCCTAAAACCCAAACCTAGCCCTAAACCCTATAAATACCCCTGTACCTCAAAACCCAAACCTACCCCTGAACCCTAAAAATACACCTGCACCCCAAAACCCAAACCTAGCCCTGAACCCTAAAAATACCACTGTACCCCAAAACAACCCCATAACCCTAAAATACCCCTCTACCCCAAACCTAGCCCTGAACCCTAAAAATACCCCTGTACCCCAAAACCCAAACCTAGCCCTGAACCCTAAAAATAACCCTGTACCCCAAAACCCAAACCTACCCCTGAACCCAAAAATACCCCTGTACCCCAAAACCCAAACCTAGCCCTGAACCCTAAAACCTAGCCCTGAACCCTAAAAATACCCCTGTACCCCAAAACCCATACCTATCCCTAAACCCTAAAACTACCCCTGTACCCCATAACCCACAACTATATCTGAACCCTTAAAATACCCAAACACCCCAAAACATATACCTCAGTACCCCAAAACATATACCCCTGCACCCATACTTACCTTATCCAAACATTAAAAAAAAAAACATGCTTTTACCATTCATGCATTTACATCGAATTTCGTTGTAAATGTATGCGTGGTAAAAGCATATAAAATGTAATGCCATGCGTTATAATGGCATGGCGGAGTCATGGTACTTTCGTAATTAAAGTATGCGGAGTGATGGTATGCGGAAAGAAAGTTGCGGAATAATGGGTGTTGACCCTCCCCCCGGTAAGTACATTGGTGGCACGGCGGCCCACATCTCCAGCAACATATTCATATTTTTTCACCACCCATTTGAAAAATGCACAGATCTCTCTCATTGATGGCCAGCACCGACATACACTTTAAGACACACCTCCCGCCACAAGTTCTAGAATTGCGAACTTTAGAGCTGGTGAGCTACGTTCGAATCTCGGCATCAGCTCAACATCCTGTGATTCCAGGCAATTCGCTTTGTCTCCCCGTGCCTACCACAAATAAATGTGTTCTTCTGTAATGTAAATTGTGCTCATGCCATGTTGTCGAGTTTGTGCTATATAATATTGCAAGGAAAAATAAAGTAGGGAAACTCGAGTTCACACACTACTGAACGCGCACTTTTAAGTGCATCAGCAGTGCACTGTGAATCGGAGCGTTTCACAGGCCTGTCACAGATAAGAAATGCTATCAAATCGAAATCCTACAAAACAACATACTACTGGCCGGCAGCAATTCATACCCGGACAATGTCGGGACGGGCTGCTAGTATATATATTTCCGCCGTGGAAAAGCATACAGACATTCACTTCGGGGGCCCGTTGCGGGCCCCCTGGGTGAAAGAGGGTGTGGGGGGTGCACATGGGGGGTACCTATGGTACCCCCCTGCCTTTGCGTGCACGAAGCGGCAGGCACCGCGCGGTGCCTGCCGCTTTGTGCATGCAAATGCACTGCTTTCATTTTTTACATTGCGGCGGGTGCTGCTTAAGCAGCACCCGCCGCAATGTAAAAAATACAGGATGTGACCGCCAGGGTGGCGGTCACATCCTAATTGACGGTCCCTCTTACTCAGGGGTGTGTTCGCCATCATAATAGGGCCCTATGTGACAAGCGGGATCCACCTGAAGTACGCCATGAAGAGGTGTCAAAGTGGCTGGTTCAGTGGGGAATGTAGAGTGGCACGCCCGTTCCCGGTGTCTTAGGCGAGCGTATAGGAATGTGTCCATTGTAGAAGGTGGGGGGTCATAACACATTTGCTGGAGAGTACAAAATGTACCCTTTTTGAAGAGATCTCCCCACGTATAAATATTCTGTGTGCGCGCCATGTTTTTAAAGATACCTTCTTGCAGCAAAGCCACCTCAGGGTGATAAGTCAGCGGGAGAAGAGGGGACTAAACACTGGGTGCTGCAATGTACACCAGGATGCGAGCCCAAGCATTGTTAGTGCAGTCTATGGAAGTAGGATCTCTACCTCGGGGTTCTTCTCTGGAAAGTCTGTCACCATCCAATGGGATCGGGTCCGCTAACCAATGTTCAGTGGCGACGTGAGGGGTATATCGGGGGGGTGGAACCAGTAGTGCGCTCATGCAATATAACTCAAAGTTTGGAATGTCCAAACCTCCCTGCTGGTATGGTCATGTCAGCGTGTCCCATTGGATACAAAGTTGTTTCCCACCCCATGCTAATCTTATCAATTCGGACCGGAGAGTACCAAAGAAATGCCTTCCGGGATGATAAGGGATGTTAAGGAATAAATAATGACATTTCGGCAACATAACCATTTTTATAAGAGATATACGTCCCACCGTGGTCAGAGGTAACGCTATCCAGCGGGTGATACTACCGACGATATGTTCCATGGCGCATCCATTGTTGATAAGCATAAGTTCTTCACGATCTGCTATGATCTTGATCCCAAGATATTTGACCTCATCGTCACACCATACAATAGGGTAATCCATCTCAAAAGGGATGGCGGCACTAGTCAGAGGGAATATTTGTGATTTAGACCAATTTATATTAATACCAAAATAACCACCAAATTTGATAAATTCTCGCATGAGCGGGTTTAGATTATGACGGGGGTCTTTTATATAAAGGGTAACATCGTCCGCTTAGAGGGATATGAGGACAGGGCGTAGCAGGCAATGGAGCCCCACATGGCTGAAATGTTGTCTCATCCTTGCTGCCAATGGTTCCATTACCAGGGCAAAGAGGAGCAGGGAAAGGTGGCAAGTCATGCGTGTGCCACGGGACAGGGAAAAAGAAGGTGAGCTATGGCCATTAATCAATACTCTCGCTGTAGGGACGTGTACAGCAGTCGGGTCCAGGAAAGGAAGGCAAGAGGGAGTCCCATGCATTGCAGAACAGTGATTAGGTAGTCCCATTCCACCGAGTCAAAAGCCTTGGAGACGTCTAAAAAAAAATGCCGCCAGGGCTAACTTGATCAGCTGTCTGTAAGATGGAAAATAGGGTACGAAGGTTGTGGGATGTCACTCTTCCTGGAATAAAACCGGCCTGATCAGGAAGAACTAATTTGTCTAGCAGAAGGCATAGACAATTAGCCAACAATTTAGCAAGAATCTTGGTATCTTTGTTCAGTAGGGACAAAGGTCTACAGGATTCGCAACGATCAGCGAGTTTACCTGGTTTTAGCAGTGACTTGATGAGAGCTTACCTCATCGAGGGTGGAAGGATTTGCGACTCGTGGGCTTCAAGAAAGACTTCTTTTTATATGGGGAGTAATTGGTCAATGTATGATTTGTAGAAATCTACGGGTAGGCCGTCGGAACCCGGGGCTTTGCCTGACCTCAACTGCGTAATGGCCTCCCGTAGTTCGTCATCCTCGAATGGTGCAGCCAGGAATTCGCGTTGCGTGTCTCCCAGCCACCCCAGGGTAATGTCGCTGAAAAAAGGAGTGAAATCTGGGGGAGAGGTGTGTTGCGTTGTGTACAGATTTTTGTAAAAGGTGGTAAATGTGTGAAGTATATCATGGCTATCCCTGTATCTTGTGCCTTCCTCGTCAACTACCTCAAGCACATAATTAGAAAAACGGGGCTGTTTAATGTCATTGGCTAAAGCCCGACCAGGATGTTCACCCTCCCGTAGCGGTGTGCAGTGAAATATTTACCTCAGAATTTTACCTCCCGGTCCGCAGTGGTCACGTAGTCCGTCAGCTTCTCTCGAACCAATGCTCTTTGTGTACCAGACCTATCTCTCCACATGTCAGCCTCCAGACGCCGTATTTCAACCTCCAGTCGCTGGAGATTCCGCTGAATGTCATGGAGGACCCCAGAAGTCTTGGATATGCCTATACCCCGGACAGTGACCTTGAATGCCCCCCAAAGGTTGGCCATCAGGTCAACGGAAGCTTTATTTCTGTCAAAAAATCTTTGATTTCCTCCCTGAGTTCAGCATGGAATATCGTATCAAGAAGGGTCTCTGGCTAGAGCCGCCAACAACGAGGGGTGGCCACGGCGTTGGGGGGGGCGGGGGGGCCAACCTCAAGGCACACGGGGGCATGGTCTGAATACGTGCGGAAATAGTGAGTTGCAGCCTGAATCCAGGGAGTTGTGCCCCGTGAACAGAGCCAGAAGCCAATGCGAGACCATGTGGCGTGTCCCGATGTGTAATATGTACCCTCACTCCCAGCTGGGTGCATGTACCGCCAGGCATCTACAAGCCCGTGTTCCTCCGAAATCCCCAAGAGTGCTTCGCGTGCGTTAGTGTAGTGGTGAGGCAGGGGATTGGAGCGGTCCATTACTGGGTGCAAAGCCGTGTTGAAGTCCCCCCCATAGCACATGAGAGGACCCTATGTCCAATATGCGTCCCCAAAGAGTAGTAAAATAATTTGGGTCATCATGATTGGGGCCACAGCTGCATGCCAAGGTGACCGACTGCGTACCCAGGGTGCCCCACATGATGCAACTACGCCCCGAGTTATCACTGTACGTGACGCCCAATTTAAATGGTGTATTCTTTTTTACCAGAATTAGTGTACCCTGGGAGTAAGTGGAGTAAGAGGAGAACACGCGGCGGAGGCCCATCTGGCGCCATAGCTTTGAGGCGTACGGGGATCCATATGTGTCTCCTGGAGCAGTGCGATTTGCACCTGATGGCGATGTAAGTAGGCAAGACCTATAACCGCTTTCGAGGGTCGCGCAATCCCCTGACATTCCATGTAAGCATTTTTACAGTTAGGGGCTTAGGCGATGTAGTCATGAAAAGCGGGGGACAAAGGAAATGTCATGAGTATGCTTGAACAGAAGTGCTGTGAGTACGTGTACGACGATCAGCATGAGAGATTTGTACATCGAGCATGACGGAACAATAAAAACAACAAGTACCTGGTGAAGTATCTACATTATCTACCAATTATACAAGCAATATATAGCCAAAAACATGGCATTGAATGACATAACAAATAAGCCCACAGGTCACTTATCTGATCAAGTCCAGGCGATAGACACAGAGGGTATATAAACAATGCGAATGGCACCAGAGTCCAGCAGGAGGTCTTCATATCTGTGTGCCACAGCACAGTCTCTATAGAATGCAATGTGCCATAGTTTGTTACTGATCAGCTGCCAGGGGGAGAGGATGATCTGAAGTCACGGTCCCACCCCGGCGAGTTTCTCGCTACCTTCTTCAGGAAATCATCCGCCTGCTGCACATTTGTACAGATAGTCTGCTTGCCTCCATGGAAAATCCAGAGTTTGTCAGGGTACAAGAGGGCATACTCTATGTTGGCCTTGCGTAGTTTTCTTTTCAATTCTTTGACAATAAATGTTGTCTTATCAGGTTTCAGGTTTCATACGTCTTTATTTCGAGTATTTCATCATAAAAGACAACAAATAAAAAACATACATAATTCATCATTAAAGGTACAATTCATTAAGAATACAGTTCATGACACGATAAAACCAGATTAAATAAATTCAAAAAAGACGTTCCCGAAATTCAATCAAGATTAAGAATTCTTTCAAGAATAAAAGGTAGTAGAGTAAAACCCTTCATCATATTAATTGATTACCAAGTAGGTGTCTGGCTCTAATGATCCATGCCCACCCTAAGAATTTGGCCATGCCTATGGGCACAAACTCTGAGGTATTAGATCTTAAAGCTCCAGGAGCTTCCTCACACACCCGTATATTAATCCTCCTGCAAATGGGCTTTAGCCATCTGCGACAAGGTGCGGAATAGGCTGGGCAGACAAAGAAGAAGTGGCCTATAGATTCCCTTTGCCCACTACACCAGGGGCAGGACTCAGTTGATTGGCTACGCCATTTGTTTGTAAACTCCCTTACTGGTAACACTCCAACTCTGAACTGGTGGTAAAGTTTTCTGTCTAAACTTTTGGTAATGTTATCCCAATAAGGCTCAGTATGGAAGTCAACCTTGTGGTGCAAGAAAAGACCTGTCAAGTTTGTAGACTGTGATAGCAAGACATGTTCTTCTCTTACAGTAGCCCAATATAATAGTTTGAAATCTTTTTTCGACTGGAACACATGGTTTCCCGGATCTGACCACTGTAAGTTCAGGCCCATATTGTGTAAGATAGACTTCACATCTCGAAACCAAGGTAGGTTTCCTGACCCTATGATTGATTGCACATCCAGAATTTCATTGGCAAACAGAGACAGATCTGGGGTAGACCAGATGCGTCTCCACGGAGCTACCATCCTATATCGTGCTAGGTCTCTAATAGACTGGCAACCCATATCTAACAGGAGGGGAAGGATAGGTGTGGATTGCGGGAGACCAACCAAGCTGCGTAAAAACTTGTTTTGAATTTTAATCAAGGGTGCGAGATCCACAGTACCTCATAAATCCGCTCCATAAAGGATAGCCGAGCTTATTTTAGCATTATAGATTTTTAATGCAGGCAAAATCCTTTTGGTTTGAGAGCACCGTTGCTCCTTTACTAAACACCCCGTTAAACGAGCACATTTTTAGACAAAGGGCCTCAATCTGCTCCTTCCATCGTAGCCTGTAGTCTATGACCACCCCTAAGTAGGTCATCACCCCTACCTGTTCTAAAATAGTGCCATTCATGCTGACTTGGCTCCGTAATGGTTTATTCTTCGTTAGGACCATGAATTTAGTTTTAGGTATATTGATCTCAAGGTCATTAATTTTGCAGAACTCCACAAATGTATTTATTGCGGTCTGCAGCCCCACTTGAGTTTTTGCCAAGATCAACGTGTCATCGGCAAAAATAAGGAGGGGAAAATTTGTCCCACCCAAAACTGGTGCATCTGTCGGGGTATCTACTAAGAACTGCGCTACCTGGTTTATAAATAGTAAAAACAAGGTTGGTGCCAAGACACAACCCTGCCTTACACCACGAGTCACTGGGAAGGGCTCAGTCACCTGGCACTGTCTGCCCCATCTTACTCTGGCAAAGTTGTTATCATGGAGCCTTACGGTTAACTCCAGAAGTTCTGGTGGCATTCCCATTTTACTCAAAGCAAAACACATCTTCTCTCTGGGGACCAAATCGAACGCGGATTTGAGGTCCACGAACGCTGCATAGATGGTGCCCCCTCCTAAAAACACAGTCTTCCAATATATCAGAGTAAATCTGAGCACTTGGTCGACTGTGCTTGTACTACACCTAAAGCCAGCTTGCATCGGGGATAAAATATTTTCCTCACTCATCCACGCCTGGATTTTACCCAAAAACATTCTAGCTATAACTTTCTGCAGGGCATCTATAAGACTTATGGGACGGTAGTTCCCTGGGAGAGACTGAGCTCCTTTTTTAAAAACAGGAAGGATTTCGGCCCCTTTCCATGAGTCTGGAACCCTGGCTCCATTGGCAATGACATTAGCTAATGTCGTTATATATGGTACCCAATTGTCCAAATCATGTTTGAAAAGATCGGCTGTGACGCAGTCCATACCAGGGGCTTTACCGGCTTGGACCAAACTTAACGCCTTCACAGCCTCATTATTATCAAACACTAGGGGCACACTGATAATTTTAGGTATAGACGACAAGCCTCTCTCCACTGCGTCATTTGTCCCCGTCACCAGGCCACAGAACTGGGTTGAGTAATGCACCACCCAGTCTTCAGCAGAAACATGATTTACTGGGGTTTGCGAGTCCCTAGGCCCGCCCCATTTCACAACCTGCCAAAATTTGATCTGGTTGAAAGACAAACTGGCCTCATAAAGTTCCAACCAGCGACGGTCGTCCCATAACTGCTTCGCATTCTTTAAGGCCCTCTTATAATTTGCCCTTTCCGCTTGAATAACTGATGTCACCCTAGTTTTGATAGCATCAATCGGAGAACTATGTACCTGGCGACAAGTTTTATCATACCATTTGATGCTAGGAGGGCCACCACCAGTTTTCACGGGTTTCCCTGGCTTTGTAAAAAGGGTTCTTAATTTATCAAACAGAAGCTCATGTATTGAGCTAATCTGCTCGAGTGACCCTGAGTCACCAATCACTGATCTGGCCTTTATTACTGCCGATGACACTTCTTGGGAGATTATATCAAGGGTAGCCGGGTCTTCCAGGACCCTACACCAACGGACCCTACGACAATCATTTGTAAGGGTGGCCTCTGCTGTGATACAATTAGTTCCGTTTGATCTAGCCAATCCTCCATCAACTTTCAGATTTATTGCCAGGGGATTATGATCACTCTCTGGCCTCACTAGGATTTCCATGTCCCCTAATAGTGACCAGTACTCTATTTTGATTAAAAAATAATCAATTCGGCTTGAACTTAATCCATTGTCAAAAGTGGCCTTACCAACCCTGTCTCAATTGTACTGTGACAAGGTTGGGGACATTCCATAGTTGGTCAACCTCTCAATAACAGTCGTCTCCCAAACTAGGCAGGGGTTCAAACGTACAGTTTAAGTCCCCTGCCACTGTTATGCACTTGTCCCTTCCAATGGAATTCAATAGAATGTCTAGATCAACTATGATTTCTGGACTCCGTCCTCCTGGTAAGCCTCTTGCATAGATGTTTATTATGAATAAGTCCTGATGGTTTTCTCTACTAAGTTTTAACCCCAGTATATCAACATTTTGGGCGGGCAATACCAGTGGCCTGTATCCTAAGGATTGTCTGATCCAAATAACCAGCCCACCAGATGATCGTCCCTTTTTCCCCTTAATCGCAGGTTTATGAAAGTTAAGATAACCAATACGGATAACAGGATCAATTGCCCAACTTTCTTGAACTATTAAAATATCGTACTGATCTATAAATTCCCCCCATTCAGCGCCATCCAGTTTCCCCTTCAGCCCCGCAATATTCCAAGAGACTATCTTGAGGGTTTGCTCCTGTTTGAAAAGATCGTTAAGATTTGTGTCTGTAAGCCCGCTCCTTCTCTCTACTACCAATGACCCACTTTCGAGTCCATCAACCATGTTACTACCGATGGGGTCGACTCCTATTGGTCCCTCTACCAAAACATCCTCTACGGTACACGATCTTAGAATGCTACTATCCTCCCCCGTTGTGTCAGGGGACTTAGAAACCACTGCTCTACTGTTGTCTTATCTAACGATGGCACATAATTAAACTTTACATGTTTTATACCATAAGTCCAAAATTGAGCCATGTATGGGCATAGTTCGTGGTAGCAACCGAATCAATTCATTCGTAAGTCTTTATGAGAGTATCTCCATTAATTTGCTATCAATAAGAATAGCAGAAGGAAAGCAGAAAACTGGAAGAGACAAGAATGAGAGAAGGGAAAGTTCATGATTCATGCTCTGACTTTTGTTGTATCGTGAAGTACTTTCCGCCATGACAGATCTGTCAGACCAGATCTGCTTTTTAATCCCCTTTACTTCCCCCCTCCCTCCATGATCCATAGAACTTGTTCTCTATTGTTTTTTAATGTACTAAGTAACAGATGTAATTTTGAAATCACGTTTCTTTTCTCAGTGCTATGTTTATGCTCCAGTATCTTATGTAACCATATTACCCACTGTACGCCTTCCTCATGTAAAGCGCTTTGATACCCCTCAGGTCAAGCCAGTGATTTATAAACCTTTTCTAATATACTCACCTCGGTGCCCGAGCAACTTTGGGCGATGCCCTGTGGAGCTGTACTATGCAGTTATTGAGGAGTTTAGCTCTGGTTCACCCCTCGGCCGTCGGACATTGTTTTCCTTGTCGGCAATGCCATTAGACCCTTTTACAGGGAGTGCCTTTCTCTACCAGCTTGACTCCATAAAATGGCCCCATAACTATGCCCTTGTCCAATGCACTCCTACTCTCCTTGTTGGGGATGGATACAGCATCTTTGCCCTGGAGTCTCAGAGACTCTTCTCAGAGAGTCAACAGTGACATGGGTGACACACATAGTGGAGGACTGGGATTGATCCCCTTACCACTGGGAGACGTCTCCTACCCTGCCGGACGTTGGACACTGTGTTCCCGCTGGGTGTCCTACCCCCTCCCCCACCTCTTCCCTCCTTCATTCTTCAGAGTGTGCCCCTGACCAAAGCACTCCTCTCCCCTTGTTGGGGAAGGATCCAGCATCTATGCCTGGAGTCTCAGCGACCCCACTGAAAGAGTTTGCTGTGTCAATGGGAACCACACATAACTGAAGACTGAGAGGGATCCCTGTCCCACGGGGAGCCGTCTCCCATCCAGCCGGACGCCAGACACAGTTACTTCCCTGTCCACCTCCGCATCCCTCCTTCATTATTTGCCTACCTCCCTTTTTCCTTTCCTCTCTCCCCTGAATTCCTCTCCACTTACCTGCTTTGTCTATCCTTATGCCTATACTCTGCTTGATCTTACCCCTCACCCTTTTACATTACCCCCTTAGCCATCTACATGCCAAGAACCAACAGATGTTACTGTAACTGTTGTACCTTTCTGTAACAATCTGTAATTTGTAACCTATGTAACTTTCCTCATGTAAAGCGCTCTGATACCTCCGGGTCTAGCCAGCGCTATATAAAACTCAAGTAAATTAATAAATAAAAAACAAGGCAATCTACCATAATAATTTCAACTTAATTCTGACAATACAGTTTGCAGCTCTTAGAGATGTATTGCTAGTTCTTCTTCTGTATTCAGGCCTGCTGGGATCTTAGTTTGTAAATCAATTATTAATCTTGATTCCAGCCTTCGCCGTTTAAGTACTCTGTTACCTCCCCGTTCATTGGGGGGAACATGGTCGAAAAAGAAAAATCTCAAAAGATTTCTGTTACTACTGTGAAATTTAGCAAAATGTCTGGCTACAGGATACATGAAGTCCTTTCTCTCAATTGCCCTTGCATGTTCTAATATCCTGCGTTTGGTTGGATGAATAGTACTCCCCACATATTTTAAATATATATATATATATATTCACTGAAAATACCATAGGTTTCACAGCAGTTATAGTTAGCTGGAAATTTTACTGGCATAAAACTAATGAAATTCCCACGTTATAGTTAGTTGGACTCACTATAACTTGCGCGTGCAATGCACTGCTGATGACGTCACATATTACATCACTCATGACATGGTCAGTGACATCACTCATGACATCACTGATGACACCATCCTTGTGACAGAGTGACAGACCTCCTTTCACTGTAATGTAACCCTTGAAACACATATTCAAAAATAGAAACAAAAATTTACAAAAAAATGGAGATACCCATACCAGTTACAACAACCAATTCAGTAATTCCACCATCTATATACACATCCCCTCATTCACCAACAGTTCTATGTAGTCACTCATACATATACTCACTCATCATATGTAGTGATACACCTATACATCCTGTTACACACCGACAGTCATCCAAAAGATACTCTCACACATACTCACACATGCAAATAAACTATTGAACATCCATTTATTTGCATATACAGCTATACACACACTACCACCTTACTTCTAAGGAACCTTACACATACTTACTCTCTTAAACAATCACTTATAGAAACACATACTTATTTAAACAGGAACTCTTACAATCCCTTACTCTCACATATACTCACTTATATACATCAAAATTCACATATACTACATTAAAACATATGTAGTTACTGATAAAGACACTAGTGAGACAGTCATTTACTCACTAACATACACATATACACACTCATCCACCCATACAGTCCTGCACATGTGCTGTATTCAAAACACATACAAACAGAGAGTCAGTCATTCATGCATCTATGTGCTAAGTAATACCCCCACCAAACCATACAAACACTTATACTGATACTAAGAAAAACATCTAATAACCCATATACCTACACATGTAGCTACTCACCAACCCATGCAGCCACTTATACACAAAGTGAAACATTAATACATATATTTAAATATTTAAACATTACTCACTATTATTTATTTTTCAGAAAGACACACATTCACTGGATGGTGTCATCAGTGATGTCATGAGTGATGTCACTGACCATGTCATGAGTGATGTAATATGTGACGTCATCAGCAGTGCATTGCACGCGCAAGTTATAGTGAGTGCAACTACTATAACGTGGGAATTTCATTGGTTTTATGCCAGTAAAATTTCCAGCTAATTATAACTGGTGTGAAACCTATGGTTTTTTCAGTGAATTTAATAGGTTTTTTAAATGCTAATTCCTAACTATAACTGGTGTGAAACCTATGGGTTTTTCAGTGAATTTCATCGGTTTTTTAATAGCAAATCTCTATAGGTATGAAATAATATTTTTTATAATGAATTTTATATTGTATAAATATGTAATTTTTAAAAAAATATTTTTTGCCTTGTGCGCTCCCGGGGCGCGTACCAGTGAACGCACGGGTAAGCGCAATGTTGCGGCGCGCCCCGGGGCGCGTACCGGTGAGCGTCTCGTTAGCGCTATTCCCACGAACAAAAACAACATCGTGACGTATCGCGTAGCCGCGTGATACGTTATATGACGCACTGCGTAAGCGCACCCGGAAACACGCGATCGCATACGATCGCGCAATGTAAGCGCCCCAACGCACTTATGCTACGCACCCCGGGATGCGCCCCAGGGCGCGTAGCGTGAGCGCGTCAAGCCATGTGACTTTAAAATAACGCTTTTCATTGGTTCAGAACATTTTTTTTTCAAAATATTGAGCAACCCACCCATTTCTCTCGCTATTGCTTTGTACTTGGAGAGAGCAAGAGGTGTTCTTTGCATTATCTGCTTCTCAAAGTTTCCTGATCTACAGCAATGGCTGCAAGGGAGTCATCCAGCAGTGATTCTGATGTTTTTTTGCGTGAGGACCCTCCTCACCACAAAACAAAGGACCACTTCATTTGGAAATTTTATGACATCCCTGAAGGAAAAAAAAAGGTTAATGCTGCTAATGTAACCTGCAAGATATGTGGCAGTATTTTATCGAGAGGCAATCCTAATAAAAAATATAGCTTTGGAAATGCCAATTTAATTAGGCATGTCCAGAGAAGACACCCAAAAAACTATGCCAGGGAGAGTGTGAGGGACCTGGCACGGAAATTACCAAGAGATGGCAGCAGCACCTCCACTGGTGGAGCAACACCTTCAGGAACACCACGTGGAATAATGGTCCCTAACGTGCAGCAGGTGTTTGCAGGCATAACATTTCTATGCGTGGACTGTGATGAACTGCTCTGTTATGGGGAGCAGAGCGTTGAACTCATTGCTATAAAGAGACAGGAACACCGCTGCCCTCCCCGTCCCTAATTTTTCACAATTTTTTGCTCATGTTGCGAAGTTTTGGAATCCCTGTTTTTGTTTTTCCCTGAAAAAAATCCAAAAAAAATATAAAATCATTTTTAAAAAGTATTAAAAAAAAAAAAAAAAAAAAAGTTCTTTTCAGAACTACCTCCAATTTATAAAAAAATGCTAAATTTTTTAAAAACTCTGTCATTCTTTTTTCTCCATAGTACGCTCCCCGGTACGCTCCCCGGTGCGCGTACCGGGCGCTCCCCCCGTGAAAATCGAAAAAAAAGTAAATTTTTTTTTGTCCCGCGGGACCCTTCTATGGCCCCCACATCAAACCTAGGGGGTCAGGGAGGGTTTACCGTGCCCCCTTTTGGTCATTTCCCCCTTTTGTTTTTAGCCACCTCTTGTGTTTCGGTCCTACCGAGACACAAGATGGCGGCCGCTCCGGACTGTTTCGAATGTTTACAGACACCCGAGAGCCAATCAGCTTCTCGTGCGCAAGTCGCGTGGCGCGCCCGGAGCGCTCCCCGGTGCGCGTACCGGGGCGCGGCTCTAGATATATAAATATAGATGATGTCATTTGAGATGTCATCAGTGATGTCATCAGTGATGTCACTGACCATGTCATGAATGATGTAATATGTGACATCATCAGCAGTGGATTGCGGGTGCACGATATATAGTTAGTGCAACTAACTATATATGCGAATTTCAATGGTTTTGTGTGAGTAAAATAAGGTTTTGATAATGCTAATTCCTAACTATATATGGTCTATAACCTATGGTTTTTTCAGTGAATTTTCTAGGTTTTGTAAATGCTAATTCCTATCTATATATAGTCTATAACCTATGGTTTTTTCAGTGAATTTCAATGGTTTTTTAATAGCAAATATCAAAAGGTGTAAAATATTTTCTTCTTTTAAAGGAAAAATATATTTTATATGTATCTAATTTAATTTTTTTATGTCTTTAATTTTTTTGTATTTTTTTTTTGTTTCGCTACCGGTCCGCGCACCGGGTAGCTTCCCGTTAGCTCAATTTGGTGCCGCGACCCGATCCGCGCACCGGGAAACGTTCCATTAGCGCAACTCCCGCGATCGAACACAACATCGTGACGCGTCGCATAAGCGCGACGTATCGCGTTGCCGCGTAATGCGTCTTATGACGCGCCGCGTTAGCGCACCCGGAAACGCTTCGGTCCGTGTCCCGAGGCGCGAAACGCAACACCCCGGAAGTGAACCGGGCGCGGAACGGGACGCGTAACGTAAGCGTAACAGGTCATGTGACCTGAAAATAACACTTTTCATTGGTTCATTACATTTTTTTTTTCACAAATGATGAAAGCCCCCACCTTTTTTCCTCACTCTGACTTTCATCTTTGTGAGAGGAAGACCTACTTTCCATATTTTCTAAAATGGCAAGTGTTGTAGCTGCAGCTGCTGGAGCCAATCCACCACCACCACCACCACCAAAAAAGGATGGACCACCTCCTCAGGTCATCCTTAATCAAGAGGAGGAAGAAGAGGAAGAAGAGGAAGAGGAGCAAGAGAGGAGGCAGTTTTTTGCCTGAAGAGCCAAGGAGGTCCCATGTGAAGGATAATTATATCTGGCAATTCTACACATTTCCCCGGGGCCAAAAAAAAGTAAATGCCCGCTACGTCACATGTCTGATCTGTGACAAAGTTCTGTCCAGAGGGACTAATAAAAAGTACAGCTTCGGGAATTACACCATGCATCGGCACATGGAGAGGTGGCACCCTATAAATTATAGTGCTGCGCAGGTACGTGACCTGCAGGAAAACCCCCCTCCTGTGGCCAGTACATCAACCGAACAGGCAGTGACGGGACCAGAGGCGAGGGAGATGGTCCCAAACATCCAGATGAACTTCGGGGACCTGAAGCATGTCTGCATTTTTTGTGGCAAATTAATTTGCTATGGGGAGAGAAGCATAAATCTAATCAACAGAGCTTTTGAAAATCATAAATGTACAAAACGCCCCAGAAAGTAAATTATCTTTTTTTTTTTGTTGCTCCTGTTGAGCCCTTTATAATGAATGATTTTCATTTCCCCCCCAAAAAAACCAAAAAAATATATAAAACCGTTCAAAAAATACAAAAAAAGTAAAAAAAATTCTGAAAAATAATAAAAAAATATAAAACAACAAAAACAATTTAAAAAAAAGTTCTTTTCAGAACTACCTCCCATTTATAAAAAATTGCTAGAATGTTTAGCACTCTGGCAACCTCTATTTCTTTTGATTCGCTTCCCGTTTCGCGCGCCGGTACGCGAACCGGAAGCGAAACAGATTTATTTTTTTTTTTAAAAAGGAAGAGTGAGTATAAGGGAAGGAAACAGAGAGTAATGTTAAAAGAAAGACAGCTAGAGGGAGTAACACAGAGATACTGTTTAATAGATCTATTTACCAAAGAAAAGATGTAAGAGGGTATAATTGAGAAAAACAAAATAGATAAGGAAGTGAAAGAAAAAAAGGAGAGTAGAAGAATAATAAACAAGAGTTTCTTGGAGAATGTGAATGAATGTTCAAATTAAGAAGAAAAACAGTAAAGGATGTGGAATGAGAGGTAGGGATAGAACCGGACTAAAAGAACAACCCTGAGGGAAAGTGTTAAGAAAACAGTGAACGAAAGTAAATAGGAATAAAACAAGATGTATGACAGTGACTAAGGTTAAAACATGTGGAATAACAGAGAGAAAAAACAGAAAGCAGAAAACAAGAAGTGACAGAAAAGGAATAATTGAAACAGCAAAGAAATGTAAATAACATAGTGTGCTTGAACTACAGTGAGAAAGCATAATGAACAAGTAGTGAAAGAGTGATGAGTCAGAGACAGTGAGAGTAATAGAGACGGACTGAGTGAACAGGAGTGAGGAACTATGAGAACAGAGGGACTGAGAAAAGGAGTGGAAGGAGTAGAGTAAGTAAGCAATAGAAAAAGGAATGAGGGAAGTAGCAAAGGCAGGAAACTGAGGGTTAAAGAAATGAAGCAGTGGAACTAATAGAAGTTAAATGTGATAGAGATGTAACGGAAAGAGTACAAAACACTTACCTTATAATTGTCGTTAACTTAGTCACTTGTTATTTTTATACTTTCAATCTGTGAAAGAAAGAACAAAAATTTGAAAAATATTAAAACATGTATTTAAAAATTAGAAAAGACAAGGGAAAAGATTGAAAATCATCCAATTTTACAAAGAAATAAAGTTAGAGATAAACATGCACATAGAAAGAGAAAGAAACGGTGATAGACAGACAGAGACAAAAAGAAATTGTAATAGAGTAAATTACTAAGAGAAAAAAGGAAGATACTTTCAGTGACAGAAAAGAAGGATAGAAGAGAAAACTAAATTGAAGTTGTGTAAGCTACCAAAAGAAAGTGAGTAAGGTAAACTATATAAGGAAAGGGTGAATAAGGAAAAGAGAGTGAGGGAGAGAGGAGACAGAGGAAGTGAAGGAAAGAGTGTCGGATACAGACTGAGTGAGGCAACAAAGAAAGATAAATGAGTGAGGGTGAGTTATACTAACTGATTGCACCAAAAAAGGAGTACCCAAAAATATTTAATTTAGAAAACAAAGGGAGGAAAGATGGAAAAGACAAGCGAAGCAGAGGGTCTAAAAGCTGGAAAATGGTGCAAGGGAGAAAAGAAAAAAGCAGAGTTGGAATAGGGAAACAAAGGTTGAAAGATAAGTGGAGTTAGAGAACAAGGGTGAAAGAGAATAAAACAAAAGGCAATGTGAGTATGTAAAGAGGATTGATAGAAGGTAGTAAAAGACGAGTGAGCATGAGACAAGACAAGTACAAATTAAAATTCACAATACAAAGTACAGAATTAATTATACATGTTAAATGGTTTATTTTTGCTGTTCTCAGAATAGATCAAATTTCACTAAAAACAGTGAGTTGAAGGTATTCATCATATAACAGCGGGGAAAAAAACACAATCAAAATGATTGTGTTTAAAAAACCCATATAACATAACCAATCAGAAATCAGAACTCCTCAAAAGTAACTTACTTTCCATGACGTCGAAGGATGTCCTATGAACAGCTTATACTCTGTTGTGCTGTTATTATTTTCTGCCCGCCACTTTCTGAAAGAAAAACTCCATCGTTTTGACAAATATGTTACATACAATAAATGACTTCTTGCTCTCTACCGCACTTCTCCTCAAGGCCAAATAGTGTAAAAGCCATTTATAACTCTTGGAATTCTTCTAAGCAAATCCCGTCATTTTCTTTTTCCACAACTTTCAGAAAGAAAACGTCCAAGATCACTTTCACAATCCTGTACTAGTAATATCTCACCCTTCTTGCTCACTCATGTTCCACATTTCCTATGACACTGATACTGCTTACTATGAGGCACACTTACACTACCTCTATGACTACTACAATTATTTAATTCTCTTGATCACTGTTAATCACAAAGCAATTTAAAACAGTACATAAAATTATATCAACTCCTAGAATCATTATAGGCCAGTTACCTACCCTAAATTCTCTCTTCTGAAAACACAAAGTAAGAAGATTTTAAGTCAAAAGGCAACATTGTTTCATAGTCAAATGGGAATCATTTCCGAAACACCAGCTTTTTTTACATTTTAAATAAGCTGTGTAATAAGCGGATGTTGTCAAAGGACCATCATGTCATATAATAGCTGCAGTTACAAATGTTCTTCCTAAAATCAATGACTGTGTAGCCACAACATTTGTAATTAAAGTTGAAAACTTACTTTCATCAGGTTTATATAGTTGGAATTTTAAAATGACATTATAACCAAATGTTTGTACAAATAATGTGGACAGCATTGCAGACCTACATTACCTCTACTCCATGTTTTGATTGGCTGCTTGAATTAGCTTATTAAAAGAAACAGTTTTTCTGAACTCATTCAAAGTGCAGTTATTTTTCCATGACGTCAAGTGTTATGGTAAGAACACCGTTTGCTTTGGGAAATACTCTGTTGTCCTTTAACTAATCCGTGCCCACCACTTTCTGTAAGAAAACCTTCTTTTTTTTCAGGAACTACTTAAAACTCAAAAATAACTTTTCACTCTGTACTACACTTATCCTCAAGGCCAAATAGTGTAGGAGCCATTAGAGCCTCTTGAAATTCCTCAGAGCAAATCCCTAGATTCCTTCCCTAACATTTTGGTTGTAAAAACACCAGGTAAGAATTTTAAAGGTCAAAAGGCAATCTTTTTTTGAAAGTTAAAACAGAATCATTGCAGAATGACCAGCCGTTTCCAGACTTCAAATAAGCTGTGTAATGTCCTGATGTTGTTGAAGGACCATCATGATATATAATTGCTGCAGTTACAAAAGTCCTTCCTGATATTGACAACTGCGAAGCCACAAAATTTTTAATTAAAGTTGTCAATTTTGTTCCATCAGGCCTACATCGTTGGAACATTAAAATGACATTCTGGCCATATCTTCGTATAAATAATGTGGACAGCATTGCAGACTTACATTGGCTACACTCCATGTTTTGATTGGCTGCTTTTACTAGCTTATTAAAGGACACTGATTTACTGTCTGGCAAAGTTAAATATATAAATCTTTCTGAGTCTACACTAGTAGTACTTGATACCCTACAGTTCTCGCAGTCATGCTGCCATTGATAAGAAAGGCCAAACAGATGATCTACATCTACACCTTCATCTTGCAATACATCAAGCATATACATTAAAAACTCCTGACAATCTTGCGGAATATTTTGAGAGAATTGCGTTTGACCTGAACATTTGTCTAACAGATTTCGAATTTCAGACACACTTTCTATTTTTGTTCTATCAGTGCTACATTTCTCTAACACAGAATTCAGCAAACAGCAAAAACTTTGATCCGAATTGATCACAATCTGTTCTTTTAAAGTTTCTAGAGAAAAGACAACATTAACTACTACATTAGCATAGCAGTTGACACCAGAACTATTTTCAAATTGAAAACCAACAACATCTTCAACAGAATCCATTTTCATTCTGCTTATAATTTCGGGTTCATCGACTTTTCGTCTTTTTGCTACAACCTCCCTACTATTGGTCACATTTCTTCGTTTCCGGCCTACCACACGTTTCTCAAACAAAGGATATTGAGGCAAATGTGGCGCATACTCTCTTCTTAACCTATTGTATTCCTTAACACAATCTAGATCCGCACAAATGTTTGTGACATCGCACTCAATCAAGTACAATCCCGATAAAGTTCTGACTCGTGACAATGCCACATATGCCATACCCTCCTTGAACACAGAACTGCCAATATTCACCAATGCACTGTCTACACTTAAACCTTGCGATTTATGGATTGTCACCGCATATGCCAAGCAAACAGGAAACTTACGTCGAACATATAAGTCTTTTACAAGCAAAAACCTAGCAGAGCAACGACCAATTAGCTGTACTTCCTCAATGCCATCAAATTTAATTTTTAAAAACTCAATTCCATCTCTATTTCTGTATTTCTCAAAATCAACAACATTACCCATTGATCCATTTACCAGACATCTTTCAACATGTAAATTCCTTCTCAAAATGATACGGCAATTTAAGCACACATTCAGAGTCTTTTCAAAACCAGCAGTTTTAGATATAGTCTTCTCTAATGAATCCAATTTAGATTTCAAATTCTCAGACAAAATAATTGTTGCTCCCATATGCTCTATTCTGTCAACAGCTTCCAGTTTCACAATCTCTTGGTTTTCTAAATTCAACATTTTGTTGTTGAACATGGCACATTCTGCAAGAGTTGGCATCAAACATATGCCAGATTTCTTCTCAGTAATTTTCCGAAAAATATTCTCTGGCAGAATGTCTTCTTCTGGATACAAATTTGACAGTAATCGTGCATGTAAAGCTTCTTTCCCATGCTCGGTCACTTTCCCGATTCTAACATCTTGTAGAATATTCTTGTAATCTTCATCCTTCGCCTGACGCATATTTTCACGCAGCTCAGCATAATTGAAGTTTAACCATATGTTAACGTTGCCGATGCTCCCTAGGCACTTCCTGGTATCTTCATGCGTAAGCAGTTTAAACACTGGTTGTCCTTTCACTGGTGTCAGCTGCAGAAGATCACCGAAAACAATGATGTGTTTGCCACCAAATAACACATCATACTCTGTTTTAAGAACTTCCTGCATTCTCAAATGCACAAAGGCAAGCATGACATTAGAAACCATGCTTACTTCGTCAATGATAAGTAGTTTCATCTTCTTCAGGACTCTGGAAACTTCACAACAAGCATCTCCAGATAACTTTTGGTATTGTAATTTGTTATCATGCTCCACTGGCAGCATCAGTAGACGATGTAAAGTAATCCCTTTAATGTTATGTGCTGCCAGCCCAGTTGGAGCGGTGACAACACAAGACAGCGATGACTCGGTCCTTTTCTGCAGATAACATGAAATTGCTTTAATTAGGAAACTTTTTCCAGTTCCTGCTTCTCCACTCACGTACAGTTGGACAGGCTTCAACGACGTACATGAGCACTCTTTCTTCTCATGACTTAATCCATGATCAATTTGGTTTGTAACTTCGTGATATATTTTCCTCTGCTCAACGTTGAGTTGTCTTTCCAAATCTTCTAAGTTAACCGCATCCTCCTGAGCATGTGCCATGGGTCTTTCCACTTCAATCATGGCAGTGGCAGCTTCATTTTCGATAACTGGTCCTCCTAGTGGATCCTGACTCAATGAAACAGAACTCTGACTGTCCTGAGAACTGTCTCTAGCAATCTCGGCTGCAATTGTTGCTTCCTGCTCGATTTCCGCATTCAACATTTCTAGATATTTTGGAAAAACAGGACATTCTATAGTCTCCTTGGCTGCATTGAAAGAGTCTTCGTAACAGAGGAAATCTCCAAGCAGTTCCTCTTCTGCACGCCAAGGCTTGAAAAGTTGCAAAAGAGCTAAATAGAAAAACTCTTTTCTTTCAGGAGATTCGCCACTCAATTTTCGATGATTTACCAATTGGCATTTTCTTTGCTTGACCAGACATCCCTCACTTCCAATTACAGCATACACTCCTTTATCAATATCTTCTTTGATGTTCCTCTTGAATATATAATTTTGTAGAACCTCATACAGACAAACATTCTCGAGGTGACTGCTTCTATTTGGATAATATGTATCCAACATGTTGGTCTTCAAAATATCTGTACTGTTTGGCTCCTTTTCCGCCAAATACTCAATTTCCCGTACAGGTTTCAGAACTCGATTACGCGTTGCAGCAAGACCAAGACTCGCCCAAATGATACTCCTAGATTTGGCATAGAGACTTGCTGAAGATAACCGGTCAGAACATTCGTAAGCTCCGATTTCTCGATGCGACAACATCTTCAGACTGAAACTGTACAACTTCTTACTGAGGCTCTTTTCATGGGAAATGTCCTCCCACATATCCTTCAATTCTGTCTTTTCTTTTTTTCTGATGTAAGATGTCACATACCAGTTATCAGCCACAAACTGTATATCCATGTTAGCATTCCACATGGACAAAATCACTGGGTTGTAGTCGTTGATGTAGTTGGACTCTTCGTTTCTTTTCAAATTGTATGTATTTTTGGGTGATTTCCTCGTCACATTATGTCGCAGCGAAGACATCAAACTGTTCACTCTTCCTTTAGATATCACCGATCGTGGAAATCCAAAACGACATTTTGTGTAGAACTTGTCCTTGTTTCTGAATTTACGACGACAGTACTTTCCACAACGATGGCTTTGAAAGCGTAAAACTTGTTCTCTTAGGCTTTTGTCTTCCTTTGTCTTTGGAACAGCACATGTAGAATACTGTTCTATGAAACTCATCACTAAGTCATCCGGATCTGTTCCAAATTTGGGTGCATCTTTGATCCATAGCAGCATATGTATATGAGGAGCACCTCTTGCTTGATACTCCTTTCTCCAGAAGAAATCCAACACCTCTCCAAGAGGTGGATTTTTCTTGTTCATGATGAAAGACATCATAGCTTCAAATATATGATTGAAGTACCTGCATACATTCACTGGATCCAAAGAGCACAGTTCTCCGGGTGTCTTGAATTCGATATTTTCAATGTTTCCATTTGCCTCTCGTAGAAATTCAAGTAAGTCTTCCCAGCCATACTCGGCACAGCTGAGAGTGAGGAACCATGTGGGAGTTCCTAAGTTCCTCAGCATACATTTTAAATCACCATGACGACGGTACCAGTACTCATTAGTACCACGCTGACACGCCATGAGATTAATCAGGTGAGAATCCAAAATACTGTCTTGCACATTGACTTTATCCATAAAGTCCCTTGCCGAGATATTTTGCATCTGTACACCACTTTTCAAGATGTGGTTCACTGCATATGACAGTCCAGACAGATCACTTTCAAACAGTAGATGAAACAAATAGGGAATGCATTGACGAAACCTAGGATCTTCTGCATACAATCGTAAAGTCCGGTATTCAGAAGCAGGAATTTGATCAGGTCGCTCATCATATCTTCCTCCTTGACCTGTTGGAAATAGCTGTGGGAAACACTGAGCTTCCAAACTTTCCTCCCAAACACTAATGGGACTCCCTTTGGCTTGTTTCATTTGAAACAACTCAATAGCATTCCCCATGACTTCCTTGGAATGCAAAAGATGAACACTATAATGTTCATATATTTCTTCATTTTTAGAGGCTTCTACTTTCTCAATTTGTCCAGCACACAAATCGCTGTCCTCTTCTTCACTTACTTCCTCTTCTGCAACACATACATTCTTTTAGTACTCATTGTTTTTCATCAAATACAATGTTGCCTTTTTGACTTTCCTAACATCCACTAAATCTTGCCAGATTTTCTTACTCTTTGTCGGAACCCCATTAACTAAGATAACCAGAGGTTCCTCTTCCACTTTCTCTACTCCAATTGTATTAATGTTATTCTTCAAATCTAGAGGCAAACAACTCTTCCCTTTAATCCTCTCTGTAAATCTGATGGAGGCAATTTCCCTGTCTTTGGCTCCATTGGTACAATAGCCTGAAAGGGATGGACACTTTGAATCAAAATAGATTCATAAGTATTTAAATCCTTCAATTCAGAAGGAATGTCAACCAATTCCAGATTATTATGAACCGCTCTAGCAGGCATCCGGTTTTGATTTAATTTGTTACAACAATAAGTACACACACGTTGATCCGATCCCAAATCAAAACAATTTTCTACCATCAAGTATGTTGCGAAATCCTTCCATTCACTATTATTTTCCCCTTCACTTTTTGGATATAAATCCACTAACTTAGTCTGATTCTTATAATAAGTGCGTCGACAACATACACAAGTGAAATTAGGCCTCTCACTTGATTTCACCTGAAATGTGGCAATTTCCTTCTGAAAACTATCTGTACTGGAAATCTGTACACTCTCTTCCACATTACCTTCTTCTTCTGGGTCAATTTCAACATTCTCCTCTTTACTTGCAAAGTAACAAAACTCAATTTCTTCACAAATATTCTTCACATCTACTTCAGAACCATGCAAAAGAGCACTGCTTAATTGTTTAAGCTTAATTGCTGGACTCTTAGCAAAATACAACATTCTCACTAATTTCCTCACTTTATTATGATGGACTGCTAGCATCCTGAAATGATGAAAAACACTCTGGCATACTCTCCTGGAAAGACAAGCCAGTGAATGACCATGTAAACCTGTCACTTCTCTCACTCTGCATGGATCTAATTCCTGCAACAACTTCATTTTCTGTTTTAAACTTTTCTTATTAAATGTCCGTACAAAATCACAAAGCAAATTGATGGAATCCTGTCGCACACTGCAAATACTACTACACTTCCAAGTGTACACTGGACCCTTAGGACGTCTCCCTAAAACTTCATCACCTAACGCCTCTTCTGCCTCTGTTGACACAAGTTTTTCTTTTTCAACTGGACAACCGTCTTTCACCTCATATGCTCGACCACTGGTGTCAACTGCATGCACCAAATCATTGTCCTGGAAGTAACTCTCCTCATTGAAAAATGCCTCACAACTTGAACTATGCATCCATTCTCCTGAAAATACTTCACAAAAATTTGTACAATTAACTATTCTCTTCCATCTACTATTTGTTTTGAATTCATAAATTGCCTTGTTTAGTTTCCTAATTCTATTGATTACCAAAATAAATAACTTTCGCTTCATTTCCAAAGCCTGATCAATAATTTTCTCAACATTTTTCTTTTTCTTATAAAAAGCCAGTTTCTGTTGACCTTTCTTTACATTTTTCATCAAATTTACAATTATCCTGTTGCGGAACATTTGTCTACGAATGTCCCTAAATTGATTGTGCCTTCTACCGGCACTCACAGAGTTTTCTCCTGCTCTACCACTAACTTTATTAAGGGGCCTTTCCTTCCTGTTTAAATTGACTCTCTTCTTCTGGACTAAAACATGTTCTGTAGTGATACTTTTTTTTCTGGAAATGTTTCTTAGGAAAGATTTCGTTGTCTTACCCGGAGCTTTTTTGGTGACTTGATGAGTTTTTATTGTAGAGGACTGCTGCAAGCAAGCTGCTGTGTTTGACGTTTTGTAGCCTTTCTCCTCCTTTGCCTTGAAGGCATTTTTTAATTTTGAAATGATCTGCAGTTGAATCTGTGGTAAAATATAATAAAAAAATTTATTACCACTATTACCAAACAGTAAATCAATAACAGTCGTCAAAAAATTAACACACTAGTTGTCAATTCTACATACAATAATTTTTAGTGCATTGACAAATTTAAAACTCACAAATAGTAGCAAAGAAATGGAATGCTTCTACATTTGACCTGTGCTCTTTTATATGTGAATCTGAACTAATTTTATTAGCATATTTCACTATTTTATTAAAGACACTTCACACAAGCTGTTTTTGAAGTTGTATTTAAATTTAAATAAAACGGTTAACATGGTTACTTTTCATTTCCAGTAACTTAAATTTATTTTTAAAAGTCTTTATAGTTCAATAGGCTCGAGCAGGTCAGCTGCCCACCCTATGTCATACAATTCCGACAAATCGGCATCCTCATCATATTCTTCATCATCCACAGGATATAAATCATCCAAGGGATCTACTTCCACTGACGTTTCAATGACAAGTTCAATGATAAGATCAAGATCAACAGATTGCTCATTATCACTCATGGTTGATGTTGTCGTTATCTTTAAAGAAAGAGAACAACAATGAGATGTTGCAGAGTAAGAGACAAATCTCAGAGACTATAATAGTAAAATTGTTTAACAAGAGTAACATTTTGCAGATATTATTTAGCCATGTCCAGCGATGCTGAGGAGGTGAGGCCTATGTCCAAGTTTTCAGTGAACAGGACTCATCTCTTCTTAACCTTGGATAAGCCTCACCGACTCTGTGTCCCCTGCTCATACTTAAATGTAAAGGGGCAGATTTATGTTAACTGGTGCATCCCCAGGGATGCACCAGTTAACGTGCGCCGCTGCTCTGCCAGCCATGGTGTGCCGCATTTACAATGCGGGGCACCATGGGACAAAAACAGCACAGATGCGTCACGCATCTGTGCCACAAAAGCGGCGCATTGCAGGAATCACGTCGCAAGCGCGACATGACTCCTGCAATGCACAGGGGCAAGCCACACATTGCATGGTGCGTCACTCCTTATGCCTGTTTCAAACAGGCGTAAGGATTTGATTCAGCAATGCCATAAAGCTGACTCAGTGAAATCTTGTAAATTTCACTGTGTTAGTTTTACAGGGCTTTCATGCAAGTGAACGCCCACCCTGCAACAAAACGCCCACATGAAACCTGACGCAGGTTTCATGTGGCGCAGGACTTTACAGCATGACACATCTGCCTAGATGCATCAAGTTGTAAATATGTCGCAACATGGCGCATCTTTTGCGCCGCCGCTGCGTCACAAAAGTGACGCAACGGCGGCGCAAAAGAGGCGCACGGCCATCATAAATCTGCCCCTAACATTTTAAATGATTGGTTCAGGATGCCGATAAGGTGTGGCCTATCCAGAGGTTTGTTTGAGGTGAGGCCTACTCAGGGTTGCAGATGAAATTTAGGCTTGTTGAAGAGTACAGAGGAGATAATACATGTGCAGGCCTACCAATGAAGTGAGTCATGTCCACTGCACTCTTGAACAAAGGCCAGACCTCCTCTGTCTCCCTGGACAGGCTTAAACCTCATCTGCACAATGTGATTCGTATTGTTAGGAAACACAGGTGAGGTAATTGAAAAACGTGCAAATATTTTTGCTCATTTCACAATCACATCACCTGTATTTTCTCAGCTTAGGTATCTCATTGTGCAGATGTAGTCTAGCATATCAAAGAGTACACAGAAGGTGAGCACTGTATGCAACAACTTTGACACTTACAGAAGCCTCACCTTCTCCATGCCCCCTACACAGTCCTAAATGTATACAGTTTAAAATGACGGTATCTTGTTGCAGATGAAGTGAGGCCTATCTTGCAACATGGCGCATCTTTTGCGCCGCCGCTGCGTCACAAAAGTGATGCAACGGCGGCGCAAAAGAGGCGCACGGCCATCATAAATCTGCCCCTAACATTTTAAATGATTGGTTCAGGATGCCGATAAGGTGTGGCCTATCTAGAGGTTTGTTTGAAGTGAGGCCTACTCAGGGTTGCAGATGAAATTTAGGCTTGTTGAAGAGTACAGAGGAGATAATACATGTGCAGGCCTACCAACGAAGTGAGTCATGTCCACTGCACTCTTGAACAAAGGCCAGACCTCCTCTGTCTCCCTGGACAGGCCTAAACCTCATCTGCACAATGTGATTCGTAATGTTAGGTAACACAGGTGATATAATTGAAAAACGTGCAAATATTTTTGCTCATTTCACAATCACATCACCTGTATTTTCTCAGCTTAGGTATCTCATTGTGCAGATGTAGTCTAGCATATCCAAGAGTACGCAGAAGATGAGGACTGTATGCAACAGAGCAATGTACATTACTCACCTCCCTTGACACTTACAGAAGCCTCAGTTTCTCCATGCCTCCTACACAGTTCTAAATGTATATCATTATCATCATAGTGACTATGAAACTCTAGCAGTACATATTGTGAAACCTAAATGTCTTAAAGTAACGATTTTTTAACCGACAAACAAGCAAATTATTCTCCCAGATTGATGGTGAGAAGTGATATATTTATTTAAAGAAGCAGACACCTTTTTGTCATTGTCATAAATGTAAAAAGCATTCCTTTTCTTTATGAACCATTTTCATGTCATAATTTGAAAACACAGCACAACTCCTATGTACAAGTACACCCTGACAGTACTTAAATTTGCCAAGCACACATACGGGAGTATTTACAAGAGCCTTGCACCACGGAGAAATGACTTAAATTTACCAAGCACTTATGAGGGCTTATTTACAAGGACCTTGCACCACCTTTAAAGTCACTTTTAACATGGGGAAAATGACGTGAATGTAGCTCATAAGCTTTGTAAATTTGCCCCCATGTTGACTATGAAACTCTTGCAGAACATATTGTGAAACCTAAATGACTTCAAGAAACGAGTTTTTAAACTGACATACAAGCAAATTATTTTCCCATATACATGGTGGGAAGTGAAATATTCATTTAAAGAAGCAGATACCTTTTTGTCCTTCTCATAAATGTAAAAAGCATTTCTTTTTAAAAAAAAACGATTTTCTGATCATAATTTGAAAACACACCACAGCTCCTATGTACAAGCACACCCTGTCAGTACTTAAATTTGCCAAGCACACATGGGGGCGTATTTACAAGGACCTTGCACCACGGGGAAATGACTTAAATTTGCCAAGCACTCATGAGGGCGTATTTACAAGGACCTTGCACCACCTTTAAAGTCACTTTTAACGTGGGGAAAATGACGTGAATGTGGCTCATAAGCTTTGTAAATTTGCCCCCATGTTGACTATGAAACTCTTGCAGAACATATTGTGAAACCTAAATGACTTCAAGAAACGTGTTTTTAAACCGACAAACAAGCAAATTATTCTCCCATATTCATGGTGGGAAATGAAATATTTATTTAAAGAAGCAAACACCATTTTGTCCTTCTCATAAATGTAAAAAGCATTTCTTTTTTTAAAAAAAACGATTTTCTGGTCATAATTTGAAAACACAGCACAGCTCTTATGTACAAGCACACTCTGTAAGTACTAATACTTCACATTTTCTCCAATTACAATTTGTCAAAGAAGCAAAATCTTTTTGGAAAATATAATGAATACACTTGACACAAAACAACATTTTAAATGCACAGCTGGCTTCCTTATTTTATCCATAAACCATACTAGTCTCTATCTAAAGTAAATGAATCTTTTCTCACCTTAGCAAATGCTTTTTGAGTTTGAAAACAGTCTCAGGCACACACCAATTTTTCTTTAGCAGAGCAAAGGGTATGATCTTCTGAGTCTGCAACCAGCAATGGCACAGAAATCCTGTAATTCTTCACACATATCCCTCATGTCAGCCAATCAAAACTCTTCCCTCACTTTTTTCAAATGAACACCCTTCCCCCTCTGCCCTTTCTGCCTTTTTTCCATAGCAACTACCTCCTGAAAGACCTCTCACACAACAATGTTTCAACTGAACTCTGAACTCTCAGTACACCTGCTTATCCAGTGCAATGTTACTTAAAATGATTTTTTCTTAACCATTCAAATTACATCTTTCAAAGAACTCATCCATGCACCCTAACTTTCTGTTTTCAGCAATCATAATCCACCAATCATCGCTACTGAATCATTAGCACTGAAACTCCTCAGTGCTTTTCATAACAAACTCTTACTGTTTCAACTGCCATTTCATTCCCACACTTCATCTGACTGCAGCAGAACATCCTCTCACCATGTTTTCTGTCTGGATTATTGGACATAGTTACATCCACTGGGCTCAAAGGTATGCTGATAATAGAAATTTACACAACCTCAATTTACAAAATGTGGAAATCAACTGGATTGGCCACAGAGGATTAAGATGTCACCAATTGATACCATTTGGTGAAAACCTTTTTGCATTTGCCAAACCCTGACCTGTTAATTGTGCACTGAGGAGGAAATGACTTGGGCACTTTGACTGGGGTAGGTCTGGAAATGCTTTTAAAGGACACCTTTGAGCAATTGATGGCACTTTTTCCTCAAACTGCCTTGGTATATTCAAATATATGCCAAAGACAGAAATGGAGGTGGTCCAACCAATTTTGTCCACAAATTGAGAAATCGAGGAAGCATGTAAATAAGTCTGTTTCAGCTTATATGAGAGACCATGGAATGGGCTCCATCTACAACAATAACTTGCGTTACCACATGCAAGATATCTACAGAGGAGATGGAGTTCACTTCTCAGATGAGGGGAACAGAATTTTCATCCTGAATTAAAGACTATGTATTGGTACCTACTTATAAGTACCTAAATCTACCACAGACCCAAAAGCTCTTCTCAGAGCTACCCTAACTATGATCACTCTAAACAAATTTTAAATGTAACTTTTTTTTAAATAATTTTCATGATTTACGCTTTCCGGAGCGCTACCCGGTTCGCGCACCGGACGCTAACCGCGCGAAAATTAAAAAAAATTTTTTGGGGGGGGGGGGGGGGACATATATGGGTCTCCTCATCCACCCTCACAAAACCTAGGGGGTCAGGATATGTATCCCTTGCCGCCTTTTACACAATCCCAGCATTGTTTAGCATCCATCTTGTGTCCAAATTAGACCTTAACGCAAGATGGCGGACTCCCGTTACGCTACCGGTAAGCTACCCGGTTCGCGTACCGGGTAGCGCTCCTACCGCGAAAAATCGAATTTTAAAAAAAAAAATGTTTATGCCCCGCGGGGCCCTTCAATAGGCCCCACATCAATCCTAGGGGGTCAGGAGGGGTCTACCTTGCCCCCTTTTATTCATTTCCCCCTTCGTTTATTTCCACCTCTTGTCTCTCGATCCTACCGAGAGACAAGATGGCGGCCGCACCGGACTGTTTAGAATGTTGACAGTCACCGGAGAGCCAATCCGCTTCTCCTCGCAAAGTTCCGTTACGCGTCAGGTACGCGAACCGGGGCGCTAACCGGGACGCTGTCACAGATATATATATTTTTTTGAACGTTAATTTATCAAAATCCACTGGAGCACATATATTGAGACCTAGCAAAGGCACATCGGGCAAACAATATCTACAATTTTGGCAAGTTTTGTGGAAATCCATTCAGCCGTTCGAGCTAAAAGTGAGTCCAACCGCCCTATGAAAAATTGCATGGGAAAAACGCATTTTGGGACCCCCCTTTTTCTCGGCCCCCCCTTGACGAAACCCCCCGAAATTTTTAGGGGCTGCTCAGAAACAAAATGTTCCATTTTCCTGAAAATCTCAGCCAATTCCGTCCTCAAACGCCAAAGTTATTCGACATAGCATTTTCAAAAATCCCATAGGAAAAAAATCCTAACTATATATACCTACTGGCGACCGCCAGTAGGTAATATATATATATATATCTATATATATATGTATATATATATAGATATATATAGATATATATAAATATATATATATATATATATATATATATATATTGCGCACTACTCCATTTTCCACCGCAGTTCGCCACCAGAGATAGGAGCACAGACACCAAATAAGTGCAAGAGTTTCTTCTTTATTTTCCTTTCAGCAGCAAAATCGCCATATTCCTAGGGGCAGATTTATGATAACTGTTATTTTGCGCCGCTGCTCCGCCACCCATGGTGCGCCGCATTTACAATGCGGCGCACCATGGGGCAAAAACGGCACAGATGCGTGACGCATCTGTGCCGTAAAGGTGGCGCATTGCTGGAGTTGCGTCGCAAGCGCGACACAGCTCCAGCAAGGCTCAGGGGTGTCCCATCTTTACAATGCTGCGTCAAGACCTACGCCTGCTTCAAGCAGGCGCAGGGTTTTGACGCAGCATTGGCCTGAAAGTGACTGAGAGAAATCTTATAGATTTCACTCAGCCACTTTTGCGAGGCGCACCTGCCCCGGAACGCCCACCCTGCGCCAGAACGCCCACAAGTGGCGCAGAGCTTTAAAACGTGACGCATCTGCCTAGATGCGTCACGTTGTAAATGGGTCGTAGGGATACGCCACGTTTACGCCGCAGTTGCGTGACGCAAACGTGGCGCATTCCCAACATAAATCTGCCCCCAAGTTTTTGGAGAATAACACGCGGGTTTAAGTATTTACTACATTACAATACCGCAGGTTTGACCTACTGAAATTCAATAAAGAGTGAAATCTTTATGGCACCCAGTAATTCCCATATGTGGTAAATACCATACAACTTTGGCTTTTTGACAGCTGCACATACAAAGTTTTGTGAAGGGGCCTGCATATACCTACTCACTCATAAGTGACCTCAATCAGTGCAAAATCCATGCTAATAGGGTAGCTAATACAGATAATATAATGAATGTTTTGTCACTGCGGTATTACCTCAGAATGCTGTTGATTTTCTAGCACATATTTCACCACGTTTTACCAAGTAAAATTTATTTGGTGAAATTTGTGTGTGGTAGTTGCACACCAGTGGTAATCCTAATTTAGGGGCCGATTCTGAGTCTAGTGGTCTTTGACCGCCAAACTCGCAGTGGCGCAGAGACAGAGGCAACCATTTGAACAGCCGTCCCTGCGCCAGGGAGCCGGCGTTCCCTGGCGGTGGTGCAGTAGACAGGGGTAGCCAATATGCAAGGCAGGATCACCACTGTCCGCTGAGCATATTTCAAGTTTCCCCACCGCCAGCTTTTTCATGGCAATGAGCCTGCCATGAAAAGTCTTGCGGTGGTGAAACAAATAGGGCCCTAGAGGGCTCCCATGCACCCGCCGTCATGGGGTTGCATTTAGGGGGCACAGCATATGCCCCCTGTTTGCATACACCTCAAGTTCCAGCTTGGCATGGACTTCAAAGTCCTTTGGCGTTCCCATTGCGATGCCTGTTTCCAGGGCTCCGCCATGGGAAGGGCAAAAGAAAAGCCTGCCAGACACGAGTTGTACTCGTAATCTGGTGGGCGGGCCATGCACGGATTTGGTGGAGCTGTGCCAGTGCAAAGCTGTCGCAGCACTGCCAAACTCATAATCAGCCCCTCAGTTTTAAGTAACCATTTGTGTCCATGTCAGGAATACTTCTGCTCTTTTAGCAACGTCTGACAGAAAAAAATGAACATTACCAAAACCTCCACGTGCCTTAATCGGTAGTTAAACTTTTGCCAAAAGATCACAGGATGACTATGAAGTGTGCAGAATACATCAGGAAATAATTTTTTTATGTGAGCTTTTCAATATTTTTTCTACTCTTCATAGGCCTGGAATGATCTCTTTGCAGTCATAGATACAGCATTATCCCCCAGATTCATCAAAGTCCTGTTTTGCGAGTCCTTAATAGCGATTATTAAGGACTCGCTATTAAAGACTCGCAATACGGGAGTCATGTAGAAATCGCAATATTTTTTGCGATTTCTACTGCTTGCTTATTTGCGATTCGCGAATTGCTAATCGCAAATAAGGAATGGCTTTCCCATTCATTCCTATGGGCCTAAAGGCCTAAAGGCCCATAGGATTGAATGGGGAGTCATTCCTTATTTGCAATTAACGATTAGCGAATCGCAAATAAGGAAGTGATTTCAAGGGTGACAGGGTGTCCAAATGACACCCTGTATCACCCCTGAAATGGTAATGTACACTGGTGTTGCGCACACACATGTCCAAAGGACATGTGTGTGTGTAACATACAACTTACATTTTTTTACCAAAGTGCATTTTTTAAAGTTTTCGCTATTTACCACGTAGTTAGACTTCGCGGTAAATAGCGGCCCCAGATTGCGAATTCACAATTTTAAAATGGTTCATGAAGTGCATTTAAGGAATCTCAAATTGAGATTACTTAAATGCAATTATTCGCAATTTAGCGATTTCGAAAATTGCGATTTTTGCATGTGGGATGATGAATCCCAAATGCAAAAATAGTGCTTGCAAAGGGCCAGATTCTCAGAATCTGGCTCTTTGCGAGCCGATTTTGGCTTGATGAATCTGGCTGCATTTGTTTTAGACCTTGTCAGGACAAATATTGTCTGTGTTTGTTAATCTTTGAATGGTTGAAAAATGTAGATTTCATATAGCTCAACTTTTAGACAATTAAATTATTCAGAGATATAACTTGTAATTCTTGCATCTAGATAGAGGGGTTTCATTGCCTAAAACTGACATTTAAAGGTCTCATCACTGTGAGCGCTTCTGCCACAAACTATATTGATAATGGAATTCAGGAAGCTGCCACGTCCATAGATGATTGTGCACGTGGTTTCATTTTCACTTCCATTGAACAAAGTGGACAGCAAAAAGGATTTCCCCGAAGGCTTTGAAGTGTCAAGAGAAGAACTGAAAATGAGAAATTCCACTGCAACAGGGTCAAACTTCAATTTGGGAGTGCATTTATACTTACAATAGCAGTGGGCAAGAAACCATAAAATCAGAAGAAGTCCACAAAGAAAGAGAGAGTGCCTGACTCACCTTTGCAGCAGTTTGGATTGCACATCATAACGTGTCAGCAGACACAATAACAAGCAATTTCATTACGAGATAATAAGCACTTTGGACTTCAAATAAAAGAATCTTTCAGACTGCCACCTACTACCACTCCAGGCACTGCCTTGGTTGATTGAATGCAATGCCCACAGAACGTGATCTGTTCCGTTAGGTCCCTGCAGGCACAGTAACTATTTCTCTGGATAAATAGCCAGCATTGGCTTTATAGCATTAAAAATACAGCATGCACCCGCATAAGGACACCTGGAAAGCCAATAGCAGTTACATTTCTAAAGCAAAACAATAAAACAAAATTCAAAATTATTTACTTGGTAAGTAAAGATGTTAGGATGATATTTCATCTCTTTTACAACATTTGAATATTATTTATAGCCCCACAGTCGTCGCTGGCAGCCACATCAGAGAGCTTTGCTGAGCAACTGCTGAGTGCAGTGCCTTATACGTGCCAGTGGTTGCGGGTGGTGGGCAAGTCACTCACTTTTGGGGACTGGAGCTAATTTTTAGTCATCAGTCTTCAACCCAAAGCAAAACGGAGAAACGTATAAAAAGGGAGAAGGGCGAAAGGTAGTTAATGGAGAAAGACAGAAGATTAAAGAGGCACAAATTGACTAATGAAGAAAGCAGGGGTGAAAAAGTCCCCTAGAGAGTGAGGGGAAGAGACAATTGGCCAGATCACAAAACAATTTTGACAGGCGCTATTTCATGCACATGGTAAGTTAAGGCAGCTTTTGCTCCAAACACCTTTTAACACCTTATTAGAAAAACAAGATGCTGGACGTCTTAATGTGTAACAAGAACGTATCTGTACATTTGTTATGTGGCATTTTGTTGGGGAGGGGGGTGAGAAGTTCACCTGTTTTTGCAATGCATTATTGCAATGTGATTTTGTGGTGTTGTACTGTGGTTGTTGTGTTGTAGTCTGTTTTGTTGCTATGCACCATGTTATGTTTTAATTGTGTTATGTTACTTCGCATATGTTAGCCTGATACATTCTGTTATTTACTTTAGTTGTGTTAAAAATGCTGCTACATTTGAAGCCAAAAGCAGCACAAACATATTCTGGTTCAATCAGCCCAAAATTGTGGCAGAGACTGTGTCTTAAATAATCACTTCCAGGGCTCATTGTATGAGATACAGCCCAGGAAGTCTAGGCTGGCAGAAGAAAGGGGCATGAGGTGGAATCGGCACTAGGCCGCCTTGGCATTCAGCATTCCCAGCATTCAGGAGTGCCAGTGGTGTGCTCCTAAGAAATCCAATACAATCCTGTTCTCAGCAATGGGTGGGTAGTTGATAAATGTATGGCAATGCTAAAGTTGCCACCAGTTCTAAAGCATGGGCTTTCAAGAGGACCATGGCTTCGACCTGGAGCCACTAAAGTACTTTTAAGACTATTTCAGTCTCACTGAGCTATGCCTGGCAACCAGGTCCATGCCTACTGTACTATAATACTGTACCACAGGCAGGCAAAACTGCAGGGCAAAAAGTGAAATTTACAGTTTTTCCCAACTGAATTTTCCATTTTGCTTTTGTTTACATTATGATTAGAAAGGGTTTATATCAATATTTTTAGTTGACCACTTAGATTTGTAAGTAATATCACAAATAATCAATTAAGTCAAAATGAGGCAAACCAAGTGTAGAGCAAGAAAGGGAGGTCAGGCATAGAGGCAGCTCTTCGGTTAATAAAGAGTAACTGAACAATGAAGCTTTCTATTACTTATGCAGGCAAGAAAGAGACAATGTTTCAACCACTGATGTCTCTGTCTCGGGGCTTAGCTTCACTGACTATTTCTTTGCACATCTCAATTGAGAAGATAATGCCCATCTTCTAATCACAGCACTGCTTTTGCTGTAGCATTATACTGATACAGCCTAAAATATTAGATACATTCTTTCAGGTTAAAAATGCCTAGCAAACCATGCGTCTCCTGCTTATTTTTTTTAATTTTTTTATTATTATTAAAAAGCTTGAAAACATTCACAAATTAAATCCAATTTACAAAGGCTGTACAAGGAGAACATACAACCGGGATTAACAGCTGGCAATCTAATACAATTGTCATAAATCCTATCTTATTTTACAGAGCATAATAACAAATATGATAAAACATAGATCAAGAAAGAAAATTTTGCAAAGAGCCTAATTGTTCAACCATTGCCTTAATGGTACCCATATTTTTAGACCCCTCTCCCTTCTCCTCCTGCCGCTTCTCAAAAGCACAGCTGACTCCAGATTATGAATGGCCAGTAACCTTGCTCTCCTGCTTCTTATACTTTAATGTGGGAATCACCACAATGTTGCCACACAATGGGGCATCTGTCAGCTGCAAAGTCTACTGGGGCAGCAGGGACTGTAAGCAGAAGAGGGAGGAGTCAGACAATGGAGCTGCTCAAATATTGCTCCCTGTCTGTCAGGCAAGTTGGAGTGGAGCTCAGCTGTAGTGTCTTTGGGTTCAAGGTCTTGCTCCTGACTCGGGGACTTTATTTTGAGATAATTGTAGTAGGCTGGGGGGTTCATTTCTAACAGTATCCATGCAGATAAAATCAGACTGATTACCCCGGAAAGCCAAACGAGGCCATTCTGAATTGACTTCGGTAGTGTGCACGTCTCCCTCATTGATTACTATATTTGTGACCAGTAATGCATCAGATTGGTCCATGACCGAGAATATGTAGGACATGCAGTCTGGCCGGCCACATCAGTACAATTTTGAAGTTGAACTAAGTTTCACAGAATGGACTCCCTGAGGTGACCAGTGTCAATTAGCCAAAATCATACAAAAGGTAAATTCAAGTCTGTATACCAATCTGCCTCTTTTAACTATGCTGAGAGGTGTTCTTATTACCTTCCAATAATATTAATACATTTGGCCCCAGAAGATGGCGAATCCGGGTCCTCTTAAGGCATGAAGAGGGAGGCCACAGACCCCATCTTTCCAATAATGAAAGTATGGCCCTTGCAATGGGATTCCCAGGCCTATTTATGCTTGGGGAGGAGGGTCTGTGCCCCCCTCACCTAATAACAATTAATTTGGCCTTGAAGGTATGGGTTAGGGAGAGGAGTTGGCCTAAAGGCTAGGGCGCTCGACCTCGGACCTGGGGATCTGGGTTCGAGTCTCGGTAACGACGCCAAAACCCTCCTGTGATTCTGGGCAAATCACTTAATCTCCCCGTGCCTAAAATGAATGTACCGTAACTGGTGATATGTAAAGCGCTCTGACACCTGATTCTGTTCGGGTCTAGTGCGCGCTATATAAAACTCTACAAAAAAAAAGAGGTCTCTGGGGGTCTCTCTGAGGTCTCTTAAAGCTCAGGGAGGGGGCAACACACACTCTCCTCTATAGCTAAAATATGGCCCCAGGGCTGGAGTCCCAGGGGCTCAATTGTGCTTGGGGAGTAGGACAGAGTCCCCACTTTATAATATTATTTATGGCCCTGTGAGAAGGGATCACAGTGACCAATAGTGGCTTGGTTTGGGGGGCCACATGCTCCCCACCCATTTATTAAAAATGAGGCTCTGGGGAATAGGGTTTAGAGGGCCACTAGAGTCTCTGGGAGGGGGCACCACCCCCTGTCATGCGTCTGATGTCTCTGCCCTGCACTGTGAAAGGAGAGAAGGAATTATGTCAACAAAGTGCTCCAGGGCTGTGCTTTCCCTCCACAATGCTGCCCCTCACTCTGAAAGGAAGGGAGAGGCCAGGAAAACAAAGTGCTCAAGAAACACCCAGAACTGGTTCAGACCGGGCTCAGAGCCCTCCTGCACAAAGGGAACAAAGACTTTTAGGTGTATAAGTGCAGGACCCCTGACTACAGAAAATTAGATCATCCTGGAATCAAGAAGGAACCTCTGCCAAGGAGAAAGCTGAAACTGAAGAAGGAAGACTGTCCTGCTGTTGCTCTGCTGGACTGACCTGCTGTTGATTTGCTGCCAAGGAGAGGGGCAGGACTTTGCTTTGTGCTGTGTCCCCTTGCTTGAAGGAATCTCCAAGGGCCTGAGAAGAGCTGGCTCTCTGTTCTGAAGTCCCAGGAACAAAAGGACTGAATCCAGTTTTAACTTTTGAACATGTTTGACTGTTGCTGTCCCAAATCTTCATCACAAATAACCCGACTGATGCAGTTAGATTTTGCAAAAATAAGTAGTGTCCTCGGGTGCTTAGTCACAAATCGAAATATTTGAACGTGACATCTAAAATATTGTTAGCTGTAGCACAACGTGAGAGATTCAATAAATATTTCTATGACCCTTCTGTAGCCATGTATTCAGTGCCTAATTTAAGTTGGTGGTTGTAGGTGGGGCCCACCTGCATTCATGTTTGGAGACAGGCACTTATTTTTCCTCAAAAGTTTTTGACCTACAGTAAGAGAAAGAAAAACTCAAAGGGAAAAATAAGGAGGAAGAGAACACAGTGAAAAATAAAGAAAGCAAGGATGAAAAAAACAGAATTATCTAGATAAAGGGGTAAGGAGTGTCTGGTGGTGGATGAAAGAGACATGAGGTTGAATCAAGACTATGCAGCATTTGTATTTCGTACCTCTGACAATTGTTATTGACCACCCTAGGCTTCTGACTAAAACCTAGACACTGGCACTTATTCTTCTACAGATTAAGCACTGCACATTTTTATTTATTGTTGTATCTGTGCTTCTTGATTGCATGTACCTTACATTCAATCCTAAGAGTTTTATTAATTGTTTTTAGAGGACGTACCTAATAGAATGTGAAATTATTTCATGGTTTTAAGTGTTCCCTATCGTGTTTATATTTGTGATGGTTCTTATTAAGTCATAAAGTTTTAGAATCCAATTTATGTATTAAGTTTACAAGCATAGGAAATTAAATAGAAAAATAATTGTACCCTAAGTAAACATAAAACTGCCAAGTGGTTACCACCAATTTATTTGCACAGTCATTAGCAGCTTCATACTTAATACACCACGATTAAGAAAAACTGCAAAACATAATTGCCTAATATAGTCAAATCTAATAAAACCATTCTTTCCATTAGACCCACTTTCCTCACGTCCAAGCCTAAGGCTACTCAAAGTAAAGAAGAACCAGTAAGATGAAAGAGGCAGTGATTGCCCTACCAGAGGTAATTGTGCTTGTTCCAGAGAAAATGTTTTAAGAGCTCTGAGATTCCTTCAACACAGTAGTTTGCAAATAATGTTTCACACATACGTCCAAACTTTGTGTACACTGTTACCGTCAGTGTTGGACTTTGGCCAGGTGAAAAGACAGCAAACACCATATTTAGAAAATAATGCATAAATAACAGGTGCACAATCTGGATACAGTAGTTAGAACAAACACCACCCAGATACCCAGCACAAATGTTATTTCATCATGATACTGTAGACGAGGTTCTGAAGAGAGCACCTGTAGTTACTTTAAGCATATAGTAAAGGAGATGCCTAAACAAGCCCTGGCCAGCAATGAATCTGGCTCACTTATACCACGGTCAGCTAGGCACACTGGAGACCAGCTTAGCAGAATTGGCCAAGGAAACGAGAAGGAAGCTATGCACCGGTTTTTAAATAGATGACGCTGTGTACAGCGCATGTGCTAACTAGGAAACTCCGCAAGATAGCGCATGCGCCGCAAACAGCACAGCTTGTGGAACTGTGGCAGCCACGGTGTGTTTCTAACCTAAGATATCCCAAGCTTATGTCATGAGGCATAATGCAAAACACTGGGGTGGCTGCAGAACGCGGCGTGGGCCCCCTGACATTCCTCTAGCTCACAAATAGTCATAGGTCTTTGGCTGGAGGAAGCCCTGAAGGGTGGGTGCCATCCCATTACACAGGAGTTGCAGAGCCCTGCATTATGCCTCGCCCATGACATTACAGAGGGCTGTGTTTTGGCGTGTCCTGTCGGTGCTCATCACCGGCAATTCTAAAAAGCAGGTGCTGAGATGGGTCCTTATCTGTCTCTCCATTTTTGCCCTCACCCTAAGTGTGAAAAACAATCATAACTCAGCGGAAGGGCCAACCTGCTCTAGCCTTATACTTAACTTCAAATAGACTCATTATAACTATTTTAGTCCCATCATTTCACCCTTTTTCAATATTATTTGCAACAAAGTCATTACTGCTACTTATTTATCTTATGCAACTAACAACCACTGACAAAGCCAATAGTTTTGCCTTGTTTTAGATGTAATGTCAGCTGCTGTATTGTATTTGGGTGCAAAGAGGCAGCAAAATACAAGTCCAGCGGCACACTATAGTAAACACGGATTGTAATCCTTTATGTTTAAGTCACTCCCTTAATTACCAATGCCACACTCCTTTGAGAGTTTTTTCATCCCACTTAAAGCCCTGCCCTTACAGAGCTACAAAGTTAGGGCCATATTTATGACCCGGTTTGTGCCACTCTTGCACTACGCAGCATGGTGCAAGAGCGACGCAGATGGCATGCGACACCATCTTTAAGTCATATATTTGAAGCCACGCAAGGGAGGCATTCCATGGGCGTTGCATGGGTATTTCCCACGCAACTCTCATGGCTTTTGACGCATTTCCAGATTTACCAAACCTGGGAATGCGCCAATTGGTACACCTTCCCAGGAGAAGCGTAATGAAGAGGAGTATATTTATTTCTCCTCTTTACTTCCTCTTTCTATATGTGCTGTATTCTGCAGTAAACATAAAAAGAGTAAAATGCTGCTAAAGATAATTTTTGTGCAGGAAGATGCCCCTTTCTGCACAAAAAGAATTGTGCATGAAACTCAGGCACCCTTGTGCCGTGGTGCAAGGGTGCCTGCGTTGGCGCTAGTCAGCCTTTTGTGCACCAGCGCAGGGGGAAAGGACAGGAATGCTTCATATGTCTTAAATACGGCGCATTTTTACCCTTTCCCAGTGATGCAGTGCAGCACAGCAGGTGACTTGCAGCTATGCACTGCGCCACTTTGCCATACATATGGGGGCTTATTTACAAGCCCCTTGCGCCACTTTTGCGTCAATTTTTATCATGGGAAAAGTGACGTATGGGTGGCGCAAGGGACTTGTAAATAAGCCCCATGGTTGTTAGTGATGGCACTGTAGGCAGCGCAGTTTCTACAAAAACAGGTGCAGTGCTCCCTTCTGCACCTGTGCGCAGGCAGGTGCCACATGGGACTTTTAGAGCGACCTGGAGCTTGAAACGTCTAATCTCACCAAATTACCAGAGATCCTTCTGCTACCGGTAAAGAGGGGATATGCGAATGAAAAAAATAACCAGAAAAAACTTACAAAGGAGAAATCTTCTGCGTTCTGACAAAGCAACTTGGGAAAAATGACTTGTCGCTGGAACCGTTCCTCCTCCTCGAAGACGTTCCCGTACATGAAGCCGTTCATCATGGTGGAGTGGGCGTGGATGTCGATATAAAACTCCAGGCTGGTTTTCTGAAGAGGGGAGAAGAGCACGTTGCAATTCATCTTTAGCCTTGTTGTTCCCACAGCAGCCGATTATTAATTATCTCAATGTAAGACGCATGGGCAAAGCATGGTTATAAGGGAGCACCGCTAGTGCAGACATATTGTTTTTACTTATTCATTATAATTGAAAAAATCAGAAAACACGGACTCTGTTAAAAGACAATACACGTCCTCTTCCATTCACTTTAGATGCAGGTGTGGAAATGCAGTAAAATGCTGCTAAATCTTCAACCTGCCTTTATGAGTTTTTCAATGTATCCCAAATTACTAAATTGTAGCAGATTAATTCTGGTAAACATTTCAGTTCCCCAGTTTGGTTCACTTGGAAACTGATCCACATAATCACAATGAAAAAGCAAGGGAAATCTACAGGATAAATAAAAGAAGCAAGATAAACTAACGTAGAGCAATAACCAGGTCAAACATACACTCTGAGTCAGCTGGAATTTTAGTTAAGTAGATAACCAGACACCTATAATCCAGCAACTACATCCATCTGTGAACAGTCTTTCTCCTTCTGGATTTAAATCCTAATGTGAGTAGTGATCAAAACACCACCCTGGGGCCTGGAACTTCATACCTGTGAAAGGGCGAGATTTTGATCGATACCTTATATCTATTGATCTAAACCTCGATCTGGTCGACTGAACCTTTGTTGCCTGTCTGTGAGGAAAGAAAGTGCACCTCTCTGCAAGTTAGTTCACCCAATAAAGGACTCTGCTCCCAAAGATCACAAACAACTTCTAGCTTTCAAAAGTTTATTGTAAAGATATGATAAGCTGCAAATACAGGCATCTCAGAATGAGATTCACGAGGTACACAGGTCCAATTACATACATGTGCTCTCGGAAAGCCCTCAGACGAGCAACGGAAATCACTAACACAAGTTCTAAGAATAATAAAGCTATCAGCATTGACGCATATCTCTCCTTCATTTAGGTTGGAGGAAAACGCACAGGTTAGGCTGTCCCTACCCTGCTCTGGATGGTATCCCTACTTAACCAAGTCCCAACCTAACAAAGGTGTCAGCAGTGAATGACCCCCAAGGGAAGTCACCCACTCTAAGTCTCTTGGTGAAAACCTATAGTTCTCCAGTCATGACCCCTCTCTGCCTACCCATCCGCTCTCTAAAGGGTCCTCAGGTATCTGCTCTAACTCCACCCAGGGGTGCTGTCCCTAATACAAAACAGTCAACAACATTTGAGACGCCCCTCGCAAGACGCCTCTCACGTGGTGTAGCTTCTGGCTTTTTCCATGATGCTTTGTATTGGGCTTCATACGTTAGAGTTGACCTTGCTTCTCAGACTCTTCTCCGGCCCGCTGATACCCCTTAAACATTCCAGAACCCTCCTCCATGTCTGGGCCGTCTACTGAACAGACCTCTATTCATTCATTTATAATTGGATTCCCCCTTTTCCTGTGCAGACAGATATCTGCAGCCAAGAACCCAACTCTCATAGACTTCTAAAAAGGCTTGCAACTTCTCAGCCCAGACATGTACGTGTAAATCAATGTTAAAACATTTCAGGCCTACAATATTTCTCATAATGATTATAGCATTCAACTTCTTCATTAATTAAAGCATGTTAATATTCTTATTCTATTATTCAGTAAACATCTCTATAAATCATGGCCCATTTAATGCAATGACCAAAACATTAATACAATCTGTGTCGTGAAAAGAAACACCTTCCCTTTTAGCTCTGGCCCTGAGGCCTACCACATTCTGCGTTTAACCACATACCATCTTACATTTTAACAGCTACACGACATAGATTCAGAAATAATCACATCTACTAAAATCATATAATGTCACACATTTCTGTATTAGTTCCACTTCTACTTAAATCTCTACATTAGCTATACATTCAGAATATAATTACAGATACTATTAGCACTCATGGCATTTCTCCTCATGATTTGTGCTTACTACAGGTAAGTGTGATGTACTCATACATTTAAGTCAGTTTGCGCTCTCTCAGTTCCCCCCTTTGATGACCTCTCGGGGTCATCACTAACATTTAGACTGCAGTTATTGCTGGCATTCTCTGCGCTTCCAGAGCCCTCAGGCTCCTGTACTGATTATCTTGTATGGCAGCCAATCTCTGCAGCTGTTCTCTTTGGGCCCTTTCTGACCTTCTTGCTCTGTACCATTTGAATACCCTCACCAATCCCCACAATATAATCCCACAGATCAATATTATGATGATAGGTTTTAGTATATACCAAACAAAGCTTTTGCCTAAGGTGGAAATCCACCCTCCAACTTCACTCATTCCGTGGCCCACCTTTTCCCAGACATTTTCTCTACTCAAATCTTCGATCTCCTTGTGAATATTAGTTATGTTCTTAATAACTTTCTCAAGGGGCTTCGAATTGTCTGGAATGTAAGTACAACATTCCTGGACCTTCAAAGCCTTACAGACTCCGCCCTCTTTTGCTAGTAGGACATCTAACGCAAGACGGTTCTGAAGAACCATAGCCCTTATCGATTGCATCTCTCCTTCTACCAGCATTAAGGACTGAGCAGTGCTGGCAGACAACCTGTCGACAACTGTTGCCAGTCGTCTAATTTTAACATCATTAAGGATTACCCCCAAAAGAGGGAACATAGCTCCAAAGACATCTCCAACCATTTCTGCATCTCCTATATCTCTCCTTCCCCTCGATAATGTCTTGCCCTCTATGATCACTAAGTCTTGTGCATGATATATTTTGGGGAAGACAATTGCTAAGTAACATGATCCATACCAGTTGTCAGGTAGTCTCACGTAGGCATTTCTTCCACATACAAAATACACATTTGGAATCACTTGCATTCCCTTCAGGAAATCTTTAGTATAGTACTCTAGATTGAAAGCATGTTCACAGTCTACTTCTCCCACGTATACATTTTCATAATACGTTTTGGCTCGGTGAAGACATAGCTTTCCTCTCTGTGTCTTATCTAAAGCTATTGGACCACTACTACCCTTTCTCTTGTGTGCCTTCTCTTCCTCGGTCCAATCTGTTTTCCATTGTCCTGATTTTTTCAAAATCTTTTGTCTTCTGTAACGATCATCCACCTGCCCTATGAACTTCTTCTCGACTTCTGACACCTTGCATGTCAGGTTATTTCTACGGGCATGTGAAGTATCTAAGGTAATCCAAGGAATGAAGAACTTGGCCAATCTGTCTTCACTCTTCCAGTAGTCCCATTTGTTCATCTGCTTATAATTTGGGACTTCTGGCAACACTGAATCATAATTGGAGAAATAGTATTCGAAACTATCTCTCTCATAAAATATACTAAGCAATAAGCTACATGTAATGCCATATGTCAGCGGGAGGTGATGATATCGAATTCCTTCATCTACAGACGCCGGCAACTGCATGCAGACGTAGCAATCCTTAACCTCCATGGCATCCACGTATTCATATAAGAGTTTAGCATAAGCATTTGACCTAAAGTCTCCTTGGGACTCATCTACGTGTAACCTGCGGGCTTCTGCAGCTAATAACGCTTTCTCTTGAGTGTTTTCCCTTTTCTCACCAGCAACAGTAGGTGTAAGCGTTTCTACAGAATTCACATCAGTTACCTTTGCCTCTTCCTCATGTCCCTTTACATAAGAAATTGTTACCACTAAAGCTATTAATATTATCACTCCTACTATTAGTGTACCTATTATACATTTGGCTCTGCGGTTCTGGGTGCCGGCCTCCATTTCGTCAGACAATATGGCTCTCTCTTATCTTAGCAAAAAGTTCTTTTCCTCTCTTTCCTTTACAGTCTCTTTTAATCCTTTTGTCTTTAGAATCCACGCAACTGGAGGCTGACAACCTTCTTCGCAAAAGTCCTTTAACAGTTCAATAAAGACAACCCTAGCCCTTCTCCATCAACTCAAGGGAAGTTCCCTAAAATTCTCTGCTTCCTGGGCGCTAGGTAATCTTCTTTTTCTGCTTGTTTTATTTACAAAGTCTTTTAACAGTCTACTATTAGGTTTGTGCTTGCAGCTTCAATAGCATAGTTCAGTATTTCCAAACGAAGATTGTGCTCTTCATGTGCTGTTATCGTTGTACCAAAGTCGGGGAATTGCAATTCTGAAAGAAACATGTGTTTTAACTTGCTGAGGCGGGGAGGTCTGGGGAGCATGAATGTTAGTGACCCTTCTTGTTCGACACCGGGTACCAACAGTCGTATTTCCACGGTGATAATGGGCTCAGAACTGGACACCACCACCGTTCGGATCCTCCCTGTCTCCGGTTTCACAGACATTTGTCGCCAGATATGTCCACTCAGGTGTGGAGTATCTTCTGTTAGGCACACGCACTCTTCTTGACCTTCTTCGGTCGGGTGCTTCAGCGCCCTGAGCACCTTCTTCCGGATCTGAGTCTTCTGATATCGGAGGAAGGGTTACTTCTGGAGTTGACCTCAGGCTAGAGCTCCTTCTTTGCGGCCAATTAGCTTCTCCACGTGCCCTTCTACTCCTTCTCCTTCTTGTCTGTTCTCTCTCTCTCTCAGACCTGTCAGTGTCTGACTCGTACTCCCAGCTACTTTCTCCTTCTGTAGCGTCTTCCGTTTCGCTGTTGTACTGACCGTCCTCAGCTTGGTCAGACTCGTCCCCTGCTTCCGCTGGCACCTCTACAGCTTGGCTAGCCCCCTCTATGGCTTCTCGGTCCTCTTCTGGACGTCTATCCGAGAGAGGAGCTGTTTCTTCTCGAGGTGCTGGAACCCTTCGCGTATGTGACGCGTGGATCCAATTGGGCAGGCCTCCCACCTTCACAGCTGTGTTCGTGATCAGGATGATCTGGAAGGGCCCACGCCAACGAATATCCAAGCAGCTTCTTCTCACATGTTTTTTCACCAGGACCCAGTCCCCAGGGTACAGGTCATGGCACGGGCCCTGGCACGCTGGAACCTCGGCAGCCTGCACCTGAAGGGACACAGAACGAATGGCGTCAGACAGCCCCTTACAATAGTCCAGGATCATATCATCTGTGATATTTAACAGTGCAGTAGCTGGGACAGATGGCAGCCTCATTGCTCTCCCCATTAACACCTCATGTGGTGATAACCCCGTTCTTCTGTCTGGGGTACTACGAAGGCTCATGAGAACCAATGGCAGGGCATCAGGCCAACTCAGGGTCGTTGAGGAACAAACTTTGGCTATTCTGGCCTTGATCGTGCCATTGATCTGCTCCACAATTCCTGAGGCTTCTGGTCGGTAACTGCAATGCAGCTTCTGATCGATATTTAACGCTACACAAATCATCTTCACAAGCTCGCTGTTAAAATGTGTTCCCCTATCTGATTCCAAAAAGGCCGGCACCCCGAAGCGCGGAATGAGTTCCCTGAGCAGTAACTTGGCCACTGTGAGGGTGTCGCACCTACGTGTAGGGTATGCCTCAACCCATCTGGAGAACACACAAACAACCACCAGGACATAGCGAAGGCGGTTGCACCTTGGCATTTCAATGAAATCTATCTGCATCCGATTGAATGGACCTCCAGACCTTCCTATGTGACTTAGTGCAACTGGTGTTCTTTTTCCTACGTTCAGCTGCTGGCAGGTCACACAACGCTGGCACACTGCTTCTGCTGCTATTCTAAACTTAGGATTGTACCAAGTTTGTCTAAACACTCTCAGCATAGCATCTCTCCCTAAGTGTACGGGACCATGTATGAGTCTAGCCATTGGACTCACCATCTCATTGGGCAACACTGCTCTGCCGTCTGCTGAGACCCAAAAATGGGACTCACCCATTACACATCCTGCCTTTTCCCATGTTTCTTTTTCAGAATCAGGAGCATTTTCTTGCATGTTTGACAGTTCATCCCAAGTATCAACAGTTTCCAGTATCATGGCTAATTCAGTTCTTACATTTATTCCACCCACTTCCACCTCTGTGAAAGAGTACCCTTGCTCTGCGCAATACCGCGCAACTTCATCAGCATATCTATTGCCTTTCGAAACAAAGTCCTCATTTCTGGTATGTGCGGTGCACTTTACAACTGCGATACCTGCTGGGCATTGCAACGCCTCTAACAACAGGCGCACAAACTCTCCATTGCGAATGGGAGAGCCTGAAGAGGTCATGAACCCTCTTTGAGACCATAACTGCCCGTAATCATGAACTACCCCATAACCATATTGGCTGTCGGTGTATATGGTGACTCGAATTTGATTGCTTGCCAAGCAAGCACGTGTCAGGGCAATAATCTCGGCTACCTGAGCGGAGTGTACTCCTTCCAGGCACCCAGCTTCCACAACTCCAGTAATTGTACAAACAGCATAAGCTGCTCTCAACTGCCCAACTTCGTCTCTTACACATGAGCCATCGACAAAGAAAATTTCGTCTGGGTCGGTCAGTGGCTCATCTACGATGTCGGGTCTGGGTTTGGTGCATAGTTCAGTCACATCGAGGCAGTCATGGTCTGTACATTCATCATCATCCTCGATATCATTTGGAAGTGGCATCAAGGTGGCAGGGTTCAAAACAGAGCATCTCTTGAGGGTCACATTCTCTGCAGCAAGAATAACTTGCTCATAGCGCGTGAGCCTGCTGTTGGTCAGATGCTGTGTTTTGGTCCTGGTCATCAACAGTTCAACAGAATGGGGCACGCACACCTCTAACGGGTGCCCCATGACGATATTTTCACATCTCTCAATGCTGACACCCGTTGCAGCAACGGATTTGAGACATCCGGGCAACGCTGCGGCTACTGGGTCTAAAGTAGCCGAGAAATAAGCAACTGGTCTACGGGCATTCCCATGGATTTGGACTAACACAGACAACGCGCAACCTTCTCTCTCACAACAGTAAAGAAAAAATTGTTTATTGTAATCAGGCATTCCCAATGCCGGAGCACGACACAGGTCCTCTCGCAGCTGTAGGAATGCCATCAAACAGTCTTTGTCCCATGGTACCGGATCGCTCACCTCTTTGTGCGTCAGTTTTTGCAAGGGCTTTGCTTTCAGTGAAAAGTTCACGATCCACTGTCGGCAATAACCCACCATCCCTAGGAACATCCTGACCTCTCTCTGTGTCTTAGGCGCATTCATTTTCATGATCGCCTCTATCCTGTCTGGTGACACCTTTCGTTTGCCTTTCTCTATTCTGTGTCCCAAGTACTGCACTTCTGTCAGGCAGTACTGCAATTTTCCCGGGGACACCTTGTGCCCATTTGCAGCTAGGTGATTTAACAAAGCAATGGAGTCCTCCCTGCAAGCTTCTTCTGTTTCTGACGCCACAAGGAGGTCGTCTATGTACTGGACCAGAACTGACTTCTGGGGCAGCACTAGACTTTCAAGATTTTTCTTCAAAAGCTGGTTAAAGATCGATGGGCTCTCTGTATACCCCTGAGGGATACGACACCATGTTAGGACGCGATTTTCCAGCTTAAATGCGAAAAGAAAATGGCTTTCTTCGTCCAGAGGGATCGAAAAGAAAGCCTGACAAAGATCGATCACAGTGAACCACTCAGCTTGGAATGGAATCTGAAACAGTATCACTGATGGATTCGGTACCACTGGACAACACAAAACGACTATGTTATTAATCTTTCGAAGGTCCTGCACTATCCGAAATTTCCCATTTGGTTTCTGCAGACCCATAATCGGGGAGTTGCATGGACTACCCACGATTTCTTTCAATATTCCCTGTTTAATCATGGACTCGATCACGGGTTTTATGCCTGCAATCGTTTCTGGAGTCAATTTATATTGGGGTGTTCTTGGGAACTCAGCATGCGGTTTCACTACAATTTTCACTGGGTCCACCCCTTTGACCAATCCAATCTCTTCCCCAGTGAAATCCCATACTTCTGATGCCACTGTCTCTCTCAAGTCCCAAGGGAGCTCATCTACTGTCAAAGTAGGGTACAGCTCCACGCATATTCTTGAGTTTGCAACTTTGAAATCTGCGTCATCATCATTGGTCAATACCTCCACTCCCTGAGGTGTACAATATATAGTACAATTCAATTTACACAACAGGTCTCTTCCCAGCAGACACACAGGACTTGAATCGCAAACCACAAACTGGTGCTCATCGCTGTACTTCCCTATTTTCACCTGTACCGGTTCTGTCAATTGGCTGGTTATTCTCCTATTTGCGACCCCTACCACTTGTATGGTCTCTCCAGACATGGGCAGGTCTGGAACTGCAGCTGATCTGATCGTGGATCTAGTGGCTCCTGTGTCCACCAGAAATGTCGTAGGGCACCCTGCTACTTCTGCTTCCACATAGGGTCCCCTTTGGTCCACCTCCAAGGCTGCCCCGAGGGTGCAGTCTTCTCTTTCCACTCTCTGTCCGGTTAATGGGTCCACATAATAGCACTCTTCCCCTTCCACAAACAGGGGCATTTGTCTATAGGTCTTACCCACAGTCCCTACTCGAGGAGGCTGCGGGAACTGGGCTCGGGGAGGAGCCCCCCCCCCTTTGAGCACCTTTCCTTGGTATTGCGTTCCCCCTCTTGTAGGCGCGCTCTGGACCTCTTCCTCCTCTATCTCTTGCTCTCCTATCTCTACATTGTAGGGACACTCGCGTTTCCAATGCCCCACCTCGTTACACTGGTGGCACCTAGTCGTTTTCTTCAAGGCAGCTATATCTATTCTGGGTCTAAAGGTGGAACTCTCCTCATTGCCCTTGTTCTGACTGTACTGCTTCTTTCCTCCTGTACCTGTTCCTTGCTGCTGTTGCTGTTGTCCCCCTTTCCCTGCTGCCTGCATCTGTACCACCATCAACTTTTCTTTTAGTTTCTTAGCCTTGGAGTCTATCTCATCACAGCAGTACCTGGCATATCTCAGTATTTCGTCTAGGGGTTTACTTTGCCAACAAATCGAGTGTTGCTGAATCATTAAACTAATATCCGGTCTCAGTCCCAGGACGAACTTGGACACGAATTGCCCTATGTCTTTTGGATCCATTACATCCAAGCCGCTATACTGTTTAAACGCCTTCAGCAATCTCTCGTAATATTCGTGAACTGTCTCTTTGGGTTCCTGTCTTGTTCGGTCTATTCTGACCCAATCTATGTCTTGCATTGGCACTTTCTCTTTCAGCCAAGTCATCACTCTCTCGAATTTTGCCATCACAATCTCAGACGGCCCATTAGTCTTAGCATCTCTCTCTGGCTCCGTTGTGGGCCACTCAGCGCTAACCTTGCATGCTGTCCACAGATCTCCTGGTACTACAATGTCAAACAGCGTGTTCAGATCTATCCATAGGACCTTTGAGATTTTTACAAATCTCTCCACTTGCTTGTACCACTCCACTGGGTTTTCCCGTAATTTGGGGAAGGAGGTGGTAAAAGCAGCTAAATCTCCCCTACTCCAAGGGACATGTACATAGTTCCCATTTGCGACTTCACGCAAAGGGTAAGCTTCTATTCCCTGCTGTCCTCCTGGTGTCATACCAAGCGTGCTTCTCCTGCCGGTCCCTTTCTTGGACCACCTCTCTTCCCACTTATCTAGTGCCCTCCATGTCCTTATTCCAGCGATCAGTTCCCTTATGTGCGTTTTCAGCCCAATCGTTCTCCTCTCATCTAGGTCTCGATCTGTATAATGTAGCCTGTGGTTACCCTGTAATGCTTTGGTTCTTGACAAGTCCACCATATATTTGCCTGCTAGTTCGACTAACTTCTCATGGACTGCTCTCGCTTTTCGAGTAATGTCCTTTGCCATATACAGTATTTCATCCTGTTCATACATTTCCATTCTTTCTAAAGGCAGGGTACCATCTACCATGTCATCCAGGTCTGACCTTAAACTGGCGACATCAAGTCTCTTGGCTTTTATCTCAGCTCGCAATATGTCTTTCGAAGGGGGCTCACTGGTCTCCCTACCATCCCAACTTCGAGCTCTACGTTTGGGCTCGGGAGAGTTAATGGGTGCCCTCCCTTGCTCCCATCTCTCCAGGTCCCATGCTCGGCCATCCGATCTTGGAAGGTGATGGAACACAGGCCTGTTACCCCCACTCTTGCTCTGCCCACTCTCTTCTTCTTCTCTCCTTTCACCGTGCGCCTCTCTGTTATTTTCCCTCTGGTCGCTACTCTCCCTTTGCCTAGTATCGCTCAGTATCCGATACGCTCCTTCCTGGTTCCCCATATTCCCTGAGCTGCGCTCATTCCCGTCATCACAGGGAGTATGGTGCGACCTCTCACAACTCCCATTCAGTTCTCTGGTGCCGGGCACACAGTGTGGACACTTAAAGCTGTTTCTGTACTCTTGCGCTCTCCTCTCCCCTTCACTGAGTATTGGGCGCGCCACCCCTCCACTCCCGGGGCCCCCGTTTTCCAGGTCTGTTCTATCTCCTCTCCGGGCCCAATGGGTGACTCCCCTACTCTCTCTCTCTCTACAGTCCCACTCCGGGCTGCTCTCCCCAGCCCCGCAGTGAGTCCGAGCTCGGCTGTCCTGACTTTCCCTTTCAGCTTCCGCAGCTATGATGCACTTTTGAGCCTTCACTGCCTCATCCCACTGCTTCATGTACTCATTTAGCTCTTGAAAGGATTTTCGTCCAGATCCCCTCAGATCCATTGGCCATTTAGGGCCCCCAGGATCTCCTCCTGGGTCCCCTGCTGTGTGCATCGGGGTGCTCCACTCTCTCGGTATCGGCATCTGACTTGGGGAATTAATCGTATCGTTCCTTCTTGCCTTCTCTGCTCTTTCTCTGTCCTTCCGTACCCGTTCTTCCCCTCTTGCTCTCTCTTGGTCATATATCGATATTATAGGACCTATGGTAACAGGTACCTGTAGTGCATCTGGTAATGGGTAGGATGTGGCGCTTTCCGTTTCCGGCGCTCTTTGTACCACAAACCTCCCGACTACCTGTTGCACCTGACTAGGCTGGGACAGCTCTTTCTTTGCCTCAGGATCCCACTCTGAACTGGGAAGCGGTCTATGCTCTCCTGCATTGCCCCCCTTTTCTCCTTCTGTATGCTCTACCTCTCCCCCTGCTCTATTATACGGGGGTGGCCTGTCTGTCAATAATCTGTTTATCAGGCTGTCCTCTGTTTCGCTCTCATCATCTTCTTCTAGGGGACTTTTATTTACGGGCACCTCTAACACTGGGTACAGTTTATTTACTTCCAAGTTATGCACTCTCCATCTTTTAGCATCCGCATCCCACCTGGCATCCTGCACTGCCCTTACCGATCGTTTCACCCTTTCTTGTCGTCTGTTCATATTCTTTTCATGCGCTGCCCTAATCCATGCTTCAAGGGCTTCAAACTGGGTCGGTCTAGGCAAGGGTCTCATTGAGGTCATGACTGATTTTAATCGATGTAACACCTCTAATCTAAACGTCCCGTACTTCGGGAACGTCAGTTCCTCATTTCCTTCAGTAATCTTACTCCACTCTGATATCCAAAGGATCGTATGCAGCCCAACATTCACTGCCATATAACGAGCTGGCGTACCCTCCGGCGGGGCTTCTTCCCCTTCATACGATCCCCGCTTCTCTTTTTTAAACACCGCTTTCAGCCATTTAAAACACTTCATAATTATGCGCACAATATCCAGCCTCGCTACTCTGTTTACTTCCTGATGACAATCCACCAATCCTGTCGCGGCTTTGCTAACTTGGCCTATCGCAGCGCGGTCTTTCTCCGGTCAGCCAATCACGTCGCGACCCTGTCTGACGTCTTTGCTAGCAGGCCTATCACAGCGCGGTCTTTCTCCGGTCGGCCAATCACGTCGCGACACTTTCTGACGTCACTTTTCTCCGCTTCGCAGCAGCACCCCTCCTTTCTCAACTCGTCTCCCGGTTATGCATGCGTCCCATTCATACACCGAAAAATGACTACTTCCGACCAAGCGGTCACTTCTCTCGACTGTACGTCCACAGTCTATATGTAATTGTCAACACAACTGACGAAATGTCTATCGTCTCTCTGATAGGTTGCTTACACACACAGTAACTTCCGACCAGCGTCCGTTACTCACGCACTCACTCTTACGTTCCCCCTATCTCGGTCTTTCGGGTGATCAATGGTACCTCATGACCCCCTTCACACTAGTTGACAATTACTCTGGGTGTCCGATACACCCGAACCACTTAAGCTCTCCTTGAACTTAAGATTTCCACCGGTTGCGCGCGCTCACAACCTGTTCCACAGTCACTCTACAGACATTCAACTCCGCCAGACATTACAACATAGATACAATACAAAACACCGCAATCTAACACGCATAACCCTTTATACTCACTCTCGACCGATACTGCTGCCTTTTCTGTCTCACGTCATCCGGATCTTCTTCAGCGGGCTGTTCTTCCGATCGCCGATCTCTAGGGGCCTTGGGGTAAGCTAACCTGGTCTAGGTCACCGTCCTCAAGAAGGCAACCATCCTCTATAGCTACCAACTGAAAGGGCGAGATTTTGATCGATACCTTATATCTATTGATCTAAACCTCGATCTGGTCGACTGAACCTTTGTTGCCTGTCTGTGAGGAAAGAAAGTGCACCTCTCTGCAAGTTAGTTCACCCAATAAAGGACTCTGCTCCCAAAGATCACAAACAACTTCTAGCTTTCAAAAGTTTATTGTAAAGATATGATAAGCTGCAAATACAGGCATCTCAGAATGAGATTCACGAGGTACACAGGTCCAATTACATACATGTGCTCTCGGAAAGCCCTCAGACGAGCAACGGAAATCACTAACACAAGTTCTAAGAATAATAAAGCTATCAGCATTGACGCATATCTCTCCTTCATTTAGGTTGGAGGAAAACGCACAGGTTAGGCTGTCCCTACCCTGCTCTGGATGGTATCCCTACTTAACCAAGTCCCAACCTAACAAAGGTGTCAGCAGTGAATGACCCCCAAGGGAAGTCACCCACTCTAAGTCTCTTGGTGAAAACCTATAGTTCTCCAGTCATGACCCCTCTCTGCCTACCCATCCGCTCTCTAAAGGGTCCTCAGGTATCTGCTCTAACTCCACCCAGGGGTGCTGTCCCTAATACAAAACAGTCAACAACATTTGAGACGCCCCTCGCAAGACGCCTCTCACGTGGTGTAGCTTCTGGCTTTTTCCATGATGCTTTGTATTGGGCTTCATACGTTAGAGTTGACCTTGCTTCTCAGACTCTTCTCCGGCCCGCTGATACCCCTTAAACATTCCAGAACCCTCCTCCATGTCTGGGCCGTCTACTGAACAGACCTCTATTCATTCATTTATAATTGGATTCCCCCTTTTCCTGTGCAGACAGATATCTGCAGCCAAGAACCCAACTCTCATAGACTTCTAAAAAGGCTTGCAACTTCTCAGCCCAGACATGTACGTGTAAATCAATGTTAAAACATTTCAGGCCTACAATATTTCTCATAATGATTATAGCATTCAACTTCTTCATTAATTAAAGCATGTTAATATTCTTATTCTATTATTCAGTAAACATCTCTATAAATCATGGCCCATTTAATGCAATGACCAAAACATTAATACAATCTGTGTCGTGAAAAGAAACACCTTCCCTTTTAGCTCTGGCCCTGAGGCCTACCACATTCTGCGTTTAACCACATACCATCTTACATTTTAACAGCTACACGACATAGATTCAGAAATAATCACATCTACTAAAATCATATAATGTCACACATTTCTGTATTAGTTCCACTTCTACTTAAATCTCTACATTAGCTATACATTCAGAATATAATTACAGATACTATTAGCACTCATGGCATTTCTCCTCATGATTTGTGCTTACTACAGGTAAGTGTGATGTACTCATACATTTAAGTCAGTTTGCGCTCTCTCACCTGCATGAAAGGGGATTAGAATTTTGGGGCAATTTTGCCCAACCAAACTTCAGGAGAATACTAGTCAACACAGATGAATTAAAGAGTGTCAGACATTGTTGTTTATCATGTCTGACAAGTTCACAACACCAAAAACAAATTTCTTATTGCTGGCACAAAATGCTTAATTTTTGCTATGAGCTGAGATTAAAACATTTTATTCACAGTTGTTGAGCAAAATGCAGGTAACAAATTCTACATTTAATGCTTGGTAGAAAACCCTTCAATACTAGATGAACAATAGTAAGTGTTATATGACGGAAACCCACAGTCCCTACTGTATGCAGAAGAACCCACATGCTGTGTTTAGGTATTTATAAATAAACACTTACAGCATTGTAGTATTTATGAGGATGAAACTCCTGGTACTTACATCGTTGTAACTTGACATAGCAGGAGAAACAATACTATAGCCTTGTAGTCCACAGCTGATGGATACATGAGTAATAAGGTGAGGGCCTTTAACAACCGGTATAGCCCGAGGCAGAAGGGCTTTAAGATTATTGGAAAATTCCGCCCTATGAGGGTAATGTTCTAAATTACGAAGGGATAAACACAAGGACAAACAATATTCCAGCCATTATGTGCCCAAGCTCTTCAGCTGAACTCTCACCGTTTCGATGTTCTAATTGATGTTCCGGTGTTATGCAGCTGTGGTCCATGCAGGTAACAGCAGTGAGGCGGTGGGTCCGCGTGAGGGGGGGATTTCGAGGGACGAAGGCGAGTGAAAATGAATCATGTATTTCATATTCCCTCTGCACCGTCCCTCGATCCCCCCCCACCCCCCGTGGCCCCACTGCCCCACCACTGTTACCTGCACAGATCGCGGCTGGTGTTATGTAGTGTGCAGTTTTGATTGCAGAATTTGTTTGTTTAGTGATTGGTAGCTGTATATCTCAGGGTAGTTTTGTTCTATTGGTCTGTATGGCAGATGTCATCATGAATGCTGCTGTGCACAAGGTTTTAATATCAGCCAAAGCTGAATCACATGTGGTGTCAAAAATAGAATTTTGATTAAGATCAAGAAAATTAGTCAATAAGAGGCTCCTGCGATACATTATTATTTAATACTTTCCTGGGGGGCTCTCTCAGGTTTATCCTGGAATAGATTTCGGATTCCTGGAGCCGCAAATGCGTTTCAGTGAAACAACCTCTCTCTTTGAGATAAACAATGCCTCAGGTGAATTACCAGGATTCCACCCACAGAGCAGCACCTTGTTATCAGCGTAAATTGTTTGTCTAAACTAATGCAAGAGCACAATCAGGACTGCCTGGGGATATTGATGCGGGATGAGTATGAAAGAAGTCAAAAGCAAGAAACCTAGGGAAGTCCATCCCCTTGAATATTCAACTAAAACTTCAGAAACATCACATGGAAGAAACACTTCCACGAAATTCGATAAGGTTAGTAATTAATACTAAGCAGTTTGATAGACATAAACTCAAAATTAGTTCTCAGCCATTCATTTATAAAAAAAAACTATTGGCATGGATTACTTTTGTGGTTACACACAGAAGGGGTATAAAACAATATAAACACATTTGGTGTATCCCTCCCTTCTCCAAAGTTGGAACTTGTATGATCAGTTGCCTTCTGAAGTTAAATAAACAAATGAATGCTTTGCATCCAAATTAAATAGTCTAGACAGAGTTTTATTTCATTGCCCTATGAAGCTTGTGCTCAGTAATAATGTCGTTGCCCTCCTTGGACAGAATAAACCAGTAGCCAAACCTAATTAATTAGAAGACTGGTGATCTGGAGACACATCTATCTGCAATGTTATTTAGAATATGAAGTTCGCTATTCTGGTTAAATATATGGTAATTTTCTTGGAAATCATATGTAAATAATAAATGCCTCCCATTTTCTGTGGACTGATGCTGATGATTTCTGAACTCTGTGCACTGCAGCCATGATGTCCAGTCCCAAGTGCATGTGTTCTAATCATTAAAACATGCTAGAATTGGCTTATCCCCAATTGACACGTTAGTATCCTGAAGGCTCAAGAAAATGTTGCACAATAATACACACATGGGATGGAAGTTAAATGCCACCAATCGACTGTAGCACATATTGTGCCATCCACTGGAAAGCATTTAGGCTACATGTGCAGGCTGTCTGCTGCAGTCTTTAAACCTGCAGGATGACTTCAGGTCTACGTATGTAGGCTAACTGTTGTAGCCTATAAATCTGCAGATGGGCCTGTGAAAATAACTCTATTTGACACAAAATCCTAACATATATACCGTACATATGTCACCCCTAAGTCAGCCTTGAAGCTCAAACTGTAGGATTCCCAGTGTTAAACAGTGGAACATGCAAGGCATTTGGGGCCAGATGTAGGAGCCAAAATACCGGTCGGTAACGGACGATTTCGGCCGTTACCGACCGGTATTTAAGAATTGGCATGTAGGGGCCCTATTTTACCGATTCGGTAAATTTACCAAATCGGTAAATTTACCGAATCGGTAAAATACCGAATCAGTATTTTTACCGATTCAGTAACTGCAAGATGTAGGTGGGACTCTTCTGAGTCCCACAGGCCTTACAGATTCGGTATTTTACCACCCAATCCAATTGGGTGGTAAAATACAGAATCCAGGTGTGCATGCACATGTGTGCATGCACACCTATGCCATGTGACAGACAGACATGCCCTTAGGGCATGTCTGTGTGCCACATGGCACACATGCCTGTATTCGGTGTGCTAGAGGGTGTCAAAGTGACACCCCCTGCACACTTGCAAAAATCGGTAATTACCGAATCGGTAAATACCGATTCGGTATTGCCCATTGATTCCTATGGGCTTCAAGGCCCATAGGAATTAATGAGCAATACCGAATCGGTAAATACCGATTTTTACAGATTAGGTAATTCAATTACGGAATCTTCCTAAATCTCCTACCTTCATATTTACCGATTCATAAATACAGAATTGGTAAAATTCGGTATTTATGAATCGGTAAATACGCTTTTCCTACATCTGGCCCTTGGTTTGTTATATTTCAACAGTGATTAGCTCTTAAAAGCAATTTTCATTGTATAATGCTGTGGCTGATTCCATAAGAAAGGGTAAAGTACAATAAACACACTACTGTTTTGTATTTTGGCTTAAAACCAGCTACAAAGTTCATTCAACCACTATTTTTAATGTTTACCATAAGGCCAATTCAATGGTGAGGTTTGATAAATATACAGGAACAGTAACTTTTAGAAGATTATACTTTCTGCCTGAAACTGTAGTAGACTAATTAGTGTGAAGTATTGTTCCCAGAGAAGAGACAGCAACTTTAACCTGGCAGAATGGCTTTGGTGAGGTGTGTAGCACAGGTTAACCTAAGAAGGGCAATTAAGGAGGATACAGGAACTCACTAACTTGAAAGGGATCAGAAGAGAACTATACCTTTATAGTTTAGTGATTAGGGAAGCCTGGAAAAGAGGATTATTTTGAACACCGTCTAAACTTTAGTCAGCCTGGCTTCAGTCTCAGTGAAGGAGGGAGCTGGCTCAGAACCATTTTGGAGTGGTCAAGTGGGAAGGAACTGTTCATTACCATTGACACGGTTTTCAATTTGCCATAAGTCCCTTCCGGGGCAGTAGGGTTTTGCCATATTGGATTTCCCTGAGACTGGGGCGCTGTGATAGATAGATAGATAGATTGCCGTAAGGCACATAGGATGTGCTGAAAAAGAGGAAGGAGTATCCCTTGGGAACCTTTTATTAATTGGTTCCAGAGTGTCTGTTAGCCATCCACACCCACTGGCTATAGAATTTCACAAAAGTAGAACCACCACACTAGCCCTCAGAACACATCTTGTCCTGTGAATGAACAGAAAGGAGTGAACCTGGTGTCTGTGACCTATGTGACGGGCTGGACCTGCTAACACTTATACACAGGACTAAGAAGGGGACTCCAAGGGTCAGTTGGCTGACCTCCTGTGTGACTACAGGTACACAAAAAGCTTCACGCCATCCCTGAAGTAACGAGTTGGTCAGTGGCAAGTAGAACCTTATTGAAAAGTGCTGGTGGCCTACACTGGTGAAGTTCCAAGATTTTATGTGCTGTCCCAGAAGTCCAGGGAATGTATGACGTTACAACGCATACATTTACAACGCATGCACTTACAACGCAGTTTTTACATCGCAACATCCACTACAATGCATTCCATTAAATCGCATGACACTACATCGCATTCTAAAAAACTACCTTTACAACGCATTCCATTACATCGCATACTAGCTTTAAAACGCATACCATTACAATGCATAACATTACATTGCATTTAAGGTAAGTATTTGATAGCATAGAGGTAAAAAATTACTATTCTAACTCCAGGGAGTGCAACAGTAGGGTAAGTGTTGGATAGTGTAGGGGTACAAATTACTATTCTAACTCCAGGGGGTGCAACAGTAGGGTAAGTGTTGGATAGTGTAGGGGTTAAAAATGACTATTCTAACTGCAATGGTATGCGTTGTAATGGTATGCATTGTAATGCCTGCGTTGTAGTGTCATGCTATGTACTGTCATGCGTTGTAATGGTATGCATTGTAATGCCTACGTTGTAGTGTCATGCGTTGTAAAGGATGTTGCCATGTAATGCCTGCATTGTAAGTGTAGTGCGATGTAATGGTTGCGTTGTAAAGGTTGGTTCCCAGTCCAGGAAGGCTTAGCAGTAAGCAAGAGATGCTGCTCCAAAAAGTTGGAAAAGTTGGAATTTAGAACATATTAGATCTGTGGAGGACTAGGATTGACCACAAAAGGCTATCCACCCAAGGTGCATCTTCGGCAGGCAAGTAAATCAGGTTGTTTGCTTTGAACTTTTTGCCACCCGAAAAATGTTTTCAGAGGACCTTCATGGCAAAGATGTCCAGCTTTAGTGCAACCTTCACAGTTACAACTTTAAGATTTCTCCTGCTGGAGGTCTTTGAACTCCAAAAAAGAGGCTGAAGGTAAAAATCCTGACCAGGTAAAGGGGTAAACATTATCTTACCAACAAGAGGACTTTTGCAGGTGCAAAAGCTTCCCAATCGGAGCTTATTCTGCCAAAATCAATGGCTTTCTCAGGACTCCATCTAAGGGCTATCTAACTTTGAAAGGACTTTGTTTGATACAAACTTCACTCTTACCCTGAAGTACTAGTTTATCAGTCAGTCAGCTCTAAATTTACAAAAAGAAAGAAACTGTAGGACAAAATAATTATTTTAGTGACATTTTGAACAAAATGGTTTTATCTTTATACCATCCCTTGCATTGACCATGCTCTCTGTGAGAAATTGTTTTTTTTGTGTTGAGGGGATTATGCCCCCTTTTCAAGCAACAACCACAATCCATGTGTGGGTGAACCACAAAGGTCACCAAATGAGCCTATACTTATCCCTGTGGTAGCTTGGTACAAAAGCAGTTAGGCTTATCTTAGACGCAATGTGTAAAGTATTTATGAGGCCCACAAACAGTAATAAAAGTGAAAACACCATACAAGACAAACCCCACACTAATTTAGAAAAACAAAGTACAATGTAATAAATACAATGAGACCAAAACAAAAAAATCCAATCAGTAGAATCAGGGTTATAAAATTTCAAAGATTTAGGTGTGTGAACACTCAAAAGCACAAAGCAACACTTGTGAGTATGTGGTTGTGCTAGACCAGGTGAAAGTCACAAGTCCAAGTCGACCACGATGGTGCATGGGCCAGATACCCAGAGCAGGTAGTCTCGTTGAATGTGCTACCTTCTCAAAGTCTGGCGTGAAAACTCCACTTTGTGATGGAGTAGGCCACATGGAGCAGGAACAGTGCAAAGATCCTGTTGGGCATTGAGGATGTTCCTTGTTGGTGCATTGCATTAGCAGTCACAGCGGGTTGTCAATGCTGTAACGCGCAGTGCAGATCTCGTTTTGCTGGTCATCGCTGGCATTCATGGTAGCGCAAAGAGTTGGGTACACCGGAGTACCGCGCTGGTGGTCATTGCAGGCAATGAGATACATTCTCTGATCTCAGGCCCCTACTTGTTGCACAATATCTTCTGAGAACGCATGCTGTATCACCCATGGAGGCTTGTCCACCAGCAGTTCTCCATATGGCAGCAAACACCATAACAGAGCCCCTTTGTAAACTCATGAATAATGTGATTCTATCCGGAATGTATCCACATAGTTGGAAACAAGCCATTATTAGGCCGCTCCTAAAAAAACCTAACCTAGATCCAGGAGACTGCAAGAATTATCGTCCCATATCCTTCCTTCCAGTTCCGGCTAAAATCTTGGAGCTGCATCTTAATAAGCAGCTCATGGAAACGGCAGAACAATAATCATGGTTTAATGACTCTCAGTTTGGATTCAGGAAACACCATGGGACGTAAATAGCTTTAATATCTGCCAATGATTACATCAGGCGTACCGTGGATGAAGGACAGGTGGTAGTGCAGGATCTCTTGGATCTGTCAACAGCATTTGACACCATCTCACCTATTCTGCTGCAGGACAGACTCTAGAGTCTTGGTGTCTCTCATCAAGCACTAGCCCTCCTGTCCTCATTCTTAACTGGAAGATCCCAAAGGTGAAACTACAATCTTTTCACTCAGACTCCTTTGTTCTACCCTGTAGAGTACTGCGGGGATCTTCTCTGAGCCCCCCTCTTTCTAACCTTTATGTGGCACCCTTAGCACCCGTGAGTCACTCATTTGGACTCATTTGTCATACGCTGATGACACACAGATCATGGTTACTATCCCTAAAGGCTCATGCTCAACGTCAGCAAATGTTTTTGGATGCAAGACGAAAGTGGCAGAATGGATGTCTGCTAACTTCCTGAAACTCAATGGGGAAAAAACAGAAGTGATGATATTCAGATCAGGGACATCAAAGTGGAACAGCAAGTGTTGGCCTCAATCCTTAGGATGCTGTCCTGTCCCGAGCAAGAAGGCTAAGAACCTTGGAGTTCTGATGGATATTGAACTTAACTTTAATATCTCAAATGAACCGTACCATCTCTTCGTGTTCCTGGCTCATAAGGATGCTAAAAAAATCTTCCCTCTCTTCCAACAACCAGCACAAATCCAAGTAGCACTGGACTTGGTAATGTCCAGACTCAATAACTGCGACTCACTATACCTGGTCGTCAATAAGAGTATGCAGCACAAACTTTAGGTACTACAGAATGTACTGGCAAGACTTGTTCTGGACATTCCCAAGAAACAATCCGCCAGGAAGGGACTAGAATTCCTGCACTGGCTCCCTATTGAAAAACGCATTAGCTTCAAGTCACTTTGCATGTTACCCAAGTCATTGTATCTTCCCTACCCGTCAATATTAAAAACAATGTTCAGCTGGCACTCCTCTTGTAGATCCCGGCGATCTTCGCTCCAAATGCAACTTGTGGTACCAAGAACCAAAAAGAGGAATTGGGAGGACAGAGCATTCTCGGTGGCGGCAAGCAAGCTTTGGAACTCCCTTCCTCTTGCCCTTAGGTCTATTCCTCTTCTGTTACCATTCAGAAAGGCTCTTAAGACCTGGCTTTTCTCAGCCTAGCTTCTTTCTGGATTCTTCTCCTTTCCAACCCTTTTCTGGACGGTCGGTCTCTAGCGCCTTGATGCCTTAGGGTAAATATTGCGCTTTGCAAATTACAAATCAAATCAAATCTGCACGAATGGGTCTGTTCATGGTTGTGAAGAGCCCAAAACTTCATAATTTCTCATTTTCTTCACAGAAGAAGCTCAACTGATGCCAGCCCTGTGTCCAGGATCTGGGGGGCACCTCTTGAGGATCAGGTACTTACTCCACTCTAGCAGAAGCCAACAGGGCTCAGGCAGGTCCAATGCACCAGGTCAGCTGGGCAATTGCAGAGAGGCTTCTGGAGCTTGTTCTGTTCCTGTAGCACAGACCAGGAGGTCAGCCCCGTGACCCTTGGAGTCATTCTGCCTGGGATGGAGGGAGCAGGTCTATTCTTCCTTCTCAGAGAGCACAACAGGTCTCAAGCAGTGTGACGGTGTTCTGGCAGTAGGGCAGACATTCTGTAATATCCACAGGTCCAAGAGTGTACTGAAGAGTGGGTCTGAAGGTCCTATTTTTATACTGAGTGCCAGCATTCAAATGGAAGAAACTTGTGGAGTTTTCCCCCCACACATGGTTATAGAATGTTCTTCCTCTCTATCCTGGTCCTAGGATGTTTGGGGTGACAAAGGGCTAGTGTGAAGTCCTTTGTATGTCTGTTGAGGCAGCTCCTTTGAAATGTAAGGACGCTGTGCCCAGCTCCACCCCTACTATCATGTTAGGATGACCCATCCCACCAGAACCTAGTCCTTCTGTGTGTTACTGTCTGGGAGGAATATACGAGGCCAACTGCCAACTACAGTTAGTCATGAGACCCAGGATACAGGCTGTGGGCACCAAATAGTTGTAAAATGCCACCTTTCTAAATGTCCAACTGTCAGCTGTTCCCAGTCATGTGACCCAATGACAGGCTACAGGCACTAAATGGCTATGGCAAGAAAATGCCATTAGCATTCCGCCAATCATGTGTTTGCTGTAACACTTTTCGCCTTAAGTGGGATGGGTATGCCCAGACGTGGGTCCGTTGTTCACTCTGCCACTGGATTCAAGCTAGCCTGGCTGCAGAGGGGTGAAACCCCCAAACCAGTCCTAGGATGCTTGTTTCCGGTCCAGGGAGGACCTGGCTTGGCAGTTGGGGCTGGACTGTTCCCATGAGTCAAGACTGATTTGCATATGGCCAGGTCTAAAGGGGGTTGGCATGGTGAGCAAAAGAATAATGGATTTAACCAAGATCTCTTGACTGGGGGTGAATGTTTTGATTTGTTCTGCATTCTGTCCATCAATTGTGTGTCTTTTACCTTTCTAAAAGTGGCATTTTCAGAATTGTCATCTAAAATTCAACGTTATATTAAAAAGGATTTTGAATTAGAATCCATTAGACACCAAACGTGATATCTCTACCTGTTCCCCAAAAAAAGTAATCACTCATTAAATGTAACAAGGTATTCCAATGTTATCCTATGGGAGAGGTTGACCTCACAGTAGTGAAAATCAAAATTGTGCATTTTTCACTACCAGGACCTGATAAACTTAAAAGTACATGTCCAACTTTTTAACCACAATGTACCATGCCCAACGGGTTGTGTAGGGCCTACTGTGCGGGTTACTTATATGTTTTAAAAAAGAAAGTTTTAGGCTTGGCAAAAGTTACATTTGCTAAGTCAAATTGGCTGTGTAAAACTGCACACAGGCTTCAATGATAAGCCTGAGACATGCTTTAAAGGGCTACTTAAGTGGGCGGCACAATAGCTGCTGCAGGCCTGCTAGTAACGATTAATTTACCGGCCCTGGGTATATGGTATACAACTTTAAAAGGAAATTATAAGTTACGTAAATAGGCCAATCATGTGTAAGCCACTTTTCTCATATTTTAGGAAGTGAGCAATAGCACTTTAGCACTGGTTAGTAGTGGTAAAGTGCACTGAGTCTTCAGACCAACAAAAACAAATTAATCAAAAATGGCAGTGAGAAGGCACACAGTTTGGGGGTAGACCATCCCAGGGCTGACAGGTCTAACACTCTTCACAATAGGAATTCCGGTATTCTAGGACATAAGTTGCATTGGTGAGTTAGTTGCAAACCCTTACTTAGGTTGGTATGTTTTCAAGTATACTCATACAGGGGCTACACCTATATCAGCAGTTCAATACAGTGTATCAATAAAATTAAGCCTCACTATTACATATAGTACTCTAAAACCCCACTAAAAATTAAATAAGGGTGCTTGTCTGAATGTATGATGATACTATGCGATCATGTTGATCACGGTATCTTACAACGTGTGTTTTACAACGCAAGTTGTTTCAACGACTTGTGCTGGAGGGTACTGGACTTAGGGACAGTACGATTTACTATTCCAACATCAGTCTACGTACACTAGGGAAGGTGTTGGATAGTAAATCGTACTATTCCTTAGCTTGCAGCGCCCTCCAGCGCAAGTCGTTGAAATGACTTGCGTAGTAAAACCCGCGTTGTAAACCTACCACGGTGAAACTCCAGCGTAGTAAAGCTCGTCTCCCGCTTGGTCTACTATAATAACAGTTCAATGGGTTAAAAGATTTTCACCTCAAATGTACCCTTAAAAGCAGTTGTCCTATTTAATCTCTGCAGTCTGTTTTCCTTTTGATAATCAACACATGCTCAGTTTCTGTGAAATCCATGTGTGTATGTCCTTTATTTGAGGTTGTTACCTGTTTTACCAAGCCTCCTGCATACAGTTTAGTTCCAAGGGTATTGCCTCAAAATTTTCATACTGTATCACTTCAAAATGTACATAATTTCTTAGGCTGTTCGTAATTTGAGGCTGGTACCTGTTTTTGTCAAGCCTCAGTTTGGCTCTAAACTGGCAAATGTTACAAAGACCAAACTACAGATCATATCCAATGACATTTTGACTGAGGTTGACAGATGTTATATATATGTCTGCCAGTCCAACATGACCACTATTCCATTGAATATGATATGTTTTCCACAACTTCTACATCACTAATTACATGAAATGTCATGGGGGAGTACAAACTTTGAGATTTTTCTTGTTTCTCACACACACAGATCTCACACTGTGATACTAAAGGAGTATTCTTTCCGCTACATACTGTAACAAAGTAGAGTAATCACACGCAGGTAACTTGAAGGTATGCCAGGAAGCTATGTATTCTCACCCCATCCATCGGCTGGCACATGCAACAGTCGTAACTCTTTGAATCCTAACATTCCACACATGAACCTTCCAATGTAGAACTACGTTACATCACACTTCTCCTATCTCATACATAACAATAACTTTGTTAACCAATGATGCCCCCCTTTACACAATGCAAATCCAAATACAATAAAAAAACAAGATAAACAACCCCCAAAAAATAAAGAGAACATGCTTTAACACCATATTTAACTTCTCATATAATCTGGGAGATAGGCGGGCGGTTTGTGAATCCTCTTACTTCTCCTGCCATCACCTTCACGTCCCAAATGTAACGGACTCACAGAGGATGAGTGATCCTCCACTGCTCGATCATTTACTCCTTGAGCATGAACCACTCAACTATGATTCCAAATTCTTCCACCATTAGTTTTTGCAGCATTTTTGACCACTTATTTCTCCTCTCTAAACTTGGACCAACTTTGACACCCAACAGGTGCTTTAACCTTTACTCTAACTCCCAAGCGAAACTTAGCTTTTCTAACACACCTCTGGGCCTCAAAATAATTCTCTCTTTTCTGTTAAAAATTAAGTTCTTTCTCTCTCCACTGTCCAAGGTTTCCCAAACCAGTGAAAAATTCTTCCACCCTCTCTTTTAACCCTCTCTAAACAGCAGCACTTAATTCTGGAAGGGTTTCTAAAATCTCCTGTCCCTCACTACCCAAACGGTGAAGTAACAATGCCTGCTTATATTCTGCACTAAGATTTGTGCCACATACCCTGGCATAATGTTAAATTTGTTTCTCCATTTCTGCCACTTTGCTGGTGGATCCCCAGGACTTGTCAGAAAAAAGGGGGTGCGGGAACATTCTGCATTTCATCCACCAACGGAAGTGATGACGAAACACTGACAGTCTGCACAAATTCTGAGTCCAATGTTTAACTCCACTCAATGTGGTCCGAAATTCGCAACAATACACAAAAGTACCTTCACCAATGCTTAAAATGCCTCATATATGTATGCAATTCTTACCCCTTTTTTCTAAATATTAGGCATCAAATTCAAGAATGCTGTGCTTATATATAGCAACACCAATACAATAACATTTAAGAAACAATTATAATATGCATTCAAATCTATTGCAACAAATCAACAGATAACTGGTGTGCTTGTCACCAACCTTGACAAGAATCTGGGTGTTCCTGTCATACTCACCACTCCCACGTTGATTCATAAGACACACAAATCCAAGTCTAAAAAGAACTGGTATGCATGTCACCGACCTTGACAAGCATCTGGGTGTACCTGTCACAGCTCTCACGTTGTTATGGCAAGAAAAGCCAAAGCCCACAAACAGCAATACATTTTCATGGAAAAGCCATAATACTCTTATAGCAAATGTATTTCCTTCCAAAGACGTACAATGGATGCCAATGTGATCACGCAAACCCTGAGTCCAGTGTTTGAGATGGCTTGAGCTTGTTTTTTCGCGCTGCTACGTCATGCGGGTGCAAACACTTCGGCCGAACTTCACTGTTGATGGTGCTTGTATCCTTGCTGTGCGATGACGCACTTGACCCGTCAGAGACTTTGATGAAACGCACTGCCCAAATGCATTTCACCTGCTTCCGTGCTCCTCAATGGGGCTTTGCGGGGGGTGGCCGACCGGAGGGAGGCTCGCCCCCCCGGGGAGTTTGGGGCCCCGGGAGGAAGGGTGGGGGGAAGGATTTAGACAGGGGACAGGAAGGGCGTTTGGGCTGGTTGGGCTGGTTGGGCTGGGCAGTGGCATTTGGGCTCTTTTTGGCTAGTGCCTTTAGGAGCGGCCATTTTGGGTCACTGTGCACCATTTCGTGGGACAGTGACCCAGCAGCCGGGGGGCAGGTTAATTGTTGTAGTAAATTGTGGCCTAGTTGGTTGTCGTGGTTGTGCTTTGGTGGGTTAGCGGGTGGATAACACTGGTTAGGGCGATAGTAGCGTGCGGCGTGAGTTTTTCAGCGTGTGCGCGAGGTCGTGTGGTGGAGCAGAGGACTTTGAGGCGGCAGTGCGGGCGGCGAGGGAGTCAGTACCTGGTAACATGGCGGCGGAGGCTATGGCTGATCCCCGTGTTCGTGAGGCGCTCCGCCTTTTGGGAGAAGCAGGCAGGACGGATCTGCTGAGGGGCGACGTGAGGGTAAGGCCACCGCGGCGCGCTGCTGATGGCGCCGCGGCGGCGGTGGCGGCTTGCGAGCCGCCGCGTTCTCGCGCAAGGAGAGAGGAGGGGGCGGGGAAGAGGGGAGGAGCGGCGCGCAGAGGAGCGGAGCGTGGTGGCGGCCAGCGGGCGGCTGGGGCGCTGAAGCGGGGAGCGGGACCGGGAAAGAAGCGCGGCGGGCGGGGGAAGGTGCCGCTTCAGTTTGTGGAGGGAGCGGGGGGGTCGGGGGAGGCGGGCGGGGTCGGGGAGGCGCACGGGAGGCCGGCGGGAGGGACATCGAGGGGGAAGGGGCCTGCACATGACAAGAGAACTGGGGGGGGCCAGAAGTCGAGAAGGAGTGCCAGGCTGCGGGGGGGGTGGCGGGGGGGACGGGGGCCAAGGACAAGGTGAGCTAGAAGGGGGGGTGCCCGGGGGGGGAGAGGATGCCAGGAGGGGGCGAGTGGTGAAGGGGGGTGGGGCGGTCCGGGGCGCTGATGGGGAGGGGGGAGATGAGGGGCAAGGGGGAGGAGTGGGGGGTTCACCGTTGCTGATTGAAGAATCAGATGAGGGGGAGGGGGAAGGGGTTGAGAGCGAGTTGGACTGGGGGTCATCGTCAGAGGAGGACATGGTGGGACCCAGTAGGCCAGTGTCGCCGCGAGGAGGGGGGAGGGGTGCGGGGCGGGGAGGGGGTCTGGTGGGCGTGGGTAGGGGGCGGGGTAGGGGAGAGGAGGTGGCAGGGGGTTTCGGGGGGGAGGGGGGTTGGGTGAGGGGAGGGGGGAGGGGACGTTTCGGTGAGTGGGGTCACGGGGTGGGGGGGTTGCGGGGGGTTACGGGGGTGGGGCGCGGGGGTGCGGGGCTTGTGGGGGTGCGGGGGGAGGCATGCTGGGGCGGCCTGGAAAATGCGGGGGGTTGGGGGTGGGGGGAGGGGGAGTGGGGGAGGCGACCGGCGCGGCGGGGGTGGCATTCGGCGGCATGGGGGAGAGGTGCATCAGGAGCTTGGGGGGGTTACTCTGATTACCAAGCGGAGGACAGGACAAGGGGGAGTGTGGATTTAGGGACATTGATGACGGAGTGCAGGGACAAGGCAGGTCTGAGTAGGGTGCACACAGGAGGGGTCTTGGTGGAAGGGGGTGGAGTGCTTCAGTCTGAGGAGGAGGGGGAGCTTCGGGAGGGGGAGGCGAGTAATGTTGTTGACAGTGTTTTACAGGTACCACCCCGGCAGACGGTGCCGCGAGTGACGGCCCCCCGAGCGGAACTGGTTAGGTGGCGGGATCCGGTGAGGACGCCAGCCTTGACGCCAGGTAAGACCAGTGCACGACCGGGGAGTGGCTTAGGCGGGCCTCATGGAGGCCAGGCGGAGGGTGGGGATGGCGGATGCCAGGTGTCAGTGGGGACGGATGCGGGGGGAGGGGATGAGGTGAGATTGGTGAAGGGTAGGTATGTGATGGATGCCGGGGAATGTACGGAGGCGGCGGGTGAAGAGGCGCCGGGGCGGGAGAGGCGGCGAAGTCCGGGGGGTCGGCCGTGGGTGCAGCGGTGTCGGTGAGCACAGGGACGGGAGAGGCGGCGAAGCCCGGTGGGTCGGCGGCGTCCAGCGTCGGGGCGAAGGAGAGCTGTGAGGTGCCGGTCAGGAAGCTGCCGTACATGGGGTTGGCAAAGCCCCTGGGGGCGCATTTGTCAATGATGACTAGGGAGAAGATCTGAAGGGGGAGTATGTGGAGATTTTTAAGTTGCTCCACAGGGAGTTGATGGCCAAAGAGGGGTCGAAGGAGGAGGAGCAGGAGTTAGCCAGGCGGCCGAAGGTGCCGGTCACCATTGCGAATTGGTCGGCGGCTTTCCTGATATATGCCAGCGTGTACTGCGAAAAGTACCCCGACAGGGCGGTCGCACTGTTCAAGTACATGGACGTGGTGCGGCGGGCGCAGGTGACGTACGGAGGTCATGCTTGGTCGCATTACGACGAGGAGTTTCGGGCGCACATGGCATCGGATCCGGAGGCAAAGTGGGGAGAGTTGGATGCGGACTTGTACCAGCAGACGATGAGCAGGGCAAAATTTGGCCGCACCATCTACACGGCCAGTGGGCTGCCGCTGGCGCCTCCCCCCTTTTCGGCCCGCCCCACCCGTGGGGGGGTGGGGGCGGGGGGAGCCGGGAGCACTAACAGCGTTGGGCCTGCTGGGACTTCAACAGAGGCTCCTGTCTCAGGCAGGTGTGCCATTTTCGGCACGAATGCTCCGCGTGCGGGAGACGCTACCCGGAGGCGCGTTGTTGGGGGCTTGGGGGAGGCCCTGCACAGGGACAGCATTCGGCACCCATGCCCGGTAGGGGAAGGGGGGGTAAGGGGGGGAGGGGGAAGTACCCTGGGAAAAGGCTTGTTCTCCGGTTAGGCTGGACCGACTGGAACCTCTTTTGGAGGCATATCCGCGGGCGGACGATGCGGCCGTGCTGCGTCGGGGTTTCAGGGAGGGTTTCCGGTTGGGCTACAAGGGTCCGCGGATCGCTCGATGGGCAGAGAACCTGAAGTCTGTGAACGCGCACAGGGGTATCGTCTGGGAGAAGCTCTTCAAGGAGGTGAAGGAAGGGAGGATGGTGGGGCCTTTTGAGGAGGCGCCATTGCCGGATTTGATCATTTCACCAATTGGGGTGGTCCCGAAAAAGGAGCCGGGTCAATTCCGGCTGATTCAGCATCTCTGATGGCCGGAGGGCACGTCGGTGAACGACTTTATCTCAAAGGAGTTGGCGTCGGTGTCGTACTCGTCCGTGGACGTCGCGAGGAGGCTGGTGACGACGGCAGGTCGGGGGGCGCTCATGGCAAAATGCGATGTAAAATCGGCTTTTCGGTTGCTGCCGGTACATCCGGCGGATCATCTGTTGCTGGGGATCCAGTTTGACGGTCTCATATTTGTCGATAGAGCGCTTCCCATGGGGTGCTCCGTGTCGTGTGCCTTGTTTGACAGATTCAGCTCCTTCTTGCAGTGGGTTTTTTCCTGGCGCACAGGCTCTGAGGCGATAACGCATTATCTGGATGACTTCTTCCTGGTGGGTCGGCCCGGTTCGACGGACTGCCAGCAGCGACTGGACAGTTTTACCGACCTGATGGGTTACCTAGGGGTTCCTTTGGCGCCAGAGAAGACGCATGGTCCCAGCACGGTGCTGTCGTTCCTCGGGATAGAGCTCGACTCAGCGGCCATGGAAGCACGCCTACCGGAGGAAAAGCGGGTGGTGATGATGGACTTGGTAAAGGGCAAGTTGGCCAGGCGAAAGGTGACGGTGCGGGAGGTGCAGGTGTTGCTGGGGCATTTGAACTTTGCGTGCCGAGTGGTGCGAGCGGGGCGGACGTTTTGTCGGTGACTGGGTTTGGCTTTGTCCGGGTTGACGCTGCCCCATATCATGTGCGCCTATCGGCGGGCTCGAGAGAGAGGACCTGAGCATGTGGCTGGCTTTTCTGGGGCGTTTCAACGGAGCGCCCATGGCGCCCCCGGAAGACTGGGAGTGGGACGTGACAATGTCATCGGATGCGGCGGGAGTCGGAGGTTTTGGACTCTACTGGGCAGGCAGGTGGTGCGCGGAGACATGGCCGGAGCAGTGGCAGGCGGGGGTAGGAGCATTGCGTTCCTGGAGCTGTTCCCGTTGGTGGTGGCTGTGACAGTGTGGGCGCAGGAGTTGGCGCACAAGCGTGTTTTGTTCAGGGTGGACAATATGTCGGTGGTGCAGGTGGTGAATCGGCAGTCCGCAAGGGAGCCCCAAGTGCTGAAGTTGATGCACGTTTTCGTTTTGAGGTGTTTGGAGCATGATATTTTGTTCCAGGCTCAACATGTGCCGGGAGTGGACAATGACATTGCTGATACTTTGTCTCGTTCCCAGTGGCAGAGGTTCCATGGGCTAGCCACGGAGGCAGCGGCAGACAAGACACGGGTGCCGGAGGAGCTGTGGTTGGTGGCAGAGCGCGGGTCGTTGAGTTGGTGAGGTCGTCCCTGGCAGCGTCCACGTGGAGGAGTTATGAGCAGGCTTGGCTGGAGTTTCTACGTGGTGGAGCGGTAAGGCAGCGCGGCAAGTGGCGTCGTGAGGAGCAGGTGGTGCAGTTCATGCTGGGGTTAATGGACAAAGGACTGGCGAGAGTGACGATAGCAGGAAAGCTGGCAGGGGTGGCTCTCATGGGCAAGCTCTGGTGGGGTTATGCACCTTCAGCGGGAGAATTGGGGGGGCGTCTTTTGGAGGGTTGGGAGAGAGAGAAAGGGGCTTGGGCGCGGCGGAGACGGCCAATTACGGAGGCGATGTTGGAGGGCTTGGTGGGCAGTTTGCCGGTAGTGTGCAGGGACTAGGCGGAGACGGTGTTGTTTTCCACACTGATGTCATGGATGTTTTTTGGAGCTTTTCGGGTGTCGGAGTTGGTAGGTTTGAAAGGACGTCCGGGTTTGACCTGGGGGGAGGTGGAGTTGCGAGGCCGGAAGGTTGCGGTGCGGCTTCGTCGGTCCAAGACAGATCAGCGTGGGGAGGGTACTTGGGTGTTGTTGGGTCCAGGGGGAACGGAGGCAATGTGTCCGGCAGAATGGGGGAGAAGACTGGCGGCCGGACGGGTGCAGGATGGTGCAGTGGTCTTTGGCAGGGGAGATGTGGGTCGGGTGACAGCTGCGCAGTTGCTGTGGGTCCTGCGGCACGCCCTATGGTCTATGGGTGAGGATCCGAAGGAATTCGGGACGCATTCCTTTCGCATCGGGGCGGCGACGGAGGCGGCGCGGAAGGGTTGGGGGAAGGAGGAGATTAAGAAGCTGGGGCGCTGGAAATCAGACTGCTATAAGACATATGTCAGGATGCGGGGGTAGTTTTGGAATAGACTTGAAGTTTGTGCGCGCTGCTCACATATGTATCTTTACAGGTGCGGTGGCAGGGCCTGCTGCAGCAGCGATGAGCATATACGTGGTGGGCCATTCCTTTGTAAAGAGAGCGGAGAGGGCAGAATGGGAGAAACACAGGAATCTCAATTTGGAATTGGATGAGCAGTTGTTTAGGTGTCATTGGAGGGGAAAAGGGGGCATGCGTTGAGTTGGTGCCGGTTTTGAACAATGTTGTGCAGGGGGGGGGGGTCTGTCCAGATGTGGTAGTCATCCACTTGGGTGAGAATGATTTAGTGCAGTGTAAGGTACTGGCACTGGTGAAGCAAATGAAGAGGGATTTGCTGGAGATCAGGAGACAGTGGGCGGGGCGTTATGTCATTTGGTCGGAATTCATACCCAGGAGATGTTGGAGGGGGGCGGAGAGACCTGGGGCCATTGACAAGACTCGGAGGAAGATTAACAGGGAGATGCGGGCCTTTTGTGGGAAGGAAGGAGTGGGCAGAATGGAGCATCCGGAGCTGAAGTATGGGGCGGTCTACTTTTTTATGGAAGATGGAGTACATTTCATTTATCGAGATATGGGATGGAGCTCTATATTGTGCAGTTGAAGGAGGCAGTACCGGGCGGTAGGGGTGCACAGGTATCCAAAGGTGCAGGGGTCCTAGGGGGGGTCGAAAGCCGTATGGGGGCTTTCGAGTGGCGCTTTTTCCTAGTTAAACGGGGGAGGTAGGATAGGAGGAATGAGTTTTCCTGGCAGAGGGGGAGGGAGTGTACATATGGCAGGTGTTTAAACAGTTGAGGCAGGCGTTTGGGTAATTGGTACTAATGTTTATGTTGTTGGCGGGGAACTGTTTAGGGGTGGGGGTGGGGGGTTTTGGTCAGGTATACGTATAGTTAGTTAGGCCTAGTTTTGTACGGCAAAGGCCAAGGATGTGGTATATTTTCAGGATGCACCTGTTTCCCAATAAAGCGACCTTTATCACACCTTACATCTGTCTCCAGTCGGTTCTTCCCCTCCCCGTCTCCCGATGGGCCCCAATGGGGCTTTGCGGGGGTGGCTGACCGGAGGGAGGCTCGCCCCCCCCCCGAAGTTTGGGGCCCCGGGAGGAAGGGTGGGGGGAAGGATTTAGACGGGGGACAGGAAGGGCGTTTGGGCTGGTTGGGCTGGGCAGTGGGATTTGGGCTCTTTTTGGGCTAGTGCCTTTAAGAGCGGCCATTTTGGGTCACTGTGCACCATTTCGTGGGACAGTGACCCAGCAGCCGGGGGGCTGGTTAATTGTTGTCCCACCCACCCTCCCTTTAGGTCCTGTTTGTTGGGGGGGTAGCAGGGGGTTGTGTCTTGGGCCTTGATAGTTCGGGAGGGGAAAAAAGGGTTTTGTTGGAAGCAGGTGCGTTCTGGGCTAGGGTTGACTGGATGTGCTGTCGCTGGGAGCAGGTGCTGGAAAGTTATGTGGGGTGGCGCTTTTTCCTAGTTAAACGGGGGAGGTAGGATAGGAGGAATGAGTTTTCCTGGCAGAGGGGGAGGGAGTGTACATATGGCAGGTGTTTAAACAGTTGAGGCAGGCGTTTGGGTAATTGGTACTAATGTTTATGTTGTTGGCGGGGAACTGTTTAGGGGTGGGGGTGGGGGGTTTTGGTCAGGTATACGTATAGTTAGTTAGGCCTAGTTTTGTACGGCAAAGGCCAAGGATGTGGTATATTTTCAGGATGCACCTGTTTCCCAATAAAGCGGCCTTTATCACACCTTACATCTGTCTCCGGTCGGTTCTTCCCCTCCCCGTCTCCCGATGGGCCCCAAATTGCGCTCAGCAGCGGGCACTTTCTCTTACCTCTGCTGGCGGTCTCCAAAACCACAGTGAAATATAGGCAACGAGGCTTGAAAACCCTGCGGCGCAACACTGCTGCCCCAACAGCCACTCCTCCATACGCCATAGTGCCACACTCCACACCTCACAACACATAATGTTGAGGTGAGTGAAACCGCCTGGATCCCGAATTCGTCACCAGTGTAACAAAGTAGAATATTCACACGTAGGTAACTTGAAGGTATGCCAGGAGGCTATTTATTTTCACACCACCCATCGGCTGGCACATGCAACTGTCGTAACTCTTTTATTCATAACATTCCAACAGATGAACAATGTAGAACTACATTACATCACACATCCTATAATCTGAGTTAGACAAGGATTCCATTTATTTTTGGTCCTAAATAATATCTCTAGTCCTCTTCTGCTGAGCCTGATTTTAAGCACTTTATTATGTCTGCGAGATGCAGAAGACATGCAGGCAGTACTCAACTGTGCTTGCCCATGTAGATCTGTGCGTTTATGAGTAGCCCTTTGAGAGTTATTTGGAAGCTTCCCCTTCCCTTCTGATGAAGGGACATTTAATCTGCCCCTTTGCTCCATCTTCCTGAACGTCCCTTTGAAAATCACCCTGTGACTGTGGCACTAAGGATCACCACACTCTGCGAATTGCCTGAGAGCAATGGGCTATCAGGACAAGAGATGATGCCCATCAGGTCTTCCGCATTCCTCGACATAGTGCCGAGGAGCCTAAAGGTAATTGATGAACATGGATAGGAACAGACAGTCCCCAGTGCAGCACGGGCTTCCCTGCATATAGATGAGGAGCCAGTCACACACCAAAGTCCGTCATTTGGTGGACTGTAAATCTAATGAGCTGGAAGAGGTCCAAAACCACATTACACTCCACAGAGAAACAAATGGACCAGCAAACACTATTGAGAAATCAATCTTCATTGATCCATTCAATCATATTGCTCCCTGGCTTCACTAGAATTCTCCAGAACATACATCTACTGTTGGGAGCTCTCCAACATAGATCCATCACTGGTCAGAAACAACTGGTTAACTAGGAACTGTTTATTCCAGCACTCCCATTTGGGAGATGTGCACACATAACCCCCTGAAGTCAGGTAGTGCTGTTCATTCTGAAAGAAGTAAATGTCAATGTCTTTCTTGTTCATTAGAAAACCAAAGAACCAGAAAATTGTTTGTGTTTACTGAGTTGATTAGTTGGAGGGTTGTAATGTTCTACATCCATTTGCTTCACCATGCCCTTACTTTCCGAATTTCCTATCTGCCACTGGGGCGCAGTCAGCTATCTTCATACTCTAGCCTGTACTTGCCATTCTCCCTATCCTTTCACCTCAAGCACTGCAGTATCCCAGGCTGCCCACTCCCCTTGGGGCATGGCCCAGTTTCTTATATCTATTACTGTGGTTGTTTATCTTTTCCTCATTGTTTTTCCATTGCTGAGCACCAAAATCTTACATGTTTGCTTATGTTTTCAATATAGACTCCTTTAAGGATGTCAATAATGTGCTGCCAGGCATGCACGATTTGCTTGAAGTGCTCTTGTGGTTAGAATTGTAATAAGTTGGCCCCACTTTGACAATGATAGCAGTCACTTATTTTTCTTGCATTGGTCTTTTCCTACACAACACCCTCCAGGCTCAATGAGCAAATAAGTGCTTGATTAGATTTCAAGGTTATTAGCGTATCCATGGTACACTAATATTTTTTTTATATTGTGTACTGACAGGTGTATGCCACGTGTGTGCCACTCCAAGATGAGATGCGCTTACAGATCTATTTCTATGATTATGCTTCCCAGAAATTCTGAGCTACAAGTAGGGCATATTCAGTTGTTAATTTGTGCTGGTGTTTGCCAGTGCTCTGCACCAGGATCTAGGGCCATATGTATGACCATTTTTAGCGGTCACAAACGGCAAATCAGGCTGTTTGTGACCGCTAAAACGGCCTGCAGCATATATCAATCCTATTTTGCGAGTCGGTAACCTGTTACCGACATAAAATAGGGTTTGCAAATCGCTATTTGGAGGGTGCGTGCCAACAGCGTCCCTTCCTAATAGTGAGTCACAGGGGGATATACAATTGTTTTGCGGCTGAAATGTAGTCACAAAACAATTGCACTTTACCACCTACTTCAAGTAGGTGTTAAGCCATTCGCAAACTGGAAGGGGCCCCAGGGGACCCCTTCCCCTTTGTGTTTGGCAGCAAATACAATTTTCAAGAGCAGACAGTGGTCCCACGGACCACTCTTCAAAAATGAAACAGAAACATTTTATTTTTGCTTTTTAAATGCATCTCATTTTCCTTTCCGTAAAATGGGCTGCATTAAAAAAAAAAACGTTATTGAAACAGCAGACATGGTGGTCTGCTGTCCCCAGCAGGCCACCATCTCTGGGAGTGCCGGCCATTCCCAATGGGTCGCAAATTGCAATCTGCTTCATGAATATTAATGATATATGTCCCTTGCAATCCATTTGGAAATCGCAAACAGTGTCTGAGACACTGTTGTACATTTCACTTTGTGACTCACTATTTGCGAGTTGCAAAAATCGCAATTTGTGAGTCGCAAAATAAAATGGTCGTACATGTGGCCCCTAATTCTTAACACAGCACTTTTTATGGTGGCGCTGTCTACCTATTTTCAGCAGAGCACATCAGTTTAGCAATGCAATGTGCACTATAAAATATTAATAGCAGTGGGCCCAGGCCATCACTGATGCCAGTCTGCAGCACCTGCAAGGGCAGTGGGTGGTGCAATCTGCTAATACATCCGTAGTAATATCTTGGACCCTAACACTTCAGAAATTAACCACGGGTCATATTCACCCCAATCATATTTCTCAATAGAGTGTGGAACACTCTACTAACATGCCTGAATGCACGAACACACTTATGATCCTGTTTTCCCTACAAAATAGTACTCCATCCCTTATTAGGCCAGTCACTGTCAGCGAGGACCGCAGGTAGAAGACCCTGTCACATGTCTGTTTTTTCGGCGTGCGACAAAAACCTACAACACTAGAACATGGACCCACCAGTAGCTATGTCACTCAGGCATCAAAAAGGTTGTGTTCTCCATTGATAAATGCAGACTCTTTGTCAAAGACTGCTGGAATAAAATCTAAGATCACATGGATAAGGCAAAAGTCTCTGGCAATTTCCATATTATCTCCTAGGTAAAGTGAGTAGGTAAACAATAACTAGGAATACAATTGTCAACAGAGTGCATCTTATCAACAGGTGCATACTACTGGTGTGAGCTATTTTGCACCCAAATATCAATGCACAAGTAGGGTCAAGGTGCAGCATTACTTTCCTACATATCAGTGTCTGTGTCTGTATGCATACTTGCTATCAACATAGTCACCGTTAGGTGAGTGTGGTACAGGAGATCAGCCTGACATAGAAAAAGGCAAGAAGCTGTTAACATTAACTTGCGTAGTATGTGTTGGTTAGAGCATACAAATTGTCTGCCAATGTTCTGCCACATACTTAGTGATGGACACTTTGAGAATCTTCTTTTGTCCACTTTGCCAGTGCAATACCTTTTTTCTGCAATGATCAAAGTCATAAAGGATTCCTTGATTTGCTGGGAGCCACATGGCCATGCCACTAAGGGAACAGTCACATTTGAAGACGCATCTTGTGCATCTGCAGTGCAAACATCCCTGACAGAAGGGGACAGGGCAGCAGATTTGATATATTCTAGCTCCTGTTTTTTAAGAATAGAGAACGAGGAAAGCATGGCTTGGAAGTCGACAAGATGGCAGTGGATCTTTTAGCTCCATCGCAACATGGTCTGCTTTTTCGACTTTTGCCACTTTTCAAGTTATATGTCTCCTACTGTGTTGTTCTGTCCATCCAGTGATGCTTGCACTTCTAGGGTTTCTTGAGATGTTTTTTTGCCAACGTACATCAGCGTTTCTCTTGCCATGACACTGTGCATTGTGCACTTACTAATTCAACTTCATTCCTCTCACATTACCACAACTTTCTCAGTTATGTGCCCAAAGATTTACATTATGTAACTTGTTTTTCTGGTGATTTTTCTGCTGGAGGCTACCCTTGCTCTCGAGGAGCTTGAATGAATACATTCTAGGTACATTTTGATATTTTATTTCTCAAACAAGGTTCTTTTCTACAATGGGTTTGCTCTTCAACATGTTTCTTATGGTATAATATTTCTGATCTCATGCTTTTTCATGGTAACCCCCTACACATTGCTTTTACATTACCATGTTTTTATCTGCTCATAATTCATGACATTTAATGCTATATGGAAGCTTACCGTATAATAACTATAATGCTTTCTATCTTTTTGCATGGACTATTTTTATGGGCAGAACAAAATATATTCTAGGGTACTTAATACTAGAGATTTAACCAAGACAATGGTCAATATCACACTCCATGGTGCTAAAGCAGTTAACTCAAGAGTGAAGCCCAAGAGAACAAAAAATGATCTACCTTAGCTACAGCCTCTTCCAACGATCCTATTTTGAATACAATATTAGATTACATTAGAGTATTACATCCATTTAGGAAAGCTATCAATGAGCAATTACAACAAATATAGGGTAGAAGAATCCTTATATAAAGCCGGATGATTAAGATGTAGCAATGTATTAACATGGTCCAGGGCATTACTAGAAAAATCCCTCTGATGGAGCAGGAAATTGTGAAACAAACTCCATACAGAGGATTTGGAATATAGAAATCAGTGTAATAACCTTTGCCTGTGTGGTTTACAGATGGTGATGAGGGGTACAATTTCCTTGACTTCTTACAGAAATTAATTCCTGTGCTTCTAATATCTCCAGTTCACCTACTATTAACGTATAATGTGCTCATCATCTAGGAAGGCATACTTTTCATTACTTCAAAGCTAGAGGTATTATTATGTGGGAGTTTACTGACATGCTCAATGTACAAAGAGCTGCTAAATAAAAAAGAGATTTATCTGGTCTTGCAACCACCTGTTTCTCTTCTAGGATGCCAGTTGTAAGGAATGTCTCACTATGCGACACTTTAAGAGAAAACTTAACTTCATCCTTGTATATGCAAAATAGCTCACAATGGTTCTAATAAATCCCTTGATGGTCCTGTCAAGGTAAAAGTCTTTCTTCGGAGTGTATGTCCACACAGGACAGAGGCTGGTTCTACTGCAACATGGAGACATTGTTTATTCTTTTTTTATTTTTTACTGATTTGTTATTTGTTTGTATAATGTGGCTTTTTTCATTCTGTTTTGTTTAGTATTACCAAAAAGGTTGCTCTGATTTCCTTACAAGACTGGAGGCTACAATCATGCAACTTCCTTTTATTGCTGCTCCAACATGCAGCCCTTTAAAGAACATAAAATACATCATAAACCAAACATACCAGTTTTAGAACTTTCAAAACAATATGCAACTCCACGTCACTAAGCTAGCCCTCTTTTATTTGATGCCCCTTGACAAGATAAGTACTATGGCTTTATCTATATTTGCTATCTCTTTATTATGTTTAATAATGATTATTACGACTTTCAGGTTTGGTTCACCTTTACCTACTTTCAGGTAGGTTGGTGTTTTGTATCACCCCTCCAATTTATGGTCGGGTTCTCATGTCCTCAGATTTTTTTAGCCATGTAGTGCCTTTCCCCTTGCTTACAAGGGGCTCAGCACCTGTATTTTCCAGGCGATCGCAACATGCTCAGCGCTTGTATTTTCCCAGCGCGAATGCAACGCACTGGTTTTCAGCCTGAAACTCTTCCCTGCGGCCTGCAGTGACCTTATTAGGGGCCCTGTGCGTCTTTTAAAAGATACGCAAGCCCTACATAGCAGGCTCAGGACAGGCTCTCCTGCATTCCAGAAGAGCACATCTGCCTGTAGCAGCCGCTTTGCTCACCGGCGGCCGATTCCTACCCCAATTTCCTCTGGCACAGCTGATTCCTCAATAGTAACTGAAAGAGGACTTGGAGTCTTAGCGCACATTTACCCTTGGGCTTTAAGCCCTTTTCGATAAAAGCGTTCAGCATTCATACACTGTTGCCATGGCAATGCACTCTCCCTTTAATGGTTACCATTTGGAAGACAAACTGACAGGGAGTGTTCTGGTCAATCTGTAGATACCTATTTAGTAGGAAAACAAATGAAAAACGGGAAGTATTAGCCAGAAATGGCAAATACAGTTTTCTTTAAGCTCTCTTCTTTATTTTAATACTTGACAGAAAATTGTCCCCATTATGTCTGTTAAGGGCATTACCCAGTGGCACACTGGCACACTGACCCTGTTATTAGTGAGGATATTTTTAGAAACTGTTTGACAGAGAGCTTAAATCTTCCCTGAAAGAGGCGGTGGAAGCTGTTTTGCTAAAAGAAAAATTGATTCAGCCTCTCTAGAGGAATATTTCTCTTTTTCTGAGGAGGAGACCGCTCTGATTGTCCAAAAAAGAGGTTAGAAAACTAAGGAATCCAAACATCTCAGGGATGAGGAACACACTTGGGTAGCCTGAGTGCTACAGTAGACTGCGGTGTCCATGGCAGCACAATTAGCAGGAGTGACCATGTTGGCACAATTGATCTGAATGTCCCTCGCAGCACAAATAGAATGAGTGGCCTTCATGGCACAAAAGACTGCAGTATTAATACGGATGATGATTAGTTATATGGCGATGAGGTGGAGAATGAGGTGGACGAATATGTTTTTTATCCAGAGGAAACGTTGGAGGCCGATTTCCTCAATGAGGATTTGGACCAACCTTCAATTTCAAAGGCTATCAAAGACCATTCAGGTGTGGGGATGTTTAACCCTACCTGCATTACTCACTCAAGGGCATCAGACTGGTGGCTTATGGACCACGTGACCTCCTTTATTAGGTTTGATTTTCCACTGGTATCTTTTTCCAAGGGGCATGCGGGTCAGGTGGGAGGTGCTGTCATTTAGTCACACATTCGTTAAAGATTCCAGCACTACAGGATTACCTATACACCACCACACTGTGACACGGCGGCGGACGGAGTGGTGGTGTATAGGTAATCCTGCGGTGCTGAAATCTTTGACGAATGTGTGACAAAAAACCGGCACTTCCCACCTGATCTGCATTCCCCTTGAAAAAAGATACCAGTGTAAAATCTACTGTGGACAAAAAAGACAGTTGAGCGCATTAGGCCTCATGATAGTGCATGGAGTGCGTGCACAATATAGTAGCAGGGCTGATAAAATAGAAAAATAGCCATGACAGAGGCCTCAGACCCACATGGGCTAACTAGCGAGGGCTGAAACATGTTGGCACTTTAAAAGGGTTACAACTGAACAATCATATTCAGTAAAACCCAATAAGTTCACGTTTTTATACATACCTCAGGTACCCTCCAAATAAAACATCGTGATAGGGTATACCTGGAGGTATTTTTAAACATCACTCATCTGGATCCCTGCATGTACAGTATTGCTTTATCTAAGAACTCCCATTCCATCTATGGTTGAGTCCGCCCGGGTAGTATCAGGCGCTGATGATGAAGCATGTCACGATAAGTGAGTGAGGCGTCTACTCCAATATCTTTGGATACCCTTACCATCTTAGATAAAGTGGAGGGAGATTATCACATCCTGACAGAGTCCCTTTTAACAAAAAACCCAGAGTTCCCAAGGAGAATTCTCAAGGTAGCGGTTGCTTATAAGTGTTAAGTCCTTACTAAAAGTGTCAGCCAAGGGTGTTTTCCTACCATCAGCAGCAAATTACACTGGTAGATAAAGAAGTTACCAAAATGTTGCTCAAAGGAGCAATTTGCAAGGTCATGGACTCAGAGAACGGTTTTGTAAGTACAGTTTCTCTAGTGAAGAAGGGTTGGCAATCAGTAATAAACTTGAAGGAATTAAACATGTTTTTGGTTTACTGGCACTTAAAGATGAAAGGGATCCATCTTCTGGGAGACATTTTACAACAAAAAGACTGGCTAGTGAAGTAAGATCTGAAAGACATCTACTTCACAATTGCCTTGGATCTAGGTTTGCATAAGTATTTAAGGTTCAGTTAGAGAGGTATTGTGTTCCAGTTCACCTGTCTTCCCTTTGGTCTGTCGTCAGCCCCTTGGTGCTTGAGCAAGAGGAGAGTACATTTATTGATTTATCTACACGAAATGTTACTGATGTCTCAGGGTCAGTGGGAATTGCTGAAGCACATAAAGTGGTCAACGGACCTCTTAGAGAACTTAGGGTTCATTATCGGTGTGTAGAAGTCAATCATGACTCCTACACAGAATTTGGATTTTCTGGAATTTCAAGTGGATACCAATATAACCCAGCTTTGTCTTCCTCAGAAAAAATCGACAAAGATCAAGAACGAGGTAGCTCATGTTCTAGCGAAGGAAGTAGTGACTTTGAGAGGAAGTAGTGGGACTTTTGTAATCCTCCATTCAGGCCGTTTTCCCCGGCCCTTTGCATTACAGGGCTCTTCAGAAATTGAAATCCCTGAGTTTGGGGAAAGAACTTTGGTATTCAGATGTAGTTCCCCTGTACCAAGAGGCTTGAGGGGACTTGAAGTAGTGGTTAAACAATCTGGAGTGCTGGAACGGCAAAGCAATATTTGGGAATGTTCCAGAATTCACTGTAGAGTCAGATGCAAGATACCTTGGTTGGGCAGCAAGGTTAGGAGAGATAGAAATAGCTGTATCCTACATCAATCATCTAGGTGGAACGAAAACGAAACAAATTGCAGATCTAGCCAAGGAAATTTGGGGTCATATTAGCAAGAACCTTGTTAAAATTATCGCTGTTTTAGTGGCAGGAAACTGCCGCTAAAACGGCGATAATGGGCTTGCTAATATGCGTTATAGAATTCCAATAGAAGCCCAGGATAGATGTCCTGCACATCTCAACTGGGCTTCTATTGAAATTATATAAAGCATTTTATTAAGCCCATTACTACCGTGTTAGCGGCAGTTTCCTGCCACTAAAATGGTGATAATTTTAACGAGGTTCTTGCTAATACGCCGCTTGGTTTTTTTGTTGGGATCAGAAAATTCTCTTGAAAGTAGAGTTTATCCCAAGTCATCAGAACAAGAGAGCAGACTAGAACCCAAGATTTTTGAGGAACAACAGCGACTGGAAGCTGACTCCAGTGTATTTCAGAAATATTCAGGATTTGTGGGATACCTTTCATGTAGATCTATTTGCCAGCAGATTGACATTCCAAATAGATGGTATTACAGCTGGAGGCCAGATCCCCGAGCATGTCCTAACCTGGCACAATTCAAGAAACTTCTCAAAGCCTGGTTGTTTTGATAGAGCACTATCCATCCTGAAATCTGCCTCCCAGGCACCAAGAGATCCCCTTGGTGATGATTTGCTGTGCCTTACAAATATTAAATATAAATAAAAATACAAATTGGCAGTATAAACATTGGCACAGGCTTGGGATGGAGGGAATTGCTACACATTCCCTCCATTTGCACTCATGCAGAGGGTGTTTTTAAAGGTCCGGAGGGAATGATGGCACATTGTTCTGGTAAACTAGTTTTGAAACTCCCAAGTTTGGTTCCCTAGAGTAATGGAACTAGCAGTAGAGATTCCCCGGTTGATTCCAGGGAGTCTAGGCCGTATGGAAGGGAAGGAAGGAGAGGAGCATCCTTTAGCACTAGAAGGAATTTTGAAACTTATTGGGAGGATTTCAGGAGATCTGGTAGATACTTTGCCCTTTCGGCAGAGGCTAGGAATCTATTGGTTGAGTCATGGACACCAGGTACCAGGAAAAGATACACAGGCATGTGTTGAAAGTGGTGTAGTTGGTGCTTGGACAGGAATTTGATTCCCGTAGAAGCTCCTGCAGTAGATGTGGCAAACTACCTTGCTGATTTGTACAAATCAGGACGGTCCTATAAAACTGTTAACTGTTACATATCTAGTGTTTCAGCAAGACATTCTTTGGTAAATGGCTTTGCTGTTGGCAATGATCCTTTGGTCCACAGAGTGATGAAGGGGATAAGACTCTGGAGACCATCTAGGGATATGGGGGCATATTACCAACCAATAGAGATAATTTTTGTCTCTAACTTGTTTAGAGACAAAAATTATCGCCGCAAATCGGCGATTTTTATCGCAGATAAACCTTGCTATTAGCAAGGTTTATCGCAAATGCGATAAAAAACGGCCGCAATGCATGAATATCGCTGAAAAGTCAGCGATATTCATGCATTATCGAGCAAATGCTCTTAGCCATGTTATCCACCTCCCATTGGATAACATGGCTAAGAACTGCTCCTGGGCAAGTGTTAGCTTTTGGAGATATTCGCGCTTAGCGCGAATATCTCCAAAAGTTGGTAATAGGAGATAGCGATGTTAGCGACTGTTTTCAGTCGCTAACATCTTGGCACGCCCACTTTGCATGTCATTAGTGATAAATATCACTGACATGCAAAGCGGGGCCCAAGATGGTCACTATCTCCTATTAGCTGTCGCTAACTGTCTGTTAGCGACAGCTTGGTAATAGGGAGATAATTTTATCTCCGCTTTCTTGGCTTTGAAAGCCAAAAAAGCGGAGCTAAAGCCCCTTGATAATATGGGGGTATATTATCAACAACTAGCGATAATTTTTGTCTCTAACTTGTTTAGAGACAAAAATTATCGCCGCACATCGGCGATTTTTATCGCAGATAAACCTTGCTATTAGCAAGGTTTATCGCAAATGCGATAAAAAACGCCCGCAATGCATGAATATCGCTGAAAAGTCAGCGATATTCATGCATTATCGAGCAAATGCTCTTAGCCATGTTATCCACCTCCCATTGGATAACATGGCTAAGAACTGCTCAGGGCAGGTGTTAGCTTTTGGAGATATTTGCCCTTAGCGCAAATATCTCCAAAAGTTGGTAATAGGAGATAGCGATGTTAGCGACTGTTTCCAGTCGCTAACATCTTGGCACGCCCACTTTGCATATCATTAGTGATAAATATCACTGACATGCAAAGTGGGGCCCATGATGGTCGCTATCTCCTATTAGCTGTCGCTAACTGGTGTTAGCGACAGCTTGGTAATAGGGAGATAATTTTATCTCCGCTTTCTTGGCTTTTAAAGCCAAAAAAGCGGAGATAAAACCCCTTGATAATATACCCCATGATTCCTTATGGAATGTTAATTTTGTTTTTGACCTTTTTGTCTCCTGGCCTGAAAATACCTATCTTTTTTTTAGGCAAATATCACAGAAATTAGCAACTTTGCTAAGTCTAATCTCTTTTCGAAGAGTGGCAGATGTTAAGGCATTAGAAGTTTGCAACAGGTTTTATTTCCCGGATGTGGTCTACTTTGAGATTTGGAAAAGGACTAAAACCATGCCTGAAAGCATATTCCATACCTTTTTCAATTACGGCAAGAAATCGTGTGTAGTGACTTGCATGAGAGTTTATGAACAAAGAGTTATGGAATTTGAACCAGATGGTGAGGATCAGTTGTTCATTTTCTATATAAAACCCTGTAGGGTAGTTTCAACGGCTACTATTTCTCAGCGGGAAAGAGCAATGGTGTCCGAGGCAGGAATTGATTTGTACAAGTTCAGGACATACTCTTCTAGGGGAGCAATGGCTAGTAAAGTGTTTGGGGCAGGTGGTACACTTGCAGACATTCTAAAAGTGGCCGAATGGTTAAGTGCTAGCACTTTTTCAAACTTTTACCTTAAAGCAGTGAAGCATGTGAGTAGCGTGGCACTGGGGAGCTTTTAACATGCATAATGGTAGCCTACGGTCTTGCAATGAAATGGCGATTCTCCAATTAGCATACAGAGAGAATCTTGATGTCTTTACAGACAACGGGGCTAATATTATCCCACCCACCACTCCCAATTAGTTTAGTTTCATTGTTCACTATTGTTTATTATAATTGTATAATTAACTTGATATTTCTTTACAGAGGTAAATGATTATTTACTTCAATAAGAATATTTTAGTGGTATCACTTGGTTTCTTCTTTCTTTCAGAAAACTCTCTGCATTAAGAATATTTTCCAGTCAAGCCAAGGAGCATCTTTTGTTTTCGTTGCAGCCTAAAAGATGGCTATGCATTGTAACGAGGAGTAATATATTGTTTTGAAAGTTTTAAAACTGGAATGCCTAATTTATGATGTATTTTATGTTCTTTGAAGGGCTGTATGTTGGGGTAGTAAGAAAATAATGTTAGCCTCAATTGTCTTTAATGAAATCAAGATTCTCTGTGTATGCTAATTGGAGAATCACCATGTCTTGTTGCAGGGATCCGAATCTCTTTTTTATGCTTTCTTTTCAGATCTGGGTTCTGTCCCTTGATCTGCTGTTCTACAGATGCGTCACTTTCTTGTAAATCTGCTCCTATATTATTGGTCAACAATATTTTAGAAGACTGTCACAATTTAAAATAAATTTCATGGATGCGAACTATGTAAGTCTTTCTCATGACTGAATGTCAGAAAGCTTCTGTAGGCCAACCTATTCTTTTTAGGTGCACACTTTCCAAGTGAATTCTCAATGTTGAAGGTCATTATTTATCAGTATTGACTTTATATCTTATGGCATTCCTAAAACATTCCAGTTTTGCTACGATTGATGCAATGGATAGATTTGGTGAATGAGCCATATGATTACATCATCCACCTTTCCTCAAATGCAAAATCCTCAGCCAGTACCCTTTGCCACCATCATTGTGTGAGAGGTCATTATAAAATACATAGATGAGTGGAAAGGAGTAATTCTGTCTTACAATCTTGACCATCTTCATAGCATCCATAATGGTAGTATTGAGTTCAATTTGGAGGTGGGATATTAAGAGAAGAGCCTAATGATATTGTTTTCTTCCACAAGCATATTGTCACTTCCTGAATTGCTCATTCATACTATAGCGCATCCACAGTTTTATCAGGAGATCCACAATGTTCTTATATTTCATCCATTTTTAGATTACTAGTTGAGATAATTCTACCCTTTGCTCTGTGGAAATGATAGCCACTCCGACACCTATGTACCTGGTAGATCACTGGATATTTGCTGCCTTCCCTAAATAACTGAGGGGCATATTAGCAAGAACCTCGTTAAAATTATCGCTGTTTTTAGTGATATAGCAATAAGATCATTTCACTTCACTACATGAAATACATCAAATAAATATAAATCAATTACCAATAACATGACTTGCATTAGATTTGCCTGGTGATGAGGAGGGAGTGATTGAACAAGTAAAATCATGCTTTCCCGGGGCTTTTAGAATTACATCTAACGCTATTTTTCACAATGAGATACCTTTAATGTGTTGTCCAAAATGCAATATTGTTTTTGAAACACCCATGAAAGCAGAGGCCAGGCTTTGAAAGGCATTAACAGCAGAATCAAGAGTCCCTTCTTAATCCATTCTTCTAGCAAATTGTGCTCCGTTTCTGTGTACTTTCTTACTGGAAGGTGGACAGCACTCTTCAGGCGTAATGTCACTCTGCAATGCATACAGCATTCACACATATATTTCCCTCCCGGCTATCATGCTTCTTATAAAGCAGGCCTGAGGCAAAAACTGTAAGAAAAGACTTTTGTTTTGCATGATCACTCCCATTTCTTTGAACTGATTCTTTTGGTGTTTGGACTCTGTACACTAAGATGCAACTAACCATGCTTGTGCTCTGACGCTAAAAACGTATCAAATTGGTTGAAATCCCTGATTGGTGCATATTGCTTACCTATGATTCCCTGGCCTAGTATGTGATAACCTGTGTGCCCACAGCCTGTAAGTTAAATCTCACTAGCAGACTACAGCACTTATTGTGACACCAACACTAATGTGATCTTGTAAAGTATGACTCTAGGCCTACTATAGCAACCTAACTGAGTAATTTTAAAACTTTCTACCTATCAAAGTCACCCTTTTGTCAAGCCTAATCATTCCTCCTAAATAGTAGTAAGTTACCTCTAAGGTAGGCCTTACCAGGCCCAAGACAAGGTGCTTAGCATTTAAAAGGAGGCCTTATGTATTTTACAGATTTACATGTCCTTACAGGGAAAAATACCACAAACCCAATTTCACTGCAGCAAGGCTGGCTGTGTGTTAGAAAAAATTGGGTTACTTCATTACACTTATTAAAGATAACTTCAGATTGGCACTAGCTAGAAACCTCAACCCCTGATTTTTCTCGTTAAACAAAATCCTACCTAATGCCACAGCCTATTTTCTTCTAACTGTTTCAGAAATAGTGACTTTATAAAGTCACACTTTTCCTGCCTAGATGGTCTTGTAGCCTTTTCGGAATTAATCCCCAACCTTCAACAATAGGCCTTCTAGGAGGTATGAATGGTTCCAAGAAAAGGGAGCAACATAGTCTTGGGTGGGAGGAAGTGTGACCTCCTCCTGATAGCTTGGCTTGGGGATGTGTCCAACAACTATATAATCTTTAAAAGGGTATCCCCTGTCATGGACAGATATACCTCACACCTCGGTCTGCTCCTTCCATTGTTCAGGTAGTCACAATGGCACCAATCCCAGTGGGGGGGGGGGGAATGCTGCATCAGAACTATTTGGCAAGGGGTGTTTCTCAGTTTCATAGACACACCTCTGGGGTATGCCCAGAGCTCTGCCTATGGGAAGAAAGGTTCTGCATTGTTTGATTTTTGCTAAACGGTGCACTGAGGGATTATTTGGAGCCAATCCCCTAGGAAATTATGTCAAAGTGAGTTTGATTGCCCCGAGAAACTTTTTCTCAATTGGTCATGGAGTCTCCAACACCCACAAGCTAGTGCCAGGCATACATGTGACACCCCTGGATACCTTCCTTACAACACAGCTGGGCCTGTGGAAAACAGAACAAGGGCTGAACCTGCTACCACTTGTACCCAGGACAAAGAAGTAGACTCCAAGGGTCAGTTGGTTGAGCTCATGTTAAGTTACATGGATAAAAAAGCTGCAACAAGCCTACTTAATGCAAGATTCCTGCTGACCAATTTCAACTGGACTTCTCCTGGACCGTGCTGATGGCTTCTGGGAGAGTGAGTCCTAACCCTTGAGTGGTGCCCACAAGATTCTGGACCCCTGACAGGTGTTGGAATGTACTACTCTGTGGGACCTGGCCCTCTCTGCAAGATCACCCCGAAACTGGCCTAAAGACTTTGCACACTTTACCACTGCTAATCAATGCTAAACGGCTTGTACTCTCTCCCTGGAACATGGTATTAATGGCTTACACCCAAATGGCATGTTTAATTTACTTGGAAGTCTGTAATAAAGTGGCACTACCTGTACCCAGGGCCTGTAAATTAAATGCTACTACTGGGCCTGCAGCACTAATTGTATTGTCTGCCTAATTAGTCCTTTAAACATGTCTGAGGAATGCTATTGTAGCCTGTATGTGCAGTTTTAAAACGCCATTTCCACTTTGATGAAGAAAACGTTTGCTAGGCCAAAACTTTCATTTTTCATTCATTTAAGTCACCCCTAGGATGGGCCCTAGACAACCTAGAGGGCAAGGTGGAGTGCATTTGAAAAGTTGGACACATACTTTTAAGTTGTATATGTCTTGGTAGTGAAAAACTCTTAAATGTGTCCACCTCCCCCATAGCATAACATTGGAGTTGCCTTACTAAATCAGCTATAACTTCCAAAGGGGAATAGGTAGCCAGTTCATGGTTGGTGTGTTTGGAATTGTAATGAAAAATACTGTCTAATGGTAAAATCAAATTTTAAATTACAAATTTGAAAATTCTATTTTTAGAAAGATGTTACAGCAAACAAATGATGGACTGAATGCTAACAATGCAAACCTTCTCCCCCAGTCAAAAGATCTGGGTTAAATCCATCGTTCTTTTGCCCACTACGCCACCCCAGTTTGGACCCAGACATATGCAAATCAGTCTTGCCCCTGTGCCTCATGGGAACAGTCCAGATGAAACTGCCAGGACAGGTCCTCCTTGGACCTGGAAACAAGCATCCTGGAACCGGTTTCAGGGTATGTCACCCTACTTCTGCCAGGCTAGCTTGAATCCAGTGGCACAGGGAGCAAGGGACTCACATCTGGGCATACCCATCCCACTTAGGGCGAAAAGTGTTCCAGCAAACAAATGATGGACAGAATGCTGGCAATACAAACATTCTCCCCCAGTCAAAAAATCTGGGTTAAATCCATTGCTCTTTTGCCACTACGCCACCTCAGTTTGGACCCAGTCATATGCAAATCAGTCTTGACCCTGTGCCTCATGGGAACAATCCAGACCGAAATGCCAGGCCATGTCCTCCCTGGACCGGAAACAAGCATCCTGGGACCGGTTTCAGGGTATGTCACCCTTTTCAGCCAAGCTAGCTTGAATCCAGTGGCACAGTGAGCAAGGGACCCACGTCTGGGCATACCCATCCAACTTAGGGCGAAAAGTGTTACAGCAAACAAATGATGGATGGAATGCTGGCAATGCAAACATTCTCCCCTAGTAAAAAGATATGGGTTAAATCCATTGTTCTTTTGCCCATTATGCCACCCCAGTTTGGACCCAGCCATATGCAAATCAGTCTTGACCCTGTTCCTCATGGGAACAGTCCAGACGGAGATGCCAGGCCAGGTCCTACCTGGACTGGAAACAAGCATCCTGGGACCGGTTTCAGTGTATGTCACCCTTCTTCAGCCAGGCTAGCTTGAATCCAGTGGTACAGTGAGCAAGGGACCCACGTCTGGGCATACCTCTCCCACTCAGGGCGAAAAGTGTTACAGCAAACAAACGATGGACGGAATTCTGGCAATGGAAAAATGCTCCCCCAGTCAAAAGATCTGGGTTAAATCCATTGTTCCTTTGCCCACTACGCCACCCCAGTTTGGACCCAGCCATATGTAAATCAGTCTTGACCCTGTGTCTCATGGAAACAGTCTAGACCGAACTGCCAGGCCAGGTCCTCCCTGGACCAGAAACAAGCGTCCTGGGACCGGTTTTAGGGTATGTCAACCTTCTCCAGCCAGGCTACCTTGAATCTAGTGGCACAGTGAGCAAGGGGCCCACGTCTGGGCATACCCATCCCACTTAGGGCGAAAAGTGTTACAGCAAACAAATGATGAACGGAATGCTGACAATGCAAACATTCTCCCCCAGTCAAAAGATCTGGGTAAAATCCATCAATTTTTTTGCCCACTACGCCACCCCAGTTTAGACCCAGCCATATGCAAATCAGTCTTGACCATGTGCCTCATGGGAACAGTCCAGACCGAACTGCCAGGCCAGGTCCTCCCTAGACCGGAAACAAGCATCCTGGGACCGGTTTCAGGGTATGTCACCCTTCTTCAGCCAGGCTAGCTTGAATCCAGTGGCAGAGTGAACAAGTGACCCACGTCTGGGCATACCCATCCCACTTAGGGTGAAAAGTGTTACAGCAAACAAATGATGGATGGAATACTGACAATGCAAACATTCTCTCCCAGTCAAAAGATCTGAGTTAAATCCATCGTTCTTTTGCCCACTAAGCCACCCCAGTTTGGACCCAGCCATATGAAATCAGTCTTGACCCTGTGCCTCATGGGAACAGTCCAGACCGAACTGCTAGGCCAGGTCCTCCCTGGACCGGAAACAAGCATCCTGGGACCAGTTTCAGGGTATGTCACCTTTCTTCAGCCAGGCTAGCTTGAATCCAGTGGCACAGTGAGAAAGGGACCCACATCTGGGCATACCTATCCCACTTAGGGCAAAACGTGTTACAGCAAACGAATGATGGACAGAATGCTGATGACATTTTCTTGCCTTAGCCATTTAGTGCCTGTAGCCTGTCATTGGGTCACATGACTGGGAATAGATGACAGTTGGGCTTTGTGTATTCCTCCTAAAGAGCCACGCACAATAAAGAGCTCAATTGTGCCCGGATGGGCCATCCTTGGCAGGATGAGAGGCTGTGTCCTATCTCTACTCAAGGCATTGCATACTCCCTGTAGTTAGTCTGGAGCCAGGACAGGGGAGGCAGGAAATGTGAACTTCGAAAGGAAACCTCTAGAAGCTTCTTCCATTTCAAAGGAGGCCCCTGGTACATATTGGATCTCAAACACCAACTCCTCAGTACAGTTGTAGACCTGTGGAGACTCTGCTAGCAAGAAAGACTCCAGTGCCGCGGAATGGACTGCCACTATGCTGGACTGCTGCCTTGCTGGACTGCCACCTTGCTGGGTTACTGCCTTGCAGAACTACTCCCTCGTTGCCCTCCTGCTTGAAACAAAGGGGATTGAAGCTGCACCTAAACCCAGTACTCTCAGATGGACTCCAATGGCTAGTCGGCTGGCTCCCAACCACCTAACCCAGCACCCAGATCCAACTGGAGTAAGCCCCTGACCCCTAAATGGTGCCCCTCAGGTCCTGGACCTTTGGTGTGGCCTCGGTGGAGCTGAATTGAAATTGTTGGGGTCTTCGTGACTGTGAATGGGTCCTTTGGCACCAAAACCTTGTCGCACTCACATTCCGCCAACACAAAGTTCCATTAACCTGAACCTTTGCGCTACAGCATCAGCTGCTCGAGGGGCAACACTGTTGCAAACCTCCATCCCGATCACCAACGATGACAACAGCAATCTTCACGCATCAGCGATGACTGCCCACAGCCGGTCCTGCTTTGTGTTATGTCAACAACCATCCACAACACTTTCCTGCTCCTTGCGGCACTCTCTACCGTGAATGGGACTCTTTGCGCTGGACTGAAAAGCTAACTTTTCAGCAGGACTAACCTAGTCCCTGTATACAACCCGTGCTCTGTCGCAGTAGGCCTGAACTTGTGACTTCCTCTCTGCCTTGCCAGACCAGATACCGAGTGACGCTTTTGGCTTTTTGGTGCCATTTTCTCCTAAATCTGTAAAATTACATATCTCTGGTTTTACAGATTTGTTTTTTGTCACTTTGGGCTTGTTTATTAATTAAAATCTACTCTATTTTTACAATCTTGTTTGATATCCTTTTTGTGGTTTGTTTTCATTTTATTACTGTTTGAAGTGGAGGATATGTGAATTGTGCTATCTCATTTACAAAAATTGCATGGCACGTTTATTGTACTACGCTAAATGTTTGATTTTTGGCATTGCATGAAGGCATCATTTGATCAGTTCTCTCAATGTCACTCACACAGAGGTTTTTTGACAGATGTGTGGTTGCCATCAATAATAACTTCCACTTTTGACTCATCTCGGATGGCCACCAACAGATGCACATCCTTTTTTGTCTGTTGTCTCCTTATACAAAAACATTTTATATGTATGCTAGTCAGTTGTTAACTGACCATTTATTCCCTTTTCCTGTGTGTAATTGTACTGTCTGTGCCCCTTTTAGGGTCTGGCTTTAAAGTATAGCTGTCTGCAAGACTAAAGAATATTTCTAAATACCAGTGATTGGTAGTATTATGAGAATCATGGTGTTGGCATATATTTCTTATAGAGCTTACAATATAGACAAAGCTGTGAAAATGACAATGCCCATACACAACCACCATAAAAAACAATCACAAGCATTGAGACTAGCTAAGTTGACTAGGCAGTGTATATGCTAAAGTCACACCCTCTCTATGTTCTACCATGCACAATTGAGTTTTTGCCATTGATCTTTTCCACATTCAAAAAATTGAGACATTCTACTCTGTTTATATTTCTCTGGTATCTTAAGAGGCAGGTGGATGCTTTTACATTTTCTAGTACCAGCCTAAGGCAGTGCTTCCCAAACGTTTTTGAACCATGACCCACTTTTTATTACGACAAACTTTCTCAACCCATCTAGCTTTAATGGACATGAGACGATTGATTTTTTAATGTAACTAAAGCATTGTGGGGTACTGCATTGTTATTTGCAGACAACACATTTCCATTTAAGTGGTCACTAAGTTTGCACAGACATACAGTTTTATAGTTTAAACTATATATATTGCACACAAATAATGTCTGGGTTTCAGTGAATATGTATTATTTGTGCCTCACCATGTAAAGTGCCTTGGCTTGTTCTGATCCTAATAAAATCTTTGTTTCCACCACACAGAATTACAAAAACAAATGTGCTTCATTTTGCTCTCCTAACTGTTGAGTGGGGACAGTTCATTTATAGATATTTACTTTTCATTGTGTGTAAGAAAAAAATTATATCCCTCAGCTTTCCTTTCGAGCTTCATGTATCTCAGTAGGATTGACACATAATTTACTGTATTATTCTTTCCCTGACTGCAGAGTGAGAGAAATTTGAAAATACAAGCCCCCCTGATAAAAATAAGCAGCAGAAGACGTAGTCTGGCATTTGAACTCTTTCTTTGAAGGTTAGTAAATATGGCAGATAAATACAGAATCTAAATGCATCTTTATTAATTGTCTGGACTTTGGTGACCCACCAAAAATCATCTCGCGACTCACCAGTGGATCTCAACATACAGTTTGGGAAACACTCTCCCAAGGTGCTGCTGTCTCATGCAGACTTAATTAAACAAATGCAATTACAAATGTAAATCATCCTACAGATAAGTTGACATGTCAGATTACCCTTACCAATTTGATTGAGACTACTATGATTATAGCATCATTAACTGGTTTGATTATTTGTTGTTTGATTACTTTAACTTGTAGGTGTTGTTATTTATTAGTATAAATATAGTGAGGGCAAACGCATTGAATTTGGTGTGAGAACAATTTTCTTCATGGTTGTTGTGCAGGTTTCGGATTGTACTCGTAAATATAGCTTGTGAATTTGAGTGTTTTTCAGTTTTAATTTGCAACCATAACTGCAACCATAACTGCACTTTAACCATATGTTTAGGTGAATTTCTATCCTCAGAGAAATGCACCTAAACATATGGTTATATATATATCCTCAGAGAAATCCACCTAAACATATGGTTAATGTGCAGTTATGGTTGCAAATTAAAACTGAAAAACACTCAAATTCACAAGCTATAGTTACGAGCACAATCCATAACCTATATATATGCTCTCACCGCGCTGCATGCGGACCCAGCGTGTCTTCACCCTCTGATCTGCGTTGTGTTTCCAGCCCGTAAGGACCTCGCCGGACCCGCTACGCGGGTCCCGCATCGCCCTCTGACATAGGCGATAGCGCAGCGGACTCTCTGGGGATCTTTTGCAGGCAACCGGCAGGGCTGCGAGCACCAGCAGGGACTCCAAGGACCAGGAGTCCCTGCGCGCCCTTGAAACCAGCTGGGCTGCTCTCCCTGCCGGCACCGCCCGCCCGCTCTGGTATAAATTATCATCCGCACCTGGGACTCGCTGCTTTCCTGCTCTCACCGCGCTGCATGCGGACCCAGCGTGTCTTCACCCTCTGATCTGCGTTGTGTTTCCAGCCCGTAAGGACCTCGCCGGACCCGCTACGCGGGTCCCGCATCGCCCTCTGACATAGGCGATAGCGCAGCGGACTCTCTGGGGATCTTTTGCAGGCAACCGGCAGGGCTGCGAGCACCAGCAGGGACTCCAAGGACCAGGAGTCCCTGCGCGCCCTTGGAACCAGCTGGGCTGCTCTCCCTGCCGGCACCGCCCGCCCGCTCTGGTATAAATTATCGTCCGCACCTGGGACTCGCTGCTTTCCTGCTCTCACCGCGCTGCATGCGGACCCAGCGTGTCTTCACCCTCTGATCTGCGTTGTGTTTCCAGCCCGTAAGGACCTCGCCGGACCCGCTACGCGGGTCCCGCATCGCCCTCTGACATAGGCGATAGCGCAGCGGACTCTCTGGGGATCTTTTGCAGGCAACCGGCAGGGCTGCGAGCACCAGCAGGGACTCCAAGGACCAGGAGTCCCTGCGCGCCCTTGGAACCAGCTGGGCTGCTCTCCCTGCCGGCACCGCCTACCCGCTAGATTTCCCTCCAACGAACTATTTAAAGGAGGCACATACCCCGCAGCGCGGGAGCGCGCGGGAGAAGCCCGGGACAAGGGCGGGACCGTCTGTGGCCGTCAGGGGCCGACTGAGGCCGGGCCGGGCCAACTCTCTTTGCCTCTGCGGCCCCTAAACTGGTCCTTTTGTACGCCTTTGCTTTTCTTTGTGTGGTACGTGTATTTTATTTTGGAATTGTGTTCGGCTATCACAGTGTCCCCTACCTGCTCATTTAATCAGTGTTTGTCACCTCTGTTCCCTACCTCATTCGCTCACAGCGATGTCTACCTCTGAGGTAACCCAGGTGCCAGCAACGCCAGCAACGCAAGGATCTCCTTTCTTAGGACCGTTGGATACATTTTTGCTAAAATAAAGAGCGACGTTGACAGGGAGCTCACTCTTGCAGAGAAACGAGCAGGGCGACGTCCAGCCCCATGAGGAAGCTATAACATCCTTAACATCCTTAATGGATCTATCTACACCCATAGATCATATTAACACTTCCTCCCTTATAGAGGATATCCCACTCATTTTCCAGATGAATCCCCCTGACCAGAAGGACATTATTGTTATTTCCGACCCCACTTACTCCCAGGTAACTGACACTCAGACCATTGACTTAAGTACTCCCCCAGTGGAACCAGCCCCTCTTTATGATAAAAACATACCCTCTCCTGTCTTTACCCCAATTGGATCTGACCAACATACCTTGGGTATCTCTGAGGGAAAGCTTCCAACATTACCACCTAGGGATTCTATCGAGCGCCCTAAAACCTCTTCTGGCTCCCCTCCGTGGAAGAGAAGAAAGAAGCTTATAATTAAAAAGAGAATCGCTCCTCCTAAACACGCGTCATATACTCCGCTCACCATCCCTGATAAGGTTGGGACAGTTGATTCCATGAAAGATATGACCTCCAAATCAATTTTGGTACCCAGTTACGCAGGGTTGCTGAATGATATCGACCGTCTTATAAAGGCCTTGATCCTCCCTCTCACTGAAAGGATCAAAATTCTAGGGGAGAATATCGATAAAATTCTTCAACACCAAAAGGGCATATCTTGCCCTAAATCAAACGCTTTAAGTGACCCAATACAGTCTACCAAAGAATCTAAACAACCCAAGTCGGCGATTGGTATTCCTAAGGCGAACCCACCACCTACAGCTGGGCCTCCAAAATCCTTGCAGAATAGTAACTCCAATGCCATAAATAGTAATAGCAATAAAATTGCCCCATTGAAAAATATCACGATCTCAGATAAACCCCATTCCAACACAAGGCCCCAAAATACGCATTCTAACAATAAGAATATCATAAACCCCCCATCTACCATATCTCATCATTCTAATAGAAGATCAAGGAATAACGTTGATCTACCGCCTGAGTGCATAAACTATGTTATTGCACTCACAGGAGTCCCGCCCCCGCCAGAAGGTAACCCAGAACATCAGGCAAATTTAAAAAATAAGGTTATCTATTGGTTGAGGAAAAATAGACCACTTCCCCCACACCTAAATGGTGATATCGTCTCGGCCAGGCGATGCCACTGGGTAGGCACTAGACCCAAGGACATCGAAGGTGATGTGATCTTAGTCAACTTTAAAGATCACAGACTGGTCACATACATCAGTGACTGGTATCCCGGGACGGGCGAGGGGGGAATCTCAACCCATAATCTAAGCTACTTTTACCCTGAGGCCATGATGAGGCATCCACCAGCCCGGTTTAGACCTTACCATCCTGGTAGTAAATGGCGCCCAAAAGCCCCTCTTGGTCCCACAACACCTTCTTTTCCATTCCAAAGATATCACACGGGCCTTAACACTCCTCTTCCCCATTCTATGCTCGCTCATGCTCCAATACAGTACAGACCTCATGTCCCCGACAGATTAGATCACACGTTGATGGCAAAGGGTCAGAATCATCGTGACACCTCCAATGATTTCTGTTTTCACTCATGCCAGCTACCTTTTTCACCGAAAAATTTTTTTCATAACCCTACTCCGCACTGGGGTGATTTAAATTCTTACAACCCCAAGGACTCCTGGAACATACCCTTGTCCAACCTTTATAACCCTCTCGCTGGACTGGATGACACCGAATGACTTTACGAGTCTATTAACACAGAAAAGCTGCATGTGGGCTACCAGAACCGTCAGTACGCTTCTGCCCACTATTCGTCATCCAGCCCGTCTAAAAGGCATCATGGCAATACGTGGGAGGGGACAGATTCTCAGGGGGATCTTCTGATACCTGCCATCTTTTTCCATCAGCCCCAATTATCTCCCTATAATCGCACCACCCTAACCCCTATGATTCCTCTTGCTACTTCAAACACACCAACTCTGCAATCACAAAGATCTCTTGTGAGTGAAGGCCGCACACATGTGGTCATTAGCAAGGTACCCTATTTCAATTCTCTTCTTTCATGGAATGTGGCGGGGCTGGCTAGTAAAGTTTCCAACAAAGCCTGGTTAGACGCCATACACATGCACGACATCCTGTGTTTTCAAGAAACATGGTGTTGTGAAGAACTGCACCTCCTTGGGTATCAAACCTTTTACTCTTCAGCTACGCCGTCAGCACAGGGCCATAATAAGGGTGGACTCTGTGTTTATGTCTCAATAACGGCAGAGGTTAAGATTCATAACTTTCTGTCTAGTACCCATTTTCAAATTCTATCTTTTAACTGGGGCACGAATGAGAAAATTGTATTGGTAAACTTTTATAATAACATGTCCGATAGTGAAATGGAGCCCACCATGCCCAATATGTTGCGCCAGTTGACGCGTATCGTTGACCACTTTAAGGGGGCAATAATAATATGGGCAAGGGACTTCAATCGTACGATCTGTTCACATTCTGATTCTTCCTTGTGTGGTCTCGCAGACTTCGGGGCGGACAATCCAACTCATTTTTCTCACACAAAGATGGGGATGTTGTTAAATGGTTTTGTTTTTAATTTTGACCTTTGTTTTGCCAATCAGACCTGTTCCGCACCCGCGCAGTTTGAGCCAACCTTCTTTGGTAGAGGTTGTAACTCAACCATTGATTTTATATTGATAAACACTGTTAATCCTGGGTTTCTGACCCCGTGGGCGGTTGGCAAAGATGTTTTTAGCGACCATTATCCCCTCTCAATTGGTGTAAACGTAAAGGGGCGGTATGATAACAAAGGTATTCTTCCCACGTATCCATATAGGATTGAGTTATCTAAAACAAATGGCTATGTGGTAAAATGGGAGAAGATTGTACCAAGTAAGTTCCTGAAAAAATTGTTCTCTGAGTGTGCCATTGATGTTAATGTTTGCCTGGAGGAACACGCGGACCCCCCAATTGTCATGTCAGCCTTTGTCAACATTCAACATCGTATCAAAGATATGCTGACCCGAGTAGTGAACAACAATAACACATCTAGTGAAGGGTGGTTCGATGTGAAGTGCACGAAAGCACTAAAAGCTTTTAAAAAAGTGTTGGCCCATAAACCAAGGGACCCTCATATAATCCGCAGTGCCAGGCAATTATATAAACGTGCATTAAAAGAAAGAAGATTGGCTCTAAAAAAGCAAGCCTGGGTTACACTTAGAGAAGCATCCACCCAGAAAAACACCACTAAGTTCTGGAGGATGGTTAAAACTTTATACCACCCAAATAACAGTGGTAACAAAATAGACCTGGCAATAACAGGTGAAAGATGGCTAACCCACTTTAGGCAACTATATAAGCACACAAAGCCAGCTGACACTATTACACCCCTAGGGCCGAGCCCCACTGTAGCCCAAACTACAGAAATTAGTAGGGACTCTTATCCCCCAAGTTGCTCATTCCCGATTGACTTAATCTTTTCAGTTGGTGAAGTCCAGGATGCAATTAGGGATAGTGCACCAGGTAAAGCAGCGGGGCCCGATTGCACCCCGGTAGACGTGTATAAAGCCGAACCGGACTTCTGGGCTCCCCTGCTTACCAACGTGCTGAATAAGGGTAACCAAAAGGGGTTTATTGATACCTGGTCGGACGCAATAGTGGTCCCCATTTTTAAAAAGGGCAGCCGAGACGATTCTGCCTGCTACAGGCCAATATCCCTATTGGATGGTCTAATGAAGATAGCAGGCAGGATTATTTTAAAGAGACTTCAGGAATGGGAGGAGGAGCACAATGTTGTGTCACACCTTCAATATGGGTTCAGGAAAGGCATAGGGACAGCCGAGCAGTGCTTAAACTTGGCCCTTTTATCTGCTAAATACACTCAGGCGAGGGGTGGATCGCTTTTTATAACCTTCGTTGATTTAAGCTCCGCTTTCGATTGCGTGGACCATATGTTATTATGGTCCACGCTGGGCGAGATGGGTATTGATGCCCGTATAATCACCTTTATTAGAGAGCTGTATAACAACTGCGGGGCACGAGTGAGATATGGCAAGCAGGGGGAATGTACCGATAAATTTGCCCTTTCAAGAGGGGTTAGACAAGAATGTATTTTGGCCCCAAGGCTATTCACATATTACATAAACTCAGTGGGTCAACATCTTTCCCTCTTCCCAAATGATTACCCCAGTGTGAAAGGTTTACCAGTGCCAATACTTCTGTACGCCGATGATGCGGCCATAATGTCCCAGACTCAAGTGGGACTGCAGAGGGCGGTGACTAAATTTGCGGGTTATATGCAGGATAGAGGACTTAAAGTGAACATTTCTAAAACATATACTATGCCATGCACCAATAAGCGAAAGAGGGCTCCCTGTAATGTTTCCCTGGATAAACAGAATATAGCCACTGTAGATAAGTTTTGCTACCTGGGTGTTCTCTTTGACAGGCGGTGCCGTTGGAAACAGGCGATTGAAGCTAGGAAACTGGCTTTCATTCGCACCATAGGCGCTCTGCGCGCTTTTTCCAACAGAGTGGGTGGCAAACCAATCAAAGAGTTGACTCAGATATATCGGGCGAAGTGCGTGTCCACAGCCACCTACGGGGCGGGATTATGGGGCATCGAGAAGGATCAATCCCTGCAGGGCTGTGAGAATCAATTTATTAGCTATCTGCTGGGAGTACCAAAAACTACATCTTCATTCATGACGCATATCGAGACAGGAGTTAAGCACCTGAGCGATATAATTAAGATGGCCCCTATTCTTTTATGGCACAAGGTATGGACTACAAGTGAAGCCAGTTTCAACAGGGACCTTCTAGAAGACTGCCTAGCCCTAGATGGGGTTGCAAATTTCAGATGGCTATTGTATGTAAGATCCTTACTTACCGAGATAGGGCACCCAGAATATTATGAAAACCCGAGATCTTTGGATGGGGTTTCAAGATCAGTTCTCAAAAAAACACTAGCCACCCATCTGGAAACTTTGAGATGGAATTCTGAAAAACATAAACAAACCATCTTAAACTTCCAGGAAATCACCCCCAACGAAGGATTGCAAATGTACCTAAATGTTGATCCTAGTCCGTATCATAGAATGCTCCTGTCCCGTTTACGCCTTGGGTTTTTTTATCGCATGGTAACTTTACCAGATATGAACAATTGGTCAACCACTAAGCTGTCCTGCACATGCGACAATATCGCAGTACAGTCTAATCTGCACATAATGTTTTTTTGCACTTTTTATTCTAACCCCAGAAAACTTTACTTGAAACCTCTCCTAAATCGCTGGGGTATAAGAAATTGCAGGCCAGCCTTTTCAAGATTGTTAAGACTTGAAGATGAGCATGTGATCTTTGCGGTATCTTGTTTTTTAAGAACTGTCATAAAGTTGCGGAAATCCATGTGGTAAAGCATCCCTCTTGTGGGTCCTACCCTGCTCTTCGTTTCAGTCACCAGATATTGCACTTTAAAATGTTTAGTATCTGAAATTCTTTTACTTGTCCGACTATCACACTTGTTTTTATTTTGTATGTGCATATGTAAGTATTTATTAATTGTGATTATGACTTGATATATGTGCTGTGCTTTTATGATTTTATATGAAAATCGAATAAAGCTATATTTACATTACATTACATATTCACAGAAAAAACAAAGGTAAGTGACATCGTACATCCAAAAAAACTCAGAAATGTAATAAAAAAACAAAGGATAAAGTGACGTTAGAGTTAGGTGACAATGTAACTCATGGCATAATATCTAGAAAATGAATAAACAATGAAGTTCGTCATTCATAGTTTAGTGAGCCAACTATAAATTGCACCCCCACCATACACTGGTTATGACCTCACATATTACATCACTATTGACATCTCACATGGCATCACTGATGACATCATACAAACTATTACTCCACATATTATTGTGTAAACCGATAGATCATTTTAAAAAGTAGGTAAGAAAGTTCACATATACATACAACATATGTTTAAAATATGTGCATATGTGCAGTCCTGAAGACAGACTGATTCAATATGGTAAATGTTATATGATGGACAATCTTACCGCCAATAAAGTTTAAAATTCAAGTAGTCCTTTATTTAATCAAGGTAGAAACTGACCACAAACACTGTGTTTTGCACTTATACCTCTCAAATAGGTAGTGGTTTAAATCAACGGTCTTTTCCCAAAAATATGTAACTGAAAGTAATAATTCTGCTTTCAAGCGATTATTTATCTGTGGATTTCTGTGTAGATGCTGAGGTTAAAGGGTTGTCATGAAGTGCTACTGACAACTACTTTGTAAAGTGAAAATGTATAACATGCAGATATGGATGGCTAGAATTTGAGTGAACATTTAGATACATTATACAGAAAGGTATAATGAATGGTTGACTCATGTACAGACAGTTTAACTTGCTGTATCACTGCAAGTGTTGTTCTAATGGTGTGCACCATTCAGTTCATTTCAGCGCTATGTGTAGTGTTGTTTACCAATCTACAATGGGTTGTTCATAATGCTTTTTTGCAATTGCACCATGAGTGGCTAGCACACAGATATGAGGCTGTTGTCTTAAAATCATTTGTCAGATGATCTATTTAACAAGTACATCTTGTTAAGGTAAAAAATTACCAAACCTTTTTTTTAAAGTATTCAAAATTTAATAAATAGCTCAATATATTAATGTCTACAGAGAATGTATTACCACCTGAATATCAGATTAACAAATATCTACTAAATGTGGGTAATTTCACAGATATGCTTCGTGTCCTGCTTGCTGTGAAAGATTACACCCATTAGCACTAGAGAAGTAACACAAAATTTAGCCTAAATGTAGCTTTACGAATACCTTCCAGTGTGACATGCATATAACAAACTCTCATATCTGTTGGATTATGTAATCAGTGATGTAACCGGTCATGTCATCAATAATGTAATTTGAGATGTCATCAATGATGTCATCAGTGATGTCATTTAACATGTCGTGGGTGATGTAATATGTGAGGTTATAAGCAGTGCATGGCAGGTGCTCAATTTATATAGTTAGCTCACTGAAATCTAACTGATGAATTTCAGTGATTTTTACATTGTCCCCCAACTATAATGTCATTTTAACCTCTGCAGTGAATTTATTAGTTTTTTTTTCATTTAAGTTAAGTTATGTTTTTACATACCTAACTATAACATCACTTTAATCATTGTGTTTTTTTCTGTGAATTTCTTCGGTGAGAGCAGTTTATGTAAGTTAAGGTTTCTTTTCCATGCCTACCTATAATATCACTTTGACCTTTTTTTTTTCCAGAGGCTTTCTGTTTATTAGATGCAGCCTCTTTGAAGTTGTGCACAGCTTTCATCTGTGCAGAACAGGAGCTTAGCAGCATGGCTTTTCTTTGTTTTTGATTTTTGAGAGTTTTATATAGAGTGAACTAGACCTGAACATATCAGAGTGCTTTACATGAGCACAAGTTGCGTTACAGGCGGACACATTTATTTTTGTAAGGCACGGGGAGATTAAGTGGGCGGCGTGGCAGTGGCTGCCTTCTTTCAAGACCTTTTGGTGACGCCACGCCTGCTTTCCTCTAATTCCAACATTTCCAGAGGTGATCAGCTATTGGGTGATTGTGGCTCTGACACCATGACACCTCCGGTGATAATGGTGCAGCCTGTGGATGACATTCTTTGAGTCGGCTGTCCCCTAGCACTCTATGCACTATGGTCTTGTGTATAGTCCTTTTTTACATGCACAACCATGATAGGGGGCGAGCGTTCTCTTCCATCCCTGTTAGCCTGTACTCGGGTGGCACTAAAGAATACTTTCAAAGGGGAAGACCCGTTTATAGAAGCGGGCGGCGGCGGGATAATGAAGACTGGAACGTAATTGGCTGGCTTTGAAAAGATTAGGAGTATCTGGCATTCTTTAATTGAGAATCTACCGCAGCAGCCCCAAAGTGTTTACCACCCGCGGTGTATGAAGTTTGAAGAAACGAACACGGGTGCTTTTTATTGGTCGAGGAAACCTTCAGAGACAAGTATTAGTTGGAAAGGAAAATCGATTCAGCTAAAGAGGTACCAAGGAATTGACGTAAAGATTAAGCCCTGATGAAGGCGATTGGTTCTCTTGAACCTCGGCGAAACCCGTTGGCATGACGAAAGGGATTGGAGTTTGAAAGAATAATTAAAGAGAAGGAAGAAATCTTCAAGAGCCCAATGGATTGTCCTATTTTTTTTTAGAAAAAGTACTATTGTTGTGATAAGTGGTGTGTTGCGATCATTGTTATAAATTGTGTTCAATCTTAGGATTGCATAGCGAGAAGTAGGGTGTTCTCTTCTCCCATTGACATTGCAAACACTAAAGGGAAATACATTTGAAATAGATTTTTGAGTATATTACTACATGACCACCAAGATTCTCCCATACACCCAACGATTAGGAATATTAGCTGGCATTGAGCTTCTGGTACAGCCATTCAGATTTCCTCAGGCACTCCTCATAGGGTGGTGCACTGTAACGGGTCCCTCCTTTTTTTAGTGCTGATACTCACAACGGGCTTTCCCATAACTGGCCATCCTTGGTACTTGCAACTCTTTTGTCTATCAGCGGCGGGGTCAGAGTGTTCCACTCTGCAATGGTTACAACCCCCACCTCTCATTCCTTGAGGTTTTCAAGCTTAGGAACTGAATGTTTATTGTTTTGTACATGCTTTCTTTCTATTTCCTTATGGGGTGTTTTCCCCTTTGTTTGTAAGGATAAGTTGGGAATCTTCATAGTATTGTTACTTGTTTGTGTATTGTTAGTGTTTGTAATTTCTCCTAGCACACCACAATGCCTCAATTTCTCATTCCAATATAACCCGATGTTAGTGCATGTGGCACTTGCTACTTTATTTTTGGGTTCTGGTCTCTCTCCCCCCCCCCTCTATCGGGACTAGATTCCGCAGCCCAAGCCTCAGCCATTGACTCATGGCTCACGGAGGGAAGCGATTGTTTAGCTCCTCTCCGGCGTACCTCGATTAGGCGCCCTAAAGACGCCAATCGGTGGTTTAACACCGAGCTGAAGGAATTGAAGCTTACCGTTCGAAGGGCTGAACGCAAGTGGAGACTGGATTATTCTTCGAATACCAGGACCCACTACGTTCACCTCCTGGGGACCTATAAGCGAAAAATCATTGAGGCTAAGAAAGCATATTTCTCGGCGAAAATCTTAGCGGCCGAGAATCAACCAAAGGAGATTTTTACCATCACCCATGATTTGGCGTTCTCGGACAGGACTACACTCAAGCCCCCCCCCTCCCAGAAACTCTGCGATTCATTGAACCTGTATTTTGTCGATAAAATCACGACAATCAAATCCAATATCCCTCCACCTTCTCCCTCTTTTGTTGACCCCGTCCTTCACCCGTCCCCAGCTACCTTTACTTCCTTTCCTCCACTTTCTGAAGAACTCTTCTTGTCCCTTCTTCCTAAAATTAAGTCTGGCTCCCCATCTGATATATGCCCGGCTCATATTCTACGGCAGATTTACACTGTCTGCCCGTCGCCCCCTCTGGGCTTCCTTAACAATTCACTAGCCCGAGGGGTTGTTACTCCATCGTTAAAAGCCGCTTCTATTGTTCCCATCTTGAAGAAGCCGGGAGCCGACCCTTCTGTGATGGCTAACTATCGCCCCATCTCCCTCCTCCCTTTTTTGGCGAAGGTGCTGGAGCGGCATGTGACATCTGCACTCAGCGCCTTCGCCGAGGAGAACGGGAGGTTGGCCCCTTGTCAGGCGGGATTTCGGCCAAGGCACTCAACCGAGTCAGTGGTGGTGTCAGTATCAGACACCCTCAGAGAGGGTATGGACTCCGGTAGATCTCAGGCGCTGGTCCTTCTTGACTTGTCCGCCGCCTTTGACACGGTGGACCATTCCATCTTGCTTTCCCGTGTCAAGGCGGCGGGCGTAGGAGGACCAGCCCTCATCTGGCTCTCGTCCTTTCTGAGGGACCGGACCCAGGCGGTTCATCTTGGGGAGTTTTCAGCTACCCCCTGCCAGGTCCAGTGCGGTGTCCCCCAGGGTTCTTCTCTTTCTCCTTTACTCTTTAATCTTTACATCGCTCCGCTCATCTTTTCTCTACAGCACCTGGAGGTCTCGGTATTTAACTATGCCGATGACCTCCAGCTCATTTTTAATCTCTCTTCTAATTCTGACTCTATTTCTAATTTCCAATCTACTCTATCTTTCATCAGGGACTGGATGAACCTCAACCACCTGAAACTCAATCCCGATAAAACGGAACTTGTGGTGACGGGTGGTTGCTCCAGTCCCTGGAATTCACTCTTTTGGCCCCCTTCTTTTGGTTCCCCTCCTACTCCGGTTTCCTCTGTTAAGACTCTCGGTATCAAGCTCAATAATCAACTCACTATGCACTCCCAGATTGGTTCTGTGGTTTCTTCTTGTTTCCTTACTCTCCGCACCATTCGTTCTATCTCCCGCTTCTTTTCTTTCTCTGCACTTAAGCTAATTATGTCCGCACTGGTCCTGTCCCGCCTGGACTACGGGAACATTCTGTATAATGGCATCCCTCAGTACAGCCTCCGTAAACTGCAATTAGTGCAAAACCAGGCTGCCCGTCTTGCCTTTGGTCTCCCTAAATTTCATCACTCCTCCCCTCTCTTGAAAACCCTTCACTGGCTCCCGGTGCGGGAACGTGCCTTGTTTAAACTAGGCTGCGTGGTGTTCCAGGCCAGGACTGGCCTGGCTCCCCTATTCATATCATCGGCCATCAAGGCTTATGTCCCTGGCAGAGACCTCCGATCCTCATCCCAACTCCTCCTAGCTGTGCCCCGCTACCGGAAAAAGAAACAGGGTGGCTCGAAATTTTCCTTTCTTGCCCCCTTGTTTTGGAACTCTCTCCCTTTTTACCTTAGGTCCCTCACTGATTATTCCGCCTTCCGCAAAGCCTTGAAGACCTTTTTATTCCCTTAGGCTCTTCTCTAGGTTTTTGTTTAGTTTCCAGCCGCTGTCTCAGTGACTGTCCCCGCTCAGTGGGCTGTCCTCTACTTTAGCGCCAAGAAACCGTCTAGGTGTATGTTGCGCTCAATAAATATTTTAAACTTAAACTTAAACTTGGAGCCTCGCTCGCTGCTCTATACTTTGATTGCATAGAATGTCAGGGGTATGTATTTTCTCAAAAATTATATAAGGTACACACAGCCCTAACTCGCTGGAAATCTGATCTAGCTTTCCTACAAGAAACGCATTTAACATCAGGGGAATTTGCTAAATTGCAATAAAAATGGGGATGGCAGGTTTAAGGCACAGGCTTTTTGGTTGTGCTATGGATCAGGGAGGAGGTACAATTCTTAATGGAAGACACACACACTTTATTATTTATTTATTATTATGCTCCCCACGTTGACCATTGCAAAAACAACAATTGATGGACATCGACTGTGTTTTTTGCAATTTTCACCCCGAGTGGGCTGGGTATGCTCAGACGTGAGTCCCAGGCTCTCCACACCACTGGAGTCAAGCTATCCAGGCTGAATGAAGGCTGATAGCCAGAAACCGGTCCTTGGATGCTTGATTCCGGTCTGGGAAAGACATGGCTTGGTAGTTCGGACTGGACTGTTTCCATGAGGCACAGGGTCAGAGCGGATTTGCATATAGCCAGTGTCTAACCCAGGGTGGTGTGGAGTGCAAAAAACGATGGATTTAGGCCCAGATCCTTGTACTGGGGTGAATGTATGGCATTGTTCTACATTCTGTCCATCAACTGTGTTTTTTGTAATTTTCACCCCGAGTGGGCTGGGTATGCCCAGACGTGAGTCCCAGGCTCTCCACACCACTGGAGTCAAGCTATCCAGGCTGAATGAAGGCTGATAGCCAGAAACCGATCCTTGGATGCTTGATTCCGGTCTGGGAAAGACATCGCTTGGTAGTTCGGACTGGACTATTCCCATGAGGCACAGGGTCAGAGCTGATTTGCATATAGCCAGTGTCTAACCCAGGGTGGTGTGGAGTGCAAAAAAACGATGGATTTAGGCCCAGATCCTTGTACTGGGGTGAATGTATGACATTGTTCTACATTCTGTCCATCAACTGTGTTTTTTGTAATTTTCACCCCGAGTGGGCTGGGTATGCTCAGACGTGAGTCCCAGGCTCTCCACACCACTGGAGTCAAGCTATCCAGGCTGAATGAAGGCTGATAGCCAGAAACCGATCCTTGGATGCTTGATTCCGGTCTGGGAAAGACATGGCTTGGTAGTTCAGACTGGACTGTTCCCATGAGGCACAGGGTCAGAGCTGATTTGCATATAGCCAGTGTCTAACCCAGGGTGGTGTGGAGTGCAAAAAAACGATGGATTTAGGCCCAGATCCTTGTACTTGGGTGAATGTATGACATTGTTCTACATTCTGTCGATCAACTCTGTTTTTTGCAATTTTCACCCCGAGAGGGCTGGGTATGCTCAGACGTGAGTCCCAGGCTCTCCACACCACTGGAGTCAAGCTATCCAGGCTGAATGAAGGCTGATAGCCAGAAACCGGTCCCTGGATGCTTGATTCCGGTCTGGGAAAGACATGGCTTGGTAGTTCGGACTGGACTGTTCCCATGAGGCACAGGGTCAGAGCTGATTTGCATATAGCCAGTGTCTAACCCAGGGTGGTGTGGAGTGCAAAAAAACGATGGATTTAGGCCCAGATCCTAGTACTGGGGTGAATGTATGACATTGTTCTACATTCTGTCCATCAACTGTGTTTTTTGCAACCCCACGTTGACCAGTCATCTTTCTGGACCCAGCTGTTGACTTTGCTAGCCGAGGCAATTTTAATTATACCTTAGGCGCTCATAACGAAAGATCTATCACGCCACTTCCGCAATCCCTACTAATTTAGAATGCAACACAGCTTTGACAACAGCCAGCACAATGAGACTTAGATGATACAGAGCACCTGAGACACTGCATCATCACAAATACTCTTGTATTCTCCTGTCCATGGGCTATGTTCTCACCTTGATAGGTTTTTCTGCTCCGGCTCTAGCCACATGTGGTTTATGTCAACCTTCTATTTGTCCTGCACTCAGTCTTATCACAATACTTTAGGCATGCTAGAGACCTAGGGCAGGACGCTAGATCGGTTTCCCAAGTGGCAATTGCAAGTGCCCATGTTAAATGTTGTGGTTTTCCAGCACATGTGACATGAACACACAAACGTGTTCTTTTGCAAGAACAGTGAACTTCCTCCTCTCCTTCCATTGATTGGGAAATATTCAAAGTAGTTACCAGGGGCTCATATATCAATATTAGCGCTGGTGTTAGGCAGATTCTCAATAGGGCCCTCTTGCGACTCAAAACATCTGTGAGATGGATCACTTGACCCAGTCCTCACCACACCACCTTGACACTCTTCACTCTCCTCGGTCTTCTTATTTTGTTGAGCTAGAGATGCTCCAATGCCATACTCTCTTAGCCTAATACACCAGAGTGCACAATGAGGGAGATAAGCCAGGTCAACTGCAGGTGGCCTCCCCTCGTCCCCGTAACACTACACCACTTAGCATTCACTTGTCTTCGGGCAGATTGCTCATACTCAGTTGGACATTAGTGGAGCTTTTTGCGTGTATTAAAGTGTTCTATTATCATGCCCCTCTGCCTTTTTTGGATTTCACTCTGGCTACATGTCATACCTATCTATTTAAGCTGCCTATCTCCCGAGACCCATCTCTTCCTTGATACTTCTATTTCTCTAAAGAAGATGCTTTTGAACACAAGATCTCCCCCGTGGCAAGACCCCAGAATTCAATAGTATTTGAGACCAATTTTATGCTTAATTTGCTGAATTCTTAGATCCTTAACTACTGACTTCATATGACTCTCATCTTTGCTTGGGTTTCCTTTCTCCGACTATGGGCGAAGCACTTATATCTAAGATGCTCAAACTACATGATGACACAATGGATCGCGCTTCTTTTTGACCACTTTCCACGCCTAACACATATTGTAAGATCCTAGCAAAGATTCAGGCAAACTACTAGCAAAGCTCCCCAAATTGATGCACTAAGTTCAATTGGGCATTATCCACAAACATTGTACCTCCCTTAACCTTTGTAGGCTGTGGTATGTTGAGAAAGAATCAGCAGATGTATTTCCTTCAACTGCATGTATTGCACTTGACTTGGTGAAGGCTTTTGAGTCCTACTTTGAGAATAAATGCACAAGGGACTCTAACTTTTTTGGATGTTTCCTTATTGGCAAAAGTGGATTTGCCTTCTGTACTATAATCGTCCAGCATAGGTAAAAACTGGGACCTCCATTTCCACTACCTGGTCGGTAAGCCAAGGCACCAGTAAAGGCTGCCCTCTTTCCTCCTTATTATTCCACATGGCGATGGAACCTCTTGTAGTTCACCTACGGCTTCTCAGGTTGCATTGCTGTATCCCAATACTTAACACTCTCCACGCTGTGCCGCTTTATGCTAGGTGCATCCTATTGCACCTACGAGATGCTATCTCTGCCTTGTTCTCTATTGCTCGTTTACAGGAGAATATGCCGAGATCTTGGGTCTCTGGGTGAATTGGGCCAAATCCTAAACTCTCCCCCATGAGTGAACCAAGACCTTCTCCTCCATATCCAATTGGATTCTAGACTGTCAAATGAATTAACTATGTTTCAATAACTGGGGATCAACGTGCATCATTCCTCCTCAAATTTACATAGCGGTAACCTGGGCTCTCCATTCATTCCAAGTTTACTTTCTAGTCCTCTCGGCCATTGTCACTAATGGCCCAGATTTCCTTAGTGAAAATGTGGAATTGGCTCGTGTATTATACCACTTTGCAAATCTCTTCCCTAATCATCTCTCACTCCTTCTACTGGAGATTCGATTCAATTCTTGTTGCTCTAATTTTGGGGACTGGTAGGTGCCGCATAGCACTCTCCATATTGAAATTACGTATGTCGGCATGGGGCTTTTTTGCTTTCTTTTTATTTGCGCCTGTCTATGATAATAATAGAAAATTGTGGGTGGTCTTTTTTCCGTGTATGCTGTCAACACAAATTCCACCATATCTCTATAAGCTACACTTTCGATATATCGCTGTTTTACTATGGTGCTGGTATACTGCTAATGCAACCTACTTTAATAAAATGTATGTTGAAAAAAATGTAGGATTCTCCATCGCATTGCCGTGACGAGGATGATTATTTGGTCTTGCACTGTGGCATCTCTCCAAGATATCCTGGGTCTTCATCTAAGTAGTCACATGATTTCATATACCATGACATCCAATCGACAGCCAATTACTTACTGACTGAAGCTGCCATATGTTGGAACAGGAAATTCAGCAAATATTTGTGAAGAGGCTCCTAGTGTCAAATGTTTTGCTATGACATTGTCATGCAGAGGTACTACTGCCCCCAACTAGTGAAGGATCTTAATACCTGGTGCAAAGACCAGACTAGCTTGCTTTTAGGATACAAGCGGTAGGCAGACCCCTGGGACAGCCAAAGCGCTGTACATAGAGGGAAGACACCTCGAGATATAGGAGAACTGGTTAATTGGTTAACACAATCCATTCTCTACACTCAAGGGCTTGACACGTCCCTTTGTCTTGTTGTTTTGAGTGCTGCAGAGTTTTTGAATATCTATCTGCAACTTATGTGCGAGACACTCTACATATCTGCAGAGATTTAATGAGGGGAAAACGGAACAACATTTGATGGAATTAAAAAGTTGAGCAACTGTGATTTAATTTGCCTGTGAAACTAAGCAGAATGTAATAAACGGCTCTCCTGCAATTCCCTGGGTGCCTCAGACTGTCTTCGAAAAGCTGCATGCCGCTGTGTGATATTAAATCCTTTCACTTTCGGCTTTGGAGCTAGAATGCAAAATAATGCGACTGTCGCCCATTAGAAATAATCTGACTATCTAATTCCCAGAAGTGTCTTCTTTGAGACATATGCAACACTTGTTTTTCTATTTTCTCATGAAATCAGTAATTACCTGTACACTCAGATGACCCTCTGTACTTAGGAAGTAGAGCTAACAATTTTTAAGTGGAATACGAAACTAATACACTTTTTTCTACTTTCTGACACTTAGCAGGATATAGTTGAACACAAATCACATTTCAGTGATCCAAACTATACCGCACTGGAAAAGGACTGATAGTCCTGTATAATGTTCTATTTAGTACCTTTAGGGTCATATTTATGAGAGGCTTGTGTCACCTGTGCACCGCGCAAAGTGGTGCATGCCCAATGCAAGCCTCTAAGTCAGCCTGATGAAGCCATGTAAAGCCACTGAATGGCCTTGAATGGCCTGAAAAATCTGGAGTAAGGCAATGATTAGCATTGTGTTACTCTGCGCAAGGGAGGCGTTCCATGGGCAGTGGGGTGGGCATTCCCACGAAACTCCCATGGGTTTTGACGCATTCCGAGATTTACAAGGACTGGCAAACCTGGAAACTCTCCGAATTCTTACGCCTCCCCAGGTGAGGCGTTACGTGGAGAAATATCTTTATTGTATTTCCTCTTCTACGTGAGGACACAGCAGCACACGTAGAAAGAAGAAAATGCCTCTAAGGATTATTTTTGTTTTCTGCACAAAAGCAATCCTGCATGCAATGGAGGCACCCTTGCACCAAGGTGCAAGCGTGTCTGAGTTGGCGCTGGACTGCCAAAATGGCGCCAGCGAAGGGGGAAGGACAGGAATGTGTTGTATTGACCAAATACAGTGCATTCCTGCCCTTTCCCAGTCATGCAGGGCAGTTCAGCAAGGTGACTTGCTGCACTGCCCTGCACCATTAAATTCATAAATATGCCTCTACATTTCTTAAAGGTGAAATCGAATGATGTGCAATATTGACCCAATGAAAGAGCTCAACTGGTTCCAAGTTGTATGGCACCTTCATATACTCACAAATAGCCTGACACTCAAATGTACTTGTTCACATAAGTGACACAAGTGCACAGATATCATCATGCAATAGCGTGGTTCCACTTGAATAATTCCCAGAAAGTAAATGTGTACTTGTACACGAATTTACTCACAGACAGCTCTGGTGGTACAGAGCAAATGTACTCAATGAGCTTGGTTTGAAGCATTTTGATGGTGAACTCTCACATGCTTGAAGTTTATGTATACTCCTAAAACTTTTCTCAAGGGTTTTCAACCCCAAAATTTGTCGAATATTTTCTGTTATGAAGGTGTAATATTACATCAGTTTAGACATTTGGAATGTGATTGAGTACCTCCAAAATTGTTGTGGGTGTTATGGGAGTTTCCCTCCAGGACAGAATGTTTCCCATTAACAACAAACATTGGCAAAACCAATAGGTCTTGTCTATGCAAGAGCTACTGGCTTTGACAAAGTGTTTTAGCCATGGTATACACTAGCGTTGCTGCTGTTCAGAATGGCTAAAAGTTAGTGGTGTACAGGAGAGTGGCATGGAGTGTCATAGAGTGGAATGGCAAAGAGTGGAGTAGAGTGTTGTAGAGTGGAGTGGCATAGAGTATCGTGTATTGTAGTGGTTAGAGTGGAGTTGTGTAGAATGGCATACAGTGGAGTGACGTAGAATAGACTGGTGTAGAGTGCATTGGCATAGATTGTTGCAGAGTACAGTGGCATCGAGTGTCGCAGCATAGAATTCAGAGTTGTAGACTACAGTGGCATAGATTAGACCGTTGCACAGTAGAGTCCAATGGCGCAGAGTAGAATGGTGCTGAGTAGAGTGGTGTAGAGTACAGTGGCATAGAGTACAGTGGTGCAGAGTAGAATAGAGTGGCACAGAGTGCACTGGTGTAGAGTGGTGCAAAGTAGAATATAGTGCCAGAGAGTGCAGTGGCATAGAGTGGAGAAATGCAAAGTAGAGTGTCATAGAGTGCAGTAGTGGAGAGTAGAGTGGCATAGAGTGTAGTGTTACAGAGTAGAGTGGCATAGAGTGCATTAGCACAGAGTGTAGTGGCAAAGAGTAGTGTGGTGTTGAGTAGAAAGGCTTAGAATGCAGTGGCGCTGAGTACAATGATGCAGAGTAGAATGCAGTAGAGTAGAGCAGGGTGCTGCAGAGTAGAGTAGAGTGCAATGGCCTGGAGTAGCATAGAGCAGAAGAGAATGGTGTAGTGTGCATTGGCATAGACTGTTCCAGAGTATAGTGACGAATTGTGCAGTGGCATGAAGTGCAGCAGCATAGAATTCAGTGGTGTACAATGCAGCTTCGTAGAATGCAGTGGTGTATATTAGAGTGGTGCATAGTAGAGTGCAGTTGTGCAGAGTGGACTGGTGCAGAGTAGAGTGGCATAGAATACTATGGTGTAAAGTTCAGTGGTGTAGAGTATTGCGGCGTAGATTAGAGTGGCAGAGAGTGCAGTGACAGAGTGGTGCAGAGTGGAGTGCCGTAGAGTGGAGTGGTGTGGAGTGGAGAGGAGTGATGCAGAATGCTGTGGCCTAGAGTGCAATGATACAGAGAAGCATGGCACAGAGTGCACTGGCATAGAATCCAGAGTAGAGTGTCATAGAGCTCAGTGGCAGAGAGTGCAGTGCTGCACAGTAGTGCGTTGTAGAATAAAGTCGTGTAGAGTGGCTTAGAGTGCATTGGTGCAGAGAGCAGTGTTTCAGACGATGATTCAGAGTTGAGTGCGGCGACAGAGTGCAGTTATGTACATTGTATTTGCATAGAGTGCAGTGGTTTAGAGTGGCATAGAGTGGAGTGTCACAGACTGAAGTAGAGTGCACTGGCGTAGAGTAGATTGTTTTACAGCAGAGTGAAGTTGCATGGAGTGGTGCAAGGTAGATTAGAGTGGCATAGAGGGTAATGGTATACAGTAACGTAGTGTAGCGTGCAGTGGCATAGACTGCAGTGGTGCAGAGTAGGTTAGAGTGGCATACAATGGATTGGCATTACAGAGTAAAGTACATTGGCATAGAGTGTATTGACATAGCGTGCAGTAGAGAGAGTGCCAAGTTGCAGAGTGGCATAGAGAGGAGTTGTGTAAGGTAGACTGGAGTGGTGAAGAATGCAGTGGTGCAGAGTAAAGTGGCATAGAGTAGAGTGGCCTAGAGTACATTGGCATAGAGTAGAGTGGCCTAGAGTACATTGGCATAGAGTAGAGTGGTGCAGAATAGAGTAGGGAGGCATAGAATGAAGTGGCAGAGAGTGCAGTGGTGCAGAGTGGAGTAGAGTGCAGTGGCATAGAGCGCAGTGGTGTGAAGTGGTGCAGAGTCAAGTGCAGTGGCGTGGAGTGGTGCAGAGTAGAGTGGAGTGGCATAGAGTGGAGTATTCATGGTGTGGTAGCACACTGCCATTCCAAACAACACATTTTCAATAGAAATGACTATTTCATTTGCACAGACATACAGTTTTACTAATAAAACTATACAGCGCACAAACGACAATGTGAGGAATTGGCATTAAGTACTGTGTTGATTTGTTTTGATTATATTGAAAGTATGTGTTTCCAACACACTTCAGAACTAAGAAAAAATTTGCTTCATTTGTACGTTCCTAATTCCCATATATTCATAAACACCTGCACGGTTCATTTAAATGTTGTTGTGTGCTAGAAAACAACCCTGTCCTACCCCCAGTATCCTGCAAGATTGTCACATAAATCCTCTCACTTTGTAGTCAGAGAAAGAAAAGCAAACACCAAGCTCCCTCAGAAGACAGAGCCTGATGTTTGAACTCTGCCTTTAAATGCACAGCAAATGTGACAAGATAAGAACAAGATTTAAAGACCTGTTTACATAAAGGAGCACTTGTGGAAGAATACCAGTGGAGTTAGTGTGAAAAGGCTTTGCTCCTTGGTGGGGGCGAACTCACCCTGAAGAGCCTAAACCAAATTAAGCAAGAAAATAGAAATCCAGAAAATGTGAGAAATAAACCAAAGAGCCAATGGCGAGCAATAGACAAAGTACAGCCCAATGGAAGCTTTCTGAATGCCCCAAATATGTCTTTAGCAAACCAGACAGCGCAGGCTTCGACCTAAAAAGGAGTTTAAAAGTGACATTAAGCACGTACAAATGTTTCTGCTGTGAGTACTCTTGGAAATCTGTGCTAGTTAAAAGTTCGATGAAATGTATCCAGAACATTGGTGTAAACCTATGTGAGAACATTTCTTACTTTTTTCAGAGTTACATGCAAAATTGGGAAGAGAAGTAGGCTGGTCAACAATGCAAGAATATATCAAATTCTGAGGTTTCAATAATTCTCCTTAAAAACTAAAATACCAGTAGGGATTTTTACTACATGGCTTCATTCCAACGTACTCCTTTGAAGCATGTTATGCCCTTGAAGCATTCTGGTGCTTTACAAAGCCTAATAGCTTTTTTATCAACAGAACATTACTTCACCCATTTCAAAGTTGTTGCAAAAAAGGCTCACACCAAGTGATTCGATGCTTTTGGATGTGTTGCTTTAGGCCATATTTGTTAATATTCTTTAGAGCGTAGAAGGGGTACAGGTGCTACAGTGGCTGACTCTACCAGAACCATCCTGAAAGACCTCTATTGACTACCAGCCAAAGACTAGCTCCACTGCAAAATGGCTTGCATTATTCGAAAGGCCCTTCATCTTGGCCCACCTAGTGATCTAAAAGACGACCAACACATCATGGAGGGCACAAGAGACTCAAGGATTAACTCAATGAATTTCCTAAAACTCTTACAAATGAAAAATCAAGATAGTGATTCAGTCTTTGTCTTGCCCAGTGCCAAGACTTTGCCAGCTAACCTAAGAAGCAACTCTAACCTGTAGCCGTCCCTCAAAAAAGTAAATATGCATCTGTTGAAAATGCCTCCTCATCCCCTTCATCTCCTCCATCAAGGCTACATTAACCTATATTGTTCACTGTACAGACAACTAGATAATTATTTTATATTATTAAGGCGAAAAGGTCATATACAGCATAATATTTCAAATTTATGTAATGAAAATTAGGAAGCAAAAGCAGATGGATAATCAACACAGAAAGATGAATAAAGGCATGTCAGAATTAAATATCCTCCAATAAAATTAATCAGCTGATTCTTCACAACCACCAAAAAACTGACCAAATGTAGCCCAAATGCCCTAGGCTTGAGCTACTGAATGTTCCACAGTAAATTATTTGTTTATATCGTTATAATACTCAATTATTTCAGGTCGATTTTCCTGTCCCTGCTGATCAACATCCTTGCGAATCTGTGGAATAGGACACCACTACCACATTAGAAAATTATAACAGTAGAAATAGAAAAAATAAAATGGTAGGTTCTATGAGGAAATGTGTTTGAAACAAATTACGACGGGCCCGATGTAGGTAGGCAAATACCGGTCGGTAACGGCCGAAAATCGGTAAAATCGGCTGTTACCGCCCGGTATTTGGAAAATGAGATGTAGGTGTTAAAAATGTACCGAATCTGCAAATATGAATCAGTAAAAAAACGAATCGGTATTTACCGGTTCCTTATTTCCCGAATCGGTATTTATTGATTCCTTATTTACCGAGTTCTTATTTTCCGATTCGGTAAATAAGAAATCGTAAAAAATGCCCATCGAGATGTAGGAAAGGCCAAAAATACAGAATTTAATGAAATTCGGTATTTAAGAGTCAGTATTTACCATGGACTGAAAGCCGGTGGTAACCAGGTGAAGGCTATAAAAAAGGGCCCAAAATGCAACAGTATTGCAAGAATGGCGGCATTCTATGTGATTGCGAGGCGGCAAAGGCTACAGGCTGCAGGTGAGAGGGTATGGGGAAGGGAGGAGCTGGTGTACAGGCAGAGGATCACCCTGTTCCAATTGACTGAGCCTGAGATACTGCAGAGGTACAGGCTACACCCCAGAACCATCATGGACTTAATTAGGGACCTCCACCCATACCTGGATCACCCAACACCCAGGGCCCACGCCATCCCACCCCATGTGCAGGTGCTGTGTAGCTTACACCTGCTTGCCTCTGGGAGCTACCAGAGTGTGATTGCTGCAGTAGGTGGTGTGTCCCAGAGCTGGCTGTCCCGTTTTTTCAGGAAGTTCCTGGATGCCATGACGCAGAGAATGGAACATTACATCTGGTTCCCTGACACACCTGCGGAACTTGCTAAAACAAAAACTGACTTCTATGAGCTGGCACACTTCCCGCATGTGATAGGCTGCATAGATGGTACCCACATTCCACTATGCCCACCTGCAGCCACTGAACACATCTACAGAAATCGTAAGTCAACGCACTCCATCAATGTGCAGGTGATATGCAATGCTGGCAACATCATCACAGACAGAGTGGCCAAATTTCCTGGGAGCACGCACGATTCCTACATTTTCCAGAACAGCGGAATATACACACGGCTTGTTGCTGGAGATTTTGGAGATGGATATCTGCTAGGTAAATAAGTGTAACACACCCTGAAATGAATGGAAGATGTATGTGTCATGTGTATGTAACTCATGGACCTCTCATTCCCTCCTAGGCGATAGTGCATATGCCCTGTGTTCCTTTGTTCTCACACCGTACCTCAACCCAACTAACAGAGGCGAAAGGCGTTACAATGTGGCACACAGGTCAACTCGCAACGTAGTTGAGCGCACATTTGTACTCCTCAAGAGCAGGTTCCGCTGTCTCCACAAGAGTGGAGGTGCACGACAGTACAGCCCCATTCTGTGTTGCAAGATAATAGTGACCTGTGCCATGTTGCACAATCTTGCCACCAAAGAAGGCACAGAGGTGGAGGTGACACAGCACGAGGACATTGATGATGACCAAGAACATGCAGACCCCCAAGCAACAGGACCAGCAGCAACAGATGGAAGATTGAGACGGACAGAAATTACACGTAGATATTTCTAGGTAATGTATGACACACAGACAGGTATAGTGTTTGAAGAGTGTAGTTTAATATTCACTACATCATCATTACATAGGAAAAGCCATTGTCCATCAATGTCCCTGTCCATGACTGCTTGTGCTCAGTTGCCGTCACTGTGTGCAGTCCTGTGGATTTTCTGCAATGTTCACTGCTTACGCCCACGCACTACATTGCGGGATTGATGTGCCTGGGTTTCAATATCTCGGCTGGGGCCTGACTCAGCCTGGCTGCGCCTGACGCTCCTGCGCACCTCTGGTACAGGTGTGCTGGAGCCACTCCTGCTGGTTGACCCCTCTGTCTCCTCCACACCCGTGTCACCAGCATTGCCTGTGTGAGTGGTGAGCATCTGCTCCATCGCAGAGGTCACTCTTCCCATGCCCCGTGTCAAGTCTGTGCAGCAGTGCACAATTGCATCCTGCATGGATATTGAGCGTCGGCAAAGTAGTGACGTAGCTGTAGGAAATCTGTTCAGTGCCTTTAACTGCTGCCGCATATACTGCCGCTCCCTGCGACGCTGTAGTTGATCCCTGTCCAACTTATCAGAAAGTACACCCATGTATGTAGAGATGTCTGTTATCCCCTTTGAAATTGCCTCCAAACTACATGCTATGTGGCCTATTCCCCTGTCCATGTTTGTCATTTTATTGTTCATGCTGCGTACCTGCCTATGCACGGCCATGAGTGCCTTGGCCTGCATGGCTGAACTTTGACCATTGTGTCCTCCAGGCCACAGAATACGCTCCCACCTTCCTGCCCATCGCCACCCTCACGTGCCCTCCTTCCAAGGACACTGGTGCGCGCAGCACCTGCTGGAATCTGTGGTCTAGCCTTGTCAGCCACAGGTGCAATTGTTTGATGTACAACATCCTCACCCTCCTCATCAGAGGTTTGCAGGATCCTCTGAGGGGGCACATCAGGCCTACTTGCCCTTTTCTGCATGGACGACCTGGATGTTGCTTTGGGTGTAAGCGGTGTGCTTACCAATTCAGGAGATCCAAACAACAGAGGTGATAGCGGGACAGATGTTGAGGCTCGCTCTGGTGATGAGGCTTCCTGGGTGGTGTTGTTGCCTCCTTCTACAGCGCTGTGACCTGTGCTTTGTTTCTCTTTTTCTCTTCTCTTAGTTGCTGGTGCCCTCTCCTCCCTTGCTATTGCTGTAGTGCGTGAGGACTCTCCTGTGGAATCAAATTGACATAGGGTCAATGTTGTTGTTCACCTGTGTGTAGTTCTTAAGTAAATTGTTTACACACCTTTGCACAGTGTACATTGTGTGTTTGGTGATGTGTGTGGCATGCCTTGCTGAGTCTTGTGGTGTATGCATTGTATGTATGTTCTCATGACTACATCTACCATGATGCATTGCTGGCCCCAAGTATGAGCTGTTCTACAGTGTAATGATACTACACAGTGGGGTACGGGTTCAGGTAAATGGTTGTGGATTAGGGTACATGCATCTTACCTTGTTTCTTTGTTGCTCTTGCTGTACTGTCCAGGTCTCCAATCCCATGGATGCATTCTGGCTCCATGGTTGTTTCAACAAGCTCCTCCATCTCAGTCAGTTTTGGTGCTTTGCTCCTACCACCTCCTGTCACACCAGAATCCTTTTTTTGGGCAGCAATCTTCTTTTTGGTTATGATGCGCAGGTCATACCATCGCTTTTTAATGTCCTCGATCTCCCGGTGCGTCACACCAATGGCATTGACTTTGCCCTGTATGCCAAGCCATATGCTCCTCTTCACAGACTCTGCATCATGCAGTGACTGTTTTCCGAATATTTGGTTGTAGTGACTTACAATTTCTTCTACAGCCACCTGAAGTTCTGCTGGGCTGAACTTTGTCTTTCTTTTGCGCTCCCCATCATCCTTTTGCCCTTCCTGAGACTCCATTCTGTTGCACTGCTTGGCTCTGGATGCTCAGCTCCTCTCACCTCAGCTCAATTGTTTGTTCAGTTGCTGTGGACCTGCATGGGTGTGGCCACTCCCAGGTACTGGGGAGGGGTGCTTCATTCTGATTGGTTGGATTCTCTGGGCCTTGGTTGTGGGGTGTGTAGGGTGTCCCTGATTGGTTGGCAGGCTCACATGTCGATTTTCAAACTTTGATTCGGTATTTACTGAATCGGTATTTACCGAATCGGTAATTACCGATTCGGACATTACCGATTCGGACATTACCGATTCGGTAAATACCGAAATCAGATACCGAGTCATTCCGAATCGGTAAATTTTACCGATTTTTTACCTACATACCATTTTCCGATTCTGAACTACAGATTCGGTATGAGTCGGTATTTAAGAATCGGAAAACAAAAATTACCTACATCTGGCCCTAAGTATCTGGAATAGAGTTCTCCTAAAATCTTGCAGAGACAGGCATGTAGGAAACATGGATCAACATTGTCAACTAGGTATCTGGGATATTTATATTGTGGGAAATTACGTTTTTAATTGACTGGGGTGTGAACCCTGGTCAAGAAACTGTGACAATCTCTAGCAGGGTGAACCACAAAAAGTCACTAAATTAACCTATGCCTGACCTTTGCCAGCTTGGCACAAAAGCAGTCAGGCTTAACTTAGAGGCAATGTGTAAAGTATTTACACAGCACAAAAACTGTAGTAATGTGAGAAAACAACATAAGAAAAATCCGAAGCCAATTTCGAAAATTAGAGTATAATTTAATCAATTATTTGACACCAAAATTACAAACATCCAATCAGTAGAACCACAGTTGTGACTGTTTTAAGTTCTTGGTGCAAACTAGCGACTAAAAGTTCAAAGCATCAACTGCGGTCAAGCGAGACCGGGTAAAAGTCGAAAGTTAATGCCACCTGTCATGGAGTGCGGTTTAAAAGTAAGATGTGGATTGGGCCCCGTTAGCACTTACCTTCGAACTTGGAAAAATTCTTGAAGAAAATGTTCTGAGAAGGTACAATTCAACGTGGTAAGGCTGAAGGAGGTGTCCGAGGAGGGAGCTTTGTCATTGGATGGACTTCGGTCAAAGCTCTGGTGAAAATTCCTTCTTTCGGACCTAGTCACTGAAATGGAATTTGAAAATCTCCAGCTGGACAAGGCAGAGGGCCGTAGCCAAAGACAGTGCTGCAAGGTCAGAAATCAATTTGGCAAAGGTCCACTGAAAAGGATTTGTTGCTGCACAGAAGAACGTAGCGGGAGAAGCAGCGATTAGGCAAGCAGGTTGGTCCTGGTCTCCTCCTGGTTCTCAGAGCACTTTTGGGACAAAATGTGTTTAAGTCAGCAGTTTTGGTTTCAGCACCACAACCAAGGGTCCACAACTGTTGGGACGTCTCTTTGGGGTTCAGGACTCAGTTAGGCTGTGCCCAGGTGAGTGTTCAAGATGGTGGGAGCCTTTTATGATCCTCTGGCTCTGAACAGGAGGCCAGTAAACTAGCCAGTAAACTAGCCCTAGGAATCACTTCTGGCAGTCCTGGGTGCAGGTGAAGATGCATGGCTCAACAGCAGGCTCCGGGCAGCAAAGCCTTCAAGGTACAGTAGCTGTCTTGCAGAGTGCAGGCAGTCCTCTGAGAGTCCTTCCGCAATTCCAGTTGTGAACCAAAGAGTGGGTCTGAGCGAGCGAGCCCCATCTTGAGTGAGGAAAGGGTTGCGGTCGAGTGGCTGGCCGCCTCCCACCCTCCTCAGTGACGGATTTAAGGAGATGGCTTTCTGTCCGCGCAGCAGGTGCGCCAAAGGCGCACCAGAGGCAAGCCCGTCTGCGCCCTCCGAGCCGGGACCGGGTCCAGGGCCATGACCCCTGCTCAATTACCGATACGTATCTCCTACGCAAAATCCACGCTATTACAATATCGCCCTACTCTGACTAATATCTGCCCTGTGCTTGACCCGGAGTCTTTGCCATTATCAAATCACAGTACTTGCCCTCACGGCTCTATTTTAATACCCTTTATCACTAGTATAGTTCCCCCTAATAAACAGAACTGCAAAGCAAAATCAAACATATCGATGGCACTTATCAATGCCCGATCGTTAGGGAAACACAGACAGGACATCTCAGATTTTATTACAGATAGGAGTTTGGACATCCTATTCGTTACCGAAACATGGATGGACAACACCTCAGACCCCGATCTAGCGGTTGCGGTTCCACCAGGATACAGAATCTATCTACATGACAGACAAAATGAGATCGACTCCGTCCGCTCCATGGTTCTCGGAATTGTTAAGAACGCAAAAACAAATCTGTAGGAACAGGGAGAGGGCCTGGCGTAAACTCTATGACGCAGAAAACAAGTCTTGCTACAAGGCTTCTTTGGCGAACTATAAAAAAATGATCACCGAGGCGAAAAGAAATTATTTTAGCACCCAAATTGAGACCGCAAATTGAGACCGCAAAGGACTCAAGTAAACAACTATATGAGGTTGTTAAACAATTAGCCGGGAACACACCCGATCTGGCTCCGCCCCCGTCTCAACTATTTTGTGATGCACTGGCTAACTTCTTCTATACCAAAGTTAACGACATCTATGTAGCCTTTGCTGCCAAAGATGATCCTTCCACACTTCTTACTTGTTTCCCACCATCCGGTAGTCCTCTCTCCCAATTTAAAGAAATAACTGAGCAACAAACCATGGATATCATTAAATCCATAAAAACAGGATCGGCCTTAGACCCTTGTCCTCCTAAAGTTCTTCAACCTGTGCTGGACTTAATAGTTCCTATAGTTACGCAACTTTGTAATAGTATGTTCAACTCAGGGAGCTATCCTAAAGTTTTGAAGAACACTCTTGTAAAGCCGCTTCTAAAAAAGCAGCATCTGGCCATGAACGAGCCGAAATTTTTTAGACCAATAGCCAGTCTCCCATTCTTGGCCAAGGTAGCAGAGAAAGCTATAAACCAGCAGCTGTCTGAGCACCTGGAGGAACATCAACTGTTGGACAATACCCAGTTTGGCTTCCGAAAATACCACGGAACGGAAACCGCCCTCATTAAAGCCGCCGATGACATCAGGGTCATTGTACTGCTGGACCTCTCTGCGGCTTTCGACACGGTCGATCATTCCATCCTGATCGACCGTGTTGGAAGGATGGGCTTACAATCGGGAGCCATAAGCCTACTAGCATCTTTTCTGTCCGGCAGAACTCAGACAGTTACGCTAGGGCCATTTCAATCAGCTGAGCTGTCATTACCTTGCGGGGTCCCCCAAGGCTCATCCCTGAGTTCGACACTATTTGATATCTATGTGTCGGACCTAGCCAGAGTCATCAAGCAATATGGGATGGGCCTTACCTCCTATGCTGATGACACCCAGCTAGTCCTCGCCATCAACCACGACGGGGAAGAGGTGGCGGAGCGATTCCAGCAGGGTATGCAAGCAATCGGAGAATGGATGTCCTCAAGTTGCTTGAAACTGAACTCCGAGAAGACCGAGGTGGTTATTTTCGAAAAAACTCTCCCCTCGTTGGTCTTCTGTTTGGTGGCCTGCATCATTTGGAACCCTGCCCAACTCTGTTTCAAAGGTCAGAAATTTGGGAGTTATGTTTGATGAACATCTCAACTTCGCTCATGCTAATCAGACAGCAGCTACAGCTTTTTACAAGTTAAAACAGATTAAAAAAATGATGCCGTTCCTGCCTGACAGTGCAGGTAAAACTTTGGTGAGTACTTTGGTACTATCCTCACTCGACTACTGCAATGGCATTCTTGCCAATGCTCAAGTTCGGGTTATTAATAAAATGCAATCAATTCAAAATGCTGCAGCGAGAGTACTATCCAAAACACCCAAATTCAATTCTATTGCCCACATTATTCGGAACTACCACTGGTTACCAATAAAAAAGCGTATAAAATTCAAAACATTATGTCTGGTGTTCAAAGCATTGCATCATTTAGGCCCGCAGTTTCTTAGGAGTCAATTTCAACTCTATCTTCTGGCAAGGCAATTAAGATCCATGACCTTGCACCAATTAATGGTGCCCCGCACTAAGACTGTCACCTGGGGTGACAGACGTTTCTCAGTCACGGCAGCCAGACTGTGGAACTCACTCCCGCTCTCAATCAGACTATGCCACTCCCTTTACTCTTTTCGTAAAGAGGTGAAGACCTGGCTATTTGCCCAGTAAATTATACAGCAAACACATAGGTAGAGACATGAGTCAAGTTCTCAGCGCCAAGACGCCCCCGGGCATACGTTCGCGCTTAACAAATTGCAAAAATAAATAAATAAATAAATAAGGTCCTATTTTTATTCCCTGGCACCCTTCTTCTGGTAGGTGGGAGAAGTGTTATTTCCCTAATGTTCTGCCCTTGCTCCAAACTGGCTGTAGTGTCAATACATGGTCATTATGCCCTTTGTGTGAAGGCAGGCCACAGACTATTCATGTGCAAGTGGGGCTCATCTCAGCTGTGCCTCCCCATCCTGCCACTAGATGGCCTACTGAGGTTCACCTAATCCCTCTATTGTATGACTCACTGAAGGCAATTCACAAAGTCTAACTGTTAGTTACACCCAGTCATGTGACCCAAGACAAGTGGCAGGCACAAAAGAGCTAAGTGTAAGAAAATGCCAACTTTCAAAAAGAGGTATTTTCAACATTGCAATGAAATACCCGACTTTCGCATCAAAGAGGGTTTATCATCACAATTTCATAGGTAGCAAACATGACATATCTACCTGCTCCCAATTCGGAATTACAGCTTATTAAATGTAATAAGGAATCCCCAAGGTTTATCCTATGGAAGGAGTAGGCCTCACAGTAGCGAAAAACAAATGTAGGGGTTTTTCACTACCAGCGCATGCTAGAATTAAAAGTAGATGTCCAACCAGTTAATTACATGTTATCCTCCTCTATGGGCTATCAAAGACCTACCTTAGGGGTGTCATATTTGCTGTAAAAGGAGAGTTAAAGACTTGGCAAGGGGCTTTAAATGGCAAGTTTACAGAACAACGTAAAAATGCATTCAAGCTGCAGTGGTAGGCCTGGGATATGTTTAGAGTCCTTCTTAAGTGACTGGCACAATAAGTACTACAGGTCCAGTGGTAGAATTTAAGTTACAGCCCTGGGCATATGGTATACCACTCTATAACAGACTTATAAGTAAATTAAATATGCCATTTATGTATATGCCAATCAAACTGTTTAGGGAAGTGAGCACAAACACTTTAACTATTAGTCCTAAGGCCAACAAAAACACATTTTGATGTAAGTAGTCAAAAGGTTTGGGGGAAGACCACCCTAAGGCTGACAGGTCTAATACGTGTCCCTCCCAGCTGATACTGGGGAGAAATACCAAGCCTTCCGGGAGTTCTCATCATTAAGGCAGAAGAACCAGGCGAGACCATCAGCAAGATAATTTTTCTAGATTTTTGGTGCCGGATGCAAAGTTGACTACGAGCCTCGCATAAGAGAGTGTCTTGATCCCGGAAGTTCAGGACCTGCACTATCACTGGGCTCGGAGCAGTCCCCATCGGCGGCCTGGAAGTAAAGGATCGATGCGCCCTCTTGATGACAAACATGTTGGACAAATTGTCCACTGAGACCCAAGAGTGGAAACAGGTTTCAAGGGTTGTAGCTAATGCTGAGTTATCAAAACTTTCAGCAAGACCCACCAGGCCCAAATTGTTGCGCCTCATGCGGTTCTCTGCATCTTCTGCCCTGACGTTGAACACTGTAGTTGAGGCCATCAATTTAGATACTTGACGTTCAAAAGTGGTCACTTCATCCTCAGAAGTGGAGATTCAGGTTTTCAATCCGGTCACCGGATCTGGCACCTTTTGCAGATCTTGTCTTAGCAGCGAGAGGGCAATCTGGAGGCTGCCAACATTGTTCTTGACCCCCTTGCATAAGTCCTGCACTGCCTTGAGGATAATCACAAGATCTGACATGGACTGAGATGGGGTCAAAAGTTCCAGTGCTCTTGCAACTTCCCCGGCCCCTGTCGCAGGAGTATTAAACTGGTCCATCCCGGTTTTGAGCTGATGGCAGTGAGGGGGGGGGGTTCCTTGACCAATTGTCAGCTGACCGTCAGCCCATTAGAAATGCACGGTGTGCGAGAGGGTCGGACATGCTTGCCACCAGGCAGCACAAGCAGCCCTCCCATTAGGGATGTCTCCTTTCTCTGTCAAGAAGATGCAGCACCCCCGGTGCTGGCCATAAGTCCCAATTCCCTTGGTGGGGATGAGCGTCAATTCCACAATCCTCAGGTCTTATGAGAGCAAGAGCATTAGGGAACAACCTGCATAGCGTCTTTGAAGCAGCCGCCCTGTCCACCCGGCAGCCGCCCTGTCCACCCGTCCACAGGCAGGCAGCACCCATCAGGCACTGCCCACCCCTCCTTGAGCTGTTCAATGGAAGCGTGTAGTGCTGAGTAGTGATGCCACAAGCAGAAGTGCCCTCCATGAATAAGGCCTAGGTGCTCCCCGCTGTGCCAGGAACGGCTATGGAGAGCAGGGCCGTATGTAGTGGGGAACACAAAAGCAGGCCCCTCGTCAACATCCTGGGGGCGGGAATTGAGGATGACGGCTCAGGCTCCCGAGTACCCCAGCGAGTCGACGCACAGGTCAAGTGTTGGGCCTCTGCCCTGATACACCAACAATCTTCTCCAGCTCCCAGGCTCTTCCCAGGGTGTAGCGGCCTCCACAGCAAGGTTTCTTTTCACTGGGTGAGTTGGAGACCACACGCAGCCCCCAGGGTGCTACCGTGTCATCAGAGCCTTGAGGGCCTCCCAGCACCAGCCCTGCCATATCCAGTGACTCTCAGGCAGTTCAAGGCCGGTAGGTGGATCCCCCATACACTGGTGGGTCTTGCTGGGGATGTCCAGCCATCTGCCAGCAGAACTCCGGAGTTCGACCCTCTGGTGAGAGTTATCACAGAGTGCAGGTGGAGTAGATAGGCAGCAAGGAGAGGGAGGAAGCATACACGTCTTCTCCCTTCAAGGCAGGTTGCAGCACAGTGAAGGTGGGACCCCCAGCCAGGGGAATACAGGACCGGGAGCTGCCACATCCCACAGGCAAATCCACTGTAATAGTCCAACTCACTGGCTGCCACGAGGTCCGCAGCATCAGCTCCAGTGACCCCGGTGCTGTAGGGCCCAGTCTGCCTCTAGGACCCAGGCCGAGGTCCATTACGGCAGTCACAGACCACCCTTCGGCACGTCCAGGTGGCAGACGAACCGGTTGCATCAAGAAGAGCTACGATTCGTTCGTCAGGTCTCCTGGATATATATAGTACAGTGGCGGCTGCCATCTTGAGGCGAGAAAGTTTTCTGAGCGGCTAACCAGTGCTACTCTAGCGTCCCTTTCTATTGCGCTGGGAGCCCCAAGGGCAGCTGCAGGGGCATCCCGCACAGGGCAGCTCCTAGGTTAGATTACCGTGAGCAATGTCAGGCAGGATGGAGAGAGATGGCCACTGTACTTTAAGAAAGCTGGACCGTCATCTTGGCCTCCTTGGTCACGCCAAAGCACATACACTTTAGCAATGCTTAGCAGTGGTACAGTGCTCAGAGTCCCATGGCCAACAAAAAGATACAGCAAAAAAAGGAGGTAAGAAAGCAAAACGTTTGGGAGAAGACCACCCTAAGTATGACAGATCTATCAGTGCCCCTATCTGCCTAAATCCAAAATAATGAAAGCATTCTCCCCTTGAGTGGAGGAGGTGTTCCCAACTCAGAGATGTGGCCAGAAAAATGAGACACCCCTCATCTGTGGTCACTTCAAACCACTTATGGGAGCAGCTCCCTCCCACTGTGATTGGAGCCTAATGAGCTGAGGGAGCAAAGGCGTGGCCTGTGCAGGTGTCATCAGACATATGCTTTTGATGGGAGGGCCTTTGAAGATATTTACGTTTTAAGTCCTAGCCAGTAATTGCCATTCTGTCAGAGGAACAGAAACACCACTCCACACACAGACCAGTTGCTCTGCACTCAGAGCAGCTTTTCACACCTCATTCCAGGTTGAGCACTCAGAGGGTTGTATTTGGAGGCTAATGCTAACTAGCCTCCAGAGGCTTTAGGCAGGAAAAATGTACCTTTCTAAAAGTACATTTTCCTTAATATTTATTAAAACCCTGACTTTGCTTTTGAATTTGGCTTTCAATAAATATTACAAAGCATACAAAAATGAAATTATAGTGGTTTCCTAGCCAAAGATAGCGTTATCAAATAGAATATTGCACCCCACTGTTTCTCCATGGAGCAGCCAGCCTTGCTACGGTGAAAATTGTTTTTAGGTGCTAATCACTGTAAGAATATGTTTAACATGAAAATTCTATGTGTCTTACTTTTACCTACCATCCACCCAGGAATGAGGGGATTCTTAAGGGTGATTTATTAATATTTAAAGGAAAGGGTTAGAACGATCTAAACATCAAATTGCAGTTTAAATCTGCTTTAGTCAGGCTTCAGTTGTCGGCGTAAAGCCATGTGTACACTGCCATTGTAGTGGATGACCGATTAGGTGCTGCAGTCTACTAGCCGTTGCTAACTTGCAGACGCACGTGCACTTTGTACCATAAACTAAGGACTTGTAGGTAAGTTAAATATGCCAATTAGGTTTAAGCCAATTTAACCATGTTTAAAGGGAGAGCACAGGTGGTGTATTACTGGTTAGCAGGGGTAAGGTGCTACAGCCAGCAAAGAAGCAGATAGCGAAAAAATCTGGGGATACAATGCGCAAAGGATGGTAATTTCCTACATACTTCATCTCACAGGAATATATTTACAGTTGTCCTCTAATGCAGGGGACATTAAATATTTTTCCATCCTGGCTGGGGGATTGATTAGATAAACCGGTTAATGATAGGTTATGACAAATCATAATTAAACATATCCAGCAAATTGACCCTGTTTCATGCATATTTACTGAACCATGCAGCATATGGTCTGTAGTAGTGCACTGTGGGTACTATTATGATAGGTTTGTTGTGAGTCTCACATAGTCCCAGTTGGTATAATGCACCTGCTGATACGTGATGTTCATTTACCACACATTTCCAAATTTCAGCCTAAATTATAGGGTAGCAGTAATGCTGCATGTTTTCCCCCTGTTAAAAGGGACACAAACTTCAAATGCGCAAATTAGCTTGCAGTGTCTGTGCCAGCTTTCAGCTAGCATAAATTGTACCTGCAATCATCATGCACAATTATCTCTGTTACTATAATCTTGATTGCGGTACAAGTAGTATTGGTGTGAGTGCCGGAATGCGGACCATAGAGCACGATCTTTTGGTACTCACCATGTTTCAAGTATATGTATCACATATTCTTTGAAGGGACTTGATACCATATGGGGAATTCCACATTGTCAATGGTTCCTACATTGCATTCTGTGCATTTTACAAGATTTGTGGTTCTTGACATCATCACCACGTCACCATGTACCGTCCTCATGCATCTGAAGAGGCCTCTTCTACGTTCTCCTTCCATCTCCTAAACAGCCATCACGACCCCAAAGCCCCTTGCAAAACGCTGCACCTCCTCCTCCATCCCTTATTGCAACTCTTCCTGCATCTTTAAATTGCATCACCGCTGGTCCCATTCCCTTGCCGATTGTTGGGCGAAGCCTTCGTTGTCAACTCTTTCCCTCCCCGTTGGCATTGTACCCCAATTCCCCTCCTATGTACACAGCCTTTGCACATGCCCTTTGCCACATTCACCCCTTCATAGTGAACTCTGATACTTGGTCTAGGATTGTACCACATGCAGTACAGGCAGAGCAAGGACATCCTGTTCCAGGGTATGAGTTGTGCTTTAAGAAATTTAACTAATTATTTCCATTTTATATCCTACTAAGACAGAGTCCTCTCGAAGACACACAATGAAGATAACCTTGATGATGAAAACAAAATGATTTTTAACACTGTCACTGTACTATCGGTAAAGTCCAAACAGAAGTAACCCCTTGCCTTGTAATTGCCCTGATCACCCTGCTAGATAGTATTGCACAGACTATCACTGAATTCCATACTCCATAAGGCTGCATTAGAACAGAGGTTCACGACGCAGATGTAACTACGTATTTCATCTAAAGGTAAAGAACACTATTCCTACCACCCACTGGTCTCTCTTTACCACTCACGTAAAAAAATACCTTTGCGGGTGATACTGAAGTACGGCCGGACAGACCACTTTTTTATTTATTTTATTTTATTCACTTAAAATAATTTGCAGCAGGCTTCTCCAACGAGTAGCTTGTGAGCTACTGCTAGTTCTCCAGCTATCTGTAAGTAGCTCTCCTGTGTGCATCCCAGCTTAATGAATCAAAACTTTTTCCTTGGTTAAATTAATATATGTATATTGTGTAAAAAGAACTAAAGATCTGTGATCTTTTGACTGGGTGTGAGTGTTTGATTGGTTCAGATGCTCCGTCCATCACCACCCCCTTATGTACCGCTTTGGCCGCCATAAGTGTGGCAGGGTATGCTCAGACGTGAGTCCCATGCTCACTTTGCCACTGGATTCAAGCAAGCCGGGCTGAAGTCGGCTGTAATGCCAGAAACCGGTCCTCGGAAGCTTGTTTCCGGTCCAGGGAAGGCATGGCTTGGCAGTTCGGGCCGGACTGTTCCCATGAGGCACAGGGTCAGACTGATTTGCATATAGCCATGTCTGAACTGGGGTGGCAGAGTGGGCTAAAGAACGGTGATGGATCAAACCCAGATCTTTTGACAGGTTGTGAGTGTTTGATTGGTTCGGATGCTCCGTCCATCACCACCCCCTTTTGTACTGATCTGAGGGAGGCATTGATGGTGCGTTCTGGTTCGGGTGTGATGACGGTGGTGGCCCTGTGGAAGATGTCCGGTGGACACGGGTCTGTTGGGGCTCCTGAGTGGGTTTTCTTCATGGTAGCTGTGATGAGTTCTACGGTAGCAAGGTCCCAGAACGTGATGGACGGCTTATCGTTGGCGGTGGGTAGGGGGGTGGGGCTTGTCATTTGTTGGCTGAAGTTGTCATAAAGGGCCTTAATCTTCAGATGGAAGTAGGAGCTGAGCTTGTCGCAGAGTTCCTGGGAGTGTGTGACGTCCGTGGCTTTGCAGGTGGGTTTTGCGAACTGCTGCATTTTTTTCCCCAAAACCTTTATTGACTAGTTAGGCATGCTAACAATACACTGCTGCGTCAAATCAGAGCATCTTACAAATCAGGCAATCCTCAGAATACAGTAGACATATGAAAAGTCTAATCCCACAGTTGCATTGTCCTGTACAGCACGTCAGAAATACCATAACTAACAAAAAGCCAGAGGAGGTGATATTAACCCTTTAGGGGGAGACAGGCCCTACCAGGGGAGGAATATGATCCAGGAGGTAGGCAATTACTGTCCCACACCGGTGGCTGCCGTGGGCGGAGTGCGGGCGGGTAGGTCGGGAGAGGCAGTTCTGCTCGAGTGTGAACGTGAATGGAGATATGTTACTAGGGAGTCCCATATGTCATGTGGGCATGACCTCACAGGCATCAGGTCCCAGAACTCAGATAATAGGGACTGATACCGCGAAGCGTTTTCAAGCCAGTGAGCGACCCCAACACAAAGCCACCCTACGCCTCGCGAGAAAGAGCAGCATTGCCGTCAGTCGGCAAGTGGCGTCCGGACAGAACTTGACAAAACCCAGCAGGCACAGTGGTGGATCTGGAATAATCCGGGTGGAGATAATTTCAGAGATGGCGCCACAGACCTCCAGCCAGAAATCCGACACCCTGTGGTACAACCAAGCAAGATGAGTGAAGTCCGCAGCAGAGGCAGAGCAGCGCATACAATTATCGTTGTGTATGAGTCCCAGTTTGTGTAGCCGAACGGGTATGCGATATAGCCTGTGCAGATATTTAAAATGTATGAGACAAATGCGATGGTTAGGAGACAGTTTCTTGGTCTGGCCACAGCAATAGAGCCAATCAGCTTGGGAAATGTCCACACCTAACACCGAGCCCCATGCCACTCCTGCATGCTCGGTGGAGATGGAGGTGGTCGACAGCGTGAGGGCAGATAACTTTGTTGCCAGTTTACAGGGAGTGGGGGATGTGTATATAAAATCAAGAGCAAGCATTGTGGGTGGAGGTTGAGGAAACATTGGGTGGAGCTCCCTACAAATAGCCCGAAGCTGATAAAAAAGCTGAGTGTCCATCAGACCAGAAGAAGCGGGAAGAGAATAAAACGTATTCCCGGGGTAGAGATCCGCCAATGTCGTCAGCCCCAGGCGGGTGGCATGTTTAGACATGCCATTTGGTTGCAGAGGAGAGAAGGCAGGATGATGCACAATCGGCATGCTATTAGCCGAAAGCGTAGGAGCGTTGGAGAAATGGCACAGTCCCAACCAAGCCACATAGGGCGAAACACGTGTCGGCTGTCTTTTCTCTTCTCAATAAAAACTTACAATCAAATCAAGAGTGAAATGGATTAATTAAGTGGTGAATGAACATAAAATGGAAAAACAGTCTTTGTCAGTAAAACATTCGGACAATAAGGATTCACCCTTGCTGATCAACTATCTGTTTGAAAGGAAAGAACATAGGCTCTTATATATATATATAACCCTGCTTGATTTTGTGAAGCTATCACAATCTAGAGTTTCGAGCACAGTTCCTTCAATCTTCTAGGAGGAATCCCTATCTAGAACCATGACCCCTGGACCTGTTGTTTTTGTTGGAATGCTCAGGCACTAGTGTTTCCTGGGGATCTTCTCAGCTTACGCAGAATCAAGTTTATTGATTTTTTGAGTGACTTAAGCTGTACTCTTAGATCTGTATGTATTTTGTTTTTTCCACATTCTTTCAGAGAGTTGTCTTTTATGGGGAGAGTATCTGCAAGCTTTTCTAGCAGTATGGCAGTAAAATGTCCCCAGTAAGCGATTTGATCATCTGTGCTGGAAGCTTGCGAATAAAAGAGTTGTATTACCGCTTCGGCCTGCAAGTTTGAGTTGTTTGTCGAGCATTTGATCCTTTTTAGATTTAAGGTGTAAATAGGCCCCAGGGTTATGTCTGACCTAATTAAACTAGGTGCGGTAGCTGTTAGTTGAATTTCCTGGGGGCGATGATCACTATCGCCCTTGTCCCCCATTCTGAACCCAAGGATGTATGGGAACAGTGCAAGGCTTGCAAAGGTGTAATTCAATATGGAGCTTGTTGTCATAGAGTAAAATGATTCGACTGGAGGAGAGACTTCCGGAAATCTTCTGTTTAGTGTGCAAAGATTTAGATGTTCTAGGTCATCATTGAAGCGGCTGTTGCGGCATTTCTTCTTTCCGTGCGGTGGGACGCATTGTGCGGGAATATTGTGGATTCTAGTTAGAGCCAATACCTCCTCCCCTTCTGCCGAGCCGATGAGATAATGGTTTAAGTCCCCTGTCAAGATAACCATTAGGTTTTCCATCTCTGTGGCTTACTGAACCAATTGGTTGGTGAGTTTAGTCGAGTCTTTCGCTTTGCGTTTAGGACGGACATACGAGTTAATTATGCAAACCTCCATTTCTTCTTCATCAAAGGCGATACTGATTGTGGCTGCTAGTATTGCACTTGACATCGAGTCCATGAGGGTTGCTGAGGCTATATTCATTGTGGAAACATAGGTGGTCAGCCCCCCAGAGCAGTGGACAAACCTGCCGGTTCTTGTTGCTGATGTGGAAAAACATGTGTAACCCTTAATGTCCTGTGGGTCCATGAGCCAAGTTTCTTGCAACAAGATTATATCGAAGGTAGTAACAGGGTCCTCTATTTTTGTTGCTAAGCCATTAATGTTCCACAAGCATAGTCTAAGGGAAGGTTCCTTTGCCCTGCTGTAGGCTCTGTCTTGTGGGTTGCGTCAATCCTCCTCTGTGCGTATAGTTATTGTGCGGGATAATGCTTCTCTGGTAAGACCTTAATTTGAGTAGGCGACTGCCCTCGACCATACATCTGGTCAGTGCCTCTGGCTGCTGGCACTCCCTTGACGCGATCTTCCCTGCGTGCCTCTGAGTACGCTGTTTGAGTGTGCTTGGTGTTTTGTTTTTTTATACAGGGTTGCATTGCTCAGTAATGGAAATGGGTTGGCTGGTTTTTGGAAAGGGGACATGTCGATGCCCCAGTTTTAGAATATCCCCAGTTCATCTAGGATTGTGTCTGCGATTTTGTTTGTGGTCCACGTTGTCTTTGTTCCTCTGGGCTTTGAGGATTAGCAGTATGTATGAATTCTACGGAGAGTAGATCCTTTGAACTTATGCCGGCCAGGTTTGTAATGGACTTCGTTAGTCTTAGAATGTTTCCTAGTTTTAACAAATCCTGATGTCCCTTTGAGGTGTATAGAGGATAAAAGACCAAGACCTCTGTTTCTTGCTGTCTTGTTCTTGGTATTTGTGATGCCGGTGGCTGTAGGTTTGCTGTGGCCATCGGTTCAGTTGGAAGTGTGAAGCTGGTTGCTTTTTCGATCTGTAATTCCGCTTGGTTGCTTGATCCTTCTACCATAGAGTTCTTTGTGTTTGCTTTAGATGTTATAAACATGAGCGATGTTTGCTTTAGTTCTTGCCCCCATCCTGTGCCCTTTTTTCTAGTAGCTTCTGACTGGGGCTGACATTGGTTGGTATGATAAACCTTTTGATATCTCTCAGCGATGACTCCTGATTTGGCCTGTCTGTCGTTCCATAGGCTTCTGTGTTTAAGCTGGTGTTGGTGACTTTTTGGTTTGTTTCGATCAGCCTTGAGGCCCCTGAGTTGCACGCCTCTCCACGTGACTGCTGTAAGATTTCAGGTTCGTTGGATAAGTCCCTTGTTTCTCCCCTCAAGTCTTGACTGTGTGTTGACTGTTGGTTGTGGCCTCTGTCAGATTTTGTTATTGGGAAAGTGGCTATGGTTTCTTGTTTTTTCGCTTCTTTGTGTTCTGTATTGTCCCTTAATGGGGGTCCTTGTCCTTTTACTTTTCCAGTTTCCGCGTATGCCGTGATTGCAATTGGCTGTTTTGGGGCTGTTCCCTGTACCAGGAGGTGTTTGGAAGTGGTTGGAAACAGTTGTGCCTGATTTGTAAAGCTTGCGTCTCTGAAGTTAGTGTCATGTTTGTTCTGTGGACCTAAGAAGAAAGGGAAGTATTTTGTTACGTTTGTGTGGGGCTTTTGGTTGCGCCCTTTCCTTTTCTGTTGGCGACATAGTTTGGCATTGAGTTTTGGAAGCCCTCCGTCACCGAGCCTAATCATATTCTCAATGTCCATCTCCAGGTTGCCTTTATGAGTGTTGCCAGTTGTTTTGCTGTTAATTATTCCCTCCTTGCTGTTGGAGATGCCCTGGTCTTTTATTGAGTTTTCTGCTGTTACACATTTGATATCCTTTATCAGGCCACTTAGCAAGGGCAAGGTGGATAATTTGTCAACAACCTGGTCGCAGTTACAGCTGAGGTAAGTGTTTGATTGTGCTCTTGTTATCAGGCCGTTCAGATTTCCCGGTTTTCGTCGATGCCTGAAGTGAAGACTGCCAGTGTGTTCAATAGTGTTTATTGGCTCTGCATCTTTTCTGACTGATATTGCAGTGCTTCGACGGCTAGTTGTATTGTGTTTAGTAATGAGGTCCAAGTGCCAGTGTTTTGTTCCTTTCTGCACTCATTCTCCTTTGTGCTTTTATTGTTTTGTTCTGCTGAGAAAGAGTCCCGGGGAGACTCTTGGAGAGAGTCTTGGGGAGAGTGCGCCCTTTGTTCCTGGTCTGGAGTCTAAGTGGCGAGCATATCTTCCCATTCTTGTGTGTTTAAGTAGGATATGGTCGCCCTTCCCTCCTCTTTCTGGCTTAGGTCTAGTAACCCTGCACATGCTCCTCCATGTTGGTTAGGCACACTTCCTTGAGCGAGGGGTTTTGGGATTGGTGATGATTTTATGTTTGCTCAATCTGTTGTTTTGATAGGGGTGCTATAACTTCTTATCATCATGTTGGTTGTGGGGCTGGAGTTAATTTCACAGATTTGTTCCTCATCTTCTCTCATTGAGTCTGTCCTGTCTTCGCTCTAGACCTTGGTTTTTTGGGTGGCCCAGTCTTTGAGTCTGGCATCGAGTTGGGACGGTGGATCCGCTGTTTTTTGGGGCTTATGTTCTGCAGTCGGATTCATCTGAGTGCTGCCCTGTCAGCTAGTTTTTGTTGGGGAGCATCCTAAGTTTCCAGGGATTCCTGCGGAAGCCGCTGGGGATGTGCTGCCTGCCTCTTTCGGCCCGTGGAGTGTGTTGGTGATTGATGTTTGAGCTCGAATTGCTGGCCTTGTTGCTGTGGTGCCCCGCTTTTGTCTAGGGGCGAAAGGCTTGGGACGGGTACTTGTGTTTGTAGGGGTAGGGGGAGCAGTGGCGATTGCAGGCCTTTAAGGGTTTAATTGCTAAAAAAGAGAACTGACCCTGCATTCCTTAGGAAATTAAACTTTGTATAGATCTTGGGTTGGTAAGAGCATGTGGCGCTGGTAGGTTGCGTCCATGCTATTGCCTCTCTTTGGTCTGGAGGTGCCGGGTTTTTAAGAACCCGGTGGTGTCAGGGGATAACACCTGAAGACCTCTGAGTTCCCCCTTGTTTCGGACCACAGAAACACGGAGTCTTCTAGTCGCAGTCAGAGATCAAGTTTTATTGATAGCTACCAAAGTAACAGGTGTCCTAGAAGCACGACATGCACGGGTCATGTGTTCTCAGGAGACTGTTCGTTTTTACAGAACCAGCCTTCTCCTTATATACAAAAATAATAGCTGCAAGCAAGAATTCTTGAGTTTATGATATGGCTATATACATATTTCTACAATAATACAAAAGAGCGAAGTCATGTAGGCAAGCCCGTATTTTAGATGTCCAATTCGTGATAGATTACCTAGCCAGGCCCGGAATTCCCATCAGATATCGGTGAAGCCCCAATAAAAGAAGGCACCTCCTAGTCATAAAACTGGCCATAAACAGGGAGCGTGGACAGGTGTGTATGTGTGTAGAAAACATGATCTGTATGTGGTGAATGGTTTGTGGTATGTTGTGCATTGATGCTATCGTGTTTGGACACTGGGCGAGGAGCCGCCTAAACAGGTTTGGCTGGAGGCAAGGGAGTCAGTTGGGACAGGTCAGGGGGAAGTCAGGGAAGGTGGACGTGTCCTTTTAGATCAAGCTCGACCTTTAATTGCCTTATCATGAGGGCAAGACACAAGACACAAGATGGATACCGTTTACAAAATGGAGTCTGGGAGGTCGGGACGGAAACTACGATTCAGGGGTGTTAGCATGCCTCGATCATGACGCAAATGCATAGGAATGATGTCCTAATCATTATCGGTTCGTCGACACCAAATTCGTCATGGTACGTTGATGTTTCGGGACACGGGTATTGGACCTCGATACCGGGACAATGGTAGGGTCCAGAATTTCAGAACCACAGACCCTCCTTTTGCCCATATATAAGGCAATAATTCATGTTAATCCGAGTCTAAATCTGTATGAAGGAATTCGTGGAGATGCTGTTGTAGCATCATTCTGTTGCTCAGTTCGTCCCTTGACACAGGCTTCCGTACGCATGACGTAGCACAGAGGCCACACAGTGCAGGAGCGCACTGTACACACAGGCAAAACATAAACAGAAGTGCTAAGATCATCCCAAGGAAGATCAATGTTTTCCATCCCCATGTAGCGATCAGTCCCCAGAACCACCCTAGCAAGGACCAGTCCCCTTTTTCTACGTGAAGGGAACCAGATATCTCATGTAACTTAGAGATGGCCTGGTACACTGTAGGTGCGTTATCAGGGATGAAAATGCAACAACTGGATTGGATCACTCTACACACACCACCACGATCGGCGAGTATGATATCTAGGGCAACTCGGTTCTGAAGGGTCATAAGTCGATCCGACTGAAGTTCGGTCGTCAAATTGCCAAGAGCTCCGGCCGTTGTAATCACGGCGGATTCAACTATCCTCGATAACTGGCGAATATTCCTGCTGTTCACCATAGGCCCCCAGAATGGCAGAAAACCCTTTGCGAAGTCAGCGAATTCCTGACCCGCGGTGTCGTCTTTACTCACGACACCTCTAGCTGTCCTTGTCCGATGGTAATCTGCTCTGGCCGTGTAGGTGGGAGGCAGCAGAAATGCGATAAAGCATGTACCTGAGAAGTCAGGGGGCAAGCAGGTGTAAGCTTGGTCATGGCAGACGAAATACGTGCCTTTGGCTGCTAATAGTATAGGGGAAGTTCGGGAAGCAAACACATACGTTTCCGTGCATATACTCTTTCCTAATTGTGCTTTGGGATCCCTGCCGATACCTTGTAAACATAAGTGACCTCGGTTGGGTACTATCCAAACTGGGCGGGATTTCTTTGCTGTCTGGCTCTTACTCGGGTAAATCCCATATTTAGTTACGTTCCAACGAGTGTACGGAGTGAGTTCATCTTTGGGAATCGTAAGATAGGTGTCGAACTCTCTACTCATATTTCTTATCCCTGCTATTAGTGCCTTGTTACTGGAATCACTTTCAGTAGAACGTGTCGGGTATGGTTCTAGGGCGAATAGGAACATGGTCTGGAAAGCCCACAGAGAACCATAATAACTGAAAGGCAGGATGAAGTATGGGATACCCTTATCCGTTGTGTGTGGCATGAGTCCACATATCCAACAGTTCGATGTGTTCATGATGGACTGGTGTTGGTGTAGGAGTTGAATGAATGAGTTATTTACAAATTCGAGTCTTCTGGCAGATTCGTGTTCAAGTAGAGGGTGAAAGTAGTGTGGAGAGATAGTAGGAGGAGGCTGTGGCCGGGTGTCAGGTAACTTGGAATACGAATAGAGTATAACCAGTCAAAAACATCGTTATGCTACACAACATTAAAATACATGTTATCAAAAACTTTCTTTTGGCCAGTACAGTGCATAGTTGTCTTTCAATGTTCGGAAGTCTGGTAGGTCTCTTTACCCTAGGAAACTCCATCCTCTAGTTGCTGCCCGCGGTGGTAGGTTGGTTCTGCCAGGGAGTGCGCTCTGTTCAGTCCGGGGTAACTCCCTTGGACCAACCAGAACCGTTGACCTAAACGTCCCCAGTTGCACTCCCCAGCCTTCAACCGCGACCCTAGCAGCAGAACCGGATGGCGGTTCGAAAATCAAAAATGAGCAAGTTTCCTGAGAGTGAGAGAGCTGAAAAATCAAAAATAGTTCTTGGGGGAAGGGAAAATCACATTCGTTTTTTTATTTTTTATTAGTCTCTTTGTCTTGACCTTAGATTATATTGTTGTTTCCCAGGTACGGTGTGGTCTTCGAACAATGTCTACAAGGTAGTGTCCAACTGCATAGACTGTGGCACAAATCCTTGTAAAATATGATCACTCTCCTTTTCGGTACCAGTTTCTTTTAAACGTGCATCGCTGAAAGGGATGAAACGAGGTATGGATTCTGTCTCGGAGTCGGCAATTCCTTCGGTGACCCACCGGTCGTATGGAAGGGGCAGAGGGACCCGTTTACAATGGGTCCCGTGCACCCAGTTCTTTTTGCCTTCCACCCGAACCGCTGATCTCGTGGAAAGAAGTACCAGGTAAAGTCCTGTCCACCTCGGCTGTCCGTTGTTTGTGCGCTGGAAATTCCGCACCAAGACCCACGTGCCGGGTGTGATGGAGTGACCTGGATCATCAGAGGCTGGTGGAGAGGAACTGTGAACCTGTTGGTGTAAAACACGCAATTTAGTTGTCAATTCGCACAAATAGTCAAGCAGTACGGGGTGCTCTATTTCGCTGAGTTTGTTTGGCCTTGGCACGCCCCAGACGTTGGCTGGGCGGCCAAACACTATCTCATGGGGGCTAAGTCCTAATCTGGAATGGACTGTCATTCTGGTTGACAAGAGTGCTAGGGGCAAGGCGTCAGGCCATTTAAGACCTGTACAGGCTTGGATCTTGGCTAGTTTGAGCTTTAAAGTGCCATTGTAGCACTCTACCAATCCAGCTGATTGGGGGTGATTCGCAGAGTGGAATTTTTGTTGTATGCCTAAACATTCACACACTCTCTTCATCACGCGTCCTACGAATTCACTTCCATTATCACTCCAGACGATTCTAGGCATGCCAAATCTCGGAAAGAACTCTTTGACAAGGGCTTTGGCAGTTGACAAGGCAGTATTGTCTTTAAGGGGGTACGCTTCCACCCACCTGGAGAAAGCGCAAACAACAACGAGCACATACTTCAGATTGTTGCATCTCTCCATGTGAATGAAATCGAGCTGCAAAACCTCGAACGGATACGTTGGCGGCGCAAAATGACCAGCTGGAGTTGGGGTTCCCCTACCGGGATTGTACTTCAAACACACCATACAGTTTCTGACCACATTCTCTGCATATTTCGGGATATTGCTGTTTTGCCATACTGGGGCCAATACTTTACAGATTCTTTTCGAACTGATGTGCGCAAATCCATGAGCCATTGTTACTACTGCAAGTACATATGCGTTAGGTAATAGCCATCGCTGGTGTTCTGACAATTCGACCCAACAACCATTCGCATCTAGCCTACCCTTACTTTCTCTCCATTCATTCACCTCTTTCTCAGTTGCCTCGGCTTGTATAGATTTCACGCTTTCGATGGTGTCCTCACACATTCCTACATCAGTAATCCATCTAGCGGGACCTACAACATACATTCGACTCATTGTGTTCCTTGCAGTCTCTTTTGCAACCTCGTCTGCAAATGCATTCCCGCGGCCAACATCATCCTGAATCTTTTTGTGTGCACTGCATTTTACAATGTCAACTTGTAGTGGCAAGGTCAGTGACTGGAGGAGCTCATTAACTAGCTGACCATGTTGTATCTTTGCACCATGTGACGTAAGAAACCCACGTTCACGCCACAGTCTCCCAAAACTGTGAGCCACACCAAAGGCGTATTGGCTGTCAGTGTACACATTCACTCGCTTTCCTTTCGCTAACACACATGCTCTGGTAAGCGCAATTAGCTCTGCAGCTTGTGCAGAATTATGGGAAATGCGCGCGGTCTCTATAATGGTGTGTAATGTCGTTACGGCATATGCTGCAGTCGTATCACCATTCGGCAGCTTGAAACATGAACCATCAACCCATAAAGTATCGTTGCATTCAGGAAGGGGAGTGTCCTGTAAGTCTACTCTCCCTTTTGTCTCTTCTTCTGTCCTAAAACAGCAGTCATGGTTATCAATCTTGTCTGTTTCTGTCGGAATGGGTAATAACGTTGCGGGATTCAGTGTATCGCACCTCTTTATGTGGATGTGACTTGCTAGCAGCGTAAGTTCGTAACTGGATAGTCGAGCGCTGATAAGGTGTTGTGTCTTCGTCCTGTTTAGTAAAATGTCTACTGCATGCGGAACCATAACGATCAGAGTATTATTCATGACTAATCCAGCGGATTGTCGGATGCAGACAGCTGCTGCGGCGGTAGCCCTCAGACAACTTGGTAGGGCTTTAGCCACAGGGTCTAGAGTTGCCGAAAAATACGCGCATGGGCGCTGTCTGTCCCCAAAATGTTGTGTTAAAACTGATAAGGCACAACCTTCCTTCTCATGGACATATAATGTAAAAGGCTTACTGTAGTTGGGGTTTCCCAACACAGGAGCCGAACACAATGCATCACGCAACTCGTGGAAACTCGTCTGGCAATCTTCAGACCAAGGCATAGGATTTGGCGTGTCTTTACAGAGTAGTGCCAGCAAGGGTTTAGCTAGTAGTGAGAAATTCGGTATCCATTGTCTACAGTACGATGTAATGCCCAAGAAAGCTCGAACCTCTCTCTGTGTTCTTGGGGCACTCAGTTCTGCAATTGCCTGTATTCTTTCTGGTGTCAGTCTCCTTCCCTCCTTCGACAAGATGTGACCTAGGTAGGTTACTTCTTGTCGGCAAAATTGTAGTTTGGAAAGAGAGACTTTGTGCTTCATGTCACATAAGTTACGTAATAATGATAACGTAGCTTTCTTGCAAATCTCTTCAGTGTCTGCAGCGATCAGCAGATCGTCTACGTACTGAATCAGAGTTGAACCATTCCGTAGAACAATCGTGTCTAGTTGTCTTTTCAGCGCCTGACTGAATATTGATGGGCTTTCGCAGTAGCCTTGAGGAGCGCACTTGAAGCGGAAACTTCGTCCTCCTAAATTAAATCCGAAAATATCTCTACTCTCCTCAGCAATCGGGATGCTGAAGAAAGCGTTCTTCAGGTCAATCACCGAGAACCAATTTGCTGAAGCTGGAACCATCGTCAATAAAGCAGTAATGTCGGGGACAACTGGAAACTGTGGGATAACTATCTTGTTTACTTCTCTTAGGTCGATCACGAACCTATACACAGGGGGCTGTGAAGGATCCGTACGCTTTAAAACCGGTAAGACTGGACTGTTACAAACATTTCCTGTCGTTTCTTCAATGACGTCCTTATCAATCAGGTCATAAACAATCGTCAATAACGCCTTTTCACATTCGCTAGATATTTTGTATTGGGGAATGCGTGGCAACCTAACGTTGGCTTTCAATGTTATGCCATACGGTGCTATCTCCAAACGACCTACATCATTAGAACCGTTTGCCCAGAGTACATCAGGAAGACACGACAATTCAGTTGCAATATTTTCTTTTGACACATACATTGGAGAAATGACTTTCTTACCTAAAGTAAGTTGTACTCCCAATGGTGAACAGTACAAAGTCGCATATAACCTTTTTAGCAAATCCAAGCCTAACAAATTTTCACCGCAACCTGTTGTCAAAATGAGGGGTGCTTCTAATTCGCATGGGCCAATAGAAAGAGATACAGGACTGGAGATCGGGTTTCTAACAGGGGCGCCAGAGAAACCTACTGAAACATTCATTTCGCCAGACAAAGGTGCGCCAGGAAGTTTCGAGTGCATGATAGAACTTTTTGTAGCACCAGTATCCAGCAGAAATGGCTCTGACACTCCTGACGTAATTACCTTGACATAAGGTCCATTCTGATCTACTGGAACTGAAACAACTCCCTCTCTTTGTCCATGGCTGTCCTAGCAATCGTTACCCTCATTTTCGTGTTCGTGGTAATAGTCGTCAGCATAGTACTGAGCTGACCTGGACGATGCATTATTCTGTTGGTCAAAGCTGTTCATCGAATTCTGAGGCGGAAAAGAAGTGGTATTCTGGGTGAAATTTCCACGGCCCCTACCTCTAGGGGCATGTTGAACACCTCTTCCCCTTACACCTGAAGCACCGCTCAAACGTCGCGCAAGAGCGGACAATTACCTTTAAAGTGACCCTCTTCCTTGCAATACGCACATTGATTCGGGCCATAAGCAATACGCTGATGGGAAAACTCGTTTCCTTGCGCGTTTCTCGAATACTGCTGTTGTGGTTGATAATTGGGCTGACTAACCGTACGAGGCGGATAAGCTTGCTGGAGAAGAACTTTAGTTTTTAAATCTTTTGTCTTTTTGTCGACTTTATCTAGCTCGTCTTTGCGCCTATTTTCATAGTACTGGGCTGTAGCTAAAATTTGAGCTGACGTAGAGACAGCCCAAGCACTCTCTGAATCTTTCAGTTTATTACACAGTTCAGGTATTAAATTATGTACGAATCTGTCTACAAACAATCTTTGACCACCCTCGGTAGCCATATCCTGACCACTATGATCGGTGAAAGTCTCCTCAAATCTTGTGAAAAAGTCAGACACATTCTCATCTTTCTTCTGCTTGCACGCAGATAGCTTGTCCCAGTTTACGCGTACTTCAGGCATTATCGTTTTCATGTACGCGATACTTCTACCGGGAAGTTCAGCTATTAACGGCTCAGGTTTAGAACCACCAATTTGTCTAGCATCTATAGCGGCAATGTTCGCCCATGAGTCACCTAGTTCTTGGTCATGGTTCGTATGACGTATTTTGCTCCATAAAGGATGTGGAACAACGTTCCCAAACAGCATGTCTATATCCGCTAAATTCATTATACATGAGCTTGCAGTTTGCGATAACTCCTTATAATACCCAGTCGGGTTTTTACGAGGATCAGGCAATGTCTGCTTGAGTGCTAAGACATCAGATCTTTTCCAGGGGACATGTACCCATACACGCTGGAAATGAGGCAAAATTGGCGGATTCGCATTCGCATCACCTTCCCTCCAAACCGGAGGAACCTCTCTCATGGGGTACTGTCTCGCTCTTTTCCCGCCTGATGCATCGTCTTCGTGACATTGATGAGTTCAGGCCTCAGCAAGGCCCAAAGGTACCGAAAGGGTCCGCCCTTCTGTGTACAAAGTCCTTAGACTTTCAAATGAAGTTGGCAAGGAAACTGGAAATACAAAAACATAGTTTAATAAACCTTTAAAGGTGGTGATACAACCTCCACAACACTTCTACAGCATTGTACAGAGTAGCACACTGAATACAAGCACATGGCCCCTTTTATACACAGTGGAAGGGGTTCAGTTTACAGCTTAGACAGAGGTTACAACCACGTAAGGACATTTCCAAATATATCAGTGGGTGGAGCTAGCAGTATTTCTAGAACATGGGAGGGCTATGCTAATAAGGAACAACTGTTACTTCTGCTGAGCATGCGCTACACTCTCAAGAAGGACTAATAATAACTGTTGCTAGGTAGAATCCACAGTGTAACTGGCAGAGAGGTAGGACAATCAGAACATTGAGCACATGGCAATGTAGGGCATGAAAATGGCGGACTCGAAATACAAAATGGAATCCCTATACTAGATATTTGGACTGATGCATTATGGCTTCAGCTAATGCTTAATAATACTGTTGTTTTATTTACAACAGAGGACCCTTTCAGCGTTAGCTGAAGCCATTCCATTTCATAGGGTAGTCATCATACTCATCTTGAATGTCAATGCTCATAATGTTAGAAATCTCTTTAGTTAGACTCTTTTGATAAGCAGCTTCGGAAACAGCTTTCTTATTGGGTATACAAGAGGTAATGCAAAGAGAACATATCATAGGACCACAGTGAATACACATACAGCAAGTGAAAAGAATTGCTACTATTATACAAAGACCAGTGAGGATCTTCCAACCCCATGTAGTAAATAAGGTCCAAAACCAACTAGAGAAGGTCCATGTACCATTATCTACATGTATGTCAGCAGCTATTTTATGCAGTTTATTTATGGCATTATAAACAGAAGGCAAGTTGTCTGGAATGAAGACACAACAGCTACTTCCAATAAGTCTACACGCTCCTCCCTTTTCTGCTAATATGACATCTAACACCATTCTGTTTTGCAGGGCAACAATTCTAGTAATTTGCAACTCTTCAGTTACGTTTCCTAGTGCTGCAGCAGTTTGGTTGGTCACTGCCTCTACAACTCTAGTTAATCTTCTTATCTTTCTACTGTTTAGGGCAGCTCCAACAAAGAAGAATAAACCTAAGTTAAAATCTACATATTGCTGCAAACTAGTGTCGGTCTGGTCCACATCATCAATAGATAAAGTACGTTTTTATCTATTCACAGTGGCATTATTCAACAATTTCAAGTTTTTATGATAAGTGGCAGGTGCTAAAAACACTGGTGGTAATAAAAGCGATACATAGCATACTCCTGACCAGCCAGCTGGTAATCGATAATATCCTCTATTACCGCATACAAAATATGTATTATGGGATGCTAAAAATGTGCTATTATTCAGACCATCTATATTTAAGACTTTAATACAATCACTAACACCTACAGGGATGTACCCAACACTTTGTACGCATAAGTCCGCTTGTGCTTGTGCAACTGAGATCACAAATTTTTCACTTTCGACAGTGTCTCTAGTGTTCGTAAAAATGTAGGGAGTAGACTCATTGTCTGGACGATATTCTTCCCACTCCCATATAGTTCCATTAGCTTGTGGATAGCCTTCTTTATTCTGGTGACATTCCTTGTTTAGTCTAAAAAGTAATCTTCCAACAGCAGGCTTTCTTGTGGCAAATAGAAGAGTATACCAGGCACGACAAGAACCATTATGAGAGAAAGGGAGAGGTATAAACGGTGTTCCCCCCTTCTTCTGGTGCGCTGGCATCATACCACATATCCAGCAATTTGTTTCATTTGTAGCAGTGTGGGTATGATGTAGCATCTGAATGAAGGTGTTATTTACAAAGGACAAGCGGTGTTTTGATTCCTGATAGGGGAGCGTATAAAAGAAATGCTCCTCTGGCACCGGTGTAGAAACCACATATAGATCACGGGCAGGAATTACATCCTCAACAAACCACGTGATAATGGCAACAACTGCCACACTAGCAATAAATCCAAAGGCGCAGATCACTTTCTTTCTCTCCATGTTGAACAAATGTCTCGCAAATCTTCCTGAAACTAAAAAAAGGCTGTCAGAACTCTTCCCCCAAGGCGGCTGTTGTTTTCTTCACCAACGGGCCAAGACGGGTGTCACTACTCTAATGCAAGGCTGATCCCCCCCCTTGCCTCATCGGCTCTCCGTTGCACCAACTGAGAGGCCGTTCTGACAGCAGTCTAAACAGCAGCAAACTTCTTCCTGGGTCGAAGGTTGTATTTTCTTACTCCAGAAGTCGTCGGGTCCGGGAAGAACTCCTCTTGCTCATCAGGTACCACAGCAGGGCCTTTCTCTGTAGTCAGGATTTCTCGATGGTCAGTCAACACGGCAGGCTCCACCAATCCGGGTTGCACTTTACGACAATGAAGGGAGTGAATCCAGTTCTTCCGGTTGGTCACTCGGACGGCCGTTCTTGTTGCGAGCAGAACCTGCTCGGGACCGCACCATCGGGGCTCCAGGCCACTCGTCCTCTCAAACGCCTTGATGAGGACGAAGTCACCGGGTCGGAGACTATGACCCTCACCTGTGGACCGGTCAGGGAGTGCTTCTCGAACCTGTTGATGAATAGAAACCAAGTTATCAGTTAATTGTGCCAGATAGTCATTCATCAATACACAAGGTACATCATATATGGAACTTGGTTTGGGCACTCCCCAAATATTCATGGGACGACCAAACACCACTTCATACGGTGTAAGGCCGGTTCGGGAGTGTGGTACTGATCTTATTGACAACAATGCCAAGGGCAAAGCGTCGGGCCAAGTCAGAGAAGTGGAAGCCTGGATCTTTGCTAGTTTAAGCTTCAGTGTTCCATTGGAGCGTTCCACCAAGCCAGCCGACTGTGGATGGAATACTGCATGAAACTTCTGTTTTATCCCCAGACCTCTCAGAACGTACTTGATAACGTCTGCTATAAAATGAGGCCCGTTATCACTCCATAATAGTCTACAAACACCATACCTAGGGAAGAACTCCTTCAGTAGCACCTTTGCTGTAGTCATTGCAGTATTGTCCTTAGTAGGGTAGGCTTCAATCCATTTACTGAAAGCACACACCACCACCAAGACGTACTTTAGATTATTACAGCGTTCAAGTTGGATATAGTCCATTTGCAGGACTTCAAAAGGTGCAGTAGGTATTTCAAATCCTCCTGCTGGAGTCCGTGTTCCTTTCCCTGGGTTGTATTTAAGACAGATCATACAGGTCTGTACCACTCTTTTGGCCGTGCTAGCAATCTCTGGATGCTCCCAAACTTGCGCAAGCAATTTCACAATCGCTGAGGCTCCAACATGTGCTAGCCCATGTGCCATTTGAACCATAGGTTGGACAAAAGCTGTGGGCAACTTCCACCTATCCATTTGTTTGTTGCGCCAACAACCTTCATCATCCAGTTCTCCATTTTCAGACCATTTCTCTCGTTCTTTATCAGAAGCAACTCTCTGTATTTCCCTCACTTCTTTCCTAGCATCATGCCATCGTTCTGCTTGTGACTTCACAACATACATTGAAGTGGAGTCAGGTCTCATTGCAGTTTCTCGTGCTACTTGGTCAGCGAAAGCATTTCCTTGCCCTACTTTGTCAATAACTTTCTTATGTGCACTGCATTTCACTATAGCTATCTTTTTAGGAAATGTCAGGGCAGTCAAAAGATTGTGCACCAATTCTCCATACATAATTTGTGTTCCATGTGATGTCAGAAAACCTCTTTCCTTCCAGAGCAGGCCAAAATCGTGCGCTACTCCGAAAGCATAGCGGCTATCTGTATAAATATTCACACACAACTCTGCACTAAGCTCACATGCTCGTGTCAATGCTATCAGCTCCGCTGCCTGGGCTGATTTCTGTGGTATGCGTGCTGTTTCCACGATAGTATACAAAGTAGTGATGGCATATGCTGCCGAAGTCGTACCATCCGGTAGCTTCAGGCAGGATCCATCCACCCATAATTCTCCATCTACATCTGAGAAAGGCGTATCCTGGAGATCGATACGACCCTTTGTCTGTTCCTCAGTCACAAAAATACAATCATGTGCTTCTTGTGCCTCAGGCTGAGTCGTCAGGAATGGTAACAATGTTGCTGGATTTAACGTAGCACATCTCCTCAATGTGATATGGGGAGCCAGCAACGTTAGTTCATATCCGGTCAGACGGGCACTTGTTAAATGCTGCGTCCTTGTTTGATTCAAAAGGGCGTCAACAGCATGGGGAACCAACACTAAGAGCTTGTGAGATAACACTATTCCCTCACTCTGACGTATTGACACAGCTGTCGCTGCGACCGAACGAAAACACCCCGGCAATGCCCGAGCAACAGGATCGAGCAATGCTGAGAAGTATGCACACGGACGCTGCCTGTCCCCGTGCATCTGTACAAACACAGATGACGCACATCCATCTCTCTCGTGTACATATAATGTGAAAAGTTTCGTGTAATCAGGAGTGCCTTACACTGGTGCTGAACAAAGGGCCTGACGTAACTGTTGGAAAGCGTTTTCACATTCATCTGTCCAAGGAAAGGGAATTGGAGTGTCTTTTGTCAATAGCGCTAACAGTGGTTTGACTATATGTGAAAACCCCAGTATCCACTGCCTACAAAAGGACGTAAGACCCAAAAATGCTCGAACATCTTTCTGTGTAGAAGGTGTTGGTGTGTCCAGGATGGCTTGGATACGATCTGATGTAAGTGCACGCCCCTCCTTAGACAAAAGGTGGCCTAGGTAGGTCACCTTAGGTCTACAGAATTGCAATTTCTTCTTAGATACCTTATGATTGTGAGAAGCCAAAAAGGAAAGCAAGGACAACGTACACGTCTCACATTGCTCAGGGGTGTCAGCAGCCAACAAAATATCGTCGACATATTGAATAAGCACTACCCCCTCAAGCAAGACAAAGGAATCCAACTGTCTTTTCAATGCCTGACTGTAGATACTAGGGCTCTCAGTATAGCCCTGTGGAATTCTACAAAATCTATACGATCGATTATTCAAAGTGAAGCCGAAAAGGTAACGGCTATCAGGGTGAATAGGGATCGAAAAGAAGGCATTCTTCAGGTCGACAACCGAGAACGTTGTCGCTGTTGGTGGGACCAAGGTAAGAAGTGTCGTAATGTCAGAAACAACAGGGTATTGGGGCACCACTATCTTGTTCACCTCCCTCAAATCAATAATAAATCGATATACCCTAGTATCGGTGTCTTTCTTCAAGATTGGTAAAATAGGACTGTTACAAACATTGTATGGGACTTCTTCCACCACCCCCACTCGAATGAGATCCTGCACAATCTGTATGAGCGCTTCCTCACCCTCCTGTGAAATCCTATATTGAGGCAGGCGTGGCAACACAGCTCCCTCCTTTACACTAATGCGAACCGGAAGAATGACCATCTGTCCCACATCAGTGTCTGAAGTAGCCCATAACGTGTGAGGTAAAGAGGCTAATGCAGCACTTTCAGCGACCATACACACTCTCTCTTTTGCAGGGTAATTGTCATTTAAAATCACGCGTACTCCTTCAGGGGAGCAGCGGATTGTGGCTCTAAAATGTTTCAGCATGTCTAGACCCACAATGTTGTCAGGCGTGTTTGAGGAAAGCAAGAATGGACATGGTGCTGTAAATTTGTCGACATGAAATGCAAGGGGTTGGGATAATGGGCTAAGAGAAGGTGTTCCATCGAACCCTATAGATGTGATCGTTAAGCCAGACAGGGGAGCCCTCGGAACCAAGTGTTTAGACAAAGCGCTACGAGTAGCCCCTGTATCAACCAGAAACTGATCCGTAGAACCCAAAACATGTGCTGTAACATAAGGACCCCTCTGATCTACTGGCACTTCAACTGATTCCTCCCCCCATCCTACGCAATCCTATGCATATTGGGAATCATGACTTTCGGGGTGCACATAGTCAGACATCTGATACTGATTTCGTCTATCAAAGGTATTAGACCCTCCTTGTTGTTGCTCCCTAGATTCGAATCTAGCCCTGTCATTTAGGTTACCTCGTGGTCCAGAGAAACCCCCACGATTTCTCCCAAAACCTCTACCCCGTCCCATAGCCCTGTGCTCTCGCGCTAAAGGACACTCATTGGCCCAGTGGCCTCGTTGTTTACAATATGCACATTGATCTTTAGCCAAGTCTGTGCGGTTATATGTAGAATCATAAAAACCCCGACCACCTCTATTATTTCCTCTCTGGGGTGGTCCATACACTTGTGCTAACATAACTTTTGTTTTTAAATCCTTAGATTTCTTATCTTCATTACTTTTTGCTTCTAATTCCTGACGCTCGTAATACTGAGCCATTGTCAGGAGGGATGCCGGAGTCGAAGTCGTCCAGGAGCTTTCACTCGCTTTCAACCGAGCTGCTACTCCCGGTAATAAATTCGAAACATATTTGTCTACAAACAGATGTCGACCCGTGTCATCCGTCAGAGACTGACCACTGAAATCGTGAAAAGTTTCTTCAAATCGCGTAAAAAAGTCAGAAACTGATTCATCTGTCTTTTGCTTGCAAGATGCTAACATAGTCCAGTCAATCTTTTTAGGGGGGATAATCATCTTCAATTTAATCAAAATGGCAGCAGGGAGGTCTAGAATGAGCTGGGGTGGTTTCTGCGCAGGTTTCCTAGCTCTGTCCTCCTCCTCAATGTCTTCCCATTTAGCTTTAAACGTCACTAAATCATCAATTTTCCGTACTGATCTCCACATGTCAGGGGGTAATATAAGACCAAAGAATAAATCAATGTCAGCTAATGTCATAGTACAAGAATTCAAAGCCCCCTCAACTTCTTCATAAAAGGCAGCAGGATTTTTCCGTGGGTCAGGTAACGCTTTCTTTAAGGCCATAACATCCGCTCTATTCCAAGGAGTATATACCCAATTATAGATAAAATACCCTCGGGCATCAGCTGAATCTTTATCTGAACTAGTACCCGCTCCTTTAGGAGGAACATACAAAGGCGCTGCCTCTCGCATAGGTTTAACATGCACAATATCAACCTTATCTGAAGAAAAGATAGGTGATTGTTTCCCGTCGCCCAAACCCGTCTCTTTGTCGTCCGCCGTCTTTTGTCGTTTTTCTTCTCGTAACCGAGACGCCTCATCCCGCAATACGAATAACCGTCGAACTGCATCAGCTGCCTGGGAAGGAGAAAAGAGACCTTTACGCAATTCTTTCTTATCTTGTATTATGTCATCAGGCTCAAGAACAGGAGAATATTTTCGAAAAGCCCCGACTACTTCATCAGAAAAGGTTTCAAGAAAATAAATTTTTTCCCTGTCCGGCCATTTGTCAAGAGACAACAATATTTCAGCAAGAGGAATTGTACCCTTAAGAATACGATAAGAAATTTGTCGGAGCTCCGCCATACGATCAGATGTTAACTTAGACCGCGTGTCTACCTTATCTTTAAATGATCCAGAATCCTCATCTTCCCCTTTCGGAGCAGACGGGCCAGCATACGGAGGCGGAGAACGATCTAATAATGAAAAATCATCATCAGAATTATTAAGGACAGGATAAAGAGGCCGTCTAATAGGATATTGGCCAGATATCTGCAATCTACGTTCCTTTTCCCGTTTTTCTTCCGCTTCTTTTTGTTCACGTTGTCTCATTTCTTGCGCCTTCTCACGCACATTCTTCCTCTGCTCTTTCTCAATCAGCGCATGTTCACGTTTCTCACGCTCACGTACTTCTTTCACCCACATTCGCACACTCTCAAACATGTCTTGTCTCGCTCGGCGCTTACACAGGCACTGTTCCACATACTCAATTTTGCGCACATCAAACGAACCATACAAAGGCCATCTCAACTCAGGATCCTTCTTGGTATACTTCCTCCACAATGTGCTGTACATTATAGGGGAAAGACCAAACTTAATATACATGTCCCTATTCGGCGTCCCTTCTGGGGGAGCCGGCTGCGATTCTTCAAGACTTAACCGGTTTCCACAGCAGCACCACTTACGTAGTGCGCTAAAAACAGGCATGCTAGAAATAGTGCGAAATACGCAATATTTATACAGAAAAATGGCACTTAATCGTTGCGCCGCTCACAACCATATGTTGGAGAAAAATCTCCACATTGCCTGCCTATATGTGTTGCAACGCATATATACCCATATTCATAATCATAATATGATCGATCATCCAAACATATCCATATCCATATCCATATCCATAAGCCACAGCAAGCGTATCCTAAAACTGCCTTGCTAATCACTGGCTACCATAAACACTCACAGTAATTACCATACAATGGTCCTTACCAAGCACGAGCGTCCAGATTCCACTTGCCAAGTTCCACAATTTGCTCAAACAGCTTATCCATGGCAAACCGACAGAAGAGGTCTCAGTCGAGGACCGGCGCCACCCAGATGGTCAGATCGGAAGGAAGGAAGAAATACCTCAGGATGCCAGGACTAAAGACGCCGCTGGCAGTGATCACTTCCCCGGCAGAGTTCCATTCCTTCGTCACGACCAGTCCTTCGAGCCTCCGAGTCGCCGATGAGCCCCACGTGACGGGCGCCAATTGATGAGTTCAGGCCTCAGCAAGGCCCAAAGGTACCGAAAGGGTCCGCGCTTCTGTGTACAAAGTCCTTAGACTTTCAAATGAAGTTGGCAAGGAAACTGGAAATACAAAAACATAGTTTAATAAACCTTTAAAAGTGGTGATACAACCTCCACAACACTTCTACAGCATTGTACAGAGTAGCACACTGAATACAAGCACATGGCCACTTTTATACACAGTGGAAGGGGTTCAGTTTACAGCTTAGACAGAGGTTACAACCACGTAAGGACATTTCCAAATATATCAGTGGGTGGAGCTAGCAGTATTTCTAGAACATGGGAGGGCTATGCTAATAAGGAACAACTGTTACTTCTGCTGAGCATGCGCTACACTCTCAAGAAGGACTAATAATAACTGTTGCTAGGTAGAATCCACAGTGTAACTGGCAGAGAGGTAGGACAATCAGAACATTGAGCACATGGCAATGTAGGGCATGAAAATGGCGGACTCGAAATACAAAATGGAATCCCTATACTAGATATTTGGACTGATGCATTATGGCTTCAGCTAATGCTTAATAATACCGTTGTTTTATTTACAACAACATGATCTAGAGACGTTTCCCTTACTCCTATAAGAGAGCAATAACTCTATCGCTTTCTCAACATCTGCACCTATAATCATACCTTCATAGAACTTAAAGCGTGTACGCCATAGTTCGTTCATTGTGTATGTGGGATCATTTGTCTTCACATCTTCGCCCAGATATACACACATTTCTTCGAATACGTATCTCTGAGTGGGTGCATTCCATTGACGGAAGACTTCCATAACAGACTGAACATCATATCTAACAGTATCCGTAATCCATTTACGGGCTAGTTCATTCAGCACTTTTCTTTCCTCGTAATCAGGCAGTTGACTACGTAACTGTCTATGTTCTGTTTTAGGGGTCGTTTTAGGCGACCCGAAGAAAGGTGAAAGCAGACCAGTGACGGTACCTGTCACTCTTTGTCTAATAGAAGGAGAAGCTTGCGGAGGGGCAAACGCATCAGAAAAAACAGGCTGAGGCAAAGAAGAAGTAGAGGCAATAGTAGAGGAAGTTGAAGTAGTCGCAGACGTAGTATCATAGACAATAGCTGAAGCTGTAGGCAAAGTCGTAGAAGTAGATGGAGTATGTAGCAAAGATGGCGGCCTTTGAGAAGGCTGCGCCGGAGAAGTCGGAACCAGCTGAAGAGTAGCTGGCGTGTGTGCAAGAGCTGTGTTTCGTGCGCCAGGGCGCGGTATAGAAAAACGCTTTGGCGTTGTTGTAGCGTCTAACGCATACGGTGGAGGTGAGCTTAATAAGTGGGACATTAATGCATCTTTCTCGGATCTCTCCTCTTGACCTTGTCCCTTATTTGGTAACATCGGGTAGCATTTATCTACTGCTACTTTCTTGCTCCGAAGTATTTGTTCGTTTTCCTGCTCTTCCTCGTTATCCCTGTATGCAACGGCAGCTTGCACCATTGACATACCTCTTTTATTCTTTTTTGCTAATTTTATTTCTTTCTGTTTGGCTTCTTTGCGCCATAAGCGGAAAGAGTCAAACATCGCCGGCCGGGCTTTTATCTTGAATAATTTGACCTCTAGGTTATCTAATATTTCTGAGTCGAAACTACCATATTGGGGCCATTTTAAAACACCATCCTTGCGGGTGTATTTTATCCACACTTCATTATATGTGATAGGACCTACGCCGTGCTTTACATAGAGCGCATATGTTGGAGTTCCAATCGGAGGAACCGGACAGGAATCCTCTAATCGGGAGTCCTTACTATAACCAAGACAAAACAAGTTTCCAAGTCTGCTAAAACCAGGCATCTTTGCTCACTAGTCTAGCTTCAAACTTCAAAGGATTATCTGTTACGATATTTCTCGTGAATACACAAGTCCTTCGGCTTTGGGGCTTGCAAGTACCAAATCAAAGCGTATCTCAAGGATACCAAAAACTAAGGACAAACTAAGGACTGGGAGACGCTCAACTTATACTTAACTGAAGTATTTGAAGATCGGTGACGTCGCTAGAAGACTCGTCTATCGTTTCGCTCTACCAAGGATCACTGGGTCCAAAACAAGGCGATAGTCAGGGCAGCAGTCCTTCGTAGCTGTCGGGACGCGGGGAACCTCGCAGCAAAGACCTTCGGAACCACGTCGACATACAGAGGTCGCTGAAGTGGCTGGCCGTCCTCCGGAATTTTCACACGAAGCTCCTCGCGAACATCTGGCTTGGACCGTCGCCGCTTGATACCGCCCCGAGTTGGGCGCCAACTGAGGTGCCGGGTTTTTAAGACCCGGTGGTGTCAGGGGATAACACCCGAAGACCTCTGAGTTCCCCCTTGTTTCGGACCACAGAAACACGGAGTCTTCTAGTCGCAGTCAGAGATCAAGTTTTATTGATAGCTACCAAGTAACAGGTGTCCTAGAAGCACGACAAGCACGGGTCATGTGTTCTCAGGAGACTGTTCGTTTTTACAGAACCAGCCTTCTCCTTATATACAAAAATAATAGCTGCAAGCAAGAATTCTTGAGTTTATGATATGGCTATATACATATTTCTACAATAATATAAAAGAGCGAAGTCATGTAGGCAAGCCCGTATTTTAGATGTCCAATTCGTGATAGATTACCTAGCCAGGCCCGGAATTCCCATCAGATATCGGTGAAGCCCCAATAAAAGAAGGCACCTCCTAGTCATAAAACTGGCCATAAACAGGGAGCGTGGACAGGTGTGTATGTGTGTAGAAAACATGATCTGTATGTGGTGAATGGTTTGTGGTATGTTGTGCATTGATGCTATCGTGTTTGGCCACTGGGCGAGGAGCCGCCTAAACAGGTTTGGCTGGAGGCAAGGGAGTCAGTTGGGACAGGTCAGGGGGAAGTCAGGGAAGGTGGACGTGTCCTTTTAGATCAAGCTCGACCTTTAATTGCCTTATCATGAGGGCAAGACACAAGATGGATACCGTTTACAAAATGGAGTCTGGGGGGTCGGGACGGAAACTACGATTCAGGGGTGTTAGCATGCCTCGATCATGACGCAAATGCATAGGAATGATGTCCTAATCATTATCGGTTCGTCGACACCAAATTCGTCATGGTACGTTGATGTTTCGGGACACGGGTATTGGACCTCGATACCGGGACAATGGTAGGGTCCAGAATTTCAGAACCACAGTCTTTCTCGGTTGCGGTGAGTTCTTGTTCGGCGCTATCCTGAGCGCTGGGATTTTGTTTCTTTCCTTTTTCCCCTTTGATTTGAGTAGCATGACCTCTCTCGTACTTCCCAACCTCATTGGGCCACATGGGTCAGTTGGATTGCAGATTAGATTTCAGCCCTCCAGAAGGGCTCAGCAGGCGCTCAGCAGGGGCTCAGCAGCTGGCCTTCAGCACTTCAGACGCTCCTATTCCTGGGGGTACTAAACAGGAGCTGAGGAATGCCCAGGCACCGGGCCTGCTTGAACCCTTGCTCTAAAGTTTGCTCTGAGTCTTAGTCCCATAGAACGTCCCCTGTCTCTCCTCTCCTCACCTCTCAGACTCTCTGCTCTGAGTCTGTCTTGTGCCGCTATTTGCTCTGTTGCGGCAGAGTCCAAGCAGGGACAGCTGGAGTTGACGGTGCTTAACCTGGTGCTTATCCGGGTGACCTGTGCCAGCTTTATCTCAGGACCGCCCTCCCTGACAGGCAGAGGAGGGGGGGCAGCGGGAAGATGTGAGGAGCTGCAGAATGCCAACAAAGGGTGCAAAATGCCAGCAAAGTTCCAGAGAATACCGACCTCTCATCCTTTTTTCAGGACTACCTGAGCTCTGCTGCGGGCCGTTGGAAGCTGCTAGAAGACGCTCTGAGAACCGCTTGCAGCACTCAGAGCAGCGCAGTTAGAGAAAACACGAGTACAGAGTACAGGTAAACAGTGAACATTTAAACACAATCAGGCACAAAGCAGCTCAATTAGCGAAAAGACGTAACCCGTAACAGGGTGGAATCGAAACCTGCAACAAAGGGGGTGGCAGGCAACACACAGCACAGCGGAGCTGCCGGAGAGGGTGCCCTCTAGACTCCTTATCAAGGCTCAGCCCTGGCCTTTCCCTCAGACACCGAGGCACTCTGGGAGTTGTAGTGGTTGATCTCGTCGGCTAAACTCACTCGCCTGATGCACCAGTATACAAGGAGCCGTGCCCCGGTGACCAGTGGCAGGCAGCAGACTGCCCACGCACACAGGTGAAAGGGAGGAGTCTTGGTACTGGTCGGGTACGGCGTCCAAGCACCTACCTCGTTCATGGTTTTGTCAGAGTGAACTCCCTACACAACCATTTAACAGAGGGCTGGCTTGAAAAAACATCAGAAATGGCCTGGAAATCCACAGACATCAGCCTGGAAGTCCACGTAAACCAAACCCAGGGACTTCATCCTAGCTCTGCGTCACTCAGATGTTTGATGATCTCTGACTCAAGTATCTGGTGAACATTCCAGCCTATTCCATGAACGCGCGCTGAAGGAGGCACTACACAGTGAGAGCCACAAATTAAATAAAATAAAAAGATCACCTCCTGACTTGCTTGACCATTTTATCTGGGCTCTTAACAAAAGAGACAACAAAGCTTGACACAGAGAAGCCTCCATCCTCATTCGATGCCCCCTTCACACCGAAAGCTGCACACGGCAGTAGGTAAAGCACAGGTCTTCGTTATTACTACCTATCTGTGGCGTGCACAGCTTGGCTGCTGGCTGGAGGCCTCTATAATGTTTTTAACATTAGGGCTCACTGCAGAGTCTACATACCTCTTAGGCAAGAAGCTATTATGCGCTCTGCCTGGGCAGGAAGTTATTATGCGCCCTGCCTCGCAGCACCGAGATTGCTTCGAGCTGGCAGGGGGTGCACCATTACACTCTGGTCTGAGGCAAAGAGCTGCATATAGCAAAACATAGATTTATCACCGGGGTAGCCGTCTGCCAGCCTCCCAAGAGCTAACAGGTGTTGATACCTTCTCACCTCGTGCTAAATCTGGCCTCCCTGTTCACACGCTGAGACATACAACTGCTTCATTCTGGAGATTGTTACTGTGCATTTTGTATATGCGTAAGGTCGTGGTGAGCAGCCGTCTCGACGCACAGTATTCGTGTAACAAAAATAAAATGCCGGATATTGATGGGTATTTTTTTACTTGCAAACATATACATAGCATAAACTCATAAAAAGGTACTTTGGCCTTCTTGTTAACAGCCTTCTTCGTCATGCAGTGAAGTATAGTGGTTTTACCGTTGTGGAGCTACAAAATTGTGGTACAGCTGCTGGTGACAAGAGTGTTACACTTCGGGCCTTTGACCTATCTCTTCCTAAATATGCAGATTTTTTATTCAATCATAATAAATGTCATTTGTGTCCAGCAATGCTTTTGTTGTACAAAACAAAACTAGCTCAGGGGTTTAAAGTCTTTTCCTAGGAGCTCTGCAGAATACACAGTCTGATTCCACCCGATGCCTCTTTCATCCATCACCCCTGAGTTCCAGTCTTAGGGGCAGATTTACAAGCCCCTTGCGCCACTTTTGCGTCACTTTTCCCATGTTAAAAGTGACGCAAAAGTGGCGCAAGGGGCTTGTAAATCTGCCCCTTAGTCTTTATCTCTCTCTCTCTCTCTCTCTCCCTCGCACGTTATTTTTTATTCCCACTTTATACCTTTGTTACTGTTTTACTATATTTTGCATCGTCTTCCTCTGGTTTTATGCCAAAATATTGACTACAGAAATATAGGGACTTTTGCACAAGCTCCAAGCGCCACAGGAGCGACACTTTGTTTGACACTCCAGTGGCAGTATGCCCTGCATATATACTGTCCTTTCACGCCGGTATCTGGGAGAAAGGGGAGTGCAATGGGGGTTGCTGTGGGCATTCCACCACAACACCCAATGCTCTTTGATGCTTCCCCATTTACAATGAGGTGTAAATCTGAGGCAGCGCCAAAAACTAATGCCATGCAAGAGCAGGCGTTAGAACGGCAAATGAGGAGAATTGCTTTTATTTCTCCTCGTTTATTTGCTTTTTATATGTGTGTCGCATTCTGCCGCACACATAGAAAGAGCAAAAAGCCAATAATGATTGTTTCCTGCACATAAATAATCATTGAATAATGACGATTTGCTACCACTATGTGTGCTGCACAATGCGGCTCACATTGAAGTAACAAATTTAGCACAGCTCCGCACTCCGACATTTTCTAGTAAACATGCCCCATGGTGTTACCAAAATATTGAGGACCAAAACACCGAGACGCTCAGTGCATTTAGGTAAGGAAAGATTTACTGTTATTTACTCCACATTTCTGTACCTCACACACACAAATCTATGATATAGGTACATTTATGTGGAGTTAGGAAATGTGAATCTATAATTACTTGTAAATTCTTATCTTCATGAATTTTTGATCTTCGATACTTTGCCCACGATATTCTGGTGGTATGATATTATGGAGTCAATATTAGGGTGAAATACCCCTTCTTTCATTCCTTTCTGTTTTTCCGTGGGTCTAAGTCTGATGATAGAAAATAAGCTGTGGACCACAGGAACGAGCGTCACTGCGCACCGCTTACAACCACCCGCACAAAATTAGCACTTTCACAGGTACAGGGCATGCATCATGTGGCAAGATTGGGCCTGACAATTTATTTTCCTCTTATATTACAAAGCTCCAAACACATTCAAAAACAAGCACTGGCAAGCCAATCGGTCTTGCTCGCTTACATTGGCTCTGTTAGCGCGTGTACCATCGTGGTACAGGAATTGACAAAGCCCATAACAGTGGTCTGCAATTTTAAAATTTTATTTTGAATAGTTCATTATCGTTTTCACCTCGCGCATACCTGCAGCATCTAGACACAGTATGATGGCCATCCTGAGCCTGTACACAGGGGAAAAATGAGGGGTAGGAATGCACCAGTGTGCCGCGTGACAGTGCCTCTGTGTCCATACATAGGGAGACACAGAGAAAGAGGGCGGGTGAAGGGGATAGAGAGAGCAGGAGAGAGAGAGAGAGGGGGGGAAGAGAGGGAGAGATAGAGAGAGAGAGAGGATGGATGAAGGGGAGTGAGACAGAGAGAGAGAGACACAGAGAGAGAGAGAGGTTGGGTGAAGGGGAGTGAGACAGAGAGAGAGAGAGAGACAGAGGGTGGGCAAAGTGAGAAAGAAAGAGAGAGAGAGAGCAGAGAGCAGGGCCGGTCTGGCCATAACTGGCACCGTCCACCCGCATGGTACCCCGACTCGAGCCCTGCCTGTAACAAAATCAGCCAAACCCAGCCCTTGCAAACAGCTCGGCTGCTCCCCCCCCCTTTACCCTCCAAGGGGGCCGGCCGAGCAGTTTGCCAGGGCTGGTTTCAGTTCCCAGTCTGGCCCTGATGGCGGGAGAGAGAGGCAAAGAGAAAGAGGGGGGGTGAAGGGGAGCGAGACAGAGAGAGAGACAAAGAGAAAGAGGGGGGTGAAGGGGAGTGAGACAGAGAGAGAGACAACGAGAAAGACGGTGAGTGAAGGGGAGAAAGAGACAGAGAGAGAGAGAAAGAGAGAAAAACCAGTGGGTGGTTTGTGAGGTACCATGCCAGAATAAGGTGTGTCATGCGACAGAAAGGAGGAATAGCCATGTACTCCAATTGAGTGCAACAACTGAAGTGCCATAGAAACTGTAAAAGAGAAAATAGTTCCTTGATACCAGCAATAAAAGATAAACTTATTGAAGCAAAAAACAGTGCACTTTGGGTGGGATGAACACAAAATTCAAGAGGAATGCCATCAAATCAAGTGCAGAGAATTGGAGCAGACAAAAAAATCTAACTATGAGGAAGGGACATATCAAAAGCGAACTTTAAAATGTGTTAAAATACTGTATGACCCACAAAAGGGTAATTAAATGACCATTTCAAAGTGTAGGATGCAACATATATATCCCCACAAAGTGTACACAGCACTTGCTGAAGGATTTATGATGCAAACCAGTGCTGGCATTACACTAGCACCTCATTCCAGGTCCACTGGTGAAATTGGCTTACACCCAACTGGCATATTTAGTTTACTAGTAAGTCCCTAGCAAAGTGGTGTCCCATCTACTCAAAGCTGATAGATTAAATGACACTAGTGGGCCTGCAGCAGTTATTGTGCCACTCACTTAAGTAATCATTTAAAACTTGTCTCGGGACTGCCATTGCAGCCTGTGTGTGCAGTTTTAAACTGCCTATTCGACCTGGGAAAATAAACTTTTTGCCTGGCTTAAACCCTTCTTTTAATTTCTATGTCACTCCTAGTGTAGGCTCTAAACAGCACATAGCGTAGGGTGCGTTTTAGTAAAAAGTTGGACATGTACTTTTGAGATCCTTGTAGTGAAAAACTTTTCACTATTGCAAGACCTACCTTCTCCATAAGAGAGCATTGGGTTACCTTTTTACATTTAATAAGTGATCATTTCTGTTTGGTAGCAAGTAGGAATGTCATCTTTGGTGTCTGAGGAATTGCAATTTAAACCCCTCTTTAGTGGTATAGTCAGATTCTAGGTTACAATTCTTGCAAAGTTGGCATGTTCTTGCCCTAAACATTGGTGCCTGCAGCCTGTTTCCTGGGTCACATGACTAGGTGTAGGGTTTGGATGTTGGATGGATGGATGGGACATCCTAACTTGCTGAAAGGGTGGATCTGTCACCTGCCACAGTTGAACTTCAGCTTACTTACAAAGTACTTCACACTAACCTATTGTGCCCGCAGACAGACTGGAACAAGGGTAGTGAGACAGAAAATTATAGACACTTCTGTAGGGGGGAAAACTTCAGAAGTTTCTTAAAAAGAGGAACTTCACACCCACTTTTCAATACACCCCTGGACCTGTGAATACTAAAGAAGGACTGTACTGCTGTTAGATGCCTACCCTGCTGCTTGATGCATGACCTGCTGTCTGAGGAGGAAGGCTGGACCTGCACTCTTCTTCACAGGCTGGAGTGGCTCCAACGGTCTGCTGAATCACCTCCTGTTCTGAGATACATGGGCAATACATGCTTCAGAGACCTCTCTGCAACTGCCCAGCTGCCCTGCTGCACTGGACCTGCCTGGATCTGCAACTGAATCTGCCTGAGCCCGGCTCGACTCTTCAGGAGTAAGTTTCTGATCCCTAAAGAGTACCTCCCAGGTGCCGGACCATTGGTGTGGCATCAGTTGAGTTTTCCTTGAAGGAAAAGAGAAATTCAGAAATTTAGTTTTTGTTTGCTACTCGAACGGGCTTGTTCATGCCAAGATACCTCGTATGACCATAAACGCGAAGCTCCAGCGAACCAGAGTCTTTGCACTACATTGACCGCCAGCTACGACCAGCAATGCAGGATCTGCAATTTGCGCCACATTTTTGACAGCCCACATTAACCACAAACCTAAAACTCTAGCAACTACGTGAAGCCGAACAGGATCTTTGTGCTACAATGACAACCATCCTTAATGCCTGGCCTGCTCCTTGTACTAAAGTGATGACCATCCATTACGCTTTCCCTGCTCTTCGCAGCCTCCACAGCGAACTGGACTCTTCAGGGTAAACTTTAGCAGGCAACTTTTTCAACAGGACTAACCTGAGCCCTTTATCCGGACCATGCTCTATCACAGTCGGCATGAATTTGTGACTTTCACCCAGGCTTGCATGATCAGATAAGTGCGAGAGACGATTTGTGCTTTTAGGCGCCATACTTGTGTTAAATCTTTGTAATTTCACATATCCTGTTACATTGACTTGATTTTTGTCGTTTTGGTGTCGAAAAAAGTATTACATTTTATTATTTTTTTCGAAATTGGTGTGGGATTTTTCTTGTGTTGTGACTTTAATTGTGTTTAAGTGTTGCATAATTACTTTACATGTTGTTTCTAAGTTAAACCTAACTGCTTTTGTGACAAGCTACCAGAGGGTTAACCACAGGTTAATTTAGCGATCTTCTATGATTAAACTTGACAAGGATTGTGGCTGTTGCTTGAGTAGGGTTTCACCCCTTTAAACCAACAACCCAATTGCTCACAGTAGGCAAGATAGCTCTATGAATCAAATACTTGCTAATGACATCTCCTAGGACCTTTTTGTCACAAGTATGATTCCCCACAGGGCCAGCTCACTCTTCCATCATTCAATGGTAGGTAAACTAGGCATCATGATATGGGTTAACAGTAACAACTGTTATTTACAATGCTCAGAAACAGCTACAGTGCAGTATTCATCACTAGATAAAAACAAGTTGTTAAGCAGAAAAACTGCACACTGAGTTGTGATCTGGAGCTTTTTTTATTTAATTCTTCTATAAGTAACAAAAGCAAGTCATTCACAAAAAAGCAATACATTTATCCTAAATCATCACCTCGGTTTGAAGGAGTTGCTTTGATGGGGCCATTGCGGGGCATTTTTTGTTACACCTCTAAATTAGACGTAAGCCTCTTTGGTAAGCGCTGGGAAAGACAACCATGAGAAAGGATACAAAGGCAACATGTATTGAGCCAACAGAGATTTGGTGTCATGTCCATGAGTGACTCGACACAAGCTTAGGGCCCAGACATGCTGTGAGCTTAATCAACTCATCACAGCTGGAGCTGAAGCAAGCACCAGTCTTCATATTACTGAGCTCTGTAGGGTGGAGAAGAAGGGCATCTCTCCATCTATTCATCAAAGAGGGCTAAGACCAGAGAGGCCTCCATTCCAGATGGATTCCTGCAGGAAATATTTACATTGGTGTGTGCGAGCATGAGTTCACGTTTACTTCACCTCAAGAAATTGAAAGGACACAAGGATTGCAGTTGGGACTGTGTTTTGATGGGATTGACAACGCCTTGCAGAAGAGATCAGATATTGGTTCACCAGTTCATTGCCCACAGTTTTGCTCAGAAGCCAGTAGCTAGCGCTATCAAATGTCGAGAGCCAAATTTCAACGCTGCATAGTCTTGATTCCACCTCATTCCTCTTTAATTTCCCCATACGCTTCCTGCAGCTTAATCTCACTCCTTCAGGTTCTTTTTAATCCTTATTTTCTTTTTTGTCACTAGTTTTCCATCTTTCTCTTCCTTTTTTGTGTTTTTCTCCCTCTTGCTCTGTATCAAAGTCTGATGAGGAAAAATAAGTGCTAGTCCCCAGAAATGAGTGCCGATGGGCCCCACCTGCAACCACTGGTGCAAATTAAGCATATTAAGATATATTCTATACGTAGGGGTTTTACGGTAATATTGAAGCTATAACCTGTGGGTTCGATCATGCCTTCTCAGAAGGCCTTAGTCCTTTCAGCTGCATAGTCATGCTTGGATGGCTTCCAGACTGTGTTTTACAGTTATGGCGGAATGCTGTCAGGCTAGGCCTATGGTCACAACGTGGTGGCCCAACAAACAGATAAAGTGTTCCAGAGTAGAGAAAATAAACCAGGTCAGTAATTTTTTTTAAAAGCAATGCAGATGTATGTGACCAAATGATGGCCTTCACACATAGTACTTTGAGCTGGAACACTAGCTCCTGTAATAGCCCCACATTAAACACCTACAAAGGCAATAGAGAAAGGGCCGTCCACTCCCAATAAATGAAAAAAGTAACATGCCATAGAAACTTGTGAAAAGAAATTTGGGGCCATATGTATCAACATCTCCATTTGCGATTCTCAAATAGCGATTTTTTGCGAATCGCTATTTGAGAATCGCAAAATGCTATGTATGTAGGATTTGCAATAAATTTTGCGAATCCTACATATTCCTTAATTGCGAATCTCAAATTGCGATTCGCAATTAAGGAATAACTCCCCATTCATTCCTATGGGCCTAGAGGCCCATAGGAATGAATGGGAAGACATTCTCAATTTGCGATTAGCAATTAGCGAATCGCAAATTGAGAATGCAATTTCAAGGGTGCAGGGATGTCAAAAGGACACCCTGTTGCACCCCTGAAATAAACATGGGTGCACATGTGGCACACATACATGCCCTAAGGGCATGTATATGCTTCACATAGCACTTTGAAAAATGCAAAAAAGTGCATTTTCAAAGAAATCGCAAATTACCAATTTGCAATTCCTTAAGGCATTTAAGGAATCGCAAAATTTGAGATTCCTTAAATGCAATCGCAAAATAAGGAATCGCAAAGTTTGCGATTCCTTATTTTGCATGCAGATTTGCCTCATAAATACCTTTTGGCAAAATTGCGATCGCAAATGGCGAAATTCGCGAATGCAATTCTGCTTGATACATAGTCCCTTGATGTCAGCAGTGGAAGGATACACCTCGTCTAATCAGAATACTGTGAGACTGGAATTCTTCTGAGCAGGGCAGATACAAGTAAATGGGGGATAGCCATCCAATCCAGAGCGGGGATCCATGAGAAAGGGGCAGCACCAAAGTTTTACTCTAAGTATATGTTAACGTATTGGTTACAGTGCTGTCCGAAACAGGCAACTAAAGCTGTGTGTAGCAAGATGGCAAAAAAGACAGCTCCCAGAAAAATGTAGAACCCCAACTTAAAAAGGGTTCCGACTATGCGACAGGCTACCAGACCAATTTAGACACCGACAAAAAACATATCGAGCTTGCATACTGCCGAAAAATACGGTTTATTCACTAAAGGAATATGCCACTTACATAAAGCGTATATTCAGATCCAATCACATCATTCGTAGAGCAAAAGTGACAAGACATTCGGCGATAGAGCACATTACAAAGTACAAAATAAATGTTTAAAAAAAATCCTCCATGCTCTTATAACGCCATAACATGGGCGTGTTTTTTTTTTAACCATGCACCGTGCCAAAGATGCTTATTAAAGCAGCACTGCTCTTCAAGATACATTCTCACTCTTTTTAGAGGCCTCTGTTGCTCCTCCAAGCCAATTCTATATTCAAGAAGTAAATCTTATCAAATCAAACGTTATCGTGGGTTTTGTTTAGCAACGTTTTGAGGGGCACTGCTCAGGCAGCTCGACAGAAGCTGGGAATTACACTGCCATATACAGTGAAACTGCCACCATTATTAAATGCTTCAAAAAGATGGACTGATTGCAGAATCCGCGGCTGGGGTGCTGTTGCTAGGTGTCCACGTGCTGCACAGCACAGCAAGCTCGCACTAAATTAATATCAGCATCAACAGAACTCTAACCTCTATAATCTTCCCAGTCCATCTTCCTGGCACTACACTGTCAAGGAGCAGAAGGAGGAAAAATGGCGGGAGGGCAGAGAGATGCGCCTTCTTTCTGCACAACATCTGGACTGCTCGCCGCTGCACACAGCTAAGATGAACAGTCGCTGAAGCTCCTTACTCTGGGTAACAAATCCCAGTGCTGTGTGAAAAATACATCCCTAAAACCTGCATTTTCTGTTCATTTTGCAAAGTGAAGGCCTTTTCGAATCATCAGGCAAATTGTTTTTTTTTTTTTGTTGGCTTTTTGTGTGCGCCCCATTCCCCACTGGGTGGTTTCCTAATGCATTGCTTTGGAAAACGAAAAATAAGCATTGACAAAGTCCACAGTTCTTGCTTTAAAAGAATGTTGGATGGTAATGAGAAGCAATACAAGTAAATAGCATGGAATTAATATGATTAGTGTGGAAGCAAAGAACTGTAGAATAATATTGATGTAGGTTAAAAGGTCAAGTGACAGATGCACTATTCCTTGCTCATTGTGTCACTGGAACCAAGCTTCATATGGCTTATGAGCTCTTACCAGGTTAAAATTAGTCCTAGGTTACTTGGTCCAGGTTGATTTACACATGGCTGGGTCCAAAGTGGGGTGGCATAATGAGCAAAAGAACGATGGGCTGGGATGCTAACCCGAGCAATTGCCGTCAGTGAGACCAAGTGAAAGCATTCCTCCCATTACCTTTTGTGTGTTTCATGTACCGCGTTAAAGGGGCAAGGGTACGCTCAGACGTGGGTCCTAGGCTCACTGTGCCACTGGAGTAAAGCTTTACCTGGCTGAATCCTTACCAAGGAGAGACCGGTCTTAGGTTGCTTGTGTTCTGGTTCAATGAGGACGTGGTCTGAGAGTTCAGCCTGGATTGATCCCATAAGGGGCTGATTTGCATATGGCTCAGTCAACACTGCGTTGTCACGGTGAGCAAAAGAACGATCGGTTGAGATGCTACCCTGCGCAATTACCTGTGCTGGACCTCCTATCACGTTTTGTGTGTTTTAAGTTGTACTGGCAAGCCAGACCTAAAAATCCACGTAGGTAATAGACTGCCCTTCTCCTGTCATAAAGGAAACATTATCTAGTTATTCCTCTTCTGAACATATCTTTTTCTTTATTATTTCTAAAGCACTTATTGGGGGACAGCTGGTAAAAGATCAAATAAGGCACCATTTGACATACTTAAAACATCGAACTGCAAAACATGGCTCAACTACCTCCATATTGTGAAGGTAAAGATGTGGAATTAAGAATAGTAAATATATACTTACCTTGAAAACCGAATAGTTGATAATATACCAGATACAATAATTTGTTAGGGTCATATTTTGACCATGATACACTAAAATACAGTTCCTTTGACTAATGCTAACCATGGTAGGCAGGGTACAGTGGGGGTGGGGGGGGGGGGGGGGTAAAAAGAGAGGGTGCCAAGCAGGATGTGGCTGGCTTTTGGTACCAGAGAAGAACTGGCCATACAGATCACTGGGGAAACATCTGATAGTGTGGAGTACAGCAAGCAACTAGGATGAGATGGGAAAACTGCTGGGCACCGTGCAGAGACTGAACTATAGGAATATTTTACAAGTTGTTCTTTGGATTTGCCTGAAACATTTATGAATAGTTAGCGATTTATTTGATGAAATGTGCAACAAAATGCACTCTTTGGTCTAATATTTAAAACCAAAAATTTCTTAGGCAGAGTATATTCCACCCCATGTGCTGGACAGCAGTGGATCACTGTTATTTTCTAGAGGGTCATAGAGCCAAAGTTGCACAGCTGGAGGATTAAGGTTCTTCACCACTTGAACTAGTAGCTGAAAGAAATTATAGGAAGTTGTAGTTGTCCGTTTGTAGTTTTCTTCTTTAATTATTCTTGGATCTCTGCATTTAATAGGCATAAAACATAGGTAGTGACATGAAGCATGGCCCCCTTCAGTGAAAGGACATTTTAAGCTACAGTCTGATAACAGTAAAAATCGTCTGCTTGTGAGCTACAGGTGGTACTTTTGCTACCTGTAAGTAGCTCTCCTGAGTACAGCCCAGGCTATTAATATAGAATCTGGTGTTTGGTTAAATTAATATGTGTATACCAAAAATTTTAAAATGTGTACACAATACGAAAATGGGTGTATTTTCAGTACAGAGAAGCTGTGTTCGAAGACAAATGGCTGAATTTCCAAAATGTACTTAAAGGAATTACTTGAGTGATAGATCATGAATCGTTATATTACTCATGATAACCTTGGTGGCAGGGGCACTGCAGCCACAGCTGTTATGTATTACCCATGCAGAGGCATTCCAAATTGATGACAAATGTTATTTTACATCTGGCAACCTTGCAGATGCACTGGAGTGATCACTGCTGACAATCTTGGATGGGTGGTCACTACCACAGCAATAATATTAGTAGCTCGGGATGATTTTCATTAAACTTAAGTAGCTCTTAGTACTGAAGAGGTTGAGACCCCTGTCTTCGGTAGGTATCCAGTAGAGTGCAAAAGGGCAGGAGGAAAAAGAAGAGAGAGGCTAGTGGCAGAAAGCTGGTGGTATCTACACCAGGCCAGTGGTTCTTTGTGCACTGAAGTTGCCAGTCCAGCAGACGGTGAATGTTAATAGACTAATTAAAAGATGAGTTGTGTCTGCCATGTTCGTACTAGGGGTTAATTAAGACTGTGCTGATTAATTGCTGACCAAGAAACTTTTATTACCGTATATTCAGTCAGGGGCTCCGAGCAATTAAAAAAGCAATCTATTTATCTCTGACATCTCTCTGGGCGCACAGGCCCCCAGTGAGCTGTTACACACCCGCTTACTAAGTAATATCTTACTCATTACATTAAAAATAAAACATTGCGGAAACCAAAGACATTAGAAAAGCAGCAGCAATGTTAATAATTCTGAAGATGAAATCACCATTTATAGAAGCCCAGTGACTTCGGATTACATTCGAGAAGATGTGCGCCAAAATGTTATTGCTGTGCCATGAACAGGTTGAGTCTGTAAACTTACCTATAGATTCAAGCGGCAACAATCATTTCTAGGTGCTTGTGTGAACCTTAAGGCTGGATAAGGAGTCTGCCTCAGTGAAATAACACTAGAAGAGAAAAATCAGAGCTGTCCGGGCTCAACGGGAAAGAAAGAAGATTTAGATGTATTTCTATCACCCATGAAGGGTATTCCTAAGATTCATAAAGGAAACCCAGGACCTGACGGTGCAAAAACCATTTGTAGACCAAACGCAGATATATCCACAATGTTCTAAGATAGAACATGTGGGTCTGTTCTATATTAAGGAATCTTTAGTAAAAGAAAATATCGAATGGTCACACTAGTCTGACCAGAATATCGAGGAAGAAAATGTTGAAAGGTAAATTTGTATACATTTACTATACCTAAGTCCAAATACACATGCCTTAGTGACATTCATATTTTTTTGAGGTACATAGATATGTAGTTAAGAATAGCAAATGCTTACCTCACTCTGTGCATCTACCTTTTGATATTTTGTCCTCAATACGTAGCGGCTTGCACAGGTAAGAGTGGTAGTGTGGTGAGGCGGGGGTGGTGGAAGTCAACAGATGAAGGGATAAGTAATATTAAATAAATAAAACAACTTACTTTGCGCTAGCCGCATCACCACGTCAGCGATAAAGCAAGTGCAAAGTGAGTGCTTTTATTTATTTAATATTACTTGTGCCGTTGTCTGTTGAATTCCACCAGCCCCACCCCAGCCGCCCCCTCCACCATACCGCGAGCGGCCACTTTCCTCAATATTCGTACCACAGTGGATGATTGAGGTCGAAATGATTTGAGCATCAAACCGCATCTTTCTGGTCACCTTACGAACTACACCCTAGCTTGTTTTTATGGAGTTGGGCACATTGCAAAAGAAGAAAGTACTGACAACTACTGAAATGGGTGCAAAACACAGTTTGGATTATTTAAAACTATAAAATGCCAGGGAAAAGAACGAGTTCCATCATGGCTGCATTCAAAGGTGGCTGTGGGCAAAAGGGACCAAGGAATGAACTTGGTACACATAAGTAGATGCTTAGGTAAAGTGATGAACTCGTAAATAAAGGTTGAGAGAAAGCATTTGAAAACATTTTGAAGACCATCACTAACAACAGCATAGCCTCAGGTAGAATTGCAGTTTCTATCACTTGGGGCCAGAAGTACAAAGGCTTTTTGCAGTTGCAGACAGTTCAGTTTGCAGAATCAGGCCATTTGTAGTTGCAAATTTAATTTCCCCTTGTCGTTGTCTGTCGAAATCCCCCTCACCCCAACGCTCTTACCAGCATGGGCCGCGGCTGTTTAATAGTACATGCTCACTCGTAGCTCCTTAAAGAAATATACGTCAGCTCATCGGAACCATTCAGCCTGAGTTGGTGATAATGCAGTAACACCTTTTTTGAATGTGCACAGTAAATGTCCTTCCATTTACTTCTGCCACTGCACTAATGTAAAATAATGGTAATAACCCTTTACTCCAGCTCTTTAAATGTATTTCTGCCTGACCTGCAGTGAGTATATTCCTGGGAGGTACTGAATACTTTTCCTATCCTCTTCCACTGAAAGGACGCACACTTTCTGGGTTACTCAGAACCACCTTCCTGAGCAATTCGATCATTCCTTACTTTTAGGCTTACCTGAGTGTTAAGTATCATCGGGGAAGCAAAGTAAACTCAGTCAAAATTCTTGTCAAAACATGCAGCACTGAAATTGAGGTAGGGATTGTGGTTCACTAAAACAGAGATTTAGGGCCCGATTCAAGAATTAACTTAAGACTCTATCCTTAACTTACTACTATTTTGGTATTCTCAGAATGCACTTACTACTTTTGGCATTCACAGAATGAACTTACTACTTTTGGTATTCACAGAAGTTAGGATTTTGTCTTAAGTCTGTCTTAAGTTTGTCTTAAGACAAACTTAAGACAACATCCTAACTTCTGTGAATACCAAAAGTAGTAAGTGCATTCTGTGAATCCGAAAATAGTAGTAAGTTTAGGAGTGAGTCTTAAGTTCATTCTGTGAATTGGGCCCTTAGTTTCAGAAACCTGACTCCGCTTTTAGGATTACCTTGTGGCCTCGTATAGCACTAATATAGAGAGCTACACGAAAGGTACTTGAAAGAGGACTCCGCAGGTTTTCTGGCTACAAGCATGCAAGCCTGGCCTCTACCACTTTCCTCTTTGGCTTTTAACAGACTAACATTTTTCTTCATCACAGCACCAGACCCAGAACCATTTTAATGAGGATATCACAGGAGACTTCCACGAACTTTTTAACCTGTATTTTATAGACTTTGAACCAGCATTTACAATTTTTTATACCAGTACCATTATGTTTACCTTTTAAATCAATGTTTGTGTTATTATTCTATAAGAACGTGCTTTCTCTGATCCATTTTAAGTCAATGTTGCATCTTACATTGTAATGGTTTTTATTAACTACACAATAAAGAATTTTTCATTACTTACTTACTCACAGGAGACTTCAGCTCCGGCAGGCACTAGAACATTTTGCACAGCAGAATCCATATATGCACACATTGTACAAACAAATATACTCCAAATCCCCAGGTGAAATGTATACCAGTAAAAAAGACAAATGTGGTTTTGAATCATATTCATTTTAAATGATACTACAGACACTACACAGTTTATCTCAATCACATCTTCAATGTAAGCATAGGATTAGATGATGTATTATCAGTATCAGAGGTGCTACATCTTCCATCTCTTTGAGACTGCCACAATTCTCTATGGGATGGTATATGCTCACTGACTCTCTCTCTCTCCCGATAAAAGTTTTCTTGCTATAAGGCAGAGGTCTTCAAACTATGGGGTGCTTCTCCATGGGGTCATGGCTGCATTCCCAGGGGAGTGTAACTGCCTCTCTAGCAAATTGTAAATGAAGATGGCCTGGAATTGCAACCTTGTTTATTTGGCTCCTTTCCAGGCTGTCTTCATTTACATGCAGCAGTTGAAGCTTCCAAAAAAAGAATGTGGCCTGGGATTCTGATGCCATGGGTCGAGGCCATTGAGAAGGGATCACTGACATAATATAGAATACCAAAATATAGACTTACCTAAATATCGATGAAAAAATATAGATTGCAAAAATATCGAATTCCTATCTACTAACAGGTAAGTACAATAATATCGAATCAAAAATATCGTTGTAAAAAATATAGTTAGTCAAAATATCGAATTTTTTAAATGTCTTAAAATTAATTGAAAATTAATGAAATATTAAATATAATTAACTTAAACATACTTAAACTACTTAAATAACCTTAAAATGAATAAATAATTAATGTAATTTTAAAAAAACATACAATTTTATTTTTTAATACATATATATATTAACGTAATATTAATAAAAAATACAATATTTTTACTCTAGTGAGTGCAACAGTAGGGAAAGCGTTGGATAGCGTAGGGGTGAAAATGACTATTCCCACTCCAGTGAGTGCAACAGTAGGGAAAGCGTTGGATAGCGGGAGGGTAAAAATGATTATTCCCACTTCAGAGAGTGCAACAGTAGGGAATGCGTTGGATAGCATAGGGGTAAAAATTACTATTCCCACTCCAGAGAGTGCAACAGGAGAGAAAACGTGGGATAGCGTAGGGGTAAAAAATAATATTCCCACTCCAGAGAGTGCAACAGTAGGGAAAGCGTTGGATAGCGGGAGGGTAAAAACTACTATTCCCACTCCAGTGAGTGCAACAGTAGGGAAAGCGTTGGATAGCATAGGGGTAAAAATTACTATTCCCACTCCAGAGAGTGCAACAGTAGGGAAAGCGTTGGATAGCGGGAGGGTAAAAACTACTATTCCCACTCCAGTGAGTGCAACAGTAGGGAAAGCGTTGGATAGCATAGGGGTAAAAATTACTATTCCCACTCCAGAGAGTGCAACAGTAGAGAAAGTGTTGGATAGCGTAGGGATAAAAATTACTATTCCCACTCCAGAGAGTGCAACATTAGGGAACGCATTGGATAGCGTAGGGGTAAAAATTACTATTCCCACTCCAGAGAGTGCAACAGTAGGGAAAGCGTTGGATAGCGGGAGGGTAAAAATTACTATTCCCACTCCAGTGAGTGCAACAGTAGGGAAAGCGTTGGATAGGGGGAGGGTAAGAATTACTATTCCCACTCCAAAGAGTGCAACAGTAGAGAAAGTGTTGGACAGCGTAGAGGTTAAAATTACTATTCCCACTCCAGAGAGTGCAACAGTAGGCAAAGCATTGAATAGCATAGGGGTAAAAATTACTATTCCCACTCCACTGAGTGCAACAGTAGGGAAAGCGTTGGATTGTGTAGGGGTAAAAATTACTATTCCCACTCCAGTGAGTTCAACAGTAGGGAAAGCGTTAGATAGCGTATGGGTAAAACTTACTATTCCCACTCCAGTGAGTTTAACACTAGGGAAAGTAATTATTTAATATATTAATAAAAATACATTAAATATCAATACTAATAAAACATTAATTAAAATTAATTACCCATTTAATATTATGTAATAATTAATTAATTAGAAATACAAATAAATATTAGTTATTAAAAATCAATTACCTATTCATAATTGATTAACAACTAATTAATTTTAAATAACAACTGATTATTAATACAAATTAATACCAATTAATAATTAATTAACAGAAAATTAATTATCAATACACAAAAAGTATTTTTAATATGCAATTAATTACAATTACATTACTTCCCACCCTAATCCCCTATAAACCCACAACCTGCTACGGAAAACAAATTAATACAATTATCATAATTATCAAAGAATTAATGAATAAAAATGAGTTACCGATTAATACAAATTAATTACCAATTAAAAATGTATTAACAATAAATTAAAAATCATTACCAATAAATAAATAAAAAACTATTTACTTAATTACAATTAAATTACTTCCCACCCTATTCCCCAGTTAACCCACAACCAGCAACGGAAAATATATTAATAAAATTAACATAATTATCAATTAATCAAGTAATACAAATTAATTACCAATTAATACAAATTAACTTTACTTAATTACAATTAAATTACTTCCCACCCTATTCCTCTATAAACTCACAACCCGCTACAGAACTAAAAAGCAAAATGAAATTAAAAATAATTAATTGTTAAAAATTAATATTTAATTTAATATAATTAAATTACTTCCCACCCTATTCCCCTATACACCCACAACCCGCTACAGAATTAAATTACGCAAAAATTAAATAACATAAAATTCATTACTTAAAAAAAATTAAACATACATTCCAAAAATAATATACACGTTTCACACATATACTAACATACAAAACACTTAAAAAATCGATATTATTAAAAATTCGATATATTTTAATGCCTATATTATATATTTCGATATTTTGACTCAGATATTTTGACAATTGATATTACTTACTTTCAATTCGATATTTTTAACCACTATATTGTATCCATTCAATATTTTGTCCATTCTATATTTTTACTCCGATATTATGTCCATTCTATATTTTTACTTCGATATTATGTCTTGTTACCGTTGAGAAGGATGGTGAGGTTAAAGAACTGGCTAAAAATAGTAAAATATTCTGTAAATATTAGGGTTTTTTTCACTTTCGGATTTAACAGCAGATACAATAACGTGCACATGTTAAATGAAAAGTAACTGCAAGGTAAACTAATCAGTAGGGAATGTACTCAGTTCCGTTGTGAATCCTCAGTTGGTTTATGGGATCACTGAAGATGTCTGTGTGTGGCCAGAGAGTCACAGAATTGAATTCTGGTAGGTGCAATGGGAAATAGTGGCTTGTGTATTTATAGTGCTACAAGATACACATTTGTGGCAAAAAGCACTGTGAATATGTGTCATTATTTACATTGATATATTTTAGTAATAAGCAGGGCCATTGGAATTATGCTATTCCGAGGCAGCATCCTTTTCGGCCCAATTATGTATCTGCTGCACTTGCTATATTATCCATTATATGCTACAAAATCTGCACATTTTGCAATTTTGATTCTAACTTAAACGGATCAAAAGTACTAAAATATTGCAAAATGCGTTCACGTGCAGTGGAAGTCCCTTCACAGTGGTTAACTGGTTAGACTTCAGTTTCCTGTTTCTGTAGTTGGTTGTTAACAAAATGACAAAATAATAAGTAATCAGACCATACCTAGAAACATTCTGATAAGTGTCCATGAAAAGGACGCACTCAATAAGTCTTTCTAGTGATACCCTCACATTACCTCTCAAGAAGAATAAACCTTTATCGCCGTGATGCTCCAAATGACTCCATCAGTTAAAGCGTTTACTGGTTTCTAAGTGCGGGAGAGGGGTATGATATAAGGGGGTGTCTCTTTCTCGAAGGGCCATCATTATCATTAGTGCAGCAGGCACTGTGGCTCTGTTGTCAGGGGTATTAGTGGACACTGCAAACCAAATATGACTGTCCTACTACAAAAAAGGACAGTTGGGGCCTATTTACCAATATTAGGATCTAAGACACACTTGCTGTGCATGGAACAGGGCCCAAACAGGGGGAAGGGAGCTAGATGGGTTTTGTGATGGACCAGTCAAGTAAACAGAGCAGACAGCCTGCTTCACAGAGCAGGAGGTAGCATTAGTGCTACAGGGGTAGTGGTACAAAAAAATTGTTTTGTAGTTCAAATGGATCAAACGTTACTAAGAAATGTGACTTGTGTTGCTGCGAAGGGTAGGGCCCTATGCACCTGTTGACTGGTCACCTTTCTCACTGCTGCATTTCCATGTTACACTTCTGCGAATGAGGCAAAATCGTTGCAGAGAGTGTTAGTATGTGTAAAAATCACAAAATAATAAAGTACCAGAAATTGTACTATATTATGCTGAAGCCTTTTTTTGCTGAATAATGTAATCAACATGGCAACTTCATTTTGTTCTCCAAAGCTGCATAATTCCAGCGCCCCCAAAGCAGGCAGAGAGACTGCAAAGTTTGCAAACTTAGTTTGATGTGCGAACAAATCCTGCATTGTCGATCCCTGGTGAGTTTCACTACTACTGCTAAAACAACAACAACGGATGGTACCAATGGGTGCATTGGACTAGCCTCAAGGGTCCTGTTACCTCAGTGACAGAATCACTGTCACTCTAGGGTGTGCTGCTTCGTAGGCCTGCCACAAGACTGATGGTATACTTCAGTATGGATTGCGGTGGCCAGGCCTTCAAAGTTAACCCACACTTGCCACCAATAAGGTCAACCTGCTGGTGCTTAGACACCAGGGCTTCTAAGGTCTAGCAGGGCCTTCCAAGGTCTAGAATGGGAATGTGCTCCCTTAGGAGAGTGGTCTGGTGGACTGGCCATAAAGACTGAGCCTGGTTCCTGAGGTTCCAAATTCGTAAGCTCTGGCCCCAGTGCCACTCTGTAAAGTGGTGCTAATGTGTTCTGATGAGAATAAAACCTATCTGGCCACTTTGCGACCACTCTGTCCTGCTTATTTAGTTATTTTTCCTATATTTAACCATTTTTCTCTCTGTCCTGAGGCTACACTTTGGAATAGACAAATATCGGAAAAAGACATTTCCAGCAAAAGTGTTTCTTTCTTTTTGGGATCCATTTCACTGGGGAACAAATGAAGGAAAGGAAACGAAAGATAGGGTAAGAGCTGTTTCTTGAAGTCACGATTTTCATTCAGCAAGTGAGCAGAAGCGAGACAGAAAGAGAAGGAATAAAAGGAAGAAGAAGAAAGGGAGAGGGGGGCAGCTGTCAGCGGCAGGTCAGAAGTGGACACTGTACTTGTCTTCTCTAGACAAGAAG